>NW_025952831.1:737500-1486484 GCF_023078275.1 Leguminivora glycinivorella
CAGTCTTCGCCAGCGCCACATCTCAATAGCGTCAATCTTAGCCACATCAAAACTTTTCAGGGTCCAAGTTTCGGCACCATACATAAATATCGAGATTATCGAGAAGACAAGAGATCAAATAATCGCACTTTATTTTGACGTCGGATTCCTCTGTTCTTCCAAATCTTGTCGAAGTTAGCCATAGCACTCTTCGCAGGTTATCAATGACCCAAGATACATAAACGCGCTGACTTTTTCGTAATGACGAATTGCTTTTAAATAACACGAGGCTGTCAAAACTAGCCAAAGTCGCTGCCAGCTTACGTTGGAATGAGAGGTTAGATCGCTTTACCTCGTTATAATTTATGGCCGCCGTAAGACACCGTCCCCACCGCCTCGCGATGAGACCGGACAGAAGGTAAAAAGTTGCATTTCACTTCAGGTCGTACTTTACATTCGGGACTCGAGACGTCTCGAGTACTTGTCATTTTTTTCTCGTCTCGAATGAAGCCGAAATTCTCGAGAAGTCTCGAGTTCGATATTTGTAAGTGCGATAGGGACGGCCTGATATTTTATCGTCTATCGCGCGACCATGCTTCCCGTGCTGGCTCTTTCGCGACAGCCGGCCGGGCCTAGGTGAAATGACAATCATTGACCCTAGAGGCCGATCGAAACACAGTATAGCCAGGTGCCGTAGCCGAATGGCATTTCTGCGACGCGAAACGAAAACGAAACGCCGCAAAAGGTATTCTGGCTCTGTCGCGCCAATACGCACGAGCGATAGAGATAGATCTACGAGCGTTTCGTGAGCGTTTTGTGCCATTCGGCTACGCACCCAGGCCTACGTCACTCGATCGCGGTCGCGCGTTAAGTACCTTCACGCTAGCCGTTCATTCGAATGAACAAGTGGCCGAGGGACGCCACGCGCCCGCCTGTATAATCGTATGCCACGTATCTAGTTCTTCTGAGTTTTACGTAGTAACTTATTAGTATTAGCAGGGGCGGCTCACTCCGCGATTCTATCGCCGCGCTACAAGTACATCCTGGCGGCCGCGAGTTTGCGGCCTACTAAGGGGTGGCGCGCGTTCTCACGAAACGCACGTTCGCACTTTCTATTGTTACTTTACGTCGCGAGTTTTTTTAAAGTTCATTATGCGATGTCCGCGTATGGAATAGCTAATAATACTTAGTTAAATAGACATCATGAATAAAATAAATACAATAGGACATTCTTACACAGATCTACTACTGATTAAGTCCCACTGAAAAGTTCAATAAGGCTTGTAATGTTGGAACTTGAACAAAAATATATAAATACAGTATATCGTCACTACTTTTAAAAAATCTCGTATCTCACGCTGCTCCTCAAAGTTAAAACGCAGTAAGTCTATATGCATTCCATACATACTTACTACAATTTTCTTTTCATCGACAGACGAAGATACAAGTTTTTTTTAAAGTAGTGACGATATATACTTAGAAAGTAGCCAAGACTTGAATAATATAATAGTATAAAATTTTATGTGAGTATTAATTCATTTTAATCCATAGGTACCTAACCCTACCGCCGGACTGTGGCCGGACGCCGCGCACGTGCGGCTCGTTTCTTTGTAAGAATTTTGTAGGTATTTAAAAAGGCGGCATTTCGTGAACATCAAAGCAGTGGGCCTTCTGTACTTGTACTATTATATGTGGCATTAGTCAAATAAAGCGTAGGTATTTGTCGTTTTGCGGGCACGTGAAGGATCTGTTACGTTAGTAACTTATTAATAATCTGTGGTATAGTTCTGTCGCGCCAATGCGGATGATATTATCGTGAGCGTTTGTGCATTTGGCTATGTACCCTGAAGAGCGATAGAGAGCTGGCTACGACACGCTTACGGAGCGTAAGCGATTGTGACGTTGGCTAGGTTTCAGGCCTCTAATTTGGTAGGCGACAGATAAATCTACCATTTTATCGTTGAATGTGTCAATAAAGGGTAATTTACATACAATATGAGCGAATTGAGTGAGTAATAAAATGTAGGTGATATAATATGTCAGTAGGTATGATAGGATCGAAAAGTGCTTTTTAGGTACGTAATGTTTACGCAGAATAACAAATAGACAGGTTTACACAAAGGTCATTGCACCGAATCGTATGTATCGAAAAATTAAATAAATTATTAAGAGTGAATAGCAATTCTTGAAGTTTTGTCAATAAGGCTCGTAAAAGGGCGTTTTCCAAATTAAATCCCGAATATTGAATTTCACCAGATCTGGACGTGTTTGGGCTCATTCATCTCAGAATCAGGAGCTGATTCCCGACGATAAAAACCGGCCAAGAGCGTGTCGGGCCACGCTCAGTGTAGGGTTCCGTAGTTTTCCGTATTTTTCTCAAAAACTACTGAACCTATCAAGTTCAAAACAATTTTTCTAGAAAGTTTTTATAAAGTTCTACTTTTGTGATTATTTTCATATTTTTTAAAACTTTTGGTTCAAAAGTTAGAGGGGGGGAACGCACTTTTTTTTCCTTTAGGAGCGATTATTTCCGAAAATATTAATATTATCAAAAAACGATCTTAGTAAACCCTTATTCATTTTTAAATACCTATCCAACAATATATCACACGTTGGGGTTGGAATGAAAAAAAAAGTCAGCCCCCACATTACATGTAGGGGGGTACCCTAATAAAACATTTTTTCCATTTTTTATTTTTGCACTTTGTTGGCGTGATTGATATACATATTGGTACCAAATTTTAGCTTTCTAGTGCTAACGGTTACTGAGATTATCCGCGGACGGACGGACGGACAGACAGACATGGCGAAACTATAAGGGTTCCTAGTTGACTACGGAACCCTAAAAAAAGTGTCCTATTTTTTTTTCCTTTTACGTCAGGTTTTTAGTATGAACTTACTACGAGCGTGACGTATTGGAAACTCGAATTTTGTATGGAAAATTTGGGACACATTTTTTATCGTCGGGATCGAATCAGCTCGTGATTCTGAGAAGAATGAGCCCAAACACGTCCAGATCTGGTGAAATTCGATATTCGGGATTTAATTTGGAAAACGCCCAAAAACGATTCTCAATCGCTAATTATCTATCCAAATGGCAAGTATCCACTACAATACACCGTGTTTTTATTGAATTCCGTTAACTTCGGCATATAGTTAGGTCCATTATAGGAAACAGACATAGTTAGTTTTCTTATAGTTATTTGTTATACAAGGGGGCAAAGTTGTATTTTAACGCCGAGTGTGGAATTGAAAAACGAGTGAAAGGATTCTATAGTTGAACCACGAGCGAAGCGAGTGGTTCGAGAATAGAATCCCGAACTTGCGAGTTTTTTAAAACACGAGAAGTAAAACACATTTGCACCCGAGTGTAACACAAAATTTTTCCCCTCACTATAGCGAGGAAACTACAACGCAAAAAATGCGTTTATCACTGCTTCCAGTAGTTCCACAGGTGGTAAATCATCCGTATTACTAGATTCACCTACTTTTATCCTAATTTTAAAGCAGTTAATTTGACTTTATTCAAGGTCAAATTACTTTACCCACTAGTGGATAAAATGCGTTTTTACCCGCTGGTATTAAAGGACAAAACACGTGTTTCCGAGCTAGTGAGGGGAAAAATTCTTTTTTTTTTCTAAAAAAAGCCATAGGTAGCTACACCTGCGATAGATGTTACATCCACGGCTGTTGAGAAACGGGCTTACAATTAACTCTACTAAGTAAGTGTCAAAACTATGACAAGTCAATCTAATATCGAACACACAAAGCCCGTTTGCCCGCCCAGCATGACGTTTATGTCATGTCAAATTAAGTTGGACGGCGTACATTGGTGCTTGGATATATTAAAAAAATAATTACTCTTAACTAAATACACTTTTTGCCAAAAATATTCGTATGATGAGATACTATAACTGGATACATTATTCGCCCGTATGGAATCCACACGCTGTATACCTACCAAAAAAGCGACAGGAAACAAAATATGAGTAATATAAAAATGACGCAATACAAATCCTATTAAAACTCGTCATTGTTATAATTTGGTGATATACGTAATAAAAGTCAACGTTGATTATACTTAGTTAATTGATGGCCTTAAATACATATTGAAGCGCGTTTTAAAACATATTTATATGTAAACAAGTTACATATGCATAAATCAATTAATAAACGTCAAAAAAACTAGACATGTTTGCTGTTTCAAAATATTATAATTAATTAACGATATTCTTACATGTGCACGGACCAGCCGGCGGCGTATTATGCTACCAATTTTATCACTTGTCTATGTGAATAAAGCATCCGTCACGTTTTCGCAAGTATGTCAGAGTGAGAGTGACGGTTGTCTTATCCACGTAGATAAGTGATAACCAGGGAGCGTACTTTTCATGCCGATGACATTAATCTGACGTCACGCTCCGTATAGGGTGATCCCAAATAGTTTTATTGTAAATTATTAATCATTAGTCGTCAATCATTTTAATCGTGTACAAATTACTTCAAATACAGTAGTCCATTTACATGTGGCATAAATAATACCTACTTAAAATGTGAAACGTGAATAAAATTATTTGACTTGTTTTTATAAATAAATTTAATTAAATAGTATTGTTAACAACACATTACAATAAATACGTAAAAAAGAGAATTTCTCTCTAACGTAAAGCACACCATCCTTCTTGCATTCATTACCATGCAAAGAAATTCATAACTTAAAATGATTGATGACTAATGATTAATAATTAACAATAAAATAATTTGTGATCACCCAATATGGAGCGTGACGTCAAATTGATGTCATCGGCACGAAAAGTACGCTCCCTGGTGATAACATTGGAAGCATAAAACGCCAGCAGGCAAACTCAAAGTCACCATCACTATACTATTATATATTCTGTGCCATCACCACACATATGATTTGTCGAAGTTTTGTTTGGTATGGAAACGCAATCGCTTGATTCAATTGTGTCAACGTTTACAACCATCACTCGAGTAATTTTGGAATATTTATAAAAAATGTAATAGTGTAACATGCTACTCAATCACGCTGCTCAAATCGTGGTATTTAAATGCATGCATAGGCTACTTTTTGTCTCCTTCTAACGCGAGCGAAGCCGCGGGCAAAAGCTAGTGCTTCATATATGAGACTCCTATTATATAAGTACTTATAGAAATGCAGTGCCAAAAACTTTTCCTTCTTATTTTTAAGGAAACGTATGAACGTGTCAGGCCATTTCAGTCTGTCTCAGGGGTCTCAGTACTGACGCTGTCTGAACTAGCATGACAAATACGAACGTTTCCGGAAAAATACGTAATAAAAGCTTACATATATTTTGACTTTTTGGTAACCTCTCTATCTCTCTCTTAGGGGCTCATTTACATGACGCACACATCCCTGAATGCGATTTTAGTTAGATACATCTAACTGCGGTTGTGGACTGTTGACCACATAAATCGTACCCCGGAAAATAGTGAAACTCGCGTGCGACTCGTGCGAGATGCGAGTTCTCGCATTGTAGGTATACCTAAATGGGCCCTAATTATCACGCTTGTTTCTATTGTTTAACACATATTGTCACATTTGGCATGATCTACTGCTGTGACGTAATATATGGATGACCTTGCAGCACTGGTCTAGCATAATTTAGTAAATCTAGTTCAACGTTTTAGTTTAAAACTGGCCTTGAATATTAACAAGGCTGGGTATTATATAATTCATTGTTGAACTTCTGAGCTTCTAGAAATTAAGGAACTAAATTGAGTTGTATATTTTATTATTTCTTTGTAGGAAGTATCCGCAAGCTGAGAGAACCATGTAGGTATAGTTGTATAGTGGTATGTAGTAGATATTTAAATGTGAACATACCTACTTAATACATAATCCAAATAATCCAATTATGGACAACGTGCATGAAGGAGTGGCGCTGATTGTCATAAAAACACGTCTACAGACAATCTTACGGAATGTCAAACATGAATTCTATATAGCGGCAGCCGTTGGAACTAATTCGGCCTTATAAGATTTAACATGGATAGCCCACAAAATGAGCGAAGCCACCTGTCGGGCCTGTTGAAAAAAGTTGCCAGACTGCGTGCATGTAACACTTCTACAGGCATTAGGCGTCTACAGAAACTGCTTACCACCAGACGGGCCACAAAGCAAGAAAAATATTTTATTTACACACACACACATCAACATAAACAGTAAGGATCAAAAAAAATAAACAGACCATCGAGGGTTTACTGGTGAAACCCGATAAATCGAGGTAATTTGTCCTTGAAATAACAACATTGTGGAAATTACACATAGTTCGAATTTCAAAAACCAGTTTGCTCAATTTGTCGGGTTTCCCTCGCCATGTGTGACAGCAAAAAGGATCAAGCTCAGCATTGTAGTCCAGCACAGGGGCTGTAGCGCTGATTTTCAGCTTGCTCCTTGTTGGTAACATGACAACCGACGACATACACACACACAACACACAACGGCAGCACAATAAGCAACAAATATAAGAACACTCCCGACTAACTCAGCTTTCAGACAAAAAAAACTAAATCTAAATAGGTTCATCCGTTCGGGAGCTACAATGCCACAGACAGACACACACACAGACAGACAGACAGACAAACAGACAGACAGACAGACAGATAGACAGACAGACAGACAGACAGACAGACAGACAGACAGACAGACAGACGGACGGACAGACAGACAGACACGTCAAACTTATAACACCCCTTCGTTTTTGCGTCGGGGGTTAATGGCACTATCTCAAGCACATGCATATGCATATTTGCTACCAATTTAATACCTACTTAAAAATGACCAAATGTAATACCAAACTGTACAAATGAACATGATTTACAATGGAATAAATGAATATGAATATGAATATGAAAATGTTGTACTTACTCTCAACGTGTAGGTAATAACAACTTCACACAACTTACTTATCCTATTTTTTTTTTCAGGAACACTGCCCCTAAGCGCCGAGACACAGCGGATGCTGCCCATCGAGTACGAATCAGACACACCAATGCCCGACAGCTTCGACGCTAGACAACGTTGGCCGGGCTACATCACTCCTATTGTGGACCAGGGCTGGTGTGGATCTGACTGGGCTGTGTCTATTGCATCCATCGCTTCTGACCGGTAAGTGAATACTTTCTTACCAGACAAAGACCCTGATGCGAAGGCGAAATAACACCAACCGTCGACCTCGCCCTATAGCTTCGACGGTAGGCAACTGTAGTATATCCCTAATTAACACTTTAACAGTAACTTAACGTTACTGTCTGCAACATACATGTGACACACGTATGTGAATAAAAAAGCATGTAAGCAATAATTTACTATATAAAGTATGTTTAGTTTTACTTGTCTCTCTTCTGTATTGATTATTGACAATACAACACACATCATCCATAATGACCAGTTTTACTTAACCTCCATTCAACCCTCCAACTTCATCATATCTCATGGCGACCCATACCAGTAGAACCAAGGAAACGGATTTCACCACGGAGCGCAACATGTGAAAATGAAGACAGAAAATCAATTCAAGATTGAAGATTCAAGATTACCCTAACGAAGATATCACCATTATGAAGATCGGCACTGAAGATACAAGATTACTTTTATGAAGATCAGCATTGAAGAAATCATTTTTAAGAAGAAAGAAGCCTCTCAGCAAACTAAAGAAGAAAAGAAGAAAGAAAATATGTCCTATATATAAATAAGCCTACGAAGAAAGAAGAGCGTTGTCCAGGGTTTCCCGGCTCGCGAATCAAGAGGTGTCCAGGGTTATCCCGGCCCATCATCAAGAGGTGTCCAGGGTTATCCCGGCCCAGCTCGAGGGAGTCCAGGGTTATCCCGGCCCGCATCATCTTCAGAGCATCGGTCACGTGCACATGGAAGACTCACGTTGCCAGCCAGCGTCACGCGACAGCCCGACCGCCCGCCCGTGCCAGCGCGGAATGCAGCGTCAACAATTCAACATTACATGACCTACTAAGCGAAGTACGTTTCCGCTATCTATGTAAGTTAGTTATATTATTTTGTCATGTTATTTAGCAATTTATAGGGATCCTTTTTGCAGCATTTTTTTTGTTTATTAATTAATTGAGGTGACAAATTTATTATGTTATTAGAATTACAGTCTTTACGCGATAAACTAAATAAGTTGAAAGAGGATATTTTTCGAAGTTAGGTCCAGAGAGGCGACGGAAAGAAATAGGTAGAAGGAAATTAGAGGAATCAAATGAATTATATAACCATTTTGCGGATATTGTGTCTCAGTTAAAGGAAAAGCAGGACGAATATAGTTCTTCAGAAATAAAATTAGGTAATTTACTTATAGGCGAAGTCAAAGAAACTTACGAGAGGATTAAGTTATCGTTACAATTCTTTGATACGGATTCCCAAACAGACGGAAAAATGGCTAAACCTAGTTTTGATGTTAAAACCGCCATCGCCTTGTTGCCCGTCATGACAGGGCAAGAGGATACAACTAAACAGTTAAT
Source organism: Leguminivora glycinivorella (assembly GCF_023078275.1). NCBI lineage: Eukaryota > Metazoa > Arthropoda > Insecta > Lepidoptera > Tortricidae > Leguminivora > Leguminivora glycinivorella. The sequence continues at coordinate 746,003 of NW_025952831.1, forward strand.
AGATGGTATTCTTATGTACAGTACTATTATTAATACCGAATCTCAACAGACATTGATAGAATTCATTTTAAAAACAAGACTTTCGTCTAGCGCTAAGCTCAGGTTAAAGACGTCATACGTTAGCGTAGAATCTCTCGTTTCGGATATGCGTACATTTTTGCTTCCTAAAAAATCGTCCGAATCGATTCAGGCTCAGCTGTACAGAGCTAGGCAAGGTAGGAGAACAATAGAAGCTTTCGGAGCTGAAATTGAGGATCTTTTTGTCAATTTGACTATTTCTCAGGCCGACGGTAACGACAGTAGGTACGACGTACTGCGGCCACTGAACGAAAAGTCAGCTATTAAGCGCTTTGCAGATGGTCTTTCAGACCCAAAATTAAGCACAATAATATCTTCTAGGCAATTTACATCTTTGCCTGAAGCTATATTAGGACAGCCATTGATGAGTATAGCTCGTCACCACGCGACGATCAGATCCTACATTACGGACGCGGACGTTCTCGTAATAATTATCATAACAACGGGAACCGGAATAATTATTCTAATCGTTACGATAGGAGTAAAAGTTATAATACAGACAGAAATACATTTAGAACACGGTATTATTCTAATAATAGCCGTAATGCAAGTATTTCGCAACACTTCCCGGCAAATAGAGCTACGCGGCCACAGCCTTTTGCTGACCGCGCATCCAGCGTTCGCCGACCTGCGCGCGCGACCCCGCCGCGGCCCGCGCCCGCGCACTCACGTGCCCAACACATACGATCGGCAAATGAAAACGTAAAACCAAATAAGCAGTTTTTTCGTGACTAACATGAATAGTGCGATATTTAACTATAACAAAAATAATTATAGTACGGTAAATTGTATTGTAGGTAAAGGACATAAATTAAAACTTTTGGCCGACAGTGGAGCAGGCCTATGTGCTATTAGGTATGAATATTTGGAAAACAAACCCGATCTCCTTAAACGAGTACAAGGAGATAGCATTACTATTACCTACTGGAGTTTGTGGAGATTTAATTTCAGATGGATACATTTATTTAGATTTAGACTTTAACGGTTTTATTTGCAAAGGAACGTTTCATGTTTTTAAGAATTTGCAATGCTCAGCTGAAGCTATTTTAGGTGAAAAATTTTTCTTACGTTACAATGCAGACATAAGTTATAAACATAATGCATTATTTTTAGAGGACAAAGGTCAAACTGTCTCAATACCTATGAACGTGTATTCTAAAAGTAGTTTTATTCAAAACATACCACCTCGCTGCGAAATTATGACTCACATCGCGTCACAGCTGACCGATGATTGTGTAGTACTATCGGAAGAAATGCAAGAAGGCGTTTTTGTAGCAGGTGTCATTTCAAGACCAGAGAAAGGTAAAATACCAGTACGAATATTAAATACGACAGATAAGCCAGTCAGTTTAGATTTATCAAGTTTGAATGTGCACAGATTATGTCATTTTGATATTTGCAATTTTGATTCAAGGAAAATTAGTGTTGATAGAGTAAAAACATTATTGGATCTTTTAAATTTAGAAACTTATTTAAATAAAGAGGAACAATTAAGCATAGAACAAATTTGCGCAAAATACGCATATGTTTTTCATCTGCCCGGCGACAAGCTAACTACAACTAACTTGCTACAGCACAAAATTAAATTAAAAGATAATGCAAGTCCAGTATACGTAAAGCCATACAGAATACCACATGCTTTACGTAATGAACTTCAAACTCAGATTAAAAATATGTTAGATAACGATATAATAGAGGAGACCACTTCAGAGTGGTCCAGCCCAGTTTTGCTAGTTCCCAAAAAATGTGATAAGTTAGGAGAGAAGAAGTGGAGGTTAGTTGTTGATTATAGGCAGCTTAACAATAAGATACAGGATGATAAGTTCCCACTACCCCTTGCAGGTAGTATATATTTTTCAAAACTTGATCTTTCTCAAGGTTATTACCAACTAGCTTTAGACAAAGAATCCAGAAAGTATACAGCGTTTACGACCGATAAGATGTATCAAATGAAGCGATGTCCCATGGGACTGCGAACAAGCCCTAGTGTTTTCTCTAGACTTATGACTATAGCCATGTCCGGATTAAATTACAAACAATGTTTCATATATTTAGACGATTGCATTGTCATAGGAAACTCCATGACGTCACACAACCATAATCTTATTCGAGTGTTAGAACGATTGAGAAGTACAAATCTTAAGTTAAATCCATTAAAGTGTGAATTTTTGCGAAAAGACATAATGTATTTAGGCCATAAAATTACTTCAAATGGAGTAGAACCCGATCCAGCAAAAGTAGAAGCATTAAATAAATATCCAAGACCAACAAATACAGATGAGGTTAAAAGATTCGTAGCATTTGCCAATTATTACAGACGGTTTATTAAAAATTTCGCGAACATCGCTTATCCATTAAATCGACTTTCTAAGAAAAATGCAGTTTTCAACTGGACCCCAGAGTGTGAAACAGCTTTTATAAAATTGAAAGAAATACTTACAGGTCCACAAGTTCTAGATTACCCTGATTTTTCTGAAAATAATGTGTTTACCTTACATACAGATGCTTCAAAGATAGGCTTAGGAGCAGTTTTGTCTAATTCCAATGGCAAAGTAGTCGCGTATGCAAGTCGAAACCTTAAGCCAGCTGAAACGCGATACCCAATAATAGATTTGGAATTGCTAGCTATAGTTTGGGCGACAAGACATTTTAGACCATATCTCTATGGGAAAAAGTTTAAAATTGTCACAGACCATAAACCTTTAATTTATCTTTTCGGAATGACTGATCCTTCGAGCAGATTAACCAAATATAGATTATATTTGGAGGAATTTAATTTTGACATTGAATACATTCCGGGACGAAACAATGCAGCTGCAGACGCATTGAGTCGTTTACCGATGAATAGTGATGATTTAAAAAATATTAGGACAAACGTTGTATCAGTCATAACGAGAGCTCAATCACGGAAGTTACGCGCGCAGCAAGAACAACAAACGTGTGATCAAGGTAGCTTAGTGACAGATGATCCCGCACACGATAGGCTTGATCAACCTAGAGTGGTGGAAATTATCAAAGCACCAAAAAATTATATTGAATTAATACTAAACTCTAACTACAAGACATGTCGAAATGGAATAATGAGTAGTAAAGGAAATTTTTGGTACGTACCAAGCAAATCGTGCATGTATCTAACATCCCGATCGTTATCTACCGTAGGCGTGTTAGCGAGGGAATTAGAACAATTTTGCAAGGAGCAAAACATAAGTGAAGTTATAATTATAAAGAATAATCGAAATGCACATAAAGTAAATGAATTTTTAGCTAGCTATAAATGTGATATTCCTAGGATCTTAGTAACAAGAGGTGTTACAAAAGTATACGATAAAGATGAAATACGAGTTATTTTAAACGATTTCCATCTATTACCCACCAGTGGACACGCGGGGGTTAATAGAATGCTTAATAATATAAAGCAACACTACTTCTGGCCAAGAATGAGCCACGATGTATACGAGTACGTTAAGAAATGTGCACATTGTCAATACGACAAGCACACTAATAAGTACATTAAGGAACCAATGGTGATCACTTCGACACCAAGCTCATCTTTTGAAAGAATTTCTTTAGATATACTTGGACCTTTAGAAATAGATAATTATAACTATAAGTACGTATTAACAATTCAGTGTGAACTGACTAAGTTCGTAGAAGCATACCCGTTAGAAAGAAAAGACACTGAATCTGTAAGTAAAGCTTTTGTAAATAATTTCGTTTTAAGATATGGCATTCCAAGCGACATTATAACGGATCAAGGTACCGAATTTATGTCTAGTGTATTTAGCGATATTTGTAAATTATTAGGTGTTAATAAGCTACACTCAACTGCTTATCACCATGAAACCATAGGAGCGCTTGAAAACACACACAAAAATCTAGGTGCATATCTCAGGATTCAATGTAGTAACAACCGCACCGATTGGAGCACTTGGTTAAGTTATTGGTGTTTCTCATATAACACCACCGTGCATACCGAGACACAATATACGCCATTCGAATTAGTTTTCGGCAAACACTGCCGTTTGCCCAATAATTTAATTTCTTCTGTCGACCCACTCTATAATTATGATAGTTATCCTAAAGAATTTAAGTATAGGTTACAAAGAGCTCAATCAGATGCTAGAAATAATTTAATGTCTAGTAAATTTAGTAGAAAATTAATGTATGATAAGAAAATGAATTCTGTTCAATATAAACCAGGAGACTTAGTACTTTTGAAAAATCAAGTAGGCAATAAATTAGATTCTATTTATAAAGGACCTTATGAGGTTATAGAAGATATGTCACCTAATGTTAAGATTTCAAAAAATGATCAGATATATATAACTCATAAGAATAACACTAAGATGTATTTGAAATAAAAATAAGTTTATGTTATTTTAAAATAAATATGTTAAAAAAAAAATGTAAATTCATACACGTATGTCACATTTTTTTTTTCTTCCTTTGTGGGGGTGAAGAGTAACTTTACGGGGAGATGTAGTATATCCCTAATTAACACTTTAACAGTAACTTAACGTTACTGTCTGCAACATACATGTGACACTGTAACAGTCAAAAGGTGACCTACCTAACCTACTCTATACTCTACCATAAGCACCCCATATATCTAACAACCCAAGAACCATTAAGCTTAATAACTACCCCTGAATTTAATTCCAATTTATTTTGTTTGTTTTTGTTCTGCATTTAAAACGTTTGGCCATAAGAAAAATAATAAAATGTGATCGTTTAGTAAAGGTAGGACGCCTAAGCTATACGAAGTAACCACAAATCCTTTTCTCAAGTGTAGGAAGTTTCAACGCACTAGATATTCCCCTAACATTTAGAAATTCTACCTCCAATGTAATAATAGTTTCCGCTATTCTGATATTCCCTATAGATGAGTACCGATACATAATTTATTTTATAGAGCAATTACAACCAACATATTCTTTCAATTCTCATAGTCAAATATACACTTTGTGAAGTAGAAAGAAATAAAATACAATAATTAAGGTGAAAAAAATCAATTTATTTGTCAAATTTTTAGGAATTTTATTTTTAAAGGTGTTTTATCCCCAACGCGTCTTAGTATGAATTACAATACATAGTCGGTAATACATACGAGACTGGACCATCAACGTAGAGCTATTTGCCAGTTCAATTCTTTCTTTGAATCGAATATAAAATTGGAACTCTATTTCTATTGTTTCTATTTTAAATTATCAGTGAGAATCAGCGAAAATACAACTTCACTATTAATACTATTCACAGATAAAGGAAAACTCTCAGCAATTCGAGAATTCCAAGAACCCCTTGTTTTATTTTGTATTTAGGGCTTTATTTAGGCAAATACCCCTGGTTTGCGCATGAGGTAAGGTCGCCTATTCTGTCATCTAAAATGCCAGGCCTTGGATCCTTTCTTAGAATCATCTTTTCTGGAATGTGAACCTATCAACCGGTTCTCTCAAAAATTTTGAACTTTATAAACCATAGAACCCCAGACTCTCCTCCAACATATCGACAAATGAAAATTACAATCACTATATTTGAACAAGAAAATTCCATTTAATGGCCATCATTGTATGTGGTAAGCTTGTACGCATTGCTATACAAAACTTGCCTCAACTGTCACGTTACGCTTAGCTGATATACTCAAGCCTGGACCTCCTGCCCAAACAAGCATCATAACTCCAATGCCAAGTAGCAAGAGAAAAGACCTGAGTCTCTTTAATTTATCAAAAACAAATCCGAAATAAAAATATTTAATTCAAACTGGCATTCCCGACAGAACCTAGTCCCTAAGCTTCTCAAAACCCGGCTATCCCATATACTTCAGCAATTAAACCTCCAAAGATATAGTCCCCATTAGCAGCTCATTCTAAAGATATAATAAATAATAAAAATATAATATCACAATATTATCAAATATCCAGAAATAAAATAATCTTTTATTTCTGAAAAATAAATAAAATATAATTGGCTTCAGCTTTTCTGAAGTTGATTAAGAACCTTAGTTCATTTAAAAGCAAAAGCTTGTACAGATTAACCATATAATTAACACATAAAATATCATTTAGTTTGCTTCAGGACTCCTTGGAATTAATGTAAGATTCTTGGATCTCAAACACAAAAGCATGCAGTTAAGCATTGTTCTTCTGAAGTTGTTTAGAACCTTAGTTCACTTAAAAGCAAAAGCTTGTATAAATAACCATATAATTAACATTGTAATAAGTTCTCATATAAAATAATTTAGTTTGCTTCAGCATTCCTTGGAATTAATGTAAGACCCTTGGATCTCATACACAGAAAATATGCAGATAAGCATTGTAATAAAATTATAATATAATATGCTCCAGAATTTCAGAGAATTATTTAAAATCTATAGATTATTCAAAGTGTATAATAAAAACCCTTAATAAATCAGTTATGTTTCAAAGTACCACAAAATAGTCATATAACAAAGCACAATAGAACATCATAATGAAATCACTAAGAAAAACAGTGATAAATATTAAAGAACTCACATGACTCCTTCTTATCTTTGGAGAGATCTCCCCGTGGCTGCTTCGACCCGCGACTCGTTCCTGAATGTCCCCCTGCGCCCCGTGTACTGGCTTATATAGCCCGCTCGGGTGCCGGCCCCGCCCGAACCTGCCACGCTAGCGTCCCCCCGGAGCCCCGACGACCCTGCTCGCTTGTATTACCATATATGGGCATCCGACGCGCACCCTGCAGCGCCGACGCGCTCATCTCGATCGTGATTGGCTGCGCACCATCGCCTGACGCCAAGTCGAGTTTCGACCTGTTTCCTAGAACTTTTGCTACCGATGTTTTGAATGATGTTTCTATTTGGAATGAAAATAATGATTAGTATTGAAACATATTATTATTATATATGCATGCATAGATTTGTACGAAACGAGATGGTCGGATCGTCACAATTGCCCCCAACATTTGTCACAGAGGAAAGGTTTGGTAACCCTTGACTCGGAGCACAAATGTTCCCACTCTAAATCAGATATTGTTATTTAACCCTTTGATGTAAATGTGGTGCGTAAAATGACCAATACTAGAAAGGAAACAAATTATCCGGCATGAAATTATAAACCCACAGAATTATGACCCATGAGTCCAATTGCTTTCAGACAGAATTTCCACCCTCCATGCGACACTTGGTTGTGAGGCAAGTGAGCCCTATGTAGCAAAGTTCTCGCGTTTCATCCGGAATCTACGACCGTAGCCATTGAGATTCCACCACCTACATTGCCCAGATGTCCAGAAACAACGAAAACCTCCTCATAAAGAATGGAAAAACCTTTGCGGTAACCTCCAACACTTTTTCCCAGTGGCAATAACTCCAGTCAATAACCCACGCAGGACAACCGGTTCCTTTCTTTCTTGGCGTGATGTAGTACTCCATTTCCAAGCAAGAAAGCTAGAAGTATTTTGAATTCATATATATTACGTTATGGCTCAAATGATTTCCACTCGATTTTTTTTTTTTTTTATTCGTGTGGAACCCAAACGAACTCTAGATTCCTTATCTGAGGTTAGCGTCAGGATAGATGGACACGAAGTAATTCAAACATGTGTTTTAATTCACATGCTTGACCACCCCACATCACGTAAGCTCAGGAGTCAGCCAAATGGTCAGTTAAGAATGTAGAAGACATCCTTAAAAGTATTTGAAAGTCTCGACCGAGTTACTGGTAATACAAATGGACAGGAAGGAACTCCTGGACAGCCTCAGCCTTGCTATTACATTAATAATAAATTTATTTTATTTTGTGGAAGTTATTATTATCATAATCATACTTATGATGAAAAATTACTATAAAAATTATACATATCTGGATGTATATCGGCTGCAAAATGCCATACTAATTTACAATGCAATTGATTTCAAAAAAAATCATTTCTATAGAAAGCTTTTCAGTTAAATAGCAATAACCAAAACTGTCTATCAGAGGCACACATTTCTCTCCAAAGGTAGGACCGCCACGTCACTGCAGTTCAAACACATGGTTCTTTTTTTTTTTTTCCACGTGCTTGCTGTGCAGCCCGGTACCCCGGATCCCCTAAGATAGGTTAAGCAAACTAAATCAAAACACTCCTTCTGCAAACCCACTCGTTCATAGAGAGTGTGACGGACGAATAGTGATAGCTTCTTGTAGAGTATTGTGTTATCAAAAAGAATTTACCTATAAAAGGTATGACCTTAACCTAACACCAATATTCTCTTGATAACACATCTTTGTTCCCCTTTTCCCCGTTTGCAAATAACAATAACTGTTGTCAATATTTGATGATAAACAACTCTTAATAAACTCTCTCATACAAAATCATACATCAATTCTTTCATCCATCCTCTCTTACATCTACACATAACATACATCATCTGAGTCGTACACACATATCATACATGTTCCATTCAATCATCTTTTATTCTTCCTCACTCGCTCTTTCATACAGTTTAATACAAAGTTGCAAACAATCAAAATATTGACAGTAAAAAAAGTTAATCCCATTTCCTTTTGAATAAAATATTTACTGCATTGTGCTTTATATTGAAAAAATCTACATAGTATACTATACTACAAAACATAACTTATAATTAAAGTTTACGCTTACGCTTAATGTTTAACGTAATTGGTTGAGACAAATTACGCTAAAAATAAATATAGTCAGAGCAACGTTAGAATTAATTCCTGATAGTCATGAATAAACCCTTACACATACGAAACCATGACTTGCTGTTCAACAAAAAGCCATAGCCCCGCACATGCACTGGCCACCCACAACCACCAAAAACCAATCCCACATCACTTCAACCATAAAAGTTACGCCTTATATGCTCTAAAAATTACGCTAGGTTACGCCTTATATGCTCTAAAAATTACGCTTAATTATTTACGCTAAATTGCAATTAAATTTACGCAAAATGTATTTTAATTAACGCCAAATTAGTTACGCCAATTGCTTTAATCAAAATTACTACGCGCTATGCCACTTAACTTAGGTATTCTAACTACAAAATGGTAACATGTTCATCTTACATTTGACCAGCCACAAATATCCTGAACCAAACGATTACCCACGTCTCATTCTTCACTATCCAGATCCTCTTCAGATGTTTTTGAACTTGTTTATTCTGCCGAAGTAGTAGATCCTACTGACTGCACAAATATGTTCTTGGAGGGCTTCAGGCGAAGACAGCCACTTCAAATCGTAAATTTCCTACTGCAACTGCTGGCCCGTACTACTGCTGCTGTCCCGTACAACTGCTGCTGGCTCTGTAACTCAAAAGCTCGAAGCACGAAACGCGTCGAGTTAGCGTAATTACAAACAAAATATGAACCTTGGATTATCCTTTATTTTTAGTTTCCCCAACACAACATTGCAAAATTAATACTGTTACAGTTACACGATATTTTTAGTTAGGTGGAGGATAAAATGACGGCTTAAAGACGGATGTCCCTTATTTACAATCAGTTTCACTTGGGAATAGAAAAACATGACTAAATCTATGCTTGATAAACAAAATAATAAATTTTAGTGTAAGTAGCTAATTGGTTCATCAAACTAAGGTCTAATTAATAGGTTCTCGTACAACTTCGCACATAGTCATTACATTGTAGTTCATTGTTGTTAGGTCCTTGAATAAAATATTTCTATTCATTTCCCATCCACATGATAAGAAACATACTTTAAAGAACAATATTGTCATGTAACGATGCGTAAATAGATACTACTACGCCACCATAACTAGATATCCTAACACTAAACTTGCCCCCATGTCATTGCAAGTTTTATGCAATTGACTAACTCTGTTAATGTAAAACTATTAGATACTGGCTTCTAACCCTTGCAACATTATGATAATGATGAGCACCCCCCCCCAGCCCCCCAGTTACTAATTAAGTCAAACGGAAACAAAAGTAACAAACACATACACTTACAATTTAATTCATCTGGTGCTTACACAAACTAATTACAATTTTACATGCTGGCACACGTGCCCCCCTGCGAATTAAACTTTTACATAATCAGTTGCGATAACCAGACTCGAGGATAACTCACAACAAAAGTCATCTTTAACACACGTCGTAATGATTACAATTCTCTATACTCGCTAGCATACATGCCCCCGTGACAACTAAACTTTAGGGTATTGTAAAGAGTTCAATTCGTGAGAAATTGAGTAATGGAAACAATTGACCAAAGTTTAATCACAAATGGATAAACTTTAACAATAAGATTAAAATGAAACACAAAAACTAAAATAAATAAAGAGGAAAACCAATAAAATTAAACTAAAACAAAATAAAAGGAAATAACCAAGCAATAAAATAAACAATATTTCAAAAAACACAAATATAAAACCTATTTAAAAGAACAACCGTCACTGCTGGGATTCGAACCCGCAACGTGCCGCTTCGTAGCCCAATGCCCTATCCACTAAACTAAGTACTACGGCGACTGTGGTGAAATAGGCAATGTATATCGTTATCGACAAAGACAGATTGCCTTGATGTTTAATTTTCTTTCATTTATCTTTTCTGATTATTTTACCACCGTAGGAACAATTGCGTTTCGGACAAAATGTCGCACGAAAAATATGAATGAACACTAAGCACATTTAGAATTAGTCCTGTAAATACACGAACAGTCGTATAACACTTACCCCGCGACAATAACACACTCGCACGTACCGCTTGTACATATGATTACGGTATACACCGTCTTTTTCACGTACGTAAAACAATTAAACTTTCCAGTTTACATTTCTAAAATGACGACATTGACGGAATTTCTCATTGACCTCTCACCTTTCTTGACGGTCCACTTTCCTTCTTTTCTTCGCGACACCCTATATTTTAAAATAAAAAATGTATGTTGTCACCAATCTACCCATTACCCTCTAAAGACAACAAATTGAAACTAGATGGCGTTATTAGGATCATGTAATGTGATGTTATGCTAAAACATCATGTTTCAACCACAAGCATTACCGTATCACTTGAAAGAAGCGAATACTAAAATAACATACATACACATACCTACCATTACATTTAAAATACAAAAGTGTTCCTTTACATACTTGTTGGCCTACTTCAGGTCCTCTTTGCGAAACTAACTCTTCTTCATCTGTCACAAATTACACACAAAAATTCTATGATTTAGGTTTTGGTGATGAAAATGAATAGTGATTAATACGCTGAGTTTATTTCTCTTACTTTAAGCTTTATTTAATTACATCAACGATTTCAAAAGGAATGAATAGATGAATAGCCCTTAATAGAAAATAAATGACTTCTAAATAGTCTCGTAACATACATACATTACATACCTACATTCAAAAACAAAACTATACATTCCTACATTCAAACACAACTATACATACATTCAAACACACAACTATGAAAATTGAAATTTGTCTTTAAGTGTGTTTTCACACTATCCGGTCCGACCTCCGATATCGAATGCGAAAACTCCCTGAGTAGAGTGCACCTTTAACCTCTTAATGTAAGTTTATCTATGTATAATGATGGTAATGACAAACTACTTACGTCTTATTTCGTTAATCTGCTTATAATTAGAATACCTATTGATAATAGTTAGCTTATACATCACGCAAAATACGCGCAAGAAATCGGTTGCGGAAAATCGCCCGTACTACAATACAGTACAATACAATACAATAGTAAGTACATACTCTTACCCTCTGCTGACCATTACATTGAGTTGAAATTCGACGTACCTAACTTTTACTATTTCTAAAAATCACGTCTATGTTTTCAAAATCAAAATCAAACAACTAGGAGGTATAAATAGGTATATCTATGTTTATGAAAAACGTGATGAACTATCCCTTATTTACTGAATCGATACTATAGAATTGGAATGTAAAATTGGATTTAAACAATTGAATATAATAGACGCAGATTTTACTGAGTAGGTATGAAAAATAATTTTCCTTTGACATGCAATATTATGAATACCTACTTACATACCTACTTCCACAGAATATATGATAGAACAAATACTTACTACTTACTTGGTACTTACTTATACCTATTACTTACTACTTACTTCGCTGGCACGATAACCCAAAATGAGTTTCGTCCTTCAACACAAGAACACACCGTTTCGTTCGGTTTTGAGCGGTATCGTTACCTCACATTCGCCTTGAGAGCATGGGAGAACGCCGTCCTGCTAGTCTCCCTAAATATCGTTGAGCGGATAGAGTGGAGGTAGACTTCCGTGAGCTCGGCGTTGACGAAAGCAATATTATGAATACTCGACGATAATGGTAATCTAAAAATATATCTAGTAAAACAAATACTTACCAGTTACCTTGGTTTAAGAACCTAGTTAAGGTTAAGAGAGAAACGTTATGTAATACTACTTGACTCTATATGACCTTACTTGACTCTAATGTTAATCTGAAAGTTTACTGATAAGAGTGCTTATCAAAAATTTAAAAGACTGGTTAATTTAAGGACTAAAACGTTTAATATACTACGTCTCTAGTTTTGTTCAAGGAAATATAAAAGAATAACATGAAAAACCTTTCTAATTTTAAATAAACGTAGTACTGTTAAATAAAACTGACAACTATACAGCAATATAAACTACAAGAAGACTCCATGAAACTACGGTTGCACTCACGTTGTTATATCGCTATTGTTGCATCATGTCTCGGGCCAATAAAAGTAATCACAAGACGATTCCAATTTAATTGAAAGCATTATAGGTTTATCTCGCCGAATCTATAAAGTTACATAAGTAAAACACAAAGATTATAATAATTCAGACATGCTGACTTACCTCGACATAATATGAAACTGCTAACTGACTCTAACTAGTCTAACTTCATTTACCAGTTTACCAATTTCTTCTACCACGTCGGTGACAAATAGGTAATTATACGGCCCGCCTGATGGAAAGCCGGTCCCCACAACAATTTTTGAAACCTTTTAATATCTTCTGGCTGATATTTACTCCACTGTGCCTTGAGTCAATTCACATAAACTTCTAAGTTTCCTAAGCTATAAATGGGGAAACAAAACAATAGAAAAAACACAACAAAAATAAATAGGGTTAGATTAATTAAACATCTCAAATATATCTCGTTAACTTGTGAATCTTCATTCCTTCAGTCTTGGTTTCTTAAGTTTCCTAAGCTACAAATGGAAAAACAAACAATAGAAAAACATACCAATACGCAACAAAAGTAAATAGGGTTGGTAAAAACAACAAAAGAGTAAATAAATATCTTAAATATGTCCCGTTAACTTGTAAATCTTGGTTTCTTCCAACTTCGAACTTCCTGCATCTTCACGTGCCCCCCCCCTTATAGTAAAGTCTTGACCCACCATTATACAAGAACAAGAAAAGTAGTGTAAACCTAAAAATATAAAAACACAATGTTATAAGAGAAATAAAAATTATGCACCTCTCATCTACTTGCAACCTGATTTCGAACTTTACTGAAAAGCCCGCCTTCAACAGAAGTTTCACCCTAAACGTACTTACATAATATCTACACATTATGTGACTATGTTTGGTAAAACATATAACTTTTTATGAGTTAGGAGGCAAACAAGCAGACAGGTCGCCTACTGTTAAGCGATCACTGCCACCCATGGACACCGGAACCACCAGAAGTGTTGGAGGTGCGTTGCCGGTCTTTAAAATAGGTGTACACTTTTTTTTTTTTTGAAGATTTCAAAGTAGTATCGATCCGGAAATAACGCCGATGACAATTCATTCTACTGTTTAGCTGTATAGGCAGACATAACAATCGAGGACATTTAAAACCAAGTTCGGCTTTGCGAGTTTTATACCTACAAGTACATAAAAGTAAGATGTAAAAGTCGCTGACATGGAGAACTATATGATTCCTTTTTAGTGATAAGACCACCTATTGCTACCTATTTATACTCTCACTCAACATTATGTATACATAAATGTAATGTTTAAAATGGTGCAATAAGTATGTTTACATACTTACTTACTTATAATATTAAGTGATGATGATTAATGATATGTACTTAAAGTGTTATGTCCTTAAAACAATCCCTACAAAAACGTTCCTTCAGTGTTGTTCTTGAAACCCTTTCATATTTCTACTCATACATACATATAATCACGGCTATATCCCATAAAGAGGTAGGCAGAGCACATGAACTACCAAGTTTCAGTGCCACTATTCATACGAAGAAAGCTGAAGTAATCTTTGCTTTAGTTGCTAACACTAAAACCTGACGTCATATGAACATCTTATAAACTATAATATGCTCTTCACAAAATCTGAAGGATTAAAACGAGCTTAGAGACTAAAATAAGAACTAATATTTGTTAAATATTAAAATAAAGACTACATGAAACTTTACACTAGCCGTGTATATGAACAATGATATCCTAAATGTTGAGGACGACAATCGTTCGCTACGAAGAATTGCTATTACAAAATGACAGGCGTTATTTTTGTGTCGTACTTGGAACAAAATCCCACCCACTAGACTGACTTGTTTGCCTTTGGTCACAGCAATTCTATCCTAATTTGACCATCTATCAAATTATAGAACTTTCTACTCTAATGCTGATAACCATACAATAGACCTATGCCTATCAACACTAAGCTTAAGTAAAGATAAAAGTAAGTTAAGTAAAGGTAAGTTAAGAACATGTTAAGTTTTAAGTGAGAACCCTTATTCTATGGGATAAAGTCCTGCTCCAAGGTTTTCCAGAGCTCTCTATCTGAAGCTGTCATCAACCAGTTGGGACTAGTCGGCGACGGCGGGCGGCGGCGGCGAGGCGGCGGCGGCGAGGCGGCGGCGACGGTAGGCAAGGCGGCGACGGCAGGCAAGGTGGCGACAGCAGGCAAGGTGGCGTCGGCAGGCAAGGTGGCGTCGGCAGGCAATGCGGCGACGGTAAGCGGTCTGACTAGCCCATGGAGCATGACTAGGCGAGGCGGTGCATGAGGCGGCGGCGGCGAAGGCTGACAAACGCGTGGCGCGTGACGACACGGTGAGTGAGGCGGCGACGGTAGGCGACGAGGCGACGGCGCGGGTGCGAGCCCGGCCGTCCCTCTTCTCGTTTGAATCTCAAGATTTGGCGTAGGCACTAGTTTTACGAAAGCGACTATCGACTGATCTTACTACACGTAAAATACTAAATAAATGCTAAACAAGTAGGTATGTTGAAGTCATTGAAACTAACCTATTGCGGCTATGTACTTACAAAGTAAAACTTACAGAAATAAACTAAAACTACCTAAAAATAATACTTAAACTAAAAATAAAACAAGAAACTTAAGCTACCTAGAAATAGGTGAATATGATGTATTCTTTTTGAAATCTCCCTTTTTATTCTAAGTACTTAAGTAGATTTTTTTTCCCGCTGATCCAACAAAATCTATAATGGTCGTTAGAACTTTAAACTGAATCATTCATTACGTATCGAAACGTAGGCGTAACAATAAAACGGCGACAACTTGACTAAAGTTACCCGAATTAAAAATACACTAAGACCTAGAGCTAACTAAAAGTACTAAAACTATGCACTTATCTCCCCAAAAGCTATAATTTTCTATAACTGAACCTAGTTTCTTAGCTACTACATTTACCCTTTTGTAGCAATTTCACTCACAAACAAAAACAAAACATTATATTCATAATTTCTATAGATAATCAAAATCATAAATCACAATTATATAAATAACCCAAATATCCTAGAAAAACGGAAAAAGTAAAAAAAACAGAAAAAGTTGATTATCCCATCGGAGGTTCGAACTCTGGACCCTCGAACCACATGTCCGACGTACTGCCGCTGAGCCACTTACGCTGTTAGCATAAATACGAATTTGTTGACCACTATCCACCCATGTGACATAGTTTGAAAACCCCACAATCCCTAAAGCTTTGATCAATTTTACCTACCTATAAAAGATTTTAGCTTAAAGTTTAGCTCGCTAACATTACTAAACACTAAAACTAACTTTCCAACGCTTTCTTATGAAACATGACTAAGAACACTCCCGACTAATTCAGTTTTCAAACAAAAAATAAATCTAAGTTGGTTCCTGCGTTCGGGAGCTACGATAGCACAGACAAAAACACACACAAGACAAACAGACAGTCGAACAGACAGACAGACATACTTACATACAGACAGACAGACAGACATACGTACAGACAGACAGACAGACACACGGACAGTCGAACAGACAGACAGACGTACAGACAGACAGTCAGACATACATAAATACATACAGACAGATGCGTCAAACTTACCTATAGCAATTTTACTCGCTATGCTCGCGGTTCAATACAAGAATCCCTCGCTTAAGTACTCAAGTATCAACCTTGGCACAGCCGGTCAAACAACAAACCACTCGCTACGCTCGCGGTTCAATGCTGAAATTCCCCGCTTAGATACTAAAATATAATCATTGGCTCGACTGGTCAAACAACAAACTACTCGCTACGCTCGCGGTTCAATACTAGAATCTCTCGCTTACGCGAATATCAACATTGGCAAATACGGTTAAACAACAACTTTGCCCCTTGTAAAATAAATAACTGGGTATCTATTATTATTTATCTAATCCTAGTGACAATACATTACTAACTTAACCTACCAAACCCTTGTTTACAGTATATTGAACAATTTTGTCGAAAAAAGACAAATAACCCTCTAAAAATCAAAATCTGTTTTGTGATGAAATTTTGATTCCCTCTTATATTTTCAACCTGAGCGCACCGTCTAGTAACCACGTAACCCACCAGACTATACTCGCTCTGTCAGTGTTGCCCGCTAAAGCTTACTGACAAATGGCACTTTTCCTCACTAGTAACAATAGTTCCATAGTTTGTCAAAAAAACAAACAACTTTCTCCGTGTTTTCACTTGTTTATCAAGTTTTTAACGTAATATTTATTCTATTATCAAGTGGAAATATATTCGCATACATAACAATCAATGAGGTAAAACCCCCGTACAAAAATAAGTGATAATTTAACCGCAATTCCACGACTATTGGAGCCGGCAAAACAACGTAACCTATCAGTGAAATTCATCATTTACTGTGAAACGAAATATAACAAATCTAGTTAAAATGTGTAATGTGTTAGATATTCAGTAACTACTACATGTTGTGTAAGTGAATTGTGAACTAGTGTTAAGTGATATGTGGAAAGAAAATGGTCAATCACCATTTATTGTCTTCAAACCCGTTGAATGCTGTAAGGTTAGTAATCAATTTATAGTTACACTGTATATAAATAAGATGCGCATAATCAAAACTACTCAAACTTAATACAATGAGTTGAAACTACAACTTGAGTCCTTTTTCACTGCAACAAATTGTGACATTAAAACATGTCACTTGCAAGACAAAACAAACACACTCTTAAGTAAGACAAAGACATGAACAAATGTAAACAAATGAAGCTAACAACATTCTAATGTGGCAAACAACTGCAACATGGCATACAAATGCCCGTGCTGGTCGCGGCACCAGATTGTAACAGCCAAAAGGTGACCTACCTAACCTACTCTATACTCTACCATAAGCACCCCATATATCTAACAACCCAAGAACCATTAAGCTTAATAACTACCCCTGAATTTAATTCCAATTTATTTTGTTTGTTTTTGTTCTGCATTTAAAACGTTTGGCCATAAGAAAAATAATAAAATGTGATCGTTTAGTAAAGGTAGGACGCCTAAGCTATACGAAGTAACCACAAATCCTTTTCTCAAGTGTAGGAAGTTTCAACGCACTAGATATTCCCCTAACATTTAGAAATTCTACCTCCAATGTAATAATAGTTTCCGCTATTCTGATATTCCCTATAGATGAGTACCGATACATAATTTATTTTATAGAGCAATTACAACCAACATATTCTTTCAATTCTCATAGTCAAATATACACTTTGTGAAGTAGAAAGAAATAAAATACAATAATTAAGGTGAAAAAAATCAATTTATTTGTCAAATTTTTAGGAATTTTATTTTTAAAGGTGTTTTATCCCCAACGCGTCTTAGTATGAATTACAATACATAGTCGGTAATACATACGAGACTGGACCATCAACGTAGAGCTATTTGCCAGTTCAATTCTTTCTTTGAATCAAATATAAAATTGGAACTCTATTTCTATTGTTTCTATTTTAAATTATCAGTGAGAATCAGCGAAAATACAACTTCACTATTAATACTATTCACAGATAAAGGAAAACTCTCAGCAATTCGAGAATTCCAAGAACCCCTTGTTTTATTTTGTATTTAGGGCTTTATTTAGGCAAATACCCCCTGGTTTGCGCATGAGGTAAGGTCGCCTATTCTGTCATCTAAAATGCCAGGCCTTGGATCCTTTCTTAGAATCATCTTTTCTGGAATGTGAACCTATCAACCGGTTCTCTCAAAAATTTTGAACTTTATAAACCATAGAACCCCAGACTCTCCTCCAACATATCGACAAATGAAAATTACAATCACTATATTTGAACAAGAAAATTCCATTTAATGGCCATCATTGTATGTGGTAAGCTTGTACGCATTGCTATACAAAACTTGCCTCAACTGTCACGTTACGCTTAGCTGATATACTCAAGCCTGGACCTCCTGCCCAAACAAGCATCATAACTCCAATGCCAAGTAGCAAGAGAAAAGACCTGAGTCTCTTTAATTTATCAAAAACAAATCCGAAATAAAAATATTTAATTCAAACTGGCATTCCCGACAGAACCTAGTCCCTAAGCTTCTCAAAACCCGGCTATCCCATATACTTCAGCAATTAAACCTCCAAAGATATAGTCCCCATTAGCAGCTCATTCTAAAGATATAATAAATAATAAAAATATAATATCACAATATTATCAAATATCCAGAAATAAAATAATCTTTTATTTCTGAAAAATAAATAAAATATAATTGGCTTCAGCTTTTCTGAAGTTGATTAAGAACCTTAGTTCATTTAAAAGCAAAAGCTTGTACAGATTAACCATATAATTAACACATAAAATATCATTTAGTTTGCTTCAGGACTCCTTGGAATTAATGTAAGATTCTTGGATCTCAAACACAAAAGCATGCAGTTAAGCATTGTTCTTCTGAAGTTGTTTAGAACCTTAGTTCACTTAAAAGCAAAAGCTTGTATAAATAACCATATAATTAACATTGTAATAAGTTCTCATATAAAATAATTTAGTTTGCTTCAGCATTCCTTGGAATTAATGTAAGACCCTTGGATCTCATACACAGAAAATATGCAGATAAGCATTGTAATAAAATTATAATATAATATGCTCCAGAATTTCAGAGAATTATTTAAAATCTATAGATTATTCAAAGTGTATAATAAAAACCCTTAATAAATCAGTTATGTTTCAAAGTACCACAAAATAGTCATATAACAAAGCACAATAGAACATCATAATGAAATCACTAAGAAAAACAGTGATAAATATTAAAGAACTCACATGACTCCTTCTTATCTTTGGAGAGATCTCCCCGTGGCTGCTTCGACCCGCGACTCGTTCCTGAATGTCCCCCTGCGCCCCGTGTACTGGCTTATATAGCCCGCTCGGGTGCCGGCCCCGCCCGAACCTGCCACGCTAGCGTCCCCCCGGAGCCCCGACGACCCTGCTCGCTTGTATTACCATATATGGGCATCCGACGCGCACCCTGCAGCGCCGACGCGCTCATCTCGATCGTGATTGGCTGCGCACCATCGCCTGACGCCAAGTCGAGTTTCGACCTGTTTCCTAGAACTTTTGCTACCGATGTTTTGAATGATGTTTCTATTTGGAATGAAAATAATGATTAGTATTGAAACATATTATTATTATATATGCATGCATAGATTTGTACGAAACGAGATGGTCGGATCGTCACAATTGCCCCCAACATTTGTCACAGAGGAAAGGTTTGGTAACCCTTGACTCGGAGCACAAATGTTCCCACTCTAAATCAGATATTGTTATTTAACCCTTTGATGTAAATGTGGTGCGTAAAATGACCAATACTAGAAAGGAAACAAATTATCCGGCATGAAATTATAAACCCACAGAATTATGACCCATGAGTCCAATTGCTTTCAGACAGAATTTCCACCCTCCATGCGACACTTGGTTGTGAGGCAAGTGAGCCCTATGTAGCAAAGTTCTCGCGTTTCATCCGGAATCTACGACCGTAGCCATTGAGATTCCACCACCTACATTGCCCAGATGTCCAGAAACAACGAAAACCTCCTCATAAAGAATGGAAAAACCTTTGCGGTAACCTCCAACACTTTTTCCCAGTGGCAATAACTCCAGTCAATAACCCACGCAGGACAACCGGTTCCTTTCTTTCTTGGCGTGATGTAGTACTCCATTTCCAAGCAAGAAAGCTAGAAGTATTTTGAATTCATATATATTACGTTATGGCTCAAATGATTTCCACTCGATTTTTTTTTTATTCGTGTGGAACCCAAACGAACTCTAGATTCCTTATCTGAGGTTAGCGTCAGGATAGATGGACACGAAGTAATTCAAACATGTGTTTTAATTCACATGCTTGACCACCCCACATCACGTAAGCTCAGGAGTCAGCCAAATGGTCAGTTAAGAATGTAGAAGACATCCTTAAAAGTATTTGAAAGTCTCGACCGAGTTACTGGTAATACAAATGGACAGGAAGGAACTCCTGGACAGCCTCAGCCTTGCTATTACATTAATAATAACTTTATTTTATTTTGTGGAAGTTATTATTATCATAATCATACTTATGATGAAAAATTACTATAAAAATTATACATATCTGGATGTATATCGGCTGCAAAATGCCATACTAATTTACAATGCAATTGATTTCAAAAAAAAACATTTCTATAGAAAGCTTTTCAGTTAAATAGCAATAACCAAAACTGTCTATCAGAGGCACACATTTCTCTCCAAAGGTAGGACCGCCACGTCACTGCAGTTCAAACACATGGTTCTTTTTTTTTTTTTTTTTTCCACGTGCTTGCTGTGCAGCCCGGTACCCCGGATCCCCTAAGATAGGTTAAGCAAACTAAATCAAAACACTCCTTCTGCAAACCCACTCGTTCATAGAGA
Source organism: Leguminivora glycinivorella (assembly GCF_023078275.1). NCBI lineage: Eukaryota > Metazoa > Arthropoda > Insecta > Lepidoptera > Tortricidae > Leguminivora > Leguminivora glycinivorella. Next base: position 767,178 of record NW_025952831.1, read on the forward strand.
GTGTGACGGACGATATAGTGATAGCTTCTTGTAGAGTATTGTGTTATCAAAAGAATTTACCTATAAAAGGTATGACCTTAACCTAACACCAATATTCTCTTGATAACACATCTTTGTTCCCCTTTTCCCCGTTTGCAAATAACAATAACTGTTGTCAATATTTGATGATAAACAACTCTTAATAAACTCTCTCATACAAAATCATACATCAATTCTTTCATCCATCCTCTCTTACATCTACACATAACATACATCATCTGAGTCGTACACACATATCATACATGTTCCATTCAATCATCTTTTATTCTTCCTCACTCGCTCTTTCATACAGTTCAATACAAAGTTGCAAACAATCAAAATATTGACAGTAAAAAAAGTTAATCCCATTTCCTTTTGAATAAAATATTTACTGCATTGTGCTTTATATTGAAAAAATCTACATAGTATACTATACTACAAAACATAACTTATAATTAAAGTTTACGCTTACGCTTAATGTTTAACGTAATTGGTTGAGACAAATTACGCTAAAAATAAATATAGTCAGAGCAACGTTAGAATTAATTCCTGATAGTCATGAATAAACCCTTACACATACGAAACCATGACTTGCTGTTCAACAAAAAGCCATAGCCCCGCACATGCACTGGCCACCCACAACCACCAAAAACCAATCCCACATCACTTCAACCATAAAAGTTACGCCTTATATGCTCTAAAAATTACGCTAGGTTACGCCTTATATGCTCTAAAAATTACGCTTAATTATTTACGCTAAATTGCAATTAAATTTACGCAAAATGTATTTTAATTAACGCCAAATTAGTTACGCCAATTGCTTTAATCAAAATTACTACGCGCTATGCCACTTAACTTAGGTATTCTAACTACAAAATGGTAACATGTTCATCTTACATTTGACCAGCCACAAATATCCTGAACCAAACGATTACCCACGTCTCATTCTTCACTATCCAGATCCTCTTCAGATGTTTTTGAACTTGTTTATTCTGCCGAAGTAGTAGATCCTACTGACTGCACAAATATGTTCTTGGAGGGCTTCAGGCGAAGACAGCCACTTCAAATCGTAAATTTCCTACTGCAACTGCTGGCCCGTACTACTGCTGCTGTCCCGTACAACTGCTGCTGGCTCTGTAACTCAAAAGCTCGAAGCACGAAACGCGTCGAGTTAGCGTAATTACAAACAAAATATGAACCTTGGATTATCCTTTATTTTTAGTTTCCCCAACACAACATTGCAAAATTAATACTGTTACAGTTACACGATATTTTTAGTTAGGTGGAGGATAAAATGACGGCTTAAAGACGGATGTCCCTTATTTACAATCAGTTTCACTTGGGAATAGAAAAACATGACTAAATCTATGCTTGATAAACAAAATAATAAATTTTAGTGTAAGTAGCTAATTGGTTCATCAAACTAAGGTCTAATTAATAGGTTCTCGTACAACTTCGCACATAGTCATTACATTGTAGTTCATTGTTGTTAGGTCCTTGAATAAAATATTTCTATTCATTTCCCATCCACATGATAAGAAACATACTTTAAAGAACAATATTGTCATGTAACGATGCGTAAATAGATACTACTACGCCACCATAACTAGATATCCTAACACTAAACTTGCCCCCATGTCATTGCAAGTTTTATGCAATTGACTAACTCTGTTAATGTAAAACTATTAGATACTGGCTTCTAACCCTTGCAACATTATGATAATGATGAGCACCCCCCCCCAGCCCCCCAGTTACTAATTAAGTCAAACGGAAACAAAAGTAACAAACACATACACTTACAATTTAATTCATCTGGTGCTTACACAAACTAATTACAATTTTACATGCTGGCACACGTGCCCCCCTGCGAATTAAACTTTTACATAATCAGTTGCGATAACCAGACTCGAGGATAACTCACAACAAAAGTCATCTTTAACACACGTCGTAATGATTACAATTCTCTATACTCGCTAGCATACATGCCCCCGTGACAACTAAACTTTAGGGTATTGTAAAGAGTTCAATTCGTGAGAAATTGAGTAATGGAAACAATTGACCAAAGTTTAATCACAAATGGATAAACTTTAACAATAAGATTAAAATGAAACACAAAAACTAAAATAAATAAAGAGGAAAACCAATAAAATTAAACTAAAACAAAATAAAAGGAAATAACCAAGCAATAAAATAAACAATATTTCAAAAAACACAAATATAAAACCTATTTAAAAGAACAACCGTCACTGCTGGGATTCGAACCCGCAACGTGCCGCTTCGTAGCCCAATGCCCTATCCACTAAACTAAGTACTACGGCGACTGTGGTGAAATAGGCAATGTATATCGTTATCGACAAAGACAGATTGCCTTGATGTTTAATTTTCTTTCATTTATCTTTTCTGATTATTTTACCACCGTAGGAACAATTGCGTTTCGGACAAAATGTCGCACGAAAAATATGAATGAACACTAAGCACATTTAGAATTAGTCCTGTAAATACACGAACAGTCGTATAACACTTACCCCGCGACAATAACACACTCGCACGTACCGCTTGTACATATGATTACGGTATACACCGTCTTTTTCACGTACGTAAAACAATTAAACTTTCCAGTTTACATTTCTAAAATGACGACATTGACGGAATTTCTCATTGACCTCTCACCTTTCTTGACGGTCCACTTTCCTTCTTTTCTTCGCGACACCCTATATTTTAAAATAAAAAATGTATGTTGTCACCAATCTACCCATTACCCTCTAAAGACAACAAATTGAAACTAGATGGCGTTATTAGGATCATGTAATGTGATGTTATGCTAAAACATCATGTTTCAACCACAAGCATTACCGTATCACTTGAAAGAAGCGAATACTAAAATAACATACATACACATACCTACCATTACATTTAAAATACAAAAGTGTTCCTTTACATACTTGTTGGCCTACTTCAGGTCCTCTTTGCGAAACTAACTCTTCTTCATCTGTCACAAATTACACACAAAAATTCTATGATTTAGGTTTTGGTGATGAAAATGAATAGTGATTAATACGCTGAGTTTATTTCTCTTACTTTAAGCTTTATTTAATTACATCAACGATTTCAAAAGGAATGAATAGATGAATAGCCCTTAATAGAAAATAAATGACTTCTAAATAGTCTCGTAACATACATACATTACATACCTACATTCAAAAACAAAACTATACATTCCTACATTCAAACACAACTATACATACATTCAAACACACAACTATGAAAATTGAAATTTGTCTTTAAGTGTGTTTTCACACTATCCGGTCCGACCTCCGATATCGAATGCGAAAACTCCCTGAGTAGAGTGCACCTTTAACCTCTTAATGTAAGTTTATCTATGTATAATGATGGTAATGACAAACTACTTACGTCTTATTTCGTTAATCTGCTTATAATTAGAATACCTATTGATAATAGTTAGCTTATACATCACGCAAAATACGCGCAAGAAATCGGTTGCGGAAAATCGCCCGTACTACAATACAGTACAATACAATACAATAGTAAGTACATACTCTTACCCTCTGCTGACCATTACATTGAGTTGAAATTCGACGTACCTAACTTTTACTATTTCTAAAAATCACGTCTATGTTTTCAAAATCAAAATCAAACAACTAGGAGGTATAAATAGGTATATCTATGTTTATGAAAAACGTGATGAACTATCCCTTATTTACTGAATCGATACTATAGAATTGGAATGTAAAATTGGATTTAAACAATTGAATATAATAGACGCAGATTTTACTGAGTAGGTATGAAAAATAATTTTCCTTTGACATGCAATATTATGAATACCTACTTACATACCTACTTCCACAGAATATATGATAGAACAAATACTTACTACTTACTTGGTACTTACTTATACCTATTACTTACTACTTACTTCGCTGGCACGATAACCCAAAATGAGTTTCGTCCTTCAACACAAGAACACACCGTTTCGTTCGGTTTTGAGCGGTATCGTTACCTCACATTCGCCTTGAGAGCATGGGAGAACGCCGTCCTGCTAGTCTCCCTAAATATCGTTGAGCGGATAGAGTGGAGGTAGACTTCCGTGAGCTCGGCGTTGACGAAAGCAATATTATGAATACTCGACGATAATGGTAATCTAAAAATATATCTAGTAAAACAAATACTTACCAGTTACCTTGGTTTAAGAACCTAGTTAAGGTTAAGAGAGAAACGTTATGTAATACTACTTGACTCTATATGACCTTACTTGACTCTAATGTTAATCTGAAAGTTTACTGATAAGAGTGCTTATCAAAAATTTAAAAGACTGGTTAATTTAAGGACTAAAACGTTTAATATACTACGTCTCTAGTTTTGTTCAAGGAAATATAAAAGAATAACATGAAAAACCTTTCTAATTTTAAATAAACGTAGTACTGTTAAATAAAACTGACAACTATACAGCAATATAAACTACAAGAAGACTCCATGAAACTACGGTTGCACTCACGTTGTTATATCGCTATTGTTGCATCATGTCTCGGGCCAATAAAAGTAATCACAAGACGATTCCAATTTAATTGAAAGCATTATAGGTTTATCTCGCCGAATCTATAAAGTTACATAAGTAAAACACAAAGATTATAATAATTCAGACATGCTGACTTACCTCGACATAATATGAAACTGCTAACTGACTCTAACTAGTCTAACTTCATTTACCAGTTTACCAATTTCTTCTACCACGTCGGTGACAAATAGGTAATTATACGGCCCGCCTGATGGAAAGCGGTCCCCACAACAATTTTTGAAACCTTTTAATATCTTCTGGCTGATATTTACTCCACTGTGCCTTGAGTCAATTCACATAAACTTCTAAGTTTCCTAAGCTATAAATGGGGAAACAAAACAATAGAAAAAACACAACAAAAATAAATAGGGTTAGATTAATTAAACATCTCAAATATATCTCGTTAACTTGTGAATCTTCATTCCTTCAGTCTTGGTTTCTTAAGTTTCCTAAGCTACAAATGGAAAAACAAACAATAGAAAAACATACCAGTACGCAACAAAAGTAAATAGGGTTGGTAAAAACAACAAAAGAGTAAATAAATATCTTAAATATGTCCCGTTAACTTGTAAATCTTGGTTTCTTCCAACTTCGAACTTCCTGCATCTTCACGTGCCCCCCCTTATAGTAAAGTCTTGACCCACCATTATACAAGAACAAGAAAAGTAGTGTAGACCTAAAAATATAAAAACACAATGTTATAAGAGAAATAAAAATTATGCACCTCTCATCTACTTGCAACCTGATTTCGAACTTTACTGAAAAGCCCGCCTTCAACAGAAGTTTCACCCTAAACGTACTTACATAATATCTACACATTATGTGAGTATGTTTGGTAAAACATATAACTTTTTATGGGGTAGGAGGCAAACAAGCAGACAGGTCGCCTACTGTTAAGCGATCACTGCCACCCATGGACACCGGAACCACCAGAAGTGTTGGAGGTGCGTTGCCGGTCTTTAAAATAGGTGTACACTTTTTTTTTTTTTGAAGATTTCAAAGTAGTATCGATCCGGAAATAACGCCGATGACAATTCATTCTACTGTTTAGCTGTATAGGCAGACATAACAATCGAGGACATTTAAAACCAAGTTCGGCTTTGCGAGTTTTATACCTACAAGTACATAAAAGTAAGATGTAAAAGTCGCTGACATGGAGAACTATATGATTCCTTTTTAGTGATAAGACCACCTATTGCTACCTATTTATACTCTCACTCAACATTATGTATACATAAATGTAATGTTTAAAATGGTGCAATAAGTATGTTTACATACTTACTTACTTATAATATTAAGTGATGATGATTAATGATATGTACTTAAAGTGTTATGTCCTTAAAACAATCCCTACAAAAACGTTCCTTCAGTGTTGTTCTTGAAACCCTTTCATATTTCTACTCATACATACATATAATCACGGCTATATCCCATAAAGAGGTAGGCAGAGCACATGAACTACCAAGTTTCAGTGCCACTATTCATACGAAGAAAGCTGAAGTAATCTTTGCTTTAGTTGCTAACACTAAAACCTGACGTCATATGAACATCTTATAAACTATAATATGCTCTTCACAAAATCTGAAGGATTAAAACGAGCTTAGAGACTAAAATAAGAACTAATATTTGTTAAATATTAAAATAAAGACTACATGAAACTTTACACTAGCCGTGTATATGAACAATGATATCCTAAATGTTGAGGACGACAATCGTTCGCTACGAAGAATTGCTATTACAAAATGACAGGCGTTATTTTTGTGTCGTACTTGGAACAAAATCCCACCCACTAGACTGACTTGTTTGCCTTTGGTCACAGCAATTCTATCCTAATTTGACCATCTATCAAATTATAGAACTTTCTACTCTAATGCTGATAACCATACAATAGACCTATGCCTATCAACACTAAGCTTAAGTAAAGATAAAAGTAAGTTAAGTAAAGGTAAGTTAAGAACATGTTAAGTTTTAAGTGAGAACCCTTATTCTATGGGATAAAGTCCTGCTCCAAGGTTTTCCAGAGCTCTCTATCTGAAGCTGTCATCAACCAGTTGGGACTAGTCGGCGACGGCGGGCGGCGGCGGCGAGGCGGCGGCGGCGAGGCGGCGGCGACGGTAGGCAAGGCGGCGACGGCAGGCAAGGTGGCGACAGCAGGCAAGGTGGCGTCGGCAGGCAAGGTGGCGTCGGCAGGCAATGCGGCGACGGTAAGCGGTCTGACTAGCCCATGGAGCATGACTAGGCGAGGCGGTGCATGAGGCGGCGGCGGCGAAGGCTGACAAACGCGTGGCGCGTGACGACACGGTGAGTGAGGCGGCGACGGTAGGCGACGAGGCGACGGCGCGGGTGCGAGCCCGGCCGTCCCTCTTCTCGTTTGAATCTCAAGATTTGGCGTAGGCACTAGTTTTACGAAAGCGACTATCGACTGATCTTACTACACGTAAAATACTAAATAAATGCTAAACAAGTAGGTATGTTGAAGTCATTGAAACTAACCTATTGCGGCTATGTACTTACAAAGTAAAACTTACAGAAATAAACTAAAACTACCTAAAAATAATACTTAAACTAAAAATAAAACAAGAAACTTAAGCTACCTAGAAATAGGTGAATATGATGTATTCCTTTTGAAATCTCCCTTTTTATTCTAAGTACTTAAGTAGATTTTTTTCCCGCTGATCCAACAAAATCTATAATGGTCGTTAGAACTTTAAACTGAATCATTCATTACGTATCGAAACGTAGGTGTGACAATAAAACGGCGACAACTTGACTAAAGTTACCCGAATTAAAAATACACTAAGACCTAGAGCTAACTAAAAGTACTAAAACTATGCACTTATCTCCCCAAAAGCTATAATTTTCTATAACTGAACCTAGTTTCTTAGCTACTACATTTACCCTTTTGTAGCAATTTCACTCACAAACAAAAACAAAACATTATATTCATAATTTCTATAGATAATCAAAATCATAAATCACAATTATATAAATAACCCAAATATCCTAGAAAAACGGAAAAAGTAAAAAAAACAGAAAAAGTTGATTATCCCATCGGAGGTTCGAACTCTGGACCCTCGAACCACATGTCCGACGTACTGCCGCTGAGCCACTTACGCTGTTAGCATAAATACGAATTTGTTGACCACTATCCACCCATGTGACATAGTTTGAAAACCCCACAATCCCTAAAGCTTTGATCAATTTTACCTACCTATAAAAGATTTTAGCTTAAAGTTTAGCTCGCTAACATTACTAAACACTAAAACTAACTTTCCAACGCTTTCTTATGAAACATGACTAAGAACACTCCCGACTAATTCAGTTTTCAAACAAAAAATAAATCTAAGTTGGTTCCTGCGTTCGGGAGCTACGATAGCACAGACAAAAACACACACAAGACAAACAGACAGTCGAACAGACAGACAGACATACTTACATACAGACAGACAGACAGACATACGTACAGACAGACAGACAGACACACGGACAGTCGAACAGACAGACAGACGTACAGACAGACAGTCAGACATACATAAATACATACAGACAGATGCGTCAAACTTACCTATAGCAATTTTACTCGCTATGCTCGCGGTTCAATACAAGAATCCCTCGCTTAAGTACTCAAGTATCAACCTTGGCACAGCCGGTCAAACAACAAACCACTCGCTACGCTCGCGGTTCAATGCTGAAATTCCCCGCTTAGATACTAAAATATAATCATTGGCTCGACTGGTCAAACAACAAACTACTCGCTACGCTCGCGGTTCAATACTAGAATCTCTCGCTTACGCGAATATCAACATTGGCAAATACGGTTAAACAACAACTTTGCCCCCTTGTAAAATAAATAACTGGGTATCTATTATTATTTATCTAATCCTAGTGACAATACATTACTAACTTAACCTACCAAACCCTTGTTTACAGTATATTGAACAATTTTGTCGAAAAAAGACAAATAACCCTCTAAAAATCAAAATCTGTTTTGTGATGAAATTTTGATTCCCTCTTATATTTTCAACCTGAGCGCACCGTCTAGTAACCACGTAACCCACCAGACTATACTCGCTCTGTCAGTGTTGCCCGCTAAAGCTTACTGACAAATGGCACTTTTCCTCACTAGTAACAATAGTTCCATAGTTTGTCAAAAAAACAAACAACTTTCTCCGTGTTTTCACTTGTTTATCAAGTTTTTAACGTAATATTTATTCTATTATCAAGTGGAAATATATTCGCATACATAACAATCAATGAGGTAAAACCCCCGTACAAAAATAAGTGATAATTTAACCGCAATTCCACGACTATTGGAGCCGGCAAAACAACGTAACCTATCAGTGAAATTCATCATTTACTGTGAAACGAAATATAACAAATCTAGTTAAAATGTGTAATGTGTTAGATATTCAGTAACTACTACATGTTGTGTAAGTGAATTGTGAACTAGTGTTAAGTGATATGTGGAAAGAAAATGGTCAATCACCATTTATTGTCTTCAAACCCGTTGAATGCTGTAAGGTTAGTAATCAATTTATAGTTACACTGTATATAAATAAGATGCGCATAATCAAAACTACTCAAACTTAATACAATGAGTTGAAACTACAACTTGAGTCCTTTTTCACTGCAACAAATTGTGACATTAAAACATGTCACTTGCAAGACAAAACAAACACACTCTTAAGTAAGACAAAGACATGAACAAATGTAAACAAATGAAGCTAACAACATTCTAATGTGGCAAACAACTGCAACATGGCATACAAATGCCCGTGCTGGTCGCGGCACCAGATTGTAACAGCCAAAAGGTGACCTACCTAACCTACTCTATACTCTACCATAAGCACCCCATATATCTAACAACCCAAGAACCATTAAGCTTAATAACTACCCCTGAATTTAATTCCAATTTATTTTGTTTGTTTTTGTTCTGCATTTAAAACGTTTGGCCATAAGAAAAATAATAAAATGTGATCGTTTAGTAAAGGTAGGACGCCTAAGCTATACGAAGTAACCACAAATCCTTTTCTCAAGTGTAGGAAGTTTCAACGCACTAGATATTCCCCTAACATTTAGAAATTCTACCTCCAATGTAATAATAGTTTCCGCTATTCTGATATTCCCTATAGATGAGTACCGATACATAATTTATTTTATAGAGCAATTACAACCAACATATTCTTTCAATTCTCATAGTCAAATATACACTTTGTGAAGTAGAAAGAAATAAAATACAATAATTAAGGTGAAAAAAATCAATTTATTTGTCAAATTTTTAGGAATTTTATTTTTAAAGGTGTTTTATCCCCAACGCGTCTTAGTATGAATTACAATACATAGTCGGTAATACATACGAGACTGGACCATCAACGTAGAGCTATTTGCCAGTTCAATTCTTTCTTTGAATCGAATATAAAATTGGAACTCTATTTCTATTGTTTCTATTTTAAATTATCAGTGAGAATCAGCGAAAATACAACTTCACTATTAATACTATTCACAGATAAAGGAAAACTCTCAGCAATTCGAGAATTCCAAGAACCCCTTGTTTTATTTTTAACCGACTTCAAAAAAGGAGGAGGTTCTCAATTCGACTGAATGTTTTTTTTTTTTATTATTTTTTTGTATGTATGTTACTCGATATCTCCGAGAATCGTGGACCGATTTTCAAAATTTTTTTTTTGATCGAACCGGTATAACCCCGAGATGGTCCCATTGGCACCAAGTCAGGGTCTGATGATGGGATCCTGGAGAAATCGAGGGAACTCTTCAAATGTTATAGGCACATGTAATGTTTTTAGTATATTTTTCAAAGGTACACCAGTATTTACGTCTGATGGTAATAATTTTATGTGGCTGAGCTGATGATGGAAGGTCAACTCCTCAATGGTTAGGAGTTTAAGGATAATTATTTCACTACTGTACATGTATTCGGACTGATACATATAATATCACTAGGAACCACTAAAAATCAACTGAGCTGATGATGGAAGGTCAACTCCTCAATGGTTAGGAGTTAAAGGATAATTCTTTCACTACTGTACATGTATTCGGACTGATACATATAATATCACTAGGAACCACTAAAAATCAACAAATAAATAAACTTTTTAACAAAAAATAAAACCGCCTTCAAAAATAAGCGCGTTACAAAACACGGAGAAACTAAAAAGCCAAAAATAATAAACCTTTCAATTCAGATTTCTTATCGTATTGCAATAAGCTAAACATCCAAATTATAAACAATTCAATTATTTTTGGAGTCGGTACCAGCCTGTGTATGGTTGGGTGGGTCAAACAGGCAATAGCAAGGCGACGAACAGGTCTGGTACCGACTACAAAAATAATTGATTTGTTTATAATTTGGATGTTTAGCTTATTGCAATACGATAAGAAATCTGAATTGAAAGGTTTATTATTTTTGGCTTTTTAGTTTCTCCGTGTTTTGTAACGCGCTTATTTTTGAAGGCGGTTTTATTTTTTGTTAAAAAGTTTTGTATTTAGGGCTTTATTTAGGCAAATACCCCCTGGTTTGCGCATGAGGTAAGGTCGCCTATTCTGTCATCTAAAATGCCAGGCCTTGGATCCTTTCTTAGAATCATCTTTTCTGGAATGTGAACCTATCAACCGGTTCTCTCAAAAATTTTGAACTTTATAAACCATAGAACCCCAGACTCTCCTCCAACATATCGACAAATGAAAATTACAATCACTATATTTGAACAAGAAAATTCCATTTAATGGCCATCATTGTATGTGGTAAGCTTGTACGCATTGCTATACAAAACTTGCCTCAACTGTCACGTTACGCTTAGCTGATATACTCAAGCCTGGACCTCCTGCCCAAACAAGCATCATAACTCCAATGCCAAGTAGCAAGAGAAAAGACCTGAGTCTCTTTAATTTATCAAAAACAAATCCGAAATAAAAATATTTAATTCAAACTGGCATTCCCGACAGAACCTAGTCCCTAAGCTTCTCAAAACCCGGCTATCCCATATACTTCAGCAATTAAACCTCCAAAGATATAGTCCCCATTAGCAGCTCATTCTAAAGATATAATAAATAATAAAAATATAATATCACAATATTATCAAATATCCAGAAATAAAATAATCTTTTATTTCTGAAAAATAAATAAAATATAATTGGCTTCAGCTTTTCTGAAGTTGATTAAGAACCTTAGTTCATTTAAAAGCAAAAGCTTGTACAGATTAACCATATAATTAACACATAAAATATCATTTAGTTTGCTTCAGGACTCCTTGGAATTAATGTAAGATTCTTGGATCTCAAACACAAAAGCATGCAGTTAAGCATTGTTCTTCTGAAGTTGTTTAGAACCTTAGTTCACTTAAAAGCAAAAGCTTGTATAAATAACCATATAATTAACATTGTAATAAGTTCTCATATAAAATAATTTAGTTTGCTTCAGCATTCCTTGGAATTAATGTAAGACCCTTGGATCTCATACACAGAAAATATGCAGATAAGCATTGTAATAAAATTATAATATAATATGCTCCAGAATTTCAGAGAATTATTTAAAATCTATAGATTATTCAAAGTGTATAATAAAAACCCTTAATAAATCAGTTATGTTTCAAAGTACCACAAAATAGTCATATAACAAAGCACAATAGAACATCATAATGAAATCACTAAGAAAAACAGTGATAAATATTAAAGAACTCACATGACTCCTTCTTATCTTTGGAGAGATCTCCCCGTGGCTGCTTCGACCCGCGACTCGTTCCTGAATGTCCCCCTGCGCCCCGTGTACTGGCTTATATAGCCCGCTCGGGTGCCGGCCCCGCCCGAACCTGCCACGCTAGCGTCCCCCCGGAGCCCCGACGACCCTGCTCGCTTGTATTACCATATATGGGCATCCGACGCGCACCCTGCAGCGCCGACGCGCTCATCTCGATCGTGATTGGCTGCGCACCATCGCCTGACGCCAAGTCGAGTTTCGACCTGTTTCCTAGAACTTTTGCTACCGATGTTTTGAATGATGTTTCTATTTGGAATGAAAATAATGATTAGTATTGAAACATATTATTATTATATATGCATGCATAGATTTGTACGAAACGAGATGGTCGGATCGTCACAACACACGTATGTGAATAAAAAAGCATGTAAGCAGGGACCGGAACCGCTTACCATAACCGGGGTTTTTCATAGGCTTATTTTAGAAGTTGTTTTAAAAACCCCAACCATAATGGTAACCTTTTGTAAGGGTGACTGTTTGATAGGGTAAGCCTATCTGATACAGTTAACTTAAATAACCTCTAACGAAAACCAAACCCAGTCTTAAAGGTTACCCTATCATTTTAATTATTAAACCGTTTAAGCAACTTTAATCTCTGCGCACATTGAAATTCAACTTATTATTGAATAACCATAGCGAGTACAAGCTCATACGTATCGTCTCTAAACAAGTTTATGTCGATTCAAATAACGTAGTTTTATTTCGATTCAAACAATATTGGACTTTAAAACCTTACACTAAAATTTAAAACATAACTGACCTGAATTATCATAGTGTGTTTTGGCATTGAATGCATTCGTAGCGCGCGCCGGGTCGTTCTATTGTTTATCTATCTTACCTGTGCGTTTCCGAACAATTCTAGTTTTAGCTTTTTAAAGATCAACCTTTTGTTTGGCCGTCGGACCATCTCAGCAAAGACGCTCATACTCGAGAGCAAATTTTAGTAAAGAACTAACTAAAAAAAATATTGTGAAAGAACAAAGCAAATAATTATATCGATATCTTACGATTAGATAATTGAAAACATCTTCTCAATTGGGCTTTGTTAAAAATGTCAAAATAGCTATTTATGCAACAAGTGCGGAAAGTAGGTGATTTCTGATGAGTGTCATATAAGCCGATACGAGTCGGAATTTCGGAAATCATCTTTGCGCACATGTTTCAAAGTTTTCAAACAATGCTTTACTTTGCATTGTGCGAGTAAATAAAAAAACATAATAAGACAAAATACTTTAGTAATTATTAAAATTAAAAGTTATGTTTTGTACAATTTTCGAATTTGAAAGACATTGGTTTTATGGGACTCATAATAGTAAAGTTCAAAATAAAATAAAAAAATTGAAAATTAAAAAGCACTAGTGCGGAAAAGTATTACTTTCCACACGATTTTTATGGGACTGATAGTGAAGTTAAAGTTAAGTTTAACTTCACTATCAGTCCCAGTCATCAGTTAAGTTAAAGTTAAAAGCAAAATAAAAAAAAATGTTAAAAGCACCAGTGAATATTGTGGAAAAGTACCTACTTCTTTCCGCACAATTTTGCTTCATAGAAAACGCACTTTTCGAGCACATACATTCTAATAACTATTTTTATGGGACTAATAGTGAAGTTCAAAATTTAAAGAAAAATGAAAAGTAAAAAGCACTAGTGCGGAAAAGTACTTTCCGCGCGATTTTGCTTCATAGAAAACGCACTTTTCGAGCACATACAGTGCTATTTTTATGGGACTGATAGAGAAGTAACAAATTAAAAAAAAAGTAAAAAGCACTAGTACGGAAAAGTACTACTTTCCGCACGATTTTTCTGGGATAGATAGTGAAGTTCAAAATTTAAAAAAAAAATTAAAAGTAAAAAGCACTAGTGACTAGTGCGGAAAAGTAGGTACTACTACTATCCGCACAATTTTGCTTCATAGAATACGCACTTTTCGAGCACATACATTGTAATAGCTATTTTTATGGGACTGATAGTGAAGTCCTAAATAAAATAAAAAATTAAAAGTAAAAAGTACCAGTGCCGAAAAGTACTCTACTTTCCGCACGACCTTACTTTATAGAAAACGCACTTTTGTAATAGCTATTTTTATGGGACTGATAGTGAAGTTCAAAATTAAAAGTAAAAAACACTAGTGCGGAAAAGTACTACTTTCCGCACGATTTTCCGGGGACGGATAGTGAAGTTCAAAATGTAAAAAAAAAGAAAAGTAAAAAGCACTAGTGTGGAAAAGTATTACTTTCCGCACGATTTTGTTTCATAGGAAACGCACTTCTCGAGCACACATACATTATAATAGCTATTTTTATGAGACTCATAGCGAAGTTCATAATAAAAAAAAATTAAAGTAAAAAGCACTAGTTTGAAAAAGTACTACTTTCCACACGATTTTTCTGGGACGTATAGTGAAGTTCAAAATTTAAAAACATTTGAAAAGTAAAAAGCGCTAGTGCGGAAAAGTACTACTTTCCGCACAATGTTGCTACATATAAATCGCACTTTCCGAGCACATACATTATAATAGCTATTTTTACGGGACTGATAGCGAAGTTCATAATTAAAAAAAAAAGTACAAAACCCTAGTGCGAAAATGTACAACTTTCCGAACGATTTTTCTGGGACGGATGGTGGCCTTCAAAATTTAAATAAAATTGGAATGTAAAAAACACTAGTGCGGAAAAGTACTACTTTCCGCATGATTTTGTTTTATAGAAAACGCACTTTTCGAGCACATACATTGTTATAGCTATTTTTATGGGAGTGATAGTGAAGTTCAAAATTTAAAGTAAAAAGAACTAGTATGGAAAAGTACTACTTTAAAAGTACCTACTACTTGCTGCACGATTTTGCTTCGTAAAAAACGTACTTTTCGAGCACATGCATTGTAAACGCACTTTTTGAGCACATGCATTGTTATAGTTATTTTTATGAGACTGATAGTGAAGTTCAAAATAAATAAAAATTAAAAGTAAAAAACCGGCCAAGAGCGTGTCGGGCCACGCTCAGTGTAGGGTTCCGTAGTTTTCCGTATTTTTCTCAAAAACTACTGAACCTATCAAGTTCAAAACAATTTTCCTAGAAAGTTTTTATAAAGTTCTACATTTGTGATTTTTTTCATATTTTTTAAACATATGGTTCAAAAGTTAGAGGGGGGAAGCATTTTTTTTCCTTTAGGAGCGATTATTTCCAAAAATATTAATATTATCAAAAAACGATCTTAGTAAACCCTTATTCATTTTTAAATACCTATCTCAAAATATATCATACTTTGGGGTTGGAATAAAAAAAAAATTCAGCCCCCACTTTACATGTAGGGGGGGTACCCCAATAAAACATTTTTTTCCATTTTTTATTTTTGAACTTTGTTGGCGTGATTAATATACATATTGGTACCAAATTTCAGCTGTCTAGTGCTAACGGTTACTGAGATTATCCGCGGACGGACGGACGGACGGTCGGACGGACGGACGGACGGACGGACGGACGGACGGACGGACGGACAGACAGACATGGCGAAACTATAAGGGTTCCTAGTTGACTACGGAACCCTAAAAGTAGGTACAAAACCTTGCTTGCTGTAAAAACCTACTTCATTTTATTCCCTTATAATATACTGATGAGTACGAGTAGGTCAATAATTGTACTATCAAATACAGAAACTAAATGACGTACATGTCAAATGGTAATAACTACGCAAATTCAAGTGCATGCGTCTGAGACAAGCTCTATCTATAGCAAACCAGTTTCAATGTAGAAAGACAACAAGGAACGGATAAAGCTTACCATAACTCAATGAAAACAGGTTTTAAAAACCCTATCGCGATAGGGTTTCGGAGTTAACTTAGTTAGTAGTTATGGTAACCTCATAGTAACAGATTCAATAAGCTTACCGTTTTAAAAGGTTACCTTTAAAAAAGCTTACCGTTTTATTTAGTAAGAAAATTGATTGGGTAAGCAAATTGATGAAGTTAAGCCTAAAAAGGGGTTTTCCGGTCCCTGCATGTAAGCAATAATTTACTATATAAAGTATGTTTAGTTTTACTTGTCTCTCTTCTGTATTGATTATTGACAATACAACACACATCATCCATAATGACCAGTTTTACTTAACCTCCATTCAACCCTCCAACTTCATCATATCTCACAACGTTGGCCTAACTACATTAGGTACTCCTATTGTGGACCAGGGCCGTTGTGGGTCCGATTGGGCTGTGTCTATTGCATCCATCGATTCTGACCGGTACACTGAGAGAAATTTGCATTGTGAATTTAACAAGTTCGACTTGTTGCGGTTTATCCGTTTATATTGCCGATTCAAATGACAAGTAGCTTGTTGTTTGAACCAAAGAGCACGTAGGCGCTATTTTAACCAAAAAACTTGTTGAACGAACATGAAAACTGGTTGTATTTTCTCTGTGTAAGGCTCTTTTACAAACTGAGAGAACCTTGAGAGCGTCTTTTACCTGACTCCGCTACTAGGTCTGGTGTGGATCTGACTGGTGTGGTCTAATCGGTGAGTGAAGACATTCTTACCAGACAAGTACCCTACAAAGGCGACAGAACACCGGTTGTGGACAATGTCCGATAGTTTCGACGCTAGGCAACGTTGGCCTATTATAAACCAGGCCTCCTATTATAAACCAGGCCTCCTATTATAAACCAGGGCTGGTGTGGATCTGACTGAGCTGTGTCTATCGCATCCATCGCTTCTGACAGGCTAGTGTAGATAGGTGAAGAGGCATTCACCCAACTGACTTTTGGGGGCGTCCTTTACCTGACTGAACGACCAGTATGCGTAGCCGAATGGCACAAACGCTCACGAAACGAAACGCTCGTAGATATCTATCTCTATCGCTTTTGCGTATTGGCGCGACAGAGCCAGACTACCTTTCGCGGCGTTTCGTTTTCGTTTCGCGTCGCAGAAATACCTTTCGGCTACGGCACCAGGATTCGAACCCGGGACCGCGGCGTAGCAAGCAGGCAACGACTAGGCCAGACCGGTCGCCATGAAATGTATCCCCATTTTCCAGTAGATAACAAGACGCAACAAAATAACCTAACCTACATTCTTAGGACCGATTGTAAAGATACAGAGGGGAACAGCAACACAAACTTGCAAGTGAAAGTTTCATAGTACCTAGCATAAGCTAGCTAGCATTTAACCGCAATAATGAAAGTGACTGAAGATTAAACAAGGTTAGCCGGAACAGCCCACATTAAATGGCGAAACAAACTAGATCAAACCCTCTATCCAATAGTAAAATCTATTCTCTGTAGCGTATCGTAGCTATAGCTATCTCAATCGCTCTTCCGTATTAGTGTGACCCGTGTGACAGAGCCGGTTGCGTATCGTTGGCTACGGAGCTTGAAAACTTGTTATCTTGGCTACAAGCCCGGGTTTGAGGACCTCGCGTAGGACGGTATGTTCTAATAAAGCTCCTGCAAAAAGTCGTATGTCTTTTCATAGTGTTAATATAATTAGACCTATCTTCTCTGAATTCCAGCAATTATTGCAGTTTGATTATATTTGCATATTGTAGCCGTATTGAATGTCCTTGCGAATTCAATAGGTCACAAAAAACTTTTAAAATTTTATTTTAAGGCTCATTTACATGCCATGCGTCATGCGTCGCAAGCGATTTTAGTTACATTATGTAATGAAACTTCTCGCATGCGAGTTCCCGCACTGTGTAAATGGGCCTTTAGAGTTTATTCTAGTCGTTGTCTATTTATCTATGTCTATTTATTTTAACTTTCCACTAAGAGGGTCGGTTGCTTAGTAACCTATTCTATACCGTCATGGTATAAAATGCAGGGTGTAATTTTTATAACAGACAATATTTGAGGCGATTAAACAGCTGACCCAAAACACATTAAAAACTAAAACACTATAAAATGTACCTTCATTTTAGGCAAAATATTCCTAAATTCGGCGATGCATTAGGGTAAAAAATTGCTAGAACGGTACATACGACATTAAGTTGCCACTTCTTTTTTTTTTTTGGCCCGGCTCGGCTGTACACGAATCCCGCATTTATTGTTACCAATACACAGGTTCAATGTACTTTAAGTACGTAAACATACCAATATTACCAATGGAATACAGATGTAGGTTCTCATTTCGAATGCAGAGCTCAAGTATCATAAATCTTTAGCCATAGGTCAGTGCCTCCAAGGTAAGCAGTTCAATCTCCATATTATTAGATGACTATAATTATGTATATCGCATTATTTTTATGTATTTAAGTCATCATCCTCCATACGTTTGTCTCGGCATTCGATTTGGCTCATGGTAATCTGGGATCCGCTTTGACAACTAATCCCAAGATTTGACGTGGTAGGTACTAGCTTTACGAAAGCTACTCCGAGGGGTAAGTAGGCCTTATTGCGATTAGTCCGGTTTCCTCGCGATGTTTTCCTTCCTCGAAAACCGACTGGCAAATATCAAATGGAATTTCGCACATAACTTCCGAAAAACTTATTGGTACGAGCTGGGGTTCGAACCCCTGACCTCCGCGCAACTGTGGACTGCAAAAGTGATTTGACAGGTGATTGTAAGTCTCGAAAACTCGCGTCTCTATCCAAATCAACACGAAGTGTCAGTGTTGGAAAGTCGAATATAGCTCCTTACGAATGGGATATGAGTTTGACTCATAAAATCCTTATAATCGTATGACAGAAAGTCATTCAGAGATTTATTATACCGATTGTCACAACCAATGGAAGTGATCAATAATAGTATTGTATATTTAACTTTTATCAGATGGGCGTTCGTATTATAACGATAAATCATGATAGACTATAAGGCTTATATTCGTGACTCAGAAAAGATTTTAACATTTCCTATAAAATTACGGATTAGACGCCGTTTTATGGCAATAAAATTTCGTTTTGTCATACATGATTTCCGGACAAGAGCAGTAGAGTATGCTAAAATAGAGAGAACAAATAGTTTATTACATTCCTTGCAATTATTAATAAAAATAACCTAACCACAAAATACAATTTTGAAAAAATCCCCGACATAGTGGACCGATTTTCATGAATCATGGCTAAGAACACTACCGACTGATTCAGCTTTCAATCAAAAAAAACTAAATCTAAATAGGTTCATCTGTTCGGGAGCTACGATGCCACAGACAGACACACACACAGACAGACACGCAAAACTTTAAATATTGATTCCCGTTCGAGAACGCAACTGATCCTAGACACTACAGCCTTCTAACACTTACCCAGTCCTATAACCCATCTCTAGATAGTCTCTATCATAGAGTTTCTATCTAAGTGGGACTAAAATAAACGAGAGCCCTCGCAACCTGAGCCTCTTGAACTAACAAGCCTCGGGTGAAGTCAGCCGATTCATTAGAACACAGAAATACAGGATGTTATGTTTATAACCGGTAATATTTAAGTAGGTGAGCATTATTACTGATACAGAATCTAAAATAATAAATGTGGAATAGTAGATCCCGATCCCGAACGGATGATCGGATTTGGATTTAGTTTTGTTTGAAAGCTGAATTAGTCGGGAGTGTAAGAACACTCTAAGAAGACATGTTTGGTGGAAATCGGTCCACTATTGCGGGGGTTTTTTTTTTTTCAAAATTTAAATTTTGTATCGTGGTTATTGGTTCGACAGTTACTTGTTAGGTTAAAATTAAAGTACCTACTTTACGTACACTTTTCTAATCTGTATCAGCTATATGATTGATTACCTCCTTAAATATTGCCGGTTATAAAATGAACACCCTGTAGATTCTGCTAACTAGTATCATTCTTCGGTCGAATTAGCTGCTTCCAATGTCAACCTTAGCTTGTATTAATAAGTTTCAAATTTCGTTTAAATTAATCGGTTATACGATCTTGCTATACCTAATGTTTGGGTTTATTTTGTTTTGTATCGTGTGAATGAAGTGGCCGTGTCGATCGAGAGAAAGGGATGCAGCTATACCTACCAGTTATAGTATAATTCTGTCCCTCTCTCTCAACCTAAACGTAATGGCTTTAGTACTTATGATAACCCCTCTGAGTTCTTGAAGTTATAAAGGAAGAAAATGCTTAGAATAAGTTAGCTTTGGACCTTTTTAGTTTTAGAACTTTTAGAGCCACTTACTTGTTACTTTACAGTCAGCGAATTGGATAGTTAAATTAGTTTTAATTTGGTTTCAATTATTTGCGATTGTGCGAAATGCGTTACGATCGTTGTGAGTGGTTTTAAGAACACAAGGAACGTGGGAATAATAGGTTTAATGTGTAAGTTGATACTTAATAGTAATTTTGGTAGGTATCCAATTTATTCCATCAGACTTATTTACACAGTAAATATGCTTAGATTAAACATATTTGCATATCTTTCCCATCACGGAACAATGGTGTTCCGGACCTTTGGGAGGCGAAGCCAACACGTATAGGCCCTTTTGACACTTTAATGAAATGTAAGGGGTATACCGAGCGGATGTTGCCCTTGCCCGTATCATGGGACACACGCAGAGGCAGCACCACCGGGATGTAAGGACTATTTGAGTTGATAGAATCTAAAATGAACTGGGCTACCTATTGGATGATTGGGTGATGGACTAAATACATATTTTATTGTTATGTATGACATAACGAATACTATTTAGATTTATCGTACAAAGCTGTTTCAAGCATATCCCGTCGATGTCTTCTGTTGTTGTGTCGATGAAAATTATAGGTACCGTAAATTGGGGTGAGTAGGGTTCGCGGGGGGAGTCGGGTTATAAATGGGGAGAGAAGAGACGAATGAGCACCAAATTACGGTAGTACTTAATATATTAGGTACCCTGACCATAGGACAAATCGTCACTGTAATGGGCAAAAAAGTTGCGTAGAAAACCATTAGTTAATAGAGTTGTACAATGTACAATTCCCTAAGAAAATGAGTGATCATGAAGTTTCTCTTTACAGATTTGGCATAATGTCCAACGGCGCAGAGAGCCTGGTCCTGTCTCCACAGACGCTCCTATCCTGCAATCGGAGACACCAGCGAGGCTGTGCTGGAGGCAATGTCGATGTAGCTTGGAACTTCGCGGGCGAACACGGGTAAGCAAAGGACCTCATCATATATCAGATCAGCACTTTATGGCCCACTGCTGAACATAAGTATCTCTTTTTGTACGCGACTTCTCCCGGTCCTGAGCTAGTCTCATCCAGTTGCGACCCGCAACTTTCTGAATATCACCGGGGCTTAGCCAACATCATGTCAAATGCCGAAAGCTGGTTTTGTCCATGCAGTTTACTGTCTTACAACCTGGACTGGAACACCAGTAAACCCGACCTTACTCATCATCATGTCGAACAGCAAGAGCCAGAGACGCTGATATCGTGCAACCGCTATCTGCGCGAAGACATGGCATGGAATTTCTATTGTCTTGATTATTAAATTTCAATGTGTAACTTTTAGTAAAATAGAACATGCAGTAATTACTTAATTAGTGCACTGAACTTGCACGTGATCGAATTAAGGTGAGTTAGAACTTAGAATTCTAACTCAAAGACGTTAAATTCTTCGTCCTCTGATTTTGTTCTGCTGTTATTCGCGCGGTGTTTCAAACTTAAGTTTACACCGGAGCAAACTCTTAACTTCTCACGTCATACTCTTAAACTATTTTCGAATGCTATTACAGATTAGTGGAAGAGAAATGCTTCCCCTACACGGCTAAGGCCGAGAGATGTCCGTACCAGCCGCACGGAGACCTGATCCAGGATGGCTGCCGGCCAAAGGACCCTCGACGCACTTCGCGGTACAAGGTGGGGCCGCCGTACCGTCTCCTTAAAGAAGAAGATATCATGTATGATATCAGGGAGTCCGGCCCTGTTCAAGGTAAGGAATGATGATATACTCATAGCTCTTTGAACAATTTTCCATTTTTCACAACCCTAAAGACCTCGCGGATCGGATTTGGCCCGCGGACCGAGGCTTGGAGGCCCGTGTATTACATGTAACTCAATAATATTTAGATTGATTAACAAATCGCTTTAGAAAATCGTGCCACGTAGACTAACTATTTTGGCTCAGTGACCTAAAGTGAATCTTGGCCTCCGAAATGAGAGATCGCGGAAATGGACCTGTCCCGATCCTGCGCAGCCTCTTGCTAGTAGTCACTGACTTGAAGCTGACGCAGATCTGCCGCCACACTGCTGTACTCCTAGCGATACCTGGGTCGACCCGCCGCCGGACGGCCGGTCGACCCAAGAACGCTGTCTTGACAGCCCGATCCTTTCCCATTCTAAGTGACGTAGTAACATTATCTTAAATTAAAATCATAACAACAGCTTAACACATTCACTCCCTCCCATATGTGTCACGGCAACTCTATTAGTCTTATTAAAAGTTTACAATTCAGAGCGGGACAGTGAACGTGTTAAGGTTCCGTTTACCTTATTTATTTGCATCTCATGTTTGAGGCCAGATTACGAATCTTGAGCAAGGCCGATTGAGAGATACCGGCATGACGTAGGACTATACGAGTCCAATTTTTATACCGGTAAAACGGAGCATAAGGAAAATTTGGGTTTTGTATCGTTTTGTAACGGACACAAAATACCGTTTTGCATTATTCGTGAGGTTTTCAAGTAAAAGGTACCACATTGTTGCCGACTATAACGACGAAGTTTGCTCTTAACTTTATACGAATTACCTGTTATAGCGTCTTTAAGCGTCAATGTGGTAACTTTTGCTTGAAAACGGCACAATTACTAAACTGTCCATGTAATTAGATAGGTTCAGAAAAGTAGGTACTGTAAATAAAACATTAATTTGATAATCGCCCTGGTTTTTCACAATCACCCCGTTTTTACTATTTTACTGTACGATCGCGATACATCAGTTTCCGATCTCCCATGTAAATTTACTAGCTTTTTTCTAAAAGTACTTCATGTTTAAAGTCCCTTGCCCTTACTGTTATGTGTATAATAACTAATCGGTGTAAGCCATAAATATTAGTACCATAGTACTTAGTACCTAGACAAAACATACATTACCAACAAGACCAACAATGAAATTATTGTCCTAGAATCCGTTAGTAGCGAGCCAAACCGTTTTTGCCATAAATACTATATTCAATTTGGTTTGAGTACCTAGACTCAAACCAAATTGAAGTCATAACATCAGTTGTCTTTAAATACTTGACCTAAAATCGCATGCCATGACCTGAGAGAGGGCTTACCACGAACCAAGCTCGACGGTTATTCCCTGCCAATCGTTGACGTTATGTGGTTATCGAAACGCAGACTGGCTCTGTCGCGCCACTACAGAAGGGCGATAGGGAAAGCTGGCTACGATAGGTACGATTACGAAAGCGATTGTCACGCTGGATAAGTATAGGTACTCTGTCATACTCGGATTTAGAAGTAGAACATAATAATAACGACTCGTCGAATGTGGCTCGCGGCTCGCAGAACAAGGGTCTCCCCAAACATATCAACGCCGAATCGGCTTTCACAAACTAAAAATCGTTCGTTAGTATGACGATTTTTGGTAGGCTAGAGCCGAATCCGCGTCGATAGGTTTGGGGAAACCCTAAGAATCTGGGAGCACGCTAACAATACATATTTTGTATTATTAGGTACTATTAGTTCCAAAACGCGCACAACAATAGAATCGAAGCTGAGGTCGACCGAAACTACTTCGAAAGAATTGTTAAATAAACACAGTTTATAGGCTTTGTTAGAACAATGGAACACTTGTGTCCATAATATTACTCAATTTCATGCTTTTCTTTCATTTACCACCTACTTACATATTAGCACAGAATATATAATAGTACAAGTACAGAAGGCCCACTGCTTTGATGTTCACGAAATGCCGCTTTTTTAATGCCTACAAAATTCTAACAAAGAAACGAGCCGCACGTGCGCAGCGTCGGACGATAGGGTTGCCTATAGATTAAAACGAATTAATATGTGCAAAAAATGTTATACTATTATATTCATGTCTTGGGTACTTTCTAGGTATATATACAGTATTTATATATTTTTGTTTGTCCCAACATCACAAGCCTTATTGAACTTTTCCGTGGGACTCAATCAATAGTAGATCTATGTAAAATTGTGCTATTTTATTCATGATGTCAATTTAACTAAGCTTTATTAGTCATTCCACATGCGGAAATCGCACATGAAACTTAAAAAAAACTCGCGACGTAAAGTAACAATTAGAATGTGCGAACGTGCGTTCCATGAGAATGCGCGCCACCCCTGAGTAGGCCGCGAACTCGCGGCCGCCGGCATGTACTTGTAGCGCGGCGATAGGATCGCGGAGTGAGCCGCCCCTGATATTAGTAGGTATCGAAAAGTTAGATTTGCCTGCTAATTATCATACAAAGTGCTATTTTTCATTCGATTTTATTGTTAATAGTTGCGTGTGTATTTTAGCTACCGTTAAATGGAGTAAATGGGATTGAATAGGGATAAAATTAAAATGTAATATAAGTTTTTCTCACATATGGCTTGATTAAAATTTACTGTAGGTAATATTCAATCGAACGATACGATTTTTGTGGGATCTCTTAAGAAATTGACGGATAAATCACGTTTTGAATTTCGGCCTTTTCACCCCGATGATCATACATTTTCACCCCGCTCGTTACTTAATAATATTTTTTCAACTCTTGTTGCTTTTATTTAGGTAAGTAAACTGTTTTGGCTTACGTTTTACATTAAGTTCTAATTTGACTAATGTTATGATTTGATTACAGTAGATAGACATGTACCCAGTACCCACCAATAAGTTAATTTGTATCGTGTGACATCATAACCACTTAAAAATTTCCAGCAACTGCTACTTGATACTTTTAAGTGTTTAATTTATGACAAGTACTAAGTGATGATGTGGCTGATTCGTATCTAATGTTTGGTTTATAATTGTCACATATTCATCAAAGCGTTTCTAACGAGGACAAAGTTGATAAGTGTAATCGATGGAATCAGGCGTTACTTTGCGGAAATCTAGAACATTCCTTTGCTAATCCGCGAATTGATAACGTGCAAGTCAATCAGTGTTAACCCGTTATACTTACTTGCGTATTTTTTACATGCAATTAATTTTCCCACCCTCCCACCGCAAAAATCAAAATAAATACGCAAATAAATATAACAACCCACCACCAAAAATACAAAACTCGACACGTGTTTCGCCTCTCTACGAGGCATCGAGGAGAAATACGCAAGTAAGTATAACGGGTTAACACTGATTGACTTGCGGATTAGCAAAGGAATGTTCTAGTTTACGATTGATAAGTACTGTACTGTACTGTACTGTATGTGTATGTTTTTTTGCATGTTGGAGATTTTTTACAGATTGGCAAAAAAGCGTAGACATTAAAAAGTGGCAACATGCTGATGATACAACGATGTTGCTACTTTGAAATCTCTACAGGAACATTAGGGACCTTTATAGAATTTTCACTACTTAACACTTTCGCTACCAAGAACCCGACTGTCGGGCACACCGCTCGTAGAAGCGTAGCCGATTACATGGATTTCCCCGTATGTAGCGAAAATGTCGTAGCGCCGCGTAGAGCCCGGTTTCGAAAGTGTTAATCATGACCATAATCAGGATTAAAATACATAACCCTTCGCAACGTTCAGGATATAAAAAACACTTTGCTCTCTTGTGACACAATATTTTGGTTGCAGCCGTGATGACGGTGTACCAGGACTTCTTCCACTACCGTGACGGCATCTACCGTCGCAGCAGACATGGAGACAGCAAGCTTCAGGGGCTCCACAGCGTCAGAATTGTGGGCTGGGGCGAAGACCGCCAAGAGAAGTTCTGGGTAAGTTTGTATCAACATTTACTAGCGATCTGATGGCATCTACCGTCGCAGCAGGCACGGGGACAAGCTGCAAGGTCTGCACCGCGTCAGGATTGTGGGCTGGGGCGAAGACCGCCAGGAGAAGTTCTGGGCAAGCTGATACATGTACTAAGCGACCTGACAGCATCTACCGTCGCAGCAGGCACGGAGACTAGCTGCAAGGTCTGCACCACGTCAGAATTGTGGGCTGGGACGAAGACCTCCAAGAGAAGTTCTGGGTAAGCTGATACATTTACTAGTGACCTGACGGCATCTACCGTCGTAGCAGGCATGGAGACAACTTGCAAGACCTGCACAGCGTCAGGATTGTCGATGTGAGCTGGGGTGAGGACGTAAGAATACCTATTGCACGCGAAAGCAAGTTAAATCGCGACGGTTTACCGGAGCCAGCGGGGCTTGTTTGATTAAACTTCCACCCCACCTTTCACAACACAATATTTTCATCACACTCCCACAGCAATTGCACACGGACGCAGCGGGAGTTATGGAAAAATCGTCCTCCCTATATGGAGTAATAAAATGTATTTTATCTTATTTAACTTTGAATTATATTTTTACATAATATTTTTTTATATTGCAAGCGAGTTTTTTATAGTGCAATATATTGAGTCTTTAAACTCTTACTCTCGTTGGCAATCTTCAACTTCCACCCCCGTTGCACAATGTACTATTATTATGTCGCGAACAGCTACTAAAATATCACCACATTCACTACTCAATTCGCCAAATTTAATAAACCTATTTACTCTTTTCAGATCGTAGCCAACAGCTGGGGTACAGAATGGGGTGAGAACGGCTACTTCCGCATCGCACGGGGCTCGAACGAGTCCGGAATCGAGTCGTTCGTCGTGTCCGCGTTCAGTGACGTCACGTCCGCTTTCCTCCGGTCCTCCGGCCGACGCACATAACAGAGGGGACAACTTATTGTACCGATGTGCAGATACCACAAGAAACACGGGATCATGTGGTATTTTAAGAAGTACGGTTAGGTTTTGATCTGTTATATTTTTTTTTATCCAGCCATAGTACCTAAGTTTGAATTCTGCTAGCTACCCACTCGTAGAATTATGTAAATTCTTTTTTTTTAAATGTTGATAGCGAGTATATTATTTATTATCATTGGGACTCTCAAGACTTTAAGTATTTCAATAGTACTTTTACCGACATGTTTGCATTTTTTCCTATAATTGTTGTCTAAAGAAGTTTTTTTTTTCGGATTAAAAACAAGTGTAGTTACAAGATATAGTGACATTACTGACTACTGGTATACTGGGGTTACTTTTTGATTCATGAGTTAACATTGATCATCGATGTATGGGGAGTAGTAGTTTTGAACGCTATTTAAACATTTTTTCTACTCCCGAACTGTTATTCGTCATTTACAGGGTCGTGTATAGATCTTTAAAACCCTACATAAAAGTCTATTCCCCAAAGCCAGCGTCCGCCGGCTTTCCGCGCATGCGCGCAGTATCGAAAAAACTGAAAACGCATTGTTTGGCTTTGTAACCATGGCAACGCCTTATAACGATACAGCGCGCGTGCGCGGGAAGGCTTTGGGCAGCTGAGCTGACAGTGCAAACCTTTGCGTCAAAATACAGGAAACAGTGTGAATTTCACGAAAGTTATTCAAGAAAACTATTAAAAACTAAGCGCATGGTCGTAGAAAAAGTATTATATGCAACGGTGTTTAACTGAGTCAAAAAATACTCGTGGCGTCTTAATTAACTACCCACGCCACTCGTCTTTTTTGATCTCCTTTAAACGCTTGTTGCATAAAATACTATAATTACGTGTTTAACTTACAGAAATAATGATAAAACCGGATTCTTAATACTTCGATCAATCTCACCCCACAAATCAAAGTAGCCCCAGTTTACGTACCTAAAATGCCTTAGTACCTACGTAAAATAAGTGTTTTGGCAATATTTTGTAAGAAACTCTAGTGTACCTACTTTCGCATAGATAAATATATTCAAAAAAATGAATGTAGAGACCAAAATGTGCCACTTTAAAAGTAGAACGCAAAATAGAGAGTATTTTCAGATCAAAACCTTACACGGTAAGGGTATTTTTGTAATGGATTATAGTTGTACTTACGATCTCCAAGAGACAGTTGTTGTATTGCTAAATTATAAAATAATCGATCGAAAACGAAATTCGATGAATAGATCTTACAGTAGGTATAGGTATACTCTGTACTTTAAGGTACTTAAAAATATGTAAACAAATAATTTTTACTACACTGACATTGAAGCTAGGAACATACTACGCGGACGTCCGCCGTCGAGCGACCGCGACCGCGACCGATCAGTGTGCACGGTCTTCGGGATGTGGCTTCGGCTGACCAAAACATCCAGCGAGCCAGATTTCGATCGGACGTCCATGCGCTCAAGGCTATGTCCACGACCGTCGACCGATAGTTTGCACGGTTAAGTGTATATTCATTGTCCAGATCCGCGTCCACGGTCGCGCGACGACGGACGTCCGCGTAGTATGTTCCTAGCTTGGCAGTTCTTGCCTATTTCTGGGTTGATAAGTAAAATTATTACTCAACGTCAATATTTCTTTGTTGACCAGGCAATGAACGTCGAAGTGTTAGTGTCACTGTCAGGCGACAATGAGGAGGCACCACAGATTTCGGGAGATAGGTCATGCCGGGCGATTTGTATAGAATACGCCTGTCGCAAGGTCTGCGCAACCCACACAAAGCACCAGTAATTGTAAAGATAATGCACGCACACACCTAATCCACACACACTTGTAGCTGGACACTCCTATTGCGCAATACACGAGCATCATTTCAATGGTTGTGTACATGCGAACGATAAGCGAGCGCGATCGCGCACGCACACAACGATAAATAGCGGGAACGCCTCGCCTCGTTTCCGAGAAAAATGTCTCACTGAGTGAATCGTTTTGTACACCGTTCATTGCGGCGCAAAACACTACACTGTTTACAATATGTTCCTTGTGTAGCCGCAATGTATAATTAACGTTTTAAAGCACAAGCAAACGTAAGGTTACATGGTACAACTCGGCGTATTACGTTGAATTCGTGTTTTATGTGAAATAAAAGGAAATAAATAGTATTTACTTATGAAATGTTATCCTATCGGCTTGGAAATTATTCAGGTCACTGCGATGTTTGCAAGTTATTATTGCACACTTCGGAATTTTGGATAAAACTCGTTTTTCGTCGGTGAACAGCGCGCGTGTACACTCGATGACAGCGGACTGCGAACTGGCGGCGGTGTAGGCCCAATGGGCCTACATCTGCGACCAGGCCGCGCGCGGCTTGTCCTCTCTATAGAATTTTTTCCTCTGAGGGAGGCACACTGACATTTTATCCCGCCAGGCGGCGCCTGTGCAAGTGTCTAGGCATGTCACTGTCATTCATATGTGTGAGAGACATATCATCTTCTCGCTCTCACGTATGAAATTCTTTATCTGTGCAATGGACTAATAGCGCCATCTGTCATAACCTTTGAGTGTGCCTCCTAATTGTTCTCTGGTGAAACAGGCAACAGATGGTTAGAATATTTGTCGGTCAACCGACTACATACAAAATCATGTGGATCTGTCACTGAGCTATCTATAACCTTGTTATTTGGTCGCTTAACATTTTAATTTACCCTCAATTTGCTTAAAGAGCGTTTTGAGGGTAGATTTTGTTTACATTTATTTACGAGCCCCAATGCAAATGATATCGTCTAGTATGAAAAAAATATTATGTCCTAACTTCGACCTCAAAATTCAGGATAAATTATATGATTAGTAGAACATGTAACATAATAAATTTATAGTTTAAAAAACTCTAGAAAAACACGCTTTTATAAATGCACGTAAAAGCCAAAAATAAATTATGGATCGTTCAAGTTGTCTCTATTGCTGGGATGAAGAGTAAACTATGTGCTTTTAATTATAATATTTGATTGTAAAAGCGTGGGGCGCTGGCAGTCGTGCTGCAAGTCCAGTTAGCGCGCCAATCTGTGTAAACTGCTTCTCGTAATATATCTTAACTTGATTACTCAGCAAGTTATACAAAAAGTTTTTCCCGTTACAACGCCCCACGCTTTTACAATCAAATATTATAATTAAAAGCACATAGTTTACTCTTCATCCCAGCAATAGAGACAACTTGAACGATCCATAATTTATTTTTGGCTTTTACGTGCATTTATAAAAGCGTGTTTTTCTAGAGTTTTTTAAACTATAAATTTATTTTATACTTTTTAGTCGTTAATAATAAAATACATATATTTAAATTTCAAACAAAAATATTTTTTCATGTAGGCGAATTTCGCAAGCCATTTGTGGCTTAACACGTATTGTTACTAAATAATAATTAAATACCACCTGATGTATAGGTACCAAGTTTATCGCAATAAAGTCATTCATTGATTCATTGAATTTAATTTTTATTTCAATTTATTTATTAAAACTTTACTGCACAGTAAAAATATACAGTTACAAAAGGCGGACTTAATGCTACATGGCATTCTTTACCAGTCAACCTTTAGGCCAAACAGAGAAGACCAAAAAGCCGCCTCCACCAGTGTGTCTGTATTGCATAGTGTTTTACCTGTCAGCTTAGAACAATCTAGCTCTCCTGTGTGGAGAGCACTGAGTGATTTTACTCTACTCAGGGCCACATGCAATGCACCTGTCCAACCGCAAAAGTACGGGACCCTAAATACACCACTGCGTAGTGCCTTGCATCTAGTGCACGGTAGATGCCCAACTTGAAATCACTAGGAGCCAACTAGTGCCGGCCAGTGCCAGCCTGTGCAATCGATTAGAGTTGTGTGGGTTGATTGAGCGAATTTGAGTTTCTGCAGATTTGGGAAGAAAACTTAGCATGTAGGGAAAAAATCGCGAGCGCGAGCTAGAGTTTGCATTATCCGACGGATTTTTAATATTCGAATAATTCGGATAATACAATTTTTATTATTCGAATATTCGAATAATTCGGATAATTTCGGATAATTTATTAAATGGAACAAAATTAATGTTACAGGTGCGTATAAGCGTGGAATTGATAACGGCTGAGATATATGAGCGCCATAATGCGAAATTTACCTACATTTTTATTTATTTTTTGCGTAAATCAGCAAACTGTAGAAATTAAAACACACCTAGCTCTCTATCTTTAGTTCTATGACTAGAATCTTGCAAACAGATAGTGAGCTGTCGATATAAGACAGTTAGTAGTAGTGATTAGTTAGGTGTTAGGTATAACGAGAAGCTTTTCTGACAACACCTTTACCTTGGAAATGGATGGTAGAGAGGATGGCTTGTGTAGAGTGGAACGTGAGACAACATCATTGGATATGATGATGGTTATAGGCGATACAGCGTTGTCATATTATCCGTTCCGATATCGGATATAGGAAGGATGTCAAAGGCAAAAATCAAAGATGGCGCCTTGAATAATTTCGAGAATGTATAGGAGTCGGTCCTTCGCTCGATCGGATCGGATACTCATCTTATCTTAAATCTGCGGGGACCTTCCGGATACACTTCGACCCATCGGGATCTTTTGTGCAATTACCCCCTAAGATCTTAAGATCCTTCAGCTATTCAGGAGCTTCTCGACCATCTCCACGTATCGGATGATGAGGCTCATGGGTAGCTCTGATGTCCTTTGGTAATAGGTAGCCTGCTCCAAAGTTCTTCATTCTTTGTCTGGCGAGGGCGTGGCATTCACACATTAGATGTCTGACGGTCTCTTCCTCTTCGCCGCACATGCGACAATCTGTGTAGTCAGCGTGTCCCATCTTGGCCAACATTCCTTTGATCCCGTAACGGTGAACACCCCCGTTATAATTTGGAGTTGTCTTTTGCCTAGCTTTCCTAGCTTTTTGCTCCATCCAGATTCTACCCTCCGCATAAAGAGCTTTGAATGCTTCAGACCTACCAGGGCATCCCACTCTTTTTGGTGATTAGCCTTTGTATGGTCCTTCATAGCCGTTTTAATGGTTCCTTGTGACGTTGTCTTCAGACCTGGCCTTGGCAAGTTCATCAGCATTTTCATTGCCAATGAAGCCTTCGTGCCCCGGTATCCATACCAGTTGCATCTTGTTTTGCCTTCCAAGCTTGTTAAGAGCTTGGATGCCGTTTAATACCAGTCAAGAGTCACCTCTGGGCGATGTGAAGGCTTTGAGTGCCGCCTGACTGTCGCTGAGTATATAGATATTCTTTCCTTGGGTTTGTCTAACTATATTCTTATGTACACAGGTAATTATTGCGTATGTCTCGGCTTAAAAGACAGTGGCATAATTGCCCATGCTGATACTACCACTGTAGTCACTAGTCATTTGCATAAATGCCTACGCCCGTACCAGATGCCATCTTGGACCGGATCGGATACTTAATATAAAAAGTTGAAAACTCTTTTCGTAGGCTCTAAACAAAAGCGTCCTGGTTAGGGTCTTAGAATAGGAATGAGCAACTGAGAATAGGTACTCGTTCAAAACAGAATAACCAAAAAAAGAGAAGACCAATTAGTCGAAGACACTTCCTATCCAGGGTGGCTAGCCGAATGGCACAATCGCTCACGAAACGCTCACGAAACGAAGCGCTAGTAGATATCTATCTCTATCGCGCTTGCGTATTGACGCGACAGAGCCAGCGGCGTATCGCTTTCGTTTGGCGTCGGAGAAATGCCATTCGGCTACAGGGCCTGGTGTGGATCATTTTAGACCTTAGTTGCACAGTGGCTGGTACCAAAGTACCAATGGAAGGGGAGAGGCGATAAATAAGTATTGTACCACCAACATAAAATATACAACACATAAAATTTAAAAAAATGAAGAAGGAGGAGGTACAAAAGCGAACTCATTTAAATATTCAAATCCAAAACGCCTCAAATTGCTCGGCAGCAATTTGATGGGTTTTAGTATCCAAGCTGATCAGTAGATCGACTAAGATTTCAAAGTATAAGTAGTAATTAGACCGATTTTTGTGTATGAATGTAACTAAGGACTTAAAAGGAAAATGCCTTATATTTCTTAGTGAAGTGGAGGGAATTCTGGCGTACTAAATTGCCATGGAACTGATAACAGCTAAATTCGGAGTGAGGCGCTAAATTTCAATTTCAAAAAAACAAGGGACCAGGAAATCTAGGTATAAATCTCCCTTATTAAGTACGGTTTTACAGATAACTTCACGTTAGCTATTAGCAGTAATGAAAGTAGGTTGGGGTAACGTTTTCATATTAAAAAATAATACTTGAACGTTTCTCTGTTTTTTTAAATCATCCAATTAATCGAATATTTGATAAGAACTGAGTGCGTGGGGTGAGGCATTCTGCTTACTTCTTGTCCACGAATGCTTTCTTTGTTTTGTAAATATTAGTTTGATTTTGAAGATAAATAGGTGTAAACTTGTTAGCAATAACATTGTCCGTATTAAGAATTGATCGAAATTAGTTTCAGTGACGTCTATCTATTAAATATATTACTTATAAATAAAAAATAATGTTTATAGAAATTATCCGTTTATCCGGATAATTTCACTTGGATTATTCGAATATTTTCGGATAAAAATATTGGCGGATATTCGAATAATTCGGATATTCGAATATCCGGATTGCAAACCCTAGCGCGAGCGTAGCGAGCGCAACAATTTTTTTCGTAGTGCTGCGCTAATTTGAAGATTAATGCAATACAGAACTTAAGGATTTCATCTTACAGAGTAGGAAACGTGGGGTTGAACCTGGATATGGAACGTGGACGCGACAGTTTGCTAAGCAACTAAAAGACTAATAGTGGCTCTGGGATCGCTAGATCTTCGCGACGTGCTTAGCAGTGGCGTGGCGTGAAATTTTTCGTTGATAAAGCCACCCCTCCGGCCCCCACCTTATTTTCGCTCTTAAGGGTCGCAAGAAAACCCACACCCACATTTTTTATATACTACGTTGATCTTTCTTATTTTGTGGGGGCTTCGCTCCCCCAGCCCCCCTTTACTTGCTCTTAAGGGTCACCAGAAAACCCAAAACCAACTTATTTTAAACACTACCTTGATATAATTTTTTTTTATGGCTTCGAGAGAGACAAGAGAACCATAACCCAACTTATCTTAAATACTACGTTGATCTTTCTTTCATGCGGGGGCTTCGCCCCCCGAGCCCCCCTTTGTTTGCTCTTAAAGGTCACAAGAAAACGCTAAACCAACTTGTTTTAAATACTACGTTGATCTTTCTTTCATGCGGGGGCTTCGCCCCCCGAGCCCCCCTTTGTTTGCTCTTAAAGGTCACAAGAAAACGCTAACCCAACTTATCTTAAATACTACGTTGATCTTTCTTTCATGCCCGGCTTCGCCCCCCGAGCCCCCCATTGTTTGCTCTTAAAGGTCACAAGAAAACGCTAACCCAACTTATTTTAAATACTACGTTGATCTTTCTTTTATGCGGAGGGGCTTCGCCCCCCGAGCCCCCCTTTTCGTTACTCTTAAGGGTCACAAGAAAACCCTAACCCAACTTATTTTAAATACTACGTTGATCTTTCTTTCATGCGGGGGGCTTCGCCCCCCGAGCCCCCCTTTTCGTTACTCTTAAATGTCACAAGAATACCCTAAACCAACTTATTTTAAATACAACGTTGATCTTTCTTTCATGCGGGGGCTTCGCCCCCGAGCCCCCTTTGTTTGCTCTTAAAGGTCACAAGAAAACGCTAACCAAACTTATTTTAAATACTACGTTAATCTTTCTTTTATGCGCCTTATCTAGCCCCCCTTTTCGTTATTCTTAAGGGTAACAAGAAAACCCTAACCCAACTTATTTTAAATACAACGTTTATCTTTCTTTTATGCGGGGGGCTTCGCCCCCCGAGCCACTCTTTGTTTGCTCTTAAAGGTCACAAGAAAACGCTAACCCAACTTATCTTAAATACTACGTTGATCTTTCTTTCATGAGGGGGGCTTCGCCCCCCGAGCCCCCCTTTGTTTGCTCTTAAAGGTCACAAGAAAACGCTAACCCAACTTATTTTAAATACTACGTTAATCTTTCTTTTATGCGGGGGGCTTCGCCCCCGAGCCCCCTTTTCGTTACTCTTAAGGGTAACAAGAAAACCCTAACCCAACTTATTTTAAATACAACGTTTATCTTTCTTTTATGCGGGGGCTTTGCCCCCGAGCCCCCTTTGTTTGCTCTTAAAGGTCACAAGAAAACGCTAACCCAACTTATCTTAAATACTACGTTGATCTTTCTTTCATGAGGGGGCTTCGCCCCCGAGCCCCCCTTTGTTTGCTCTTAAAGGTCACAAGAAAACGCTAACCCAACTTATTTTAAATACTACGTTGATCTTTCTTTTATGCGGGGGCTTCGCCCCCGAGCCCCCTTTTCGTTACTCTTAAGGGTCACAAGAAAACCCTAACCCAACTTATTTTAAATACTACGTTGATCTTTCTTTTATGCGGGGGCTTCGCCCCCCGAGCCCCCCTTTTCGTTACTCTTAAAGGTCACAAGAAAGCCCTAAACCAACTTATTTTAAATACAACGTTGATCTTTCTTTCATGCGGGGGCTTCGCCCCCCGAGCCCCCCTTTGTTTTCTCTTAAAGGTCACAAGAAAACGCTAACCCAACTTATTTTAAATACAACGTTGATCTTTCTTTCATGCGGGGGGCTTCGCCCCCCGAGCCCCCCTTTGTTTGCTCTTAAGGTCACAAGAAAACGCTAACCTAACTTATTTTAAATACAACGTTTATCTTTTTTTTATGCGGGGGCTTCGCCCCCCGAGCCCCCCTTTGTTTGCTCTTAAAGGTCACAAGAAAATGCTTACCCAACTTATCTTAAATACTACGTTGATCTTTCTTTCATGAGGGGGGGCTTCGCTCCCCGAGCCCCCCTTTGTTTGCTCTTAAAGGTCACAAGAAAACGCTAACCCAACTTATTTTAAATACTACGTTAATCTTTCTTTTATGCAAGGGGCTTCGCCCCCCGAGCCCCCCTTTTCGTTATTCTTAAGGGTAACAAGAAAACCGTAACCCAACTTATTTTAAATACAACGTTTATCTTTCTTTTATGCGGGGGGCTTCGCCCCCCGAGCCCCCCTTTGTTTGCTCTTAAAGGTCACAAGAAAACGCTAACCCAACTTGTCTTAAATACTACGTTGATCTTTCTTTCATGCGGGGGGCTTCGCCCCCCGAGCCCCCCTTTGTTTGCTCTTAAAGGTCACAAGGAAACGCTAACCCAACTTATTTTAAATACTACGTTGATCTTTCTTTTATGCGGGGGGGCTTCGCCCCCCGAGCCCCCCTTTTCGTTACTATTAAGGGTCACAAGAAAACCCTAACCCAACTTATTTTAAATACTACGTTGATCTTTCTTTTATGCGGGGGGCTTCGCCCCCCGAGCCCCCCTTTTCGTTACTCTTAAAGGTCACAAGAAAACCCTAACCCAACTTATTTTAAATACTACGTTTATCTTTCTTTTATGCGGGGGGCTTCGCCCCCCGAGCCCCCCTTTGTTTGCTCTTAAAGGTCACAAGAAAACGCTTACCCAACTTATTTTAAATACTAAGTTGATCTTTCTAGAAAACGCTAACCCAACTTATCTTAAATACTACGTTGATCTTTCTTTCATGCGGGGGCTTCGCCCCCCGAGCCCCCCTTTGTTTGCTCTTAAAGGTCACAAGAAAACGCTTACCCAACTTATTTTAAATACTAAGTTGATCTTTCTTTAATGCGGGGGGGCTTGGCCCCCCGAGCCCCCCTTTTCGTTACTCCTAAGGGTCACAAGAAAACCCTAACCAAACTTATTCTAAATACTACGTTGATCTTTCTTTCATGCGGGGGGCTTCGCCCCCCGAGCCCCCCTTTTCTTTACTCTTAAGGATCACAAGAAAACCTTAACCCAACTTATTTTAAATACTACGTTGATCTTTCTTTTATGCGGGGGGCTTCGCCCCCCGAGCCCCCCTTTTCGTTACTCTTAAGGGTAACAAGAAAACCCTAACCGAACTTATTTTAAATACAACGTTTATCTTTCTTTTATGCGGGGGGCTTCGCCCCCCGAGCCCCCCTTTGTTTGCTCTTAAAGGTCACAAGAAAACGCTTACCCAACTTATTTTAAATACTAAGTTGATCTTTCTAGAAAACGCTAACCCAACTTATCTTAAATACTACGTTGATCTTTCTTTCATGCGGGGGGCTTCGCCCCCCGAGCCCCCCTTTGTTTGCTCTTAAAGGTCACAAGAAAACGCTTACCCAACTTATTTTAAATACTAAGTTGATCTTTCTTTAATGCGGGGGGGCTTGGCCCCCCGAGCCCCCCTTTTCGTTACTCTTAAGGGTCACAAGAAAACCCTAACCAAACTTATTCTAAATACTACGTTGATCTTTCTTTCATGCGGGGGGCTTCGCCCCCCGAGCCCCCCTTTTCTTTACTCTTAAGGATCACAAGAAAACCTTAACCCAACTTATTTTAAATACAACGTTGATCTTTCTTTTATGCGGGGGCTTCGCCCCCAAGCCCCCTTTGTTTGCTCTGAAAGGTCACAAGAAAACGCTAACCCAACTTATTTTAAATACTACGTTGATCTTTCTTTCATGCTTCCCCCTCGAGTCCCCCCCTTTTTTCTGTTCTTATCTTCCGGCACCATCATCAGGCCTTGAAACCTAATCGTAGTCATAGTTCATTACAAGACTTTTCTAAGAAGCCCAAAAACAGCTATGATACGATGTTCCATCATGTAGTTCCAGTTCATATCTTCCGGCTCCATCATCAGACCTTGAAACCTAATCGTAGTCAAAGTTCATTACAAGACTTTTCTAAGAAACCCTAAAACAGCTATGATACGATGTTCCATCATGTAGTTCCAGTTCATATCTTTCGGCTCCATCATCAGACCTTGAAACCTAATCGTAGTCAAAGTTCATTACAAGACTTTTCTAAGAAACCCAAAAACAGCTATGATACGATGTTCCATCATGTAGTTCCAGTTCATATCTTTCGGCTTCATCATCAGACCTTGAAACCTAATTGTAGTCAAAGTTCATTACAAGACTTTTCTAAGAAACCCAAAAACGGCTATGATACGATGTTCCATCATGTAGTTCCAGTTCATATCTTCCGACTCCATCATCAGATCAGCTCAACAGTACCATATTATTGTATTGTCATCGGAACTACATATAGCTGCCAATTTTCATTACGCTACGACTCCTGGAAGATGGTTAAATTAGCTTCCTTAGATTCCATTACATACATAGTTACATACACGACGACCTAATAAAAGCGTGTTAAAAACAAGAGAGCTTATAATGCATATTTTATTTATTCAAAACATAAATTAACAATTTTCCTCACTAGTAAACAAAAAAACATAATTTCACCAAATGTAACACTCGCAAAAATGTTCGTCTTCAGCGTAGCCGATGCAGAAAAGAACAACTACCACTTGGTGGCGTCACCTTTTGCATCTAAAACGGCCTTAATTCTGAGCGGCATTGTATCTACCAACTGTCTATACTCCTCAGGGGTTATTCCATTCCAGACACCCACAAGTTTCTCCTTAAAATCAGCTTTGGATTTAGAAGGATCTTTTCGCAACTTTTTCTTCATTTACCACTACAAAGTTTTTATGGGAGACAAGTCTGGACTGCTGGATGGCCATGATATGGTAGGAATTTGTTTTTGTTTCAGCCACTCCATCGTTGTCTTGCCAGTATGACATAAGGCACCATCTCGTTGAAAAGTAAATCCATTTATATACTTGAACTTTCTTATAGACGGTAGTGAACTCTATTCCAAGATGGTTTTGTATTTCTCTGCATTGACGGTTCCATCTATAAATTGCAGACATCCCACACCCTGTGCCGACATACAGCCCCAAATCATTTAAAGATGCTGGAA
The DNA here is from genome assembly GCF_023078275.1 of Leguminivora glycinivorella. Taxonomy (NCBI): domain Eukaryota; kingdom Metazoa; phylum Arthropoda; class Insecta; order Lepidoptera; family Tortricidae; genus Leguminivora; species Leguminivora glycinivorella. The sequence continues at coordinate 806,232 of NW_025952831.1, forward strand.
TCTACACCTTGCGTTCAAGACAGTCTTTGTGAAATGCATCTCCTTTATCTTGAATGACTTTACTTCGTTCATCGCCAACTATGACCTCAAATTTGGATTTGTCGCTCCATATTATTTTTCGCCACTGATCGGCAGTCCAGTTTCTGTACTTTTGTGCAAATTTCAACCTGTTAGTTTTCTGCTTTTGAGTAAGTAATGGTTTCTGTTTAGCGGTGTGAAAACCGAAGCCCATTATTTTCATTACTGTCTTTCAGGTATCGACTGAAATGTTTATTTTGATCGCGTCATGCCATAGTTAGGTAAGTTCTCCTGCTCTTGCATGACGATTTTTCCTGATGATGCTCCTCAAAATCCTGTTTTCTCTTTGGCAGTTATTCTTCGACGGCCAGATTTATTTAAACAGGAGACGGTTCCGTGTTTTAGTTGATGCTGGATGATTGTATGCGCCGTAGATCTTGGCAAAAAAAGGTCTTTGGATATTTTGGAACGTAGATTTGCCGCTATTGTTACTGGAAATTATAATTTTCCTCACTGATTCAGGCACCGACTTACCTCTTGCTATTTTGGTATAAAAATGTTGTAGAATAATTATATTTTTTACAGAATTTACCTTTTTATGTAGCCGTATATCATATCAGACGACTTATAATATTATTAATTCAATTTAAAATATTATTGTATAATATTAATCTTACTAAACTATTTTTATTTAAAATAGACGACCTATTATGCCTCAAATATGAACTAGGCGTATTTTTTTGCTTTAGATATGTCATTTTTATGATATGATTATATTAAAACATATAACATTAGGGCATTTTGTACGGCGCAAGATTAAACTAGTTTTAATGGCTTAGTGTGTCGTGTATTCCATTTATCATCAAAGTCAATCTGGGTTTAAATACCAGTTTCGGAAATAAATATCGCACGTTGAAGTGTGACTAGACGATATCATTTGCATTGGGGCTCGTAAATACCTGAAAATACAGACTATAGAGTCAGGCCAAGATAATTTGGCAATGATTTTGATAGCCGGGTCATTTTTTTTTAAAGTTGTCCACCCCACTTTTTTTGTAACATGGGTATTTTTTACGCGATTCATACGCAGAATCGCGAGGTCTTTCGATCCTGATAGAAGGAAAAAATTACCCAAGATTTTCATACCTACATTTTTCAAACCTTCCATTAATTATTTCTTGCACTACCATTTTCAAAATGTCTATTCTTTATTTCCTGCTACCCTAAGGTTGTCTGGTAGAGATCGCTTACAGCGATAAGACTGTTGCTACCTATGTTTAATGTCTGCTATTTGTAATCTGTTATCCTTGTGGTGCAATAAAGAATATTTACTTACTTACTTAGTTCCATTCCGTTACCGCCATACAAAATGTATGAAAAAATGGTAACGGAATGGTAAAAAAACCTTGGGACACTTTTTTTCTCCTATCAGGATTGAAAGAGCTCGCGATTCTGAGTGGAAACCACATAAAAATTTTCAAATCCAAAAAAAGTGGACAACTTTGAAAAAAATGTCGTCTATGCAAAGGTTAAGTAAAACTTGGTAGTATAATTTCATCGAAGTTTGACATTTAAAATAAAATTTTACACCGACGATACTGTCAAAATCGTTGCCAAGTCTTGGACTGACTAGTGGGTATATTTAACGTGTACTTAGTGAATAAGGTAATACTTACCCTAATGCAATTAGAATTATTATAAGGGACCGTTACAGTACAGTGCCAAAAAGTATTTGTATTGGACCGAAATCTGGTGTGATAGCTGTTTCTTAAACTTTTATTTAAGCATTGTATGTCTAGTCTCCAATACTGTGAAAATAGGCTGTGTGGGCATTTTCAAAATATGGGACCCAAAATTAGTGAAAGTTGTTAACAATAACTCAATGTCAGTTTTGTCATGACAAATTAAGCATGAACTTTCAATAATAATTTTTAAGAAAAAAAAAACCGTCGCCTTTCGGGTTCTGGTGAAAGCTACTTGCGAATGTTGGATTATGTAGAAATGTGTAAGTATTTTTTAAAACTGCTTTTAATGCTTCAATTATTAGATGGAAACACAAATGAATATACGTATAACGTTAAGGTTTGAGGAGTTTCCTCAATGCCTCATGAATCCGATTATATTATAAGAAATCGAAGCTTGACAAACTTTGACTTCAAAACATATGCTTAACAAGCATAACTAAATAAATGTCACTGTTCTGAACTTAAATGCATGCTTTTCTTACAAAAATACCAAAGTCACTATGAGTGTGCCGTTCAGGTTTGAGGAGTTTGGTTCTGGCCATCATCAGCAGTTCCACTGCACCAAATGTCACTGTTCTGGACGAAAGTGCATGCTGTTCTTATAAAAATACCAAAGTCACTATAAGTATGCCGTTCAGATTTGAGGAGTTCGGTTCTGACCATCATCAGAAATTCCACTGCACCAAATGTCACTGTTCTGGATGAAAGTGCATGCTGTTCTTATAAAAATGGCAAAGTCACTATAAGCGTGCCGTTCAGATTTGAGGAGTTTGGTTCTGGCCATCATCAGCAGTTCCACTGCACCAAATGTCACTGTTCTGAACGAAAGTGCATGATGTTCTTATAAAAATACCAAAGTCACTATAAGCGTGCCGTTCAGATTTGAGGAGTTCGGTTCTGACCATCATCAGAAATTCCACTGCACCAAATGTCACTGTTCTGGACGAAAGTGCATGCTGTTCTTATAAAAATGGCAAAGTCACTATAAGCGTGCCGTTCAGATTTGAGGAGTTTGGTTCTGGCCATCATCAGCAGTTCCACTGCACCAAATGTCACTGTTCTGGACGAAAGTGCATGCTGTTCTTATAAAAATACCAAAGTCACTATAAGCGTGCCGTTCAGATTTGAGGAGTTCGGTTCTGACCATCATCAGAAATTCCACTGCACCAAATGTCACTGTTCTGTACGAAAGTGCATGCTGTTCGTATAAAAATACCCAAGTCACTATAAGCGTGCCGTTCAGATTTGAAGAGTTCCGTTCTGGCCATCATCAGCAGTTCCACTGCACCAAATGTCACTGTTCCGTACCTAAATGCATGCTGTTCCTTTATTAACACAAAAATCACCATATGTATGCCTTTCAGATTTGAGGAGTTCCCTCGATTTCTCCAGGATCCCATCATCAGAACTGGGTTCTGAGAAAAATGGGACCAATCTGTATGTATATACATTCAATCAAAAAAAAAAAATTTTCAAAATCGGTCCAGGAACGACGGAGATATCGAGGAACAAACATAAAAAATAAAAAAAAAAAACATACAGACGACTTGATAACCGTCCTTCTTGAGATATGAGGCGACGGTTAAAAATATTGCTTTTGTATTAATTAAGTAAACTACAAGCAATAATCTACATTTAGAACATGAAAAAAGTTGGTTTTTAGACAAATTTCAAAACTGACCTCGAGTTAATTTTTGTTAACAACTTTCACTAATTTTAGGTTTTTGAAAATGCCCGTGTATACCAGTTTAAAAAAAAATGTGTTCTAATTTCTGTCTAAATGTATTTGCGTGCTTTCGAGTAGATTCTGTAAAGTCTAAACTAATCGATTATTACTGTAGGTTCCCAAAACGCATGAATTTCTACATTTTGTATGGTAACTTATTCAGAGTTGCCATAGCGAAAACTGTAGAAAAAAAATCTTAGAGCTATCTCGTGCCTTACAGACTCTGAGCCTACCTACAGTGGGTAAGGGTCTCCCCAAACCTATCGAGCCTAGACCAAAAATCGCTCGATAAAATGAACATGCGTTCAGCGTTCAGCAACGACGATTTTTGTCCGGATAAAGCCGATTCCTCGTCGATAGGTTTGGAGAGGCCCTAAGTCGTGAAATTAAAATTATAAATGGGCTTACTCTTGGTCGCAGACTAACCAAAGGCCTGACGTGGCCTACGATGGAGTGAGCTCATCCAGAAGATGCCTGTTCACTCTTGATTTGAAGTTTGCCGGGTTATATGAGCTCGGAAATATAGCTAGGAATCAATAAGGGCAAATTTGTATTGGAATTTCAAATGAAAACGTGCTTATTGCAGATGGACCCTTTAGGCATAAAATAACACAACATTTTACAAGAAAATTAAACACGAGTGATAAACACTGTAGGATTAAATGGAAAGTGCTCTGTATTTTTATAACTAGAAATTTTCCATACAAATAGTGTAATTTTAAAGCATACTTAGTTAACTTTATTGGAACAGTAACAGTATTTCTTACAATGTATTATATCAGTCTATAACTGCCATTTTGATTTTTAATACTTAATATTAATGATTTTAGTTTACTAACTATTAATTAATGATTACTTATGTCGCTTAAAAATTACCAAAATACACGATCTTTCAAAATTATGGTTTTTATTTGTGCTCTATATAAAAATCGAGGGTTTACTGGTGAAACCCGATAAGTTGAGCAAACTGGTTTTCGAAATTCGAACTATGTGTAATTTCCACAATGTTATTTTTTTTTATACGACAGTTTTACACAGATTGACTGAGCCCCACGGTAAGCTCAAGAAGGCTTGTATTGTGGGTACTCAGACAACGATATATATAATATACAAATATATACATAGAAAACATCCATGACTCAGGAACAAATATCTGTGCTCATCACACAAATAAATGCCCTTACCGGGATTCGAACCCGGGACCGCGGCTTAGCAGGCAGGGTCACTACCCGCTAGGCCAGACCGGTCGTCCATGTTGTTATTTCAAGGACAAATTATCTCGACTTATCACCAGTAAACCCTCGAAATACTGAAAAATATATTCAGTCGTCCCGTTCGAGACTGACTAATTTGTATTTGTTCATGAAAGCATATGTATATCGTCACTACTTTTAAAAAATCTCGTATCTCACGCTGTTCCTCAAAGTTAAAACGCAGTAAGTCTATAAGCATTCCATACATACTTACTACAATTTTCTTTTCATTGACAGACGAAGATACAAGTTTTTTTAAAAGTAGTGACGATATGTATATCTATCATTAGACAAAGTATCAAATGGGAGGTGATGACTAAATAGATCAATTTTTTTTTATTTCGATGGCTGCTATTCCGGCAGAGCCTGACATTTCGATCGCCACTGTCAACGATTGTCACTGCCGCTGGTAAGTAGTAGTGAAATTAAACTATGGAAACTGATTATATCGCATATAATGAATTAACAATACATCCCGACGTTTCGAACACTTTAGGCAGCGTTCCCACTTAAGCGTCGCGTGTCTCGGGGCGCGCAACGGACGTCTCCGCCACGCCGCCTGAATGTAATTAAAAAACGTCTCCTCAGTACATTTTGTATAGGAAGGACGTAAGACGCGCCCCCAGGCGGCGCGGCGCGCGCCACGCCACCGCCACGCCGCCTGGGGCGCGTCTTACGTCCTTCCTATACAAAATGTACTGAGGAGACGTTTTTTGAATTACATTCAGGCGGCGTGGCGGAGACGTCCGTTGCGCGCCCCGAGACATGCGTCTTATGAGTGTGGATGGTCCCTTACAGCGTTCGTTTATAGTTTCATTTCATGAGCAATTATCGTGCTAACCAAAGACAATATTAAGTAATAAGGAATCAAAGTGATGATGAAGCGATTCAGCAGGCGCGTCGCGTGACAATAGTTATTTGTTATACAAGGGGGCAAAGTTGTATTTTAACGCCGAGTGTGGAATTGAAAAACGAGTAAGTGAAAGGATTCTATAGTTGAACCACGAGCGAAGCGAGTGGTTCGAGAATAGAATCCTGAACTTGCGAGTTTTATAACACACGAGAAGTAAAATACATTTGCACCCGAGTGTAACACAAAACTTTTCCCCTCACTATAGCGAGGAAACTACAACGCAAAAAAAGCGTTTATCACTGCTTCCAGTACTTCCACAGGTGGTAAATCATCTTTATCACTAGATTTGCCTACTTTTATCAACTTTACAGCAGTTAATTTGTCTTTATTCAAGGTCAAATTACTTTACCCACTAGTGGATAAAATGCGTTTTTACCCGCTGGTATTAAAGGACAAAACACGTGTTTCCGAGCTAGTGAGGGGAAAACGATTTATCGTCAGGCCGTCCTTCTCGCACTATTTGTAAGTGCGATAGAGACGCACCGATGCGATAAAGTTTATCAACTAATGTACGCCCGCTGGTGTCAGCGATTAACGCGACAGCGTAGTAAGGGATGTAATCTCTTTACATTTATATGTATAGTTAAATAAGTATTCTGTTGTTCCATTGCATGTTTCCAGAAAACTTTAGATCTACAAAACTGTTCTACCTGTACATTTCATAGCTTCTAAGTTAAGGAATGTGTCCTTTTGGTCCTCATATTTATAGGTTAAGAGATATTTGTCTGATACTAACTGGCGGCCGGTTTATTTTGGTTTGTGGCTCGATTTTTCGCCACTTTTTCCACCGCTGCCGCTCTCGCCTGAAAACAAACCAAAGATCAGGATATGTTAAAATGTTTTTCTACTCCCGTACGGTTATTCGTGACTTACAAGGTCGTGCATAGTACTTTAAACCCCTACATAAAAGATGTCAGGACAAGTCTATCTAGTCTATACCCTGAAAATATTTAGTAGCAGTAGCCCGATATATAGCTATTACAGTTCAGTAAATACATTGCTACCAACTTAACAAACCAATCACTTCATCGTAGAAAATTAAAATATTGTATGAAATAGGTACATTGTTGCCAACCTTAGAATGTGAGATAAAGCCTGGCATTCGCAGAGTCGAGACTCGTTCGTTTTCTGCTGCGATCATTGGCGACGCGTCGAATCGCATTCAAATGTATGAGAACTCGATTCAACTCGACTCGATTCGTCTTAGTGGCCAGGCTTCAAAGAACCATGTACCATAGACAGTTTTATTTTCATGTTTGCACTCAAACTGCATATTCGAAATGGTAGGTGGTCCACTAGATAACTAAGATGACTGAAAGTAGGTATTTATTGAATTTATAATTTTCTTTCAAAGTAAGTGCTTGGTCGTAGAAAAATTATTGTATGCAACGGTGTTTAACTGAGTCAAAAAATGCTCGTTGCGTCTTTATTAACAATTTTCGGCTCCGCCTCAAATTGTTACCCACGCCACTCGCCTTTTTTGACCTCTTTTAACCACCAGTTGCATAAAATACTATTACAGGGCACTGGACTGGATCCATATATGGGACACAATGAACCATCTTCACATGTCCATGCCCCACAATGTGGAAGTAATTTGCTTGCCAAGAAGTCGTAACATTTTGTATGGGGAAAAAGTTAAAAGTAATTGGTTATGGATTATATTTTTGATATGCAAACACTTTTTGTAGCATTAATATTTTGTAGGTACTTGCAACTCAAGTGGGAATGGGCCGGTCATATTTGTCACAGAGTTGACGATCGATGGGGCCGGCTAGTATTGCTATGGAGACCTAGACTGGGAAGCCGAGGTGACGGGAAACCACGAGCCAGGTGGCCGGACGACATCAAAAAGACGGCAGGGCCGACTTGGCACAGAACCGCCGCTTATAGAACAGAATGGAAATCCATGAAAGAGGCATAATTATGTTCAGCAGTGGAAATATGCTGAGAAGTAATCACAGTGAAGAATACAATTACGGCTTCAACAGGAAAATAACGTACCTACCTAACAATAGTTTTAAGTTTTAAGCAAACGCGGATCGGACCGCGCGATCTCGCCAACTATTACATAAACCCCAGAGGTTTACAATAGTGGCACTTTTGTAAACGTAATTTAAGAAAAACTTACAGTAAATAAATAAATTAAAAAAAAAGTAAAGAGAAAAGTAGGTACTTGAACAGAAAAGTGCCATTTTGATCCCTCCTAACAGTGAAGAAAAGTCCCCTTTCCTAATGTGTGATTTGAAAACATAAATACCTGTAGTGACTGCACTCTCTTGTGCAACCCCATCATTGAGTTGGAGATGGTCACCAGTCGCTCCCTATTCGTTGCTATGTCGGCCAGCTGAAACATTTTTGGAAGAAGAAATTTATCATAGAGATAGCACAGATATTTGACTTCCTCTGCATGTACTAAAGAGCAAACAAGCATATGGCCCACCTGCTGGTAAGCAGTCACTGACATGCGTTGCCAACCCTTGTCTCCATCATCGCAGAATCCACATAGTAATGCTTTAAACGTCATGCAAGAGGGAATAATTTTTTTTTTAATACTATGTTGGTGGCAAACAAGCATACAGTCCGCCCTGTGGAAAGCGGTCACATGCGCGTTGCCAACCCATTAGAAACTTGTACGGTCAGCCAAGAAAGTGGTTTACCACTTTTCGATTCTATTTGAAACACATAAGGTCGAAAAGTGGTAAACCATTTTTTTGACTGACTGTACACTCCCTTTTGCACTGCAAAAAGGAGTGTGAAAGTTCCAAGGAGGGTTCGGGTGCCGAGGACTCAAAGGACAATACATGGAACAAATTAGTTCCGTAGATCCTTCCGTCACTAGCATACCACACCCCCAGGTTTTAAATATTATGCTAAATAAATAATTTAAAAATTGTGTCCTATAAAAAAAAGTGTAACTTTGATCGCTATGAACAGGGAAGTAAAGGATTTTTTTGTAAAGGTGTTGTGAAAATGGAGAATCAAATATGAGAATACTTACCAGTGCATCAACCATAGCATCGTTCTGCAAGTCTTCTAGCCGCCTCCTCTCCGATGTCAGTGTGCTGTGGACAGCTTCCTGTCTTTCCCTGAAACGTACCAAATATTCATATTCATTCATTCATATTCATTTATTCAATGCAACCATGGTATTTTACAGAGGTGTTTACAGATTGTAGGTACAAACATGGACCCCACTAGGGTGTAGCATTTTTACATATATTATAAATAGTACAACAAAACAAAACAAAAACAACATGCACTTACAGCTAAATTTGGTCTCCTAGGAAGTCATGCAAGGAATATGGGCACAAATTCAGTTGATAGGACTTTTGTTTGTTTACAAAAATTTTGTATTTTCTCTCGCTTAATATATTTTGAGGAATTTTATTAAAAATCGTCATAGCCATTGCATGAGGTCCTTTGTTGAACATTTGCAGCGTCGCAGGGACATTCATAAAGACTCTATTTCGTTGGCGCAGGTTATACGTTTCTGAACTATGGTATTTATTTTCTTCGAATAGATTAACGTTTTTTTTAACAAATTTGCAGGTTTCTAAAATATATAAGGCTGTCAGCGTTAAAATCTTTAGATTAGGGAAGGGGGGAAATATTTAATATTTTCACCTGTGTAGCTAATTCATACATTACAAAAGGCTCAAAGGATGTCATAAATAAGATAGCTCAAGGGTTAAAAATAAATAATATATTTTCATATGGGGTTTAAGTTGAGGTATACACAATGGATTATTTTCCATAGTTTGACCCTTTATCTGCCATAGTTTGGTATACCATAAGGCAATACAATACAAATGGTTTATTCGCAGTAATATGGTTACAAAATGGTCTTATATACTAGATAGTTCTACATATTACACCTTTCCAGGCGTGCGAATTTTAAACAGTCAAGAATTCAAAATTCTTTAACTACTTATACCTAACATGCAACTTACTAACTAATGTCTTAATAATAAGAGTCCTCATTGTAAGCGAAGAACTCGTTTACTGAGTAAAATACTCTAAGAGTAAGCCATTGGTGGAGTTGAGCTTTAAATCGATTCAAAGGCAAGTTACGTAGTTCAGCAGGCAGTTGATTAAAAACTTTGATGGCCATTATGTAGGCATTCCTTCTACAGTAGTACAGATTTGTTTTCGGTAACACTAATTTTGCAAACATAACAATATCTTCTCTTAAATAAGTAGTGTCTGATAAATAAGACGAATATTCGTATAGTTTGGTACTGCCAGCGGCGATACGAGTACGGCTAAAAATTCAAAGAGGTTAGCAGGTTAGTAAGTTATTCAATGGGATTGACAACTGCTATTCTATTAAAGATTTGCTTAGACGAAGCCAACATGAGATTTTCCTGCCTCTTAACACCTATTTATACTTACTGTGATCATGCCAATAAAAAGCGAGATTACAAGACAAGCTATGGAAAAAAAAATGTTTAAGCACTAGTTTATTGAGATGACACGGGTTAAAAAAAGTTTAAGTTAAACTTACGTGAGTTCCTTTAAATGCGTGTTTATTGTCGCTAAAGGGGGTTCATATAGCTCCATTATACCTTTGCTTAATAGTTGTATGGTCTTCGCATCGTCAGTTTGATTTACGCTAGGAAAGGATAACGAAACTTTAGCAAGTGGAAAATATTTTCGTCATAATCGTTTGTAAAGCCGCCTATACTTACTTTTCCATTGTTTTAACGAGAGCAATGAACGATCTGTTTGTGTTAATATTCAGAGTACCAAAGTATTTCACGAATTAATATAAAATATAAGTTAAACAAAATTTTCTGCAAACAACTTTCAATATCTGTTTTGACAGACTGAAACGAAAACGAATTGACATTTTTTTGATATACATCTCAATTTAAATATGGCAACACAGAAAATAGCTGCATTCCACTTATCACTTATACGTCAGCAATGTCAGCATATTTGTCTTTTGCAAATTTTATATCATAAATTTTTTTAATACACAGTGTGATGTGCATATAACATGTAATATTTGTGTTTATGAACATTTTCAGAGTGTTATATGGTTTTCAAATGTATGTGTAATAGGAACGCATTCTTTTTTATGTGAAAATGGAGGTTGATAACATTCGTTTCCATTTTACGTACCATGTTCCTTTTATTCAATGAAAAATATTGGAAAGGTACACATTTAGTTACAATAAAGACCGACAATTATTGAATTGAAATACTTATATATAAATATTCTTACTGACTTGAAAACTTCGTCAGAAATAAACGGCAGTTAAATATATTCATATGATTCATTCAATATATCTGCGTTATTTGAAACGTAAACCTTGATGGCCGCTAAAAAACTTTGATAGAAAAAAAAAAAACAATTTCACTATCTTCACTTGTTTATTAGTGGTTATACTCTTTGGTGTAAGCATTTTGTTTGAGAGGGGATTTCACGGACAGTGGAAGTTTAATCGTTTAAATTTCTTGGAGTCATTTATATCAATAAAACTGGAGGTCTTGCAAAAACCGGAGGGCGGCGACATGTCGGTCGTAGCGCGACGGGACTCCGGAGATTATTCAGATTCCCAGGAAATCGAGCGAAATTCGACAAACGTGAGTTAGAAACACTGACCGCCAGCGACAATGGCAAAAATCAACTTTCGTTTGGCCATTATTAGTATTACGCGGGCACTTTCACCGGTGCATTCGCGTGACGGTGTGACCATTTCTTTTCGCAAATGAGGTCACGATTGGGACCACTCTCCGCGGCGCCGTTGATGTGTTTAGACTTTAATTTTAGCCGCGGGTGACGCCACGTAGAATTTGAGACTAGTTTGTTTTGAGAGCAAAGTCAAAAGACTTGTTTGTTGTCATGCAATTGCTAAAGGTGGCTGGTTTGCAGGATGGGCCAGAGTCGGACTACGATTCGGCGGCCAGTGACACCGAACACTCTGATCAGGACCCTGAGAGTCAGGTAATTTATTCATGCAGTTTCTAATCCTTTCTAATTGTCATATTTCTTCTAAGATCATTAATTCTAATTGCATGCTTATTGGAAATAACAGTCAAATAATTTCATTTTATTACTTCAAGACATGGAATTCCTAGTACCACATCATGTGTTTAATGTAAATGAAGGTAGGTGCATTATTGTGTATGATAGTGATGTAGTTTAGTATTTGACTGTGTAACAGGTATATGGCCCATGTTTTTTCAAACTTGTCCACCCCAACCTTTTTTGATTTGGAACTTTTTATGTGATTTCCACTCAGAATCACAAGTTCTTTCAATCCTGATGAAAGTGTCCCAAGGTTTTTTCCCATTCTGTTACCATTTTTTCATACATATTGTATGGCGGTAGCGGAATGGAAGGTCTGAAAAATGTATGAAAATCATGGGACTTTTTTTCTCCTATCAGGATCGAAAGACCTGACCGATTCTGAGTATGAATCGCATAAAAAATACCCATGTTACGAAAAACAGTGGAGTGGACAACTTTGAAAAAAATGGCACACATCTACAAAATCCGGGATTGTTCTGTTACCCTACTCACATCAGTATACTCATAGCTGAAGGTTATGATCTTAACTTGACTGTGTCTTGCACATGTTTTCAGGAGACGGAGAGGCGAGTAGATGATGACGAAGACAGGAGTAACCCTCAGTACATTCCGAAGCGGGGCACATTCTACGAACATGACGACCGAACTGCAGCTAGGTGAGATTTATTTAAGTTCTCTGAATTTTTACCATTTGTTATTGTCTCTTTTTTTATTTATTTTATTGTCTCTTTTTTTACACAGTAGAAAATCATAAATTGGAAAAGGATGGTGTGTTCCCATTACTATAAATCAAGTGTCAAATTATTTTATAGTATCTTATCTATAGTATTTTAATTATTGTTTCACTTGTTACATAATGTTGGGCTAAAATTACATATAATATGTGCACTAACTTTTAACTTCGCTCGCGTTAAATTTGAAACTATACAAACTTCCACCCCCCAGTTTAGGGAAGTAGGGAGTTAGAAAGAGAAAAAGTAGCCTATGTCACTCTCCATCCGTTTAACTATAAAATAAAAAAATAAAATAACTATCTCCTATATATCTATAATATTAGTACGAATATTATAAATATATAGGCCTGTATAATTAAGTTCTGGACCTCAAAATGATATAGCAGAACCGTTATTTACTAAGCTCATGACTGGTGCTGTCCTCACTTTGTATGTTAAATCTTATGAAGTCGAATTATTTCCAATGGCCGCTGTTAGCATTAAAGTTTATATGGTCATGAAACTCATGAAATTGCGTGTACATATTTGTGACCATCTTATTTTACCCGAATAGGGTTTCCCATTTAAAAATAAAAAAGAAATGTATGAAAAATTATTTAATCGATAATATTGAAAGGCAAATGTAATTTTATAATGTATTTTTTTGGAGGAGGCGCCGTAAGCCTTCGGTAATTGTGTCATATACTTGAAAATTTCGACCCTTGCCGCCGTGACCAGTTGGCCGAGTGGTTGAGGCATCCGTGGCTATAACGGAGTACGCTGGTTCGAATCCAGCATTAGACACTTGGAGGCCTTGGTAATTTTTTCTTTGTATATGACATTTATTTCAGTTTTTATATTAAAGGAAAAAATGGAAAAATTTACGCTTCCGGCGAGACTTGAACCCGCATCATTTGCAATCCGTGCAAGGCTCTTAACCAATTGAGCTACGGAAGCCACGCCGGACATCGCAAATTTTTCCATGCCTTTCCTTATGTACACACGTCTTGGGGTGACGTCTACGGCCATCTACCGACAGACTATTACATCTTGTAACGGCACTGGAGTCTCAAGTTATATTGAGAATTCACCAGTAACAATGTGCTAACCCATACTAAATTTATTTTTAACAAGCAGAAACGTCTGCTAACGATTCTAAACATTTTTATATTAAAGGAAAAAAATGGAAAAATTTACGCTTCTGGATTTACATAAGGAAAGGCATGGAAAGATTTGTGATGTCCGGCGTGGCTTCCGTAGCTCAATTAGTTAAGAGGGGGTCGTACGAAATCCTCGAAAAGTGCATTCGGCGTTTAACAAATGCTGCTCACATTTCTAAATTAAATGAAATAAAATAAATGTAGTTATTATCTTAAAGAGTGTGTCTACAACTTTTGACTATTCACAATCTCCAATTATTAACGGTGTAATAACTAAACCCACACAAAGTTGATCTAAAATGAGAAAAACGTATGTCGCCGTTTAGTAAACTTTGTTAAAAAAATTCAATACTCTAGTTATAACATTATGTGATTCTGAAAGCCAGATAAATGGACTACAAGTTTTGAGGTTTTTTATATTTTTCCTCTCAAAGGCAACAAAGAAATTTTACCTTAAATTTAAACTATCGTAAAATTTCCATACATTCGCCATTGCTGTCAGAATTCTCCTTTCGATTAGATGCCGTGAGCGGCTCATCGGAGGCAGACGTGTCGCCGGTCGCTCCGCGTTGACAATTAAATTTGACAAATATTTTGACAGAAAATCGTGTACGTACACGAAAAACCATACCAGTGTAAAACTGTGCTCAAAATAAATAGGGTAAGTCGATAATGTCAGGTGGAGATCCAATCTCATTTAAAGTGTAAAGGTGCATGGCTTGTGCATCAAAAAGAAATAAAAATATATCACATTATTAAAGAAAATAACGAACACAACCGAATGAGTATAAATGATTTCATTCTACTTCGGTTAAATTGAAAAGAGTTTCATGTTTTCTTTTACTCATTGGAATAAATTTTCATTACGCTGGTATTAACAGTACGTCATTTTAAAAATATATATGACAGCACCTACGTCAAATTCTGTCAACCAGGTTGTATGTAAACAATTATAATTTAATTTATTTTTACATATTTAGATACTTATTAATCGATTCTTACTTAGAATAGAAGAAAGGGAAATGCGGGCGGGTATATAAGTACCTATTTATTAAATACAATATTCCGTATGGTGTGCTTCTGGTGCAAATTTTTAAGTATATAAAAAAATGTTTCAATTTCATTAAAGATTACCCTGTGCATACCACGAACACGTACCTAAGTAACCGTAAGTTCATCGTTGTTTAGAAAGTAACGCTCGTTTTGAATGGCACTTCTCCATTCAACTAGACCAGATGTTCATGGAACAGTCACCAGCATACGTATATGACTATGAACGGCCGTGACAACATATCCGATTCTCTATAGGGGCCATAAGTATATGACGACATATTCCCGGCAAAAAATTGTGATGCTTCGTGACCGGCAAAAACATAGTCTCTCTTTCCAGCGTCTCGCGAGCGTAGCGTCGGGTCGGGCCAACTGTATGGAAAAAGACGCCGCGTCGCGTCGGCGCGGCTTAGCCATACAGTTGGCCCGACGCTACGATCGCGAGACGGTAGATGTGGGAGGGTCCTTATCCGTATAAATATCTGATCGGGTCGCTTAAAAATATTTGTTTCCTTATAAAAATCTAAATTACACTCTCACTCGCATAATTATCTATCCATTGTTAAAGCAAATATATATCTTACGGGCTAGAAATCATTAATATGTAATTAAAGTGCAATAACAAACCCTACCTTAGTTGCCTTAGAGCGGTAAATTGTATGAGGTGATTTGACATCTCACGAAACACGTGCAGTATTATATTGTCGTTGCATATGTCTGTCTCATCTGTTCTTAAACTATGACAACTAAACTTATTACAAATCTGATATCAGAAGCCTTTTTACAAGCTTTTATTCAACTTGCCTTGTTAGTTTGGGTCAAAACGTAGAAGCTAAATTTGACCCACTTTCCGGTTTCCGATTGAGCTGAAATTTTGCACACATAATGTAAATCACGTGACAATGCAATATTATGGTATCATGGAGGTGATCTGATGATGGAGCAGAAAGGTGGTCAGAGGAACTCTGTTATGAAACGTCGTATCCCCATTGAGTAAGCGGTTTTTAGAAACATCTCGGAGAGCAATAGATGATTGTTGAAAGAAAGGTACAGTCGGCTAAGGTAAAGCTTGTGCCAAAAATGAAATTTTTGCAAAAAAAAAAAATTGGGAGGTGTAATTTTTTATTATCTCTGCATTTCATTGAGAAGAAAAACCGGCCAAGAGCGCGTCGGGTCACGGTCAGTGTAGGGTTCCGTAGTTCCAGGGAAAATAATATATTTAGGGGCATGAAAATGTCTGTCAAAGTTGGCATTTAAATTTATTGTATTATTTACTCCTTTTAACTTTATTTTTGTGTGAAATTTTGCTCAGAATTTGTTCGTTATCCTTTTGAATGTAGTGTATAGTATACATATACATATACACTGTATACCTACACTTCTAAAGTTTATGTTCCATACATACTTACTACAATTTTCTTTTCATTGATAGACGATTTCAATTTCAATTTTCAATTTCAATTTGATGGATAAATATCCGCGGCCTGAGAGGTGAATAGGATCAGGAATGGGGGGAATCGGGTCGCAAAGGGGGTGAATAGGTTTACGAAGGGGGTGATTAGGGTCGGAAGAGGGGTGAATTGGGATGTGTGGTCAATGGTTGTCAAATTGTATATAAAAGATATATAACTTACCTAAAGTGATGTTTTTATGAATGACCTCTCTGTATATGGACGCAATTTATACGTCAATGTATTGCTTCGTAGTTAGACTAGATACAAGAAATCAACATTTAGAAATGTTAATTACACTTCTGTCAACCTCCACGTTTCACCCATGATTGCTATAATATAAATGGATTACTTTAAAATAAAAATCATAAGTATGAAACTATACAACTAGGGAAGAAATAAAATTATTTTATTGAATAATTTTTGATTTGTTCTTTTTCAAGTTTATATAAATAATAAATTCTCAATTCGCTCAAAGGTTGAAAGAGACACCTTATAGGGATAAGTTCGCCTTTGTACACCATAACTATACTGTATTTATATGTCCTAACTAGGGATGTACCGACTAGTCGCCGACTAGTCGGGAAAGCCGACTATCCGGCCACTTTTGTAGTCGGCGACTAGTCGGCAAAAAAGGCCGAATAGTCGGCACTTCATAAGTGATAGAACAACAGTACAAAAATAAATCAACAGCTGATGTGGTTGTATTGTGTACCTATTTGTTATGCCTTTCTTAGTCAAAACAACAAATATCAGATATTACAAAAATAATGTCCTACTTAGGACTATCAATTTCATAGGCAGGATTACTAATTCATTACCTACTATGCCAAACCGGTTGTTAAAAATGGAAAATCTATCTAAATATTCTCATAGACATTTGAACCTGTAAAAAAATTATGAAAAGCGCGAACAAAGGACCAAAAACGACATTCAAAATGTGAACTTAGTTGAAAAAACTGTTTTGGCCGACTAGCCGACTAGTCGGCCGACTAATCGGCCACCCCAGCGCCGACTAGTCGGTAGTCGGCCTAGTCGGCCAAGTCAATATTCGGTACATCCCTAGTCCTAACTTGTCTTATGTACAATAAAGTGTTCACATACATACATACATAAATTGAAATAGATATCATACACGAAAGAAAAAACGACAAGGCCTACTGATGGCCGAGCCGGGAATCGAACCCGGGTCTTCAGCTTACGCAGCTAACGTCATTACCACTAGGCCACCCGCCCGCCGTGTGGTACCCAACGAAATTTCTCTAGTGTATGTTATCTCTGATAGGCACATTTTGACCACCTCGTATATGAATCTTATAAGGCCCATTTGCACCAACCACTTAACTCAGGGTTAGTGGGCTGTCAACTGTCAAATTCCATGTAAAATAGTGGGTTAACCCTCAGGTTAATCCTCCATCTTCGTTGGTGCAAGTGGCACTTAGAGGATGACGGTATAGCGAGAGACATGGCGGATAAACTTTTTTTTTGGCATTTAATTTTTAAGGTATGCTCCCAGCCGAAGATCAGCGCTGATGAAGAGGCACCAAAGAAAACACGTCCGTTCCATACAAGATTTATTAGCAGAGAGCGAAAATATAAACCTACCCACAATCAGTCGGTGCTTATAATTACTAAACTACCCACATATGTCACAAATTTATTTCAAAAAAACTTAATGTCATTGTCAGCTTGCCGGTAATATTTGTGGGGTTTGAAATGATATTAAGGACCAGAAGTGATATTAAAAAAAAACTATACATTTATAACCTTTTGAATTTTGGAAGTCGGTTAAAAAATCTCGCCAAATGAGAATCTTTTTTCGCACAATTGTAAAACTAAATTATCTTTACTAGTTACCTCTAAAATACTAAATGAAATGACATCTATTGCGACTTAAGTAGTTTGCATAAATTAGTAACCCAATTCACCTAGAGACGGCGCTGCACTTTGGGCTACTTAGTACATCGTTTTCTGAAGATTTTGGGTTCATGGGGTCGGAACGGGTATGAACTACCGTAATTTGTGCTGAATAGGACCAAAACCGACTTTTGAACGTCGATAGCACTTTTTTTATATGTTCCATGCTAATTTTTTACACAAAAAATCTTCCAGCGGTGTGAACTTCGGTTTGTCTTTGAAAATATGTCGTTTTATTTAGTAATTTTCGCTCAACCTAACGTTGGGGTGAATAGGGAAAAGTGCTAGGGTTGACCCTTTTGGACTACGAACAAAACCTGACTAACTAATATGTTATGAGTAGTCGGTTATGTATTATTAAAATAAATTTATCGAAATCTACACATATGATAACCTTAAACCAACCTTTATAAATGGTGCTCTGACGCAGTGAACAAGTAAGTATGGTCGTGGGCAGTGCGGATAACGTGTTAAAATATAAGCATAGTTTGTTGCTATTTTTCATGTTTAAATAACTTCTAAACTAACGTAGTGGTATTCAAGTAAAAGGTTCACAGTGAATATTAAGTAGCTTGCCAGAAATGTGTTTCTGCTTAGCTATACCTACCATTGTAAGTATTGAGTTTTGTATCATAAAGTCAAACTAGGCATTTATTACTAATGATTTACTCTGTGGGGTGCCTTTGATCACTTACTTGCATGGGGTAACATTGACCATAATGACACATAGTTGATTATTGTCTGATTATGTCACGGTACTTGTTGAGTTAAGGCAGATAATTTGATCTCTTCGTGTGATAAATATTGAAACAATTGCAAATAAAGTTGGTTTTTCGAAGAAGTTAGGTAATTTTTTTTTGATCAAAGTAACCCCAAAATAGCGTTAAAGAGTTGTAATATTTGACTGTGCGAACCGTTTTTTTATCTTTTCTTGAGATAAAATACTTTTGCAAGGGGTTACATTCGATTACCATTTAAAAAAACATAGGGTATCAAAGTAACCCCAATGTCAGTTTAAGTTTGATCTCATAGTTTTCTTTTTCTGCGTACATTATTTTGTTACTTTTCTAGATTTTTAGCAGGAAAAGACTAAAAAAGTTGATGGTCCCATTTTTTTTCTTTCTTTACATTAATAAATACCCATTAAATGTAGAAGCTAGCTATAGCTACCCATTACATGTAGAAGCTAGAGAAGTTTAAATTCCCAAATTGGTCAATGTAACCCCAGTTTACGGTAGACACCGTGAATCTATTCTAATAATTCTCTATTTATTTGAAAGAAAAATCGTCACGATTCTAAAATATGCAATCTAAGATAAAAATGCTTTTCATATATAGTTACAAACTTAGTTCAGAATTTTTTTTCGTACAACTTTTATTAAATTGGTCTACCTATCAAGTTCAAAATAATTTTCCTAGAAAGTCTTTATAAAGTCCTGCTTTTGAGATTTTTTCATATTTGAGAAAACAGCCCTTATTGCCTGAAATACGGCAGTGATATTGACATTATTGACATTGACATTTGCTTTTTCGTATTTTGACTGCACTGTTGTATTTTTTGCCATGCTAATTTGAACCTTATCTCTGAGCGATGTTTTTTAATTTTCAGTCACGTCACAGATGTTTATGACATAACATCTAGGTATTTAGCCATTTTAAAAGAAACTACAAGGGACTTTACAGACGTGGCGACTGCAACTGGTACAGGGCCTAAGCTATAATTTAAAATTATATTGTGATTTTTATATGTTTTTTTGTATTTTATTTATTACCAAGTATGAGTTTCAACATTTTCAACTCAAGAAACTGAAATTTAGAGAAGAGACTCGAAAATTGGGTAAGATAAAGGGTCTGATGCAGATGGCGATGGCGGTATTGGGATAAGATAAGATATGCGTCGATATTCCCTATCTTTCTTTGAGTCTCTGACTTGACTGCTGCTAGCTGTACTCTATTCATTAGGTTTTTATTTTATACACATACTTTATTTTGTATCAAACTAAATGTTATAAAAACCTAACGACCAAAAAGAATAAAGAAAATATCTGATAGTCTTTAATACAACCCGCATATACGTAATGCACAGCACAGGCCTCTGAAGACCTGCAGGGCAATCATAGTCGCGCGATAAATGATAAAACATCGGACCGTCCCTATTGCACTTACAAATAGTGCGATAGGGCTGAATGTTTTATCATTTATCACGCGACCATAATTGTCTGCCTGGAGGTATCGGCCTTCACACACGACTTTGAATAATGTTTGCGGGGATAGGCAGGCTGACGATTTTTAATCTAAGTATAGAAAAGTAACGCAAAATGAAGTGCAAAGTAATTTGAAATACACCTAGATAAACAATCAACTGAGTAAGGAACGTTATCTACATATTTAGGTAAATTTAAGTCACATGAGACATGAACAGAGAAGGAAAGCTAGATGATGCGTATTTTTTCTCTGTCTTCTTGTATGCTACCTTTTTTACAGTTTAATTTCTCAAAGGAGGTCAGTAGTTGACTACAAACTCAAAATAACACTCTTGAAAAAAATTAAGGGTCACTGACCTTTCACAGTAAATTGAGGTAGTGTGAGTGAAGGGTGTTTGTGTGTGTAATGGGGTAATTTGACAGATTCTGAAAATTCTCCCTGCTCTACCCCCTCTTAAGAGCCTTGCACGGATTGCAAATGATGCGGGTTCAAGTCCCGCCGGAAGCGTAAATTTTTCCATTTTTTCCTTTAATATAAAAATGTTTAGAATCGTTAGCAGACGTTTCTGCTTGTTAAAAATAAATTTTAGTATGGGTTAGCACATTGTTACTGGTGAATTCTCAATATAACTTGAGACTCCAGTGCCGTTACAAGATGTAATAGTCTGTCGGTAGATGGCGCTAGACTTCACCCCAAGACGTGTGTACATAAGGAAAGGCATGGAAAGATTTGCGATGTCCGGCGTGGCTTCCGTAGCTCAATTGGTTAAGAGCCTTGCACGGATTGCAAATGATGCGGGTTCAAGTCCCGCCGGAAGCGTAAAATTTTTCCATTTTTTCCTTTAATATAAAAATGTTTAGAATCGTTAGCAGACGTTTCTGCTTGTTAAAAATAAATTTATTTCAGTTTATGGACAAATAAAGCTTTTAGTATTATTATTTGTGACCATCAAGGCTACTCCTTTACGTACGTTTGCTAATAACGCGAAAGAAAAGATATCTGTTCGTTACAAAACCCACAGTGGCCTAGTTTAGCCTTTTAGCCTACAAAGAAAACCTTATTAACACCAAATGTATCAAATGCATTCCATACCAAATAACGACAGAACCTCCAATTGAAGAGCATGTGGTAAACAAACAAATAATTGCCTGCAGCTTTCTAATGTTCGCGCTCCGCTGCCCAGTGCGTACATCGCGTGCATTACCAGTTAGCTGACCGATTGATAGTCGTTCTATACTTCGTTTCTTTTAAGATTAGAATTATCTGTCAAACGGGTAAACAAAGAAGCAGTGGTCGTAGACCTTCCTTCTTCGATTTCGGCCGATACCACTGATTTCTTGGAACTTATAACTTATAATACTATGTACATAAGTTCCAAGAAATCAGTGGTATCGGCCGAAATCGAAGAAGGAAGGTCTACGACCACTGCTTCTTTGTTTACCCGTTTGACAGATAATTCTAATCTTAAAAGAAACGAAGTATAGAGATGGGCCGAATACAGACTTTGCCTAATACGAATATTTGGCTAAACATTCGGTGCAGCTCTTACCGATCCGAACATTCGGCCGAATAATTGATTGCGCAATAATTTTAAAGCTGATGTTGAGATTAAGGGCCAGTTGCATCAAACACAGTTAACGGACACATCATCGTCACGCGGCAGAGGTCTATGGAACTTCTCATATGTACATACTTTTTAGCGAGCGTTTTGACGGTGACTAGACGGTTTGGTGCAACCAACCCTAAAACCTGAAGTAATGGATACGTAACAATTATGTCATTATGACTCCTAATGTTCCATCATTTGGTGGATAAATAATATTTTGTTTTTTCTTTCTTAAGCTACGGTTTTTTTGTAACTTTTTCACCAAATATTTACAATGCTGACGTACTTGAAATAGGCTTCATTATCCAATAAACTACGAAACAATGTCAATCGCAACTACCGACTACGAACATAGAAAACTTTCCGAATAAGCCGAATACCGAATGTTTACCGAATATTCGGCCCATTTCTACCTCATTCCTTCCAGTTTACTATGAAATTGATACATATTAATGACTCAGATAACTGATTAGCAGACTTGTCTTCTCTTTATTGGCTTGTTATATCAAGATAAGACTTGACTGTATGTCTGGGCTTAATGTAGGCATTGGTCCCACCGCGAGCTAGTAAGCTATGAGCTACCGTCTATAAAAACGAACAAAAGATAAGCGGAAAGATAACTGCTACTTGTCAATAGATGTCGCGACGAACGAAAAGTCTAATGCTCACCAATTTTTAGCTAATATTACAATAGTATTAACCAGTATTCTGTTTTCAATTCCTTCTTACAAGCGTAATACAAGTTGTAAACTGTTCTAATATTAAATTTTTGGCAGACGAGACACTGTGACACCCAGTATCGAGTAGTGGTACTGAGAATTCACGCCATTTGACGCGTGATTGTGGCTAGATGTTACTTAACTATGACTATACAAATAACTTATGATGTATGGAGTTACAACTCTTCCCTTACGTATTCCTGTATGCTTTCCATCCAGTTTCCAACGGAGGTTGTATAGGTGTTAGAGTATACATGCGCGGATCCAGGGGGGGGGGTCATGGGGGTCATGACCCCCCCCCCCCTGGAGCCTAGGTTGGCCATACAAATAGACCACGTGACCCCCCCCCCCCTCTGGGGCCTGGGCCTTACCACGTGACCCCCCCCTGGGCACGAAGCTGGATCCGCGCTTTTGTATAGTAGTCATATTACCATTTATAAGCATTTCCCTCATATTGCAGTGGTGAGGAACCAGCAAACACTACATCGGAGACCTCTTCAGAGAAGAAGGAAGGCTCCCCTCCCGCCGAGCGCCGCAGGCCGCCGCGCAAGTCAGAGGTCATTGACCGCTGGGCGCACGACAAATTCAACGAGAACGAACAGGTGACTCGACCTTATTGCGAGCATCTTCACTCACCAATGGCTGACTGGCTATTCAGTCACGTGAAATTTAGTGATTAGATTCATCATCCTCCTTGCGTTATCTCGGCATTCGCCACGGCTCATGGAAGCCTATGGTCTGTTTTGACAGCAAAATCCCACGATTTTGCGTAGGCTCTAGTTTTTACGAAAGCGACTGCCATCTGACCTTTTAGCTGAAGGGTAAGAAGCCTTATTGAGATTAGCCCGGTTTCCTCAAGATCTCCTTCATCGAAAAGCGGCTGGCAAATATTAAATAACATTTCGCATATAAGTTCCGAAAAACTCATTGGTATAGTCACCGGCATAAATATGAGATGATTTCTATACCTCACATTAACGTCTTGTTTGAAATGTCATACGAAATTGTCAAATGATATAAAGCGACAAGGTACAGAAATCATCGCTTATTTATGCCGGTGACTTTACGAGCCGGGGTTCGAACCCACGACCTCCAAATTGAAAATTGCAAGCTCTTACCGCTACGCCACCAGAACTTCCGCTTTTCATGTGGCAACTATTGAGTCACTTGTATGAGAAAAGTAGGTGTTGCTATAATAAAAAAAAATGTCTAATGCGCTGGTAGCCTAGCGGTAGGTGCGTGCGACTTTCGTTCCGGAGGTCGCGGGTTCGAACCCCGGCTCGCACCAATGAGTTTTTCGTAACTTATGTGCAAAATGCCATTTGATATTTGCAAGTTGCTTTTCGGTGAAGGACAACATCGTGAAAAAACCGGACTAATTCCAATAAGGCCTAGTTACCCTTCGGGTTGGAAGGTCAGATGGCAGTCGCTTTCATAAAACTAGTGCCTACGCCACATCTTGGGATTAGTTGTCAAAGCGGACCCCAGGCTCTCATGAGCCGTGGCAAATGCCGGGATCAGGGATCGGAACCCGTTCCCAAATACCATTTGATATCGTTCTTAAACCGTTACCTATAAATTTTGTTCAATGGGAACAAAATAATTTCGGTTACGGTTCTTATATCGTTCCCTAAACGAACGGTTCATTATAAATTTTGTTCAGTGGGAACAAAATAATTTCGGTTTCGGTTCTTATTTCGTTCCCTCAAAGAACAGTTCCTTACAGTAACGTTTAAATGAACGAACAGAATTTTAGCGTTCCTAAAACCAATATTATTTCGTTCCGAGCCGCGCGGGAGTAGGTATAGCGACTGTAGCGAGCGCCAGAGCCGAACGTTTTCGCCGACGCACGAGCCGCCTTTCGCTGTCTCTTTTTCACACGAAGTTCATGTATATTTCTGTTTCGGTTAGCCGGCCGGCCGCGGCCGGCAATGAAGGTGAAGGTAGGTTGTTTGTTTTGTTTACTTCATTTACTTGAGTTGCAACTTTCGGCGTATAAACAGCGAACATGCAGTGATAGTGTATGCTTGATATTGAAACTATTAGGATAGGAAGAAACAGCATAGAATATACACCATGTATAAAGGCGGCAAATTTTAAAATTGTAGGGCTCACCGGCCAATTGTCTTCATAAAACCTGTCTACTTAAAGTTTCACGTTAACGGAATCATTAAAGGATTAAGACGATACAGGAGGCAAGCACGAATTCAGATTTTTAGGTCTTTATCGCCGTCGCGTTGACGGGGGCGGAACCCACAGAGAGGCCCTGTATAGTAAAGTTGTGTGTGCGCGTGGCGCACGCACACAGACGCGTACGCCGGCGGCGCAAGTACTCGCGCTCGAGCCGACCGGCGCCCGCAATCGCTCTCTATAGTCTCTATCTATATTTTTCTAGTTTTGGACTTCTGATTTGCGTATAGTTTTGGACTCCGTGAAGTATACTCGTACTGATTTGAATAGAATGCAAATTTGTCATATTTTAGGTATTCTAAATATTATTCCTTACCTTATACATAATGTAATTATCTTAAAAGGAATCATGATACCGAAATAAAGTTATTCGGTATGTAAAAAACTAAAGCCTTTTCGATGTCAAAAAGAAAGTTTAAAATAATTTTGTGATAAAGTAAATATTTTCTGAAAGGATTGGGTTATACCTAGGGATTGCAATAATATAAAATCCGGATTTTCGGATTATTTTTAGGGCAAAATCCGAACTCCGGATTAAATCCGGATTTTTTTAGTAACTAAAGCCTGACAAGTTTTTATTTGACCCTGGAAGAGTGTCGCTACAAATCGTTTTCATATGGCAATAATGTGCCGACGTCATGTATAATCGGGACAGCGAGTACTGGGTTTCGTTTCGCGTTAATATTTGTAGAAAATTAAAGCATGGTTTTAGAGAATGACAATTTAATAAGCTAGGTTTGAAGACTTGCTACTTCCACACAGCCTAAAATTCAAGCTTGTGCCTGTATCGAAGTCGTCGATGTTTATTTTCTTCTTACGTGGGACCTTGTTTTGTACTGGTGGCGATGATGAAACGGCCTCCTTATTTCTTTAAATATTTTTCACGGCAGAGCTAAATACAGACACCATAAATAAGAACAAAAAATATATTAAGCTAAATCGAAACCAACTAATCATTGCATGAGAACATTATTAGGGTGCCCGCCCCCCTACACGTAAAGTGGGGAGAGATTTTTTTTTCATTTCAACCCTGACGTGTGATATACCTATTGTTGGATAGGTATTAAAAAATGAATAGGGGTTTACTACTAACATTTTTTGATATTGTTAATTTTTTCGGAAATAATCGCTCGGAAATGTATGGGACATTTCAGAGGTAAACTTTTGTATGGGCTTTGTCAGTCCCGGTATTTATCGTCCTTGATATTAGGCAAGTCAATGTGCACCTCTAACGACTCTTACGCAGTTAGTCATAGGGCTTACGGAAAAAAACTGCATTTTATGCAGAAAGCAAGCCACTTTGCACAGTGATACTAGGGATCAATACAAATGATTTCATCCGAGGAAACACGATTTTCATCCACTAGAATTCAAGATGGCGGACATTTTCCAAAATGGCGGCCGCATATTTTTAAAAATTTATAAAATCATAACGGCTGCATCGATTTTAATGGTTGGGGTCTATCAGTTCGTATTGAAGCGTTTATTAATATAAAAAATTAAAGTCATAAAAAAAATTAAGATGGCGGCCGAGTAATAGGAAAAATATGAAACTTTCAAACTTTTTTTTTCATTCTCGTGAAATTTACCAATAAATTTTCTATGATATGGCCACATTTGTATGTATTTATATTAAACTTGATAATATTGTCTACATAATAAAATAAAAATCATGAAAATCCATTGAGTAGTTTTTGAACTATACCCATTTCAAATGGAGCGCGCGGATGTGAAAGACGTTTTTGCACGAGATGTAAAAAAATTTGGAATCATAACGGCTGCACCGATTTCAATGGTTGTGGTGGCTCTCAGTTTGTATTAAAACATTTATTTATACAAAAATTAAAATCATTTTAAAAATTAAAGATGGCGGCCGAATGATAAGAAAAATATGAAATTTTCAATTTTTTTTTATTCTCACGAAATTTACAAATAGTTTTTCTACGATATGGTCACATTTTTATTTATTGAAATAAAATCTGATAATATCATCTGCAAAATAAAACAAAAAACATTAAAATCCGTTCAGTAGTTTTTGAACTATACGCATAGCAAATGAAGCGCGCGGGTTTGAAAGACGTCTTTGCACTTGATGTGATGCATCGTGTCGTTTGGTACCGCTATACACACAAGACTGATTATTTATTTTGGTCACAACTTACTACATTACTATTCAGAATCAATGTTTTTAGTATTTATATACATTATTAGTTTTTTATTCCGAGTTTAGGTATATTTAGATAACCCCCGTAAACTTTGATGGTCATAATTTTTATTTGAATACGTAAAAGAACTTAAATGCACATAACATAACATTTGTTTTAATAGCAATTGTCCTTTCCGAGGACTCCAGAGATAATTTTCGACAACTTCTGCAGGGGGCTACAGAAATATCTATGTATAAAATATTTATTTTCTTTTCTCGTCTACTTAGTCTACGTTTCGAGATGGTCTGCTTGTTATACGACAAGGAGCGTATGTTTTTGTAGTGCTGACGATGTTGGAGGGATGCTGGTTATTAATTTTGGTTGGAAACAGTTCCTTGCGCACCAAGTTCACCGATAAATGTTGAGTCTGCGGATCAACTTTTCAAGCTTGGCCATAATTCCTCCAGGAATAATGGCCAAGTTCAGTATGACAACATTGACAACCAACAAGGCTTTTTCCAGAAACTGTAGCCTGTTGATAGTGTTGATGTTATTAGTGTGGTGAATTTCTTTTCTAAACGATTTACTTCCTCAGAGAACATTTGTTCTGCTATTTCAGGGTAAACCATAGGAACGTAGCCGGAAGAAGCTGATAGCCTCATTGTACCTCGCGCAAAAGATATGGCGGAACAGGGACTCACGCGTATCATCAGATCTTTCGATACAGATGTCTTGGTATTTAAATAAAAACTACTGGAGCCTGAAGTACGGGTGAAGGATAGACGTAAAGTCAGTGGCCAGATTCGGGTTTGGACCTAGCTTAGAGCCTCGAAAGGTCTTTGCCTCATGAAGAGGCCTTGAGTGAGTTCAGGGTGGTAACGGATACTAGTGTCCCATGCCCTTTGTTGAGTTTATCTCGCAGTTTGTAGCCGTGGAGGCTTTCAGGACGTTACGTGCGAGATCGGACGTGATGTAAATGGAGGCAGGAATGTCGGCAAAATGACACTTTACGAGTGCCTAAGCCGCCAAACCATACCGGTAAACAGGCCTGAGTCCATGCTTGCTCACTAAAATATGTGTTAAGAACGGGCCCAATTTGACATTTAAGCATGGGATCTATGGAGCTAATTATATTGGGAAATTTCCAAGTCTTATCTAGTATTTTTTCCTAAATAACCTGCCAAAGTATAAGTTATAAAATAGCTAACACTTTGGATCTTGGAAGACCGACTGCTCTTCGTGGTTTTAACGCCTTTACGTCTGACACCACTTCTTTTTTCAATACAAAAGGAAAAAATCATGTTCTAAAACATTGTTTGCACACCCTGAAGCTATACCAGATTTGATAGTAAAATCGTAGTAACTACAAAGTCTTCCTGGAGGAATAATCGCCACGCTTGAAAAGTTCACCTGAACTTGGTGAGCAAGAAACTATTTACCACGAAAAAATAAATTAGTAGGTAACCAACATCGGCAGCACTTGCGCTCCGTGTCGTATAACCGCCCCATATTCTGGATATTACTTCTGTGCCTATGCCTTCATCCTAGGGTTGGAAGACGTACAATGATAGTTGGGTACTGCAGTGGTCTGAAAACAGGGAGATAAGGTATGAATGGGCATACTTGGACAATTGCGGTTGTGAAAAAGGCTGCGAAACAATACGCTGTACGTGTTGTGGGTTTACCCTGGGCAATGCAAATAATGCGATGTAACATTTGCAAAGGCAGCTGCCAAAATAAAAAGTGTTTTGCAAAAATGATATTATAAATTATTATTTATTCATTATTTCCTTGTATTTTGATATTATTTTGTATCTTTTATCTTTCAGTACAACCTAGACGAGAAGCAAAAAATAAGTTTCGTATTTATATATGTTTCCGTTGTTGTACAGAAGTTGTCGGAGATCTAGCCTTGAAAAGGAGAAGTGATACAAATGTTATGCGTATACCTATTTAAGTTCTTTTACGTATTAAAATAAAAATTATGACTATCAAAGTTTACGGGGGTTATCTATATATACCTAAACCCGGAATAAAAATCAATCTTGCGTGTATAGCGGTACCAAACGACACGATGCATCACATCAAGTGCAAAGATGTCTTTCAAACCCGCGCGCTTCATTTGCAATGCGTATGTTCAAAAACTACTGAAGGGATTTTAATGTTTTTTTGTTTTATTTTGCAGATGATGTTATCAGATTTTATTTCAATAAATAAAAATGTGACCATATCGTAGAAAAACTATTTGTAAATTGCGTGAGAATAAAAAAAAATTGAAAATTTCATATTTTTCTTATTATTCGGCCGCCATCTTTAATTTTTTTAATGATTTTAATTTTTATATGAATAAATGTTTTAATACAAACTGATAGCCACCCCAACCATTAAAATCGGTGCAGCCATTATGATTCCAAAATTTTTTACATCACGTCCAAAAACGTCTTTCAAATCCGCGCGCTCCATTTGAAATGTGTATAGTTCAAAAACTACTTAAGAGCGCTATGACAAAAAAAGGCGATATATTGTAAAATGCACAATATTTATCGACAAAATTGTACACTTTACTCATACTAAAAGACAGTGAAAGTACTTGTTTCAGTTAGAACATCTTATTAACTGTCGGTTAAATAAAAAACATATGAAAAAAAAAGCTTTTTCAATTAGTAATGATTGTTTTTCTGATGCTCGTTTAGGAAAAACCGCGTGAAGCACAGAATTCGGAGCTCTTATTATGTACAATTTGATAAGATCACTCTCATAAATGAGGTAAATTTAAGTTCCAAATATCTTGTACTTAAGGCCCATTAAACAATATTTATCATTTAATCCTTTGAAATTGAGAAATTGAAAGTAAAACGAACTCGATTTTGTCTTGAAAATACATCGAAACAAGTGATCATTTCTCCGAAAATCTACATGTTATCGAAGTTATTTTAGTATATAAATAATCTGCACAATGTGCTTAAACTGCTGTTATCCATTTGTCGTTATAATATTTTATCATGATTTTTTGCCAATTTTTTGAAAACTAGCCTTCCTGTCGCTATTTTACCGGCGACGGACGCCTGCGATTTCAGTGCCGCGCCGGAGCTCGAGCAAGTAAGACGTATGTCGCTTTGGTCTCCGAGTTTTCATCGCAAACGTCGAGAATATTTATTGTTGTGTGGGTCGGACGCCTTGTTTCTACACGGGCTATCCTCGCATTGTGTGTGTGTAAACAGCGACCAACGAATTTGATCCTAGACCCGTAAATATTTGCTTTTGTAATACTTTGTTATGTTTGAATGTTAAAGTATTACAACGTTGTGATGATAAAAATGTGAAAATTACAATACGGTCAAGATGATAAGACACATCAAGATGGTACTCGGGATCTGATGATGGAGCCAGAAGGTGGTCACCAGTACCAGTGAACCATGTAAGTAAACGACTTCGTGTTTAGGCTCGTTGGGTTCGTCTCAACAAGACCTTTGACAAGAGGTGGTACTCAGGGTCTGATGATGGAGCCAGATGGTGGTCACCAGTACCAATGAACCATATAACTAAACCCAGAGATGGGGAAATCGTAATCGATTCCGGATTACACGATTACTTGATTTTACTTTGAAATCTGACACTACTGGGTGTCAGATTACTTGTAATGTAATCAAGTCAAACGGTAAATTACCATTACATGTAAAGGAATCACTAATCATCTATACAATCATTACTATTACCAATAATTCGGAATCATAGTCGATTCAAAATAACTGAAATTATTGACTTGATTACTTTCAGATTACGAATATGTAGTACCTCAGATGACTGTCACTTTGACACAAAAGTCATCATGGGTGTCGTAAAATAGGTTTTAGGGGTGCTGATTCCAAAATTAATGACCAATGTGGAATCTGACATTGCTGACTGTCACTTTGACACAAAAGTCGTCATGGGTGTCGTAAAATATGTTTTAGGGGGTGCTGATTCCAAAATTAATGACCAATGTTCAATCTGACATTGCTGACTGTCACTCTGACACAAAAGTCGTCATGGGTGTCGTAAAATAGGTTTTAAGGGGTGCTGATTCCAAAATTAATGACCAATTTGGAATCTGACATTGCTGACTGTCACTTTGACACAAAAGTCGTCATGGGTGTCGTAAAATAGGTTTTAGGGGGTGCTGATTCCAAAATTAATGACCAATGTTCAATCTGACATTGCTGACTGTCACTCTGACACAAAAGTCGTCATGGGTGTCGTAAAATAGGTTTTAGGGGGTGCTGATTCCAAAATTAATGACCAATGTTCAATCTGACATTTCTGACTGTCACTTTGACACAAAAGTCGTCATGGGTGTCGTAAAATAGGTTTTAGGGGTGCTGATTCCAAAATTAGTGACCAATGTGGAATCTGACATTGCTGACTGTCACTTTGACACAAAAGTCGTCATGGGTGTCGTAAAATAGGTTTTAGGGGGTGCTGATTCCAAAATTAATGACCACATCTGACATTGCTGACTGTCACTTTGACACAAAAGTCGTCATGGGTGTCGTAAAATAGGTTTTAGGAAGTGCTGATTCCAAAATTAATGACCAATGTTCAATCTGACATTGCTGACTGTCACTCTGACACAAAAGTCGTCATGGGTGTCGTAAAATAGGTTTTAGGGGGTGCTGATTCCAAAATTAATGACCAATTTGAAATCTGACATTGCTGACTGTCACTTTGACACAAAAGTCGTCATGGGTGTCGTAAAATAGGTTTTAGGGGGTGCTGATTCCAAAATTAATGACCAATGTTCAATCTGACATTGCTGACTGTCACTCTGACACAAAAGTCGTCATGGGTGTCGTAAAATAGGTTTTAGGGGGTGCTGATTCCAAAATTAATGACCAATGTTCAATCTGACATTTCTGACTGTCACTTTGACACAAAAGTCGTCATGGGTGTCGTAAAATAGGTTTTAGGGGGTGCTGATTCCAAAATTAGTGACCAATTTGGAATCTGATATTGCTGACTGTCACTTTGACACAAAAGTCGTCATGGGTGTCGTCAAATAGGTATCCGGAGGTGTTTGAAAACTAATGACCAATTTGGAATCTGACACTGTTGACTGTCACTTTGACACAAAAGTGATCATGGGTGTCTTCAAATAGGTTTTCATGGGTACTGATCTCAATATTAATGATCAATTTGGAATCTGACATTGCTGACTGTCACTTTGACATAAAAGTCGTTATGGGTGTCGTCAAATAGGTTTCCAGGGGTACTGTGCAATGTCAGGTTCCAAATCGGTCATTACTTTTTAAATCATTTCATTAATTTTGGAATCAGTACCCCCTAAAAACTATTTGACTACACCCATGATTCCTTTTGTGTCAAAATGACAATTAGCACTGTGAGATTCCAAAATAGTCGTTAATTTTGGAATCAGCACCCCCGGAAACCTTTTTGACGACACCCATGACGACTTTTGTGTCAAAGTGACAGTCAGCAATGTCAAGATTCCAAATCGGTCATTAATTTTCAAATCAGCACCTCCGGAAACCTATTTGACGACACCCATGATGACTTTTGTGTCAAAGTGACAGTCAGCAATGTTAGATTCCACATTGGTCATTATTTTTGGAATCAGCACCCCTAAAACCTATTTTACGACACCCATGATGACTTTTGTGTCAAAGTGGCAGTCAGCAATGTTAGATTCCACATTGGTCATTATTTTTGGAATCAGCACCCCTAAAACCAATTTTACGACACCCATGACGACTTTTGTGTCAAAGTGACAGTCAGCAATGTCAGATTCCACATTGTTCATTAATTTTGGAATCAGCACCCCCGCAAACCTATTTGACGACACCCATGACGACTTTTGTGTCAAAGTGACAGTCAGCAATGTCAGATTCCACATTGGTCATTAATTTTGGAATCAGCACCCCCTAAAACCAATTTTACGACACCCATGACGACTTTTGTGTCAAAATGACAGTCAGCAATGTCAGATTCCACATTGTTCATTAATTTTGGAATCAGCACCCCCGCAAACCTATTTGACGACACCCATGACGACTTTTGTGTCAAAGTGACAGTCAGCAATGTCAGATTCCACATTGGTCATTAATTTTGGAATCAGCACCCCCTAAAACCTATTTTACGACACCCATGATGACTTTTGTGTCAAAGTGACAGTCAGCAATGTCAGATTCCAAATCGGTCATTAATTTTTAAATCAGCACACACAAAAGCAAATATTTGGGATGGGATCTACTTTTATAATTATTACTTTAATTTTTTAAATAAATTTTAACATAATTGATATTATTTCGCGCTATATTCTCGTATTATATAATAATATAATATATAATATATTTATTTGCTATAAATGTAGTACAATAAGATGTTACAATGGTTATATGAGCGTACATTTAGACTTCAAAAAGTCATGCAAATTAATTCCTTACTAGCTAATTTATCTTAAGTTACTTATAACAATAATTTTATTATTCAATTCTTAACGATAATTATATGTCAAACAAGGGGAGAAATAGAAAACAGTAAGCTAGGCCCACCATAATTAAATTACATAACAATTTACATTATTTGGTATCTCAAATATTGTTTAGCAACTTAGGTTCAACATGAGAAAAAAAAAAAATTAAAATTCATAAAGATACGTCTATTATAAAAGGAGATTAAACATTAAAATAAGAAAAGAGCAATATTTGAGTAAATTAGAAGGTATAAAGAATGTCACAGTTTTTAGATGTCAGTAGGTACAACAATTCAGACCAATTAATTTAAAACAATAAGTACCTAAATAGTTAATAGTTAAGTTTCAGTAATCAGTCTGTACGTTATTGCAATTTAAGAAGTCATCTAAACTGTAGTAACTCTGCTGACTTAGGTATATGTATAATTTATTTTTAAATCTATTAAGGGGTAATTCTTTCATATCTTCAGGCAGTTTATTAAATATTTTAATGCACATTGTGTAACAGCAGCTATTTTTCATTTTAGTGTTTATTTTTGGTAGGACTAGCTTGTTTGGAAATCTTGTGTTAAAGTGTGTTATTTCCCCTTTTTTTTTGAACATGTTAGGGTGCATTTTTACAAAGACACACACTTCATATATATACAGGGCATGTACTGTTAACAACTTTAGATCCACAAATAGGTTTTTGCAAGACGTCCGTCGCGAGGTGTTGCAGATTGCCCTTATACACTTCTTTTGGGCAATAAGGGTACGATTTATATGAGGTGAATTGCCATAGAGCAGTAATCCGTATCTTAAGTTAGATGCCACAAATCCGTGATATGCTTTCATGACTGTGTTTTTATCAGCAGTTTTTGACAGGCGCATTAAAACATAGGCATATCTACTAATATTGGTACAAACTTTATCGACATGCATGCTCCACGTGCATCTATCATCCAGAACAATACCTAAGAACTTGGTGTTATCACACTCTGCTAAGGTTTTGCCATTATGTGTTAAAGTAAGTGGTTCTTTTTTACCCCATTGATTAGTGAATTGGATAAATTTAGTTTTTTCGACATTCACTTGTAAGTGGTTGTCTTTTAACCAATTCATTATAGTAA
Source organism: Leguminivora glycinivorella (assembly GCF_023078275.1). Lineage (NCBI taxonomy): Eukaryota > Metazoa > Arthropoda > Insecta > Lepidoptera > Tortricidae > Leguminivora > Leguminivora glycinivorella. The sequence continues at coordinate 840,663 of NW_025952831.1, forward strand.
TGATGGCTTCATTAATGACATGGTTGTAATGTTGGGTAGAAGTATCAGATATGACAATGGATATGTCGTCTGCAAATAGTGTACAGTCGTGGTCAGTAGCAGAGGGCAGGTCATTGATATATAATAGAAATAATAAGGGTCCTAAGATAGTTCCTTGGGGAACTCCTACTTTATTATTTTTTATGTCAGACCTGTACTGATTTTGAACATTATCAGTGTCCAGATCTGTTGCCTCCACAGTTTGACGCCGATTGCTTAAATAACTCTCAAGCCATGAGTAAACTAAGCCTCTCATGCCATATTTCTCACATTTGTGCAATAGAAGTTTATGAGATACGTGGTCGAACGCCTTACTCATGTCAAAAAATACTGCGACTGTATTTTGCCCTTTGTCTATCTGGTCCGCTATTTTATTAATTATATTGAAAGTGGCCAATGTTGTGGACTTTCCTTTTTGAAAGCCATATTGCTGGTCACAAATTATGTTACATTTGTTTATGAAGCTCATTAATCTAGTAAACATAGCTCTCTCTATTATTTTTGCAAATATAGGTATAAGTGTAATTGGCCTATAGTTACCAGGACTTATTTTGTCCCCAGCTTTATAAATAGGTTTAACAACAGAAACTTTCAGCACTTCCGGAAAAATGCCCTGCTCAAACATTAGATTGATTAAATGAGAAAATATTGGGGCAATGATACCAGCAGTTGACTTAACTATTTTGGTTGCAATCTCATCGTAACCCACAGATTGAGTGTTTTTGAGTGTTCTTATAATTTTGGCTACTTCTGTCGAATCAGCGGGAGAGAGAAACATATTTGAACTGTTCGGTTTTAGGTCATGATTATAGTGTCTTAAGTTTATGTCGGCGTTGTAACTATTAATAACTATTATCTAAAGTATTTCATTTTTATAGTTATATTAATAAAGTAATCATTGAAGGCGTTGGCAATGTCTTTTGGCTTATTTATTATCTTATCATTGTAACTAATTTCTTTAACTGATCTAGGTTTTAAAGTGTCACTCTGTTTCATATCTGTTTTGATTACGTCCCAACAAGCCTTTGAAATATTCTTGGCATTATTTATATAATTTCTATTTGAGATTTGCTTGGATGTATGTATACATTTTTTAAGTATTTTATTATATCTATTATATTTTACTCTATCTTCCGGTGTTTTATTCTTATAATATAGGTACCTCAAGTGTCGCTTAGTTTTTAATGCGTTTCTCAGACCTTTCGTGATCCACTTTGTATTTTTATTCGATTTGTTGACTCTGACTCTAGATTTTGGAAAGCACAGGTTATATAATAATTTGTACATCTCGTAAAAATTGTTAAAAGCTATATTCGCATTAGGTTCATCGTAAACATTACTCCATGAAAGATTCATTAGGCAGTCATAAAACTTTTGAATATTTTCATGGCTGAAGTCTCTTTTCATTACGTAGACATAACTAGGAGGATGAGGCTTTCCAAGGTTTGGTATACTAAGTAGCTGCCCTGTGTTATGATCCGAAAGACTCAGGGGAAGCACTTCACCTACGGCTTCTGGGATGTTAGATATGATATGATCTATACACGTATGTAACCTAGTTGGTGTAGTAATATGTGCTTTGAAGTTAAAATTTTCTAAGATGTTTTTAAACTCTTTTAGTGGTTTAGTCGGCTTTAGGAAATTTATGTTAAAATCGCCTGTTATTACAACTTTTTTATTAGACTTTTTGACTAAAAACTCAAGTAGGTTCTCAAGGTTGTTTAGAAATATATCTATATTTGAACTAGGAGTTCTATAAATGCAAATAATCATACAGTTAAGCTCTTCAATTTCACAGCCACAAGCCTCAAAATGCTGTTCCAATACATATTCTTTTAGAAAATTAAGTGGTTTACTCTCCAGATAGTCTCTTATCAGTATACATGTTCCGCCTCTTTTTTGAGTCTCGAAAAGCAAGCTGCCAGTTTAAAACCACTGACATTGATGTTTAATTCGTTACCTTGTTGAACAAATGTTTCGGATAGGCATATAACGTCTAAATATTTGCCCTGGTTTACTTGTAAATCATTTAAAGTTACTTCAAATATGTCTTTTTTACTTAACAATCCGGCTATGTTTTGGTGTAGAATTAAGAAAGAGTTAAGCCTATCATTCAATATTTGGACCTTCTTGGTCAAGAAAAAACTGGTTCTCGGTTTGTGTGCCGGTAGTGACTTGGAAGGTATTTTTATTATCATTATTACAAGGTGTCATGTCATGTGGAATAATTTTAGCAGTCTTTGTCAAAGCGTAGTCAGAATATTTGTGATGTTGATTGTACTGATCTATATCTAGGATGCACTCATTTAAGTCCTTGAATATTGTTTTTAAGGCTACATTGTTTATAAGGCCAGATGATTTTCTGAACATTTGGCTGGTATAGTCTATTTTTTTATTTGAATCAAACATATAGGCGTATTCGTTTCTACAGATGTCATGATACAACATATTGTTAAACTTTTCTACCCGCTGGTTGAACAGTATGCCAAATTCATGTAATTTAAAGTTCGGCAAGCAAATAATCTTATTTGTGTGTCTAATATTTTCTAATTTTGACCTTATAAAGCTAACAGCTTTATTATAGTCTATAGTAGATTCGAAATCAGCTGCACCAATGAATATTATGCAATAATCTTCCATTGTGAAGTCTTCTGTTTTTCTGTCAATATCTTTCAGTAGTTCCTGTATCCCTGCTTTAGACTTAATATAATGACAGATATTATTGGCTTCAAACGTATCCTGGGCAGTTGTTAATATCTTGTTAGTGTTGTCGCTACTAATTATGCAAAATTTCCTTCTTAATATGTCTTGGTTTATTATGTCCTCATTTATTGGAGTCTTATCTCTATTTATACATTCTTGACCCGTATTGTCTTTATCTGTTAAAATATTTTCTTCCGATTGTGAACATGCTTCTTTGTTGTCTTTCAGATCTGTTTCATTTTCCTCTGCTTTACTTTTATTATCTTCGTTGTTAGTTCTTTGACAATCTGAAGTGGAAGCGGGTTGTTTATCGAAAGTTACTGGTGGTTCATTTTGTGATACACATACTGGTGACTGGATTAAAGGAGTATCGTCATCGCTATCTATATCTTCAGTGCGTCTTTTCCTTAGTACATCGTTTTTTAAGGGGGTTAGCTTTTTCAAGGATCCTTTGTCCGTTAGTAGCATTTTGTAAATATCTCTCTTTTTTTGCTGTTCTTCAAGTTTCTTCTCTAAATCGACGATTGTAATATTTAACCGATCTATCTCTTCGTGTGCACTCGCTAATTGGACTGATAGCGTATTTACTTGCGTTTTTAATTCATCAATTAATAAAGGGTTTTCCATTGATGAGATATTTGGTAGGCTCTGAGTACTAAGGTTTAAGTCGCTATCTGCAGTTAATTCTGCCTCTGAGTCTGAATCGGTCAGAGTGTCAGTCAAAGATTGTTGCTTTGGTGTTGTACTATTATTCAAAGTTTCATTTAAGTCTAGGCAAACTTTTTGCGGGCATTTCTTGCATTTAAACTTTTTTTTATCTTCAGCGGTCATCGAATAAAATCGCTTCGGTCCATCAATGCAGTTTGGGTGGTAATGTGATACGCAAACTGTGCAAATTAAGAAATTCCTGCTTGTAATATCTTTTGTGCATTTTGTGCAGATGTGTGCCATTCTTATTTGTTGCAAAAATAGTCACGGAGAAAAAATAACGCCTTAGTCGCCGTTGATAACGTTATGATACCGTTGATAACGTTATGAGGCAAATGATTGCGGTTTCCGAACGAATGCAGCTGTCACGGATGACACTTGTGACTTGACAGTTCTATCAGAGCAGCTGATCATGTACCGTGTTTTAGCACTTGTTGTCTTAATTAATTAGTCTGTTATTTCAAAATGTGTGCATGTGTGCGTGTTTTTTCAATAGATTTCGCATTTTATAAACTTGATAAATATGATTGGTGGCTCACCCGGATGTCGAGGTGTTATGAATTGGTGTTTTGGCTTCTACGTCTGTGTGTTCCAGTATCGTTAGCACAGTTAAGTCTTGGTTTTCTATTTTTTATCGCAATTATTATATGGGAGAGCTATAACAGGATGTTTACCAGCTCATTGACAGCTGTGCGACATATTTTCGTACAAAATAATGTTTATTAGAAACCAAAAGTTTATATCGAGATAGTAGATTGTGGTTGTTATCAAAATTCCATAGAAAGGATCAAGATTGTTTTGTCCATTATTGTAGTGCGAGCGAGTGATAAGACGTGCTAGAAAGGGTCGGCATATTGGGCTCGCGCGGCGGGTAAAATACCTAATTTCGCCCGACGCCGAAATGTTATAACGCTCTTAACGGATTTTCATGATTTTTATTTTATTATATAGATAATATTATCAGGTTTAATTTAAATACATACAAATGTGGCCATATCATAGAAAATGTATTGGTAAATTTCACGAGAATGAAAAAAAAAAGTTTTAAATTTTCATATTTTTCTTATTATTCGGCCGCCATCTTAACATTTTTTATAATTTTAATTTTTTATATTAATAACCGCTTCAATACAAACTGATAGACACCCCAACCATCAAAATAGGTGCAGGTACGCGCAGGCGTAACCAGCTGGTCGTGCCAGCGTGCCGCCTCGCAAAAACTAGAAAGTCTGTGCATGTAATGGGTATCAGACTTTACAATGTACTGCATGATGACATAAAGCAAGCTTCTAGCGATGCAATATTTGTCCGCAAACTAAAATCCATCCTACTCGAAATGGCTTGCTATTAGTGATGGGTAGGACATCAATTTCAAATGAGTTTGTATGAGTACCTCATTTCCAAAAATGAGGTGTTACAATGTCTTACTTCAAATGAGGTGAGGTACTGATCTGTATATATATATAATTTCTAGCATCGGCTGTTTGACAAAATCCATCGGCAACAAAAAACAGTATGTGTAGTTGTGTACTAGGTAAATATCCTTTATACATACTAAATTTCATTAGTCATAATGAGTACTTGAACATTTAACAAGAGAAAATAGATAAAATTAAAAAATATTTCAAGGACTGTCATAGAGGCCTGCATAACAACTTAATTTGATGTTTTTATGGAACTGGGTCTAATTTTGCCATTGAATAATATTATTTACAGTTTGTTCCATTTAAATTACTGCTACAAATTACAGTGGTTTCATATTATTAACAGCTTTTTAATAACATACTTTGATTAACATAGTTACCATAAAACTGCATGTTTTAAAACAAACTAAAGTTCGTATTGTTTTATAATTAGTACCACTTTTACATAAAAATAACAAACCTACCACTCCATGTGTTTTAAAAGCAATATGATAGTAATTAAAAACACCATCAACATTCGCGACGCCGGTAAGTCTTTTCAGTTCAGTTTCACTATTTTTTTGCACACAAATGACACTAAGGCAGAATCACAGGTATATTTGATTGTGTAAAAGTTGTCACCATTATTACATTTTGGCTCATTTATTAGTATTATCACCACAGATGTCATATATACCATAGATCAAGCAAACGTACCTACTTAGCGTGTCAAATGAACTCAGTGAAATCCACTGAGTTGTCCGTCTTTAATCGCAGCTTGCAGCTTTCGGGCGTCAATTTTTGTAAGTTGAAGTCAATCAAAACATAAAAAATGCCTCGTTACGTGATATTCAATTGCAACAACACAAAAATTATGAACAATCAAGAGCCTGAGACATATTTAAAATTACAGGCAAGAAACAACTTCAGTACAAAATTTGACACGCTCGGCCCCTATACAAATAGATGAACTTGTTTTTTCTATATAAATAAAGTTCTGTGATTATCACTGTAGGACAAAACTAAACTTTATGCAAATATTGCTAATGCAACTAAGTACGTACAAACTAACTTTTCTTCTGTAAACTGTCATTACTGTCAACGTCAACCGCCTGTGAATTACGTTTCGTGTCGGATTTATTTATCATTCTATTGAATTAAGAAATGAATTATTCTTTCTATTACTGATTAAATACTTAATTAAACTACCATGCTTCACATAATTTATATTATATTTCGGTCAGTAATCTTGTAATTGTTTTTAAGCAAGCTTCGTAAACGCATCTTCTCAGTGGTTGGCCCTCTGTGTTGGTATGCTTGGTATTCCGAATATTCAAAACACTTGAGTTACCATTTCAACGTCCAGTCTAAGAGAGCTCCCTGATTACACATAACAATAGCCATACAAACTCTATTGCTGCGGTAGATCACGTTATACTGGTCAATGTGTTAGCACAATAATAGCTATCAAAAAATTCAAAAATGAAGACCTGCCGCGAAAAACAACATTTTGCATCTCAGCTGCATTTATTCATGACTTCACAAATGCGACAGGGACAAAAGATGTGGTTCACGCGAAATCGTCTGATTTTTCGCGCGATTTTTGCGAGCAAGTTAACTATCCTGGGATCAAAAAGGCGTAAAATGTATGAAAACTTGCGGCGCATAAGATTGTTTTCTTTCGAGTCATGTGTAACGTATTTTTGGTGAGACAAATTTGAAGCCCGCGTGTGTCTGTCTCACTCCCTCTTATGGTAAACGTAACTATCTGTTTCACTTTGAAAGGATTTTTGAAGTGTTGTTGTCACAGTGCCTCTTCTGTCTTTCCGGTACAAAGCGATTTCCGGTACAAACGAGTCAAACGATACATTTTATTTTATCGGTGGACCTTTTGTCCCGGCCATAAGGTCTGTAGTTCGAAAACTGAACGTGTGGTTGATCACTTCATTTGAGGTGTCGACTCTCGCGACGGAGTTTGAGGGCCGCGTCTGCCGCGAGGCGCGCGAGTGGATGATGAGTTTTTGACGTTTTGTGACATTTGAAGTATACTGTTGCGAGCGAGTATTTGAGGGCCGCGAGGCGCGCGTGTGGATGATGAGTTTTGACGTTTTTGTGACATTTGAAGTACGTGAATGCTTTGTGAGGCGTGAGGTGTTTGTGTTGCGACTGTCACAAGCGAGTAAAATGAGGTGCGGTGAGTTGAAGTGTGATGCAATAGATTTTTGCCGTGTGAAGTACTGCGACAAATTAACAATATGAGTGGTACAAATGAGGTGCCTCACGAGTGAGGAACTCAACACTACTTGCTATACTTTGGATGAGTTCCTTGATACCTACGGGTCATTGACTGGATCGTGTCGTGTACCTACTAATGTAATATGTGTGTCTGCATTACTTAGAATACCCAATGTGAAATGTGATTTTTTTTTCTAAATAATCATTGTATGTAAATAATTGACGTGTAAATGTGAATATTTTACCAATAAACATCTATATCTATATCTATCTAGCCGTTATGATTCTATAAATTTTTAAAAATATGCGGCCGCCATTTTGGAAAATGTCCGCCATCTTGAATTCTAGTGGATGAAAATCGTGTTTCCTCGGACGAAATCATTTGTATTGGTCCCTGGTATCACTGTGCAAAGTGGCTTGCTTTCTGCATAAAGTGCAGCTTTTGACCATAATTTCGCCGTAAGCCCTATGACTAAGTGGCCATTGAGGCCAATCAATTAAAGGTGAGGAAACAGTCTCAGCTGTTGCCATTAGATTTGGTGAAAATAACATTGATCGCGTTGGATATGGTAAGTATGGTTAAGAAACTAAAGCCTGACCAGAAATATAAATAACTATTGTCAGGCAGGAGTGCGCTGTTATTCTGATGTATGGAGTGACAGTTCAGTATAGTATGATGACTATGAAGAAAATAGTTTTAATGAAATTCCGCTACATGGCGCGTAGTCATATATTTCTGGTCATGCTTTACATGTGTATAAAATAAAACAAAACTTATGAATCTTATGATATAATCTTTCCAGTAATTGCCTATGGGAAAATAACATTGTAGTTACCACTGGTAACAACTTAGTGGTAACTCTGACTAGTGGAATAACCCTTATTTTATAACGATATTTCACTAACGAATGTACCAAAATATGATTGACTTTTACACTGAAGCTATAATTATGATAGAGTACACATAATCTTGATACACATTTAATAATATTTTTCTATTTTATTTTCGAGATCTTCTAAACAAGCCCGTAAATTCTCTTCGGGAACTTGTTCTAACTTTTTCTTATAACGACTGCAACTATATTACGCTTGCATGAACAAGGGCACATCGCGTCCGGTTCCGGTTCACTATAAATGGATTGCATGGGTTGTGCTCTCTCAAGGACTGCATCTTGGTCCTTAAAAACATTTAAAAACATATCACTATTACAAATTCACACAGATTAAGTAACACACATATTTATACAAATTAGTGCAGATTATATTTTATACAGCTTTCTCACACTATAAGCACTTACATCCAACTCAAGGTCATCAGAATCGCTTGGATATGGGGTAGTTTTTCTCTATATATATTTTTTTGAAGGCTAGATCTTCATCATCTATGTCAAAGCTTTTATCTGCAATAAAAATATCTTATTTATTTTGCATAATGTACTTACATTTCTAGAAAATTATTACAATAAGTTACAAGCTTTTGAGAATTGGGCCCTTGGTGTATCTACATGGAATACACAACTGTAGTTGGCGAGTGTATTAGTGTCTACACTGTCTACAGACGACCAAACCGACCAAGGTCCAACAAGTACGGGATTGTAAGAGCGGGAGAGCTACGTCAACCGGGGTGGCTTTAGGAAAATTTGGGGTTACTTTGATGGTATTTGAACGGCTTTAAAATTAACATCATTCATTATTTACTGAAACTGTTCATGTAATTAGTAGATAGATAATAGATCAATAAATATTCTTGTAAATCTACCATAGAAAATCGCGAATTTACTTACAGTATGACTTTAAAACTAAATTTTCAAAGTCACCCCTGCGTTTTAAAGCCACCCCGGTTGACCGTATAAGGCTTCTCATTTTTTTACAAATAACTGCGTCCCTAATTGACATATGTCGGTACGGTCGCCTGTAAGTACCTACTTTAGGAGTGACACCGAATAGGGCTTGTATTGTAATCCGGATATATCCGCTGATTTTGAAATTCGGATAATTTGCACGTTAAAATCCGGATAAAACGAATAATTCGAATATTGTGAATGACAGAAATACCATTGCAATTTTTAAGAAGCTCATTTGGAAAACAAATTTTAAAGTAAAATTAACACATTTACGATATTAAAGCGATTTATATCAAAAATTACTCCTTGAGTGGCACTACTACCTTATTTAATAATAGTAATCAGTAATCAGTAATCAGTAATTTATTGCAAATTCATAGGTACATAAAGTTATTACAGTATTTATTTTGTGAACATCTATGAACCCTGTAAGGGCACTGCAAATTTGTATCCTTATTGCTAGCTTACTATCTAAATTCTAATTAGTAAACTTATTAGTCTTATTACTAGATATATCTTTATTTATAACTATATAAGTTACAGTAATATTTATGAGATCTCTTTTAAATTTAATGTAGTTTAACTTTCAAAAAACTCTTGCATATTATAAAAGGTGTTTTCTAATAAATATTTAGTTAGTTTTTTGGTGAATACTTTGTCCAATTTTTCATTTTTTATTTCTATGGGAAGTTTATTGTAGATCTTAATGCACATAATATATGGACTGGAGCTATGGATGTTTAAATTTGAAAATGGGACGGGAATATTATTTCTAGGGCGTAGATGTGAGATGCTCGGATCTTTTGGTACTGGAAACAAATTATTATTTTTCCTTTTAAATTTACATATTTCGAGTATGTATAGAGAGGTCAGTGTTAGTATGTTAAGTTTGAGGAAATGGGGTCTGCAGCTATCTGTTTGTTTTAAATTGGTTAGGATTTTTATGCATCTCTTTTGTAAGATAAAAAGATCGTGAATGCTTGTGCTGTTGCCCCACAAAACTATGCCGTATCGGAGCCAGGAGTGCGCAAAAGCATAGTATGCAGATAAAGCAGTTTTAAAATCTGCATGTTTTTTTACTTCTCTCAGAGCGTATGTAAAAGAGGACAGTTTAGATGTAATCTTTTGGATATGGAGTTTCCAGTTTACGTTTGTGTCTATTTCAAGGCCCAGCAGATAAGAGGAATTTACACAGTACAGGATTTGATTATTGTATTCATAGTTGATGGTTAAGCTACGTTTTTGGTGCGGCTTAAATTGCATAATTTTTGTTTTTCCTATGTTTAATTCAAGGTTATGGAAATTTAACCAATCAACGACTTTAATGAGGGTGTCGTCCAAAAGCGTCTCTAAATTTTTTTCATGTGCAGAGTATGGAAAAACTATGGAAATGTCATCTGCGAATAGGATACTGCTATGGTTTATTACTTTGGGAAGATCGTTGATGTAAATTAGGAATAAGAGGCACCCGAGCACACTGCCTTGTGGGATAGATCCTGACATAATTACGGGTTTTGATTTTACTTGCTCTATCATCTTATTTTTTTGATTATGATATTCTATTTGGACGTGTTGTTTGCGTTTTGATAAATATGATTTAAACCATGTATGAGCTATACCCCTTACTCCTATATTGTACAGTTTGTCTAAAAGAATCTTATAATTTACTTTGTCGTAGGCTTTGCTTAAGTCTAATAAGATCCCGATTGCGTAGTTTTTATTGTCTATGATGTTGAGTATTTCTTGGATATATTTATATAGAGCTAAAGTGGTAGATCTGTTCTTACGGAATCCATTTTGATTTTCATTTAAAATGTTGAATTTCTCGCAGAACGAGTAAAGCCTATGTGACATTGTTGTCTCTAGCACTTTAGCAAAAGTCGGTAATAGGGCTATTGGTCGATAATGGGAAGGATTGCTGGTGTCTCCTTTTTTGTGGATAGGTTTTATGACGGATATTTTAAGAAGGTCTGGTACAATACCTGTACTTATGGATTGGTTTATAATGTAAGTTAAAGGGATGGTCAGCTCTTTTGCGCATTGTTTGATAAGGCTCGGTGGCAGTTCATCATAACCATAGCTATTTTTATTTTTTAAGTTAAATAATATTTTATATATTTCACTTTCGCTAACGGGGCGTATGTAAAATGAATTTGTAGTTGAATTAATTGGAGGGTAACTGTGAGATGTTTGGATTTGATTGTAAGGCTGGGAGGGTAGTTGATTACTCTGAGATGCAAAATAGTTATTAAATGAATTTGCGACAGTTTTTGGATCATCAGTGAGTTTACTTGAAACCGTTAGTGATAGGTTTTCATATTTTTTGATTGGTAATTTATTCGTGTTTTCTTTTATAACTTGCCACATGCCTTTTATTTTGTTTTCAGAGTTTGATATTTTCTTTATGTTTTGGAGTTTCTTTGAGATAGTCATACTAGTTATGAAAAGAAAGCTGCACTTTTGGATGGAAGCAAGTCGCTTTGCATGGTGATAGTAGATATCATAGTAAACGATTTTTTCCGAGGATATCGAAATTTCATCCCTTGAGAAGCCGAGCGTAGCGAGGTGTTTTATGAAAATGAAAAAAATTCTATCTTTTTATTGTATCGTCCGATTTTGACAAAACGTATCTCAAATGAAAGGTATTAATTTGTGTAATTAAAAAAAAATACAAAGAAAAAAAAATTAAAATAAAAGTAAGAAAAAAATAAAAAAAGTAAATTTCCGTCTCGCACTGAATAACTTCAAAGAATGACAGACAAAATGTACAATGTCGATAATACAAGTTTTTTTTTAATCGAAGACAGATACATTTTTAGTTGAAAACTGAAGACCGCATCGAAATCAGATCAGCATTTTTTAAGATACAAGTTGCCAAAGTTGGGAAAGATCGCTTTATATGGCCACTTTGAAATTCCTTTGCCAGAAAGTCAGAAATAATATGTTTTTCGGACACAGAAAAATACATAGTAACAGTACACATCAAAATAAAATTAAAAATTCCGAGGATATTATAATTTCATCCCTTAGAACGACGAGCGTAGCGAGGTCGGTTACGAAAACCGAAAAAAAAAATCTCATTTTTTTGTACGTCGTCCGATTTTGACAAAACATGTTTCATTTGAAAGGTATTACTTTATGTAACTTAAAAAAAATATTGAAAAAATTGGAAAAAAAATGTAAGATTTAAAAAAAAAACCTTAATTTTCGTATCACACTGAATAACCGCAAAAAACGGTAGACACGGTGTATAATTTCGATATATGATTTTTTAAATTAAAGACAAATAAATGTATGATTATAAACTAAAAACCGAATCGAAATCGAATCAGTAGTTTTTAAGATGCAATTTGTCAAAGTTGGCTTAGTTTGTTTATATGGTCGCTTATAAATTCCTTAGCCAGAAAGTCAGAAACATTATATTTTTCTCACAGTTAAAAGTATGCATAGGTAATAGACATCATAATAAACAATTTTTTACGAGGATATAAAAAATTCATCCCTTGGAAAGCCGAGCGTAGCGATGTCTGTTACGAAAAAAAAAAAAAGGCAGTTTTTTTTATTGGATCGTCTTTGTAAGGGTTTCTAAGGAATGAAATTTTTATATCCTTGTAAAAAAATGTTTATAATGATGTCTATTACCTATGCATACTTTTAACTGTAAGAAAAATATAATGTTTCTGACTTTCTGGCTAAGGAATTTATATTACTCGTATAACTATTATAAGCGACCATATAAACAAACTAAGCCAACTTTGACAACTTGCATCTTAAAAACTACTGATTCGATTTCGATTCGGTTTTTAGTTTATAATCATGCATTTATTTGTCTTTAATTTAAAAAAATCATATATCGAAATTATACACCGTGTCTACCGTTTTTTGCGGTTATTCAGTGTGATACGAAAATTAAGGTTTTTTTTTTTAATCTTACATTTTTTTCCAATTTTTTTCAATATTTTTTTAAGTTACATAAAGTAATACCTTTCAAATGAAACATGTTTTGTCAAAATCGGACGACGTACAAAAAAATGAGATTTTTTTTTCGGTTTTCGTAACCGACCTCGCTACGCTCGTCGTTCTAAGGGATGAAATTATAATATCCTCGGAATTTTTAATTTTAGTTTGATGTGTACTGTTACTATGTATTTTTCTGTGTCAGAAAAACATGTTATTTCTGACTTTCTGGCAAAGGAATTTCAAAGTGGCCATATAAAACGATCTTTCCCAACTTTGGCAACTTGTATCTTAAAAAATGCTGATCTGATTTCGATGCGGTCTTCAGTTTCAACTAAAAATTTATCTGTCTTCGATTAAAAAAAACTTGTATATCGACATTGTACATTTTGTCTGTCATTCTTTGAAGTTATTCAGTGCGAGACGGAAATTTACTTTTTTTTTTTTTTTTTTACTTTTCTTTTAAATTTTTTTTCTTTGTATTTTTTTTAAATTACACAAATTAATACCTTTCATTTGAGATACGTTTTGTCAAAATCGGACGATACAATAAAAAGATAGAATTTTTTTCATTTTCATAAAACACCTCGCTACGCTCGGCTTCCTAAGAGATGAAATTTCGATATCCTCGGAAAAAATCGTTTACTATAATGTCTACTATCACCATGCAAAGCGGCTTGCTTCCATCCAAAAGTGCAGCTTTTGGCCAAAAATTCTCCATAACAAGTATGACTATAAGTAAATAAATAATAAACAAAAATATTGGGGGACATCTTACATAGATCAACCTAGCCCCAAACTAAGCAAAGCTTGTACTATGGGTGCTAGGCGACGATACGAATACATACTTATATAGATAAATACATACTTATATACACAGAAAACATCCAAGACTCAGGAACAAATATCTATGCTCATCACACAAATAAATGCCCTTACCGGGATTCGAATCCGCCGGGACCGCGGCTTAGCAGGCAGGGTTTTTTTCATGAATATTTGTGGATAATCTCATGTAAATGTATATCAATTTAACTCAATCAATCAAGTGACACTGAGTACTGTATCAAACGCTGCACTTTCATTATTGTTAGCATCCGAATACATTATAAATAAATAAATAAATTGCAAACAGAACTAAAACTGTTCAAATTTTCTGACAAAAAGAAGTCTTCTATGTATCCCGCGGCGGAAGACCTGTTTAGTATTGAACTGCAGAACAAGATGAAGTAGTTAAGCAGATACGCTTTTACATTTTATCCTTTCAAAATAGGTTGCAAGTGTTGCAACACCAAAACTTTTTCGCTGTATACGTAACGTAAGGCCCTCTGGCTAAGAACGTCTACCCGAGAGTCCCAAGTGTAACTGGAATGGAGTCACGAAGTCATCAAAGATAAGAGGTGAAAATTATTAGAGAGAAAGATCATTCAGCCTTGTTATTTAACAAAGCTAAATGGTGTTTGTAATATGTCATAGTTCTTTTTGCATTTGAATAAATCGGCAATGAAAACCTCGTAAATGCAATCTGATATTTAAACAAGGAGTAGGTAGGTAATACCTTTTTTAGGTAATATTCGATCTAAACGATCACAACATGACGTTTTGCCTCATATGGCAATCAGATTATGTCTCTAGCATTAAAATTCATTAATATCAAATATTAGTCAAAATTACATAAAAATAAAATCATATATCTTATGGGCAACTGAAGTCATTTCATAAAAACCGGCCAAGAGCGTGTCGGGCCACGCTCAGTGTAGGGTTCCGTAGTTTTCCGTATTTTTCTCAAAAACTACTGAACCTATCAAGTTCAAAACAATTTTCCTAGAGTCTTTATAAAGTTCTACTTTTGTGATTTTTTTCATATTTTTTAAATATATGGTTCAAAAGTTAGAGGGGGGGGGGGGGGACGCACTTTTTTTCCTTTAAGAGCGATTATTTCCGAAAATATTAATATTATCAAAAAACGATCTAAGTAAACCCTTATTCATTTTTAAATACCTATCCAACGATGTATCACACGTTGGGGTTGGAATGAAAAAAAAAATCTGCCCCCACTTTACATGTAGGGGTGGTACCCTAATAAAACATTTTTTTCCATTTTTTATTTTTGCACTTTGTTGGCGTGATTGATATACATATTGCTACCAAATTTCAGCTTTCTAGTGCTTACGGTTACTGAGATTATCCGCGGACGGCCGGACGGACGGACGGACGGACGGACGGACGGACGGACGGACGGACGGACGGACGGACGGACAGACAGACATGGCGAAGCTATAAGGGTTCCTAGTTGACTACGGAACCCTAAAAAAGGCAAGAATGAAATAACTAAGTAACCTAACCTAACATTAAGGTTACGAACAACAGCTCAAGCCTGATTATAAAATAACAATTTCCTACGACGTGTTTTTCGTATCGTAGTACATAATTATGTTACTAATTATGAGATTTATTAAATAAAATAAAAAATATTCGAAATATCCATTTTATCCGAATATCCGGATTTTCAAATATCGAGTCGAATCATCCGGATTTCGAATTGGACGGATAATTGCAAGCCCTAACACCGAACCACCGGGCAGAGTTTCAGTATTTAGGTTTATGAAGGTTTAGTATAGGTAAGTACTTACTCAGTGGCTCATTCTGTGCATCGATCAAGTCATAAATATCATCATTAGTGCCCCTTTCACTCGCAGCAGTATAAGAACATTGGATGAATTGGGATTCTTCGAGTTCTGGGACACGGGAGTGTTGAATACTAAAAACAATTTATTTTTGTGACTAATTGCACATTTCACATCTTTCATTGTGACGTTTTTAGACTGCCCGTTGCATCAACCACATTTGACACACACATCATCGTCACGCAGCAGACGCCTATGGAACTGTCCATACAATAAAATTTAACGAATGCTTTAACGGTGACAGACGGTTTGGTGCAACTGACCCTAAAGGTCCATTGTTGATAGTAGCTGATGTAATTTCTATGGTAATTGACTATCTACAGTACCAACGACACAATTAATGGGAAAGTAGTGTATATTGTACACACGCACACGCACACACACACACACACACACACACACACACACACACACACACACACACACACACACACACACACACACACACACACACACACACACACACACACACACACACACACACACACACACACACACACACACACACACACACACACACACACACACACACACACACACACACACACACACACACACACCTGAGATGACCGTACCAAGGTCAAATAAGGACGCTCGCTCTTGCTAATAGCGGCGTCCCGTCCTTATTTGACCTTGGACTGTACGATTGCCTGTAAATAAATACTTAAGCGTCGTGACATTACTTAAATTTTAAAATCGGTAAAATTTAAAGCACTAAGTTAAAAGAAAAAAACTTACTTCATTGTGGTTGTGGTGCAGAATGTTTTCGACGTATTTGTTTCGTTCGACGCCACGTTTACTCACCGCTAGTCTCAAATCAAACTAAAGTTACTAAAGTGATGGCCGTGGCCGACACCGCTTGCACTGTTCGTTCAAATTCTTGGAAATAGAAAAACCGAAATAATTTCGTTCCTGCGAACTGTTCTTTAAAGAACGTATCATTTAATTCCGTTCCCGCGAACTGTTCTTTAAAGAACGTATCATTTAATTCTGTTCTTCGGAACAGTTCTCACTCATAAACGTTCGTTCACTGAACGAAAAAGAATACCGGTTAATGGAACCAGAAACGCTAAAGTAAAGTTCTCGGGTCAACGTACGGAACCGTTCCGAAAAAAATACCGGTATCCGATCCCTGGCCGGGATAATGCAAGTAGGATTACTCCTTTTTTGTCAGGCTGTATGTTGACGTTTTGTCTGTGTGCAGGCGCCGAAGTCTCGCGACGAGCTGGTGGCTATCTACGGCTACGACATTCGCAATGAAGACGCTCCACCGCACGCGCGCCGCAACCGCAGATATGGGTAAATACCACAAAAATAATAAATAAATAAATATTGGGGACACCTTACACAGATCAACTTAGCCCCAAACTAAGCAAAGCTTGTACTATGGGTGCTAAGCGACGATATACATACTTAAATAGATAAATACATATTAATGCTTTATATACAATACAATTATATACATAGAAAATATCCATGACAGGAACAAATATCTGTGCTCATCACACAAATAAATGCCCTTACCGGGATTCGAACCCAGGACCGCGGCTCAGGCAGGGTCACTACTGACTGAGCCAGACCGGTCACATAATAATATCTCTTCTTACCCTCTGCTGGGATGTAGGGCTCGAATCATATTTCTTCATTTATTACGGGATTGGGCAGCTTGGCTTGGGTAACCTCTTGCCACCCCATCCCTAACACCCTGAGCTCTTGCTGAACAGACCGACGCCAAGTCGATTTAGGGCGGCATATTCCAGGTGCGGGCCACTTTGGATAGGGGTATCAGGTTTTCTGAGGATATGTCTACTCCAATGCCGTTGCGGCTTCTGGATTTCTTCGTGTACGGGTAAAATATACCCGTATTTCTAATCCCCTCCCCCGTCAATAATTCTTAACCCGTGTGTAGGGGGGTTAAGAATTTCACCAACCCCTTTTCTTCTGTGGATGTCGTAGAAGTCGACTTCTTCTTCAGTCGGTCCATCAATGCTGAGGATCATGACATCATGTCATTCTGTTGAAGACTAGGTCCCTCCATAGGCATCTATTCCTCGCCAAGCGCATGGCCTCGTGCAGTTTTAATTGCATGGGTGCAGTAATTTGAATGCACCATCTAGTAGGGGGAGGAGCCTGAGGACGAAGGATATGGTCCTGGCATATTGTTGACAGCCGGCGCTTTATGCGTAACTCCTCAAGTATGGACTGGTTAGTGGTTAGAAGTCGACTAACCACATGGAAATGGTCTTTTTGAGTTATGAGCAAAAGATATTTGACATAGATAGACTCAAAAGTCATGATACTCATGATATTTATACTTTAACTTCGTTTAGCTGAACTTAATGCTTCACTAATCTTCGATGATTTTATTAAACCTAATGTGTTCCCATGCATTTCAAAATGGAGGTACCGACATTTCCGGTCAGTGAACGAAATTATTTCTGCATGCTTATTGGCTATTTCTTGTTATTATTGAACAGTGCATGCAATGCCTGCAATTTCTGTTTTGCCCTATGGTTGACTGGTAGAAAATGCCTTAAGGCATTAAGTCCGCTATTTGTACTTTTTTTTTATTGTGCAATAAAGTTTTAATAAATGCTTTGTAAGATATTATTTTGATTGTGTAAAAATTATAATTCAAACGTGTTGTTATTTGTGGTGCTTTCAGTTTGTTATAATTCTATTCTCTAAATAGGCTAAATGTTCACTTTTTTATGGGTCTCAGCTTTTCATTCGTTACTTTCGTCAGTCTATACGAACTTAGGATAAGACGAAAAACAAATGAGCCGAAAAAAGAGGCAAACCACTCGTTTAATTAAATATGACATTACTGACGAAAGTGACGATGAAGAATGGGTGACGAAAACAAAATGGGACGAATTCAAGAAATTAATGAATATGTTATGGTGCTAACACATACTGATATCACAGATCAAATAATACTAGTACAGATACCTAATCCCATACTAAAAATGGGCGCCGTCCTAAGTATTCTAGACCTGTAGGCTAAATTTAATCCACACTCAAAGAGCTAGATGGCGCCAGTAGCCACGCGTGGCCAACAAAACTCTTATCAGTATCCTACGTCGAAATAGTCATCAAACTGCAACATCTTGCGACATCTGTTTTAGCTTTCACGCACTAAACCTATAACGTCACATGGACGTTTAAAGTCGAACATTACTAGATGGCGTTGCCGTGCGGCTTGTATGTGTGCTCGCCGCGTACGTATAATATACTCGCTCTGTCCGCAACACATGCAAGCGGAATTGAATGAACGAGATCCGCGGCGCCCCACCCCGCGCCCCACGCCCCGCGCCCCGCGACCACGGCGCCGGCGACCTTGAGTTGAGAGGCCCCAGCCCCCGACCAAAGGATGCATTGATTTGTTAAAATTTAAAGCACTCTAAAGCAGGCGCGTAGTTAATTAGAAATATGGAAATGAATATTATTATGTAAGAAATACATAAGTATAATAGCTAAGAATGTACATGTAGTAAACATAATGAACAAAATGTAAAGTACGTATTTGATAAAACATTTTCGAGAGTAATATTTTTATTCATAAAATTGTGCAAACACTGCAAACTTAATTTAAACTCCGAAACTATTTATTTTCTGAAACATGGTATGAAATGTTGTCATTACGTCCTTTTAAGTTAAAATATGCTTGCCGGTACCACAACATAGTGTAATTTAAAAATACAGATATAAAATTAATACTTCGTAAATAAATTACGACTATAAACATATAAAATTATTAAAACACCAAGACCAGACAATTTAAGCCTGGCGTCCACTAGGCGCGCCGATCGAGCCTTGGTAACCCTTAGGCCGTTTTTACATAAAAAAATCGTATTGTTTCTTACTACAAAAGGTCCTTTCTCATTGATAGATGTCGAAAAGTGAAAATTAAACCTTAGTTGAAAAATTTAGGTTTTTAGAAAAAAAAAACGTTTAAACTCTTTTTAAGTGCCAGTCTGAAAAAATATATTCAAAAATATAAAATACATAGTTATTTGTTATACAAAAGTGCAAAGTTGTATTTTAACGGCGAGTGTGGAATTGAAAAACGAGCAAGCGAAAGTATTCTATAGTTGAACCACGATACACAACAACTTTTTCCCTCACTATAGCGAGGAAAGTCCAACGCAAAAAACGCGTTTATCACTGCTTCCAGGAGTTCCACAGGTGGTAAAACATATCGTCATCACTAGATTCACTATATGACTATATTCAAGGTCAAATTACTTTATCCACTAGTGGGTTTTTACCTGCTGGTATTGAAGGACAAAACGCGTGTTTCCGACCTAGCGAGGGGAAAAATGCAAAAATGTAGTGTGTTTTGGTTTGGTTTGGTCGGGGGGGGGGGGGGGGGGTTCGTGTGCGTTCGGAAATCCAAGCCAGTCGGCAATCGTCGCGTCTCATACTTCCATATCGATAAGGTTTGATTTCGCATGCATCGCATCGGTCGTGCATGTAGCAAATGTCGGAAGGATTTCACAGGCAAAAATCAAAGATGGCGGCTTCAATGTATGGGATATCGGTCCTACATCCGATATCGGATCGGATAATGTGAAAACGCACTAACGGTTAATGCTTAGGCCGTTTTCACATTATCCGATCCGATATCGGGTGTCAGATCGACATCCTACATCCGATAAACGCTTCCGATAGTGTCGGATGTACAGTCAACCAATTGGAACCCTAGGCCACTCTACAACCATGTCAAAATGATAAGCAGTAAGAGGTTTCTTACAATCTGATTTATAACGTTACTATGACATAGTTCTACAGTGGCCTAGGGTTCCAATTGGTTGACTGTAGGTCCGATAAAAAGCATTGTTCCAAATCAATGAAGTATGATTTTGTATCAAAAAGTATTTAAAAAATGTTTTATATTTAATAATTATAAGCACTATATTCCAAATATTATATTGTAAAATTAAAATAACGGCATAAAAAATACTCAAGAGTGTCAGGCAAAATAAATAATTTTACATTCAATTGTATCTACTAAAAGATGATAAAACTAGTATCCACAACTCGGATCGATGCATTACAAACTTTTTTTTTCAATGGAAATTGTTCAACTAATTTGAATTTCGCTCATTGGCAGCTGTTTAATAGAAATAGACGACATTTTTGTCACGCACACTACTACAAACGTATACCTACATTATTAACGTACACAAACAAATATTATCGGCTGACAGCTGAATATTCTACGAACACGCGAGCGGGAGCGAGGCTGCGCGATTTTGGTGACGCAATCATAGACTAAAAAGTTAACCGCGCAGATGTGCCATTTTCATTGTTCCTACTAATGTGTTTCACCTCTAATAGATTTGCGAAATATATTTATTTCAATTTGGAAAATTATTAGGTAACTACTTACTACTTTATGAATTATGTTACTATAATATAAAAAAAAAGTTAATTTGTTTATTGATTGTTAACAGTTACTGAGTAAAATTGTATTTTTAGCACGCTCACTTTTTGCTGTTTTCTTTGGCCTGGTCATGAAAAAAGAGAACAATGGATACCTACGCTTTGTCCATATATAAGTATATATTTGTATTTTAAAGAAGAATCTTCAAGAAAAGAGCGTACATCCATCTTAAAGGCCGGCAACGCACCTCCAACACCCCTGGTGTTTCGGGTGTCCATGGGCGGCAGTGATCGCTTAATTTGTATTTTTTAAGTTGTAAATAAATAAATAAATAATTTTGACAGGCGGAATATAATAATGTGTCACATCTGATGGTGGACTTACTACTCTACGCGTAAATTACCGCTTCGCGCACTCCGCGCATTTGTCAGCTTGTGCAGAGTTTCCGTCTGGCAACGTCGCCTATAGTACGTAGTACATATATCTCAATGAACGGAACGCACACAATCGCACCGTTTCGTTGGCAGTATACTGTAGATAGTGACAGCTCCATCTAGTGACAATATGCAATAAAATTTAGGTAGCTCGATACTGTCGCGCGCAGGTTGTTCACGTTGTTGCGTCATAGTCAGTAGCAATATATTACGTGATATTATTTCTTTGAAAATTTCTAAAATAATGCATTAAATTTGTGTTGTCATCGATGTTTGTATTTAATTTATAATGTACTTAATTTATGACGCTTCAAATACCTTTAAATCTATTTGATAAAAAAATAATAATCGTCAATCGTGACACTTAGCGCCATCTATGATTTCTATTTGGAAATAATTTTGCACTGTTCCGGATGAGACCCCATGCTGATATAAATGTTGTGTAACACCAGTGATCGGAACTATGGGAGCAAAACTTGCTAAGTGGACATTTTAGAGTACTTACAGCCATGAAAATATTAATATCCTTGTAGTAATGTATTAGAATTTTTTTATTCAGATATAGAATCAAATTTAACACTGTTCTGAAAATAATAATCTTGGTTTTATTTTAAACTAGCTTTTGCCCGCGGCTTCGCTCGCGGTAAATCCAAATATTCGGCATGCTCCATACAAAATTCCACCCCCCATTTTAGGGAAGTGTGGTCTTAGAAAGAGACAAAAAGTAGCCTATGTCACACTCCATCCCTTCAACTATCTCCACTCAAAAACTCACGTCAACCAGTCGTTCGTTTTGTCGTGAAAGACGGACAAACAAACAGACACAGACACTTTCCCATTTATAATATTGGTATGGATTTATGTCAGCTCTAAGGTTTTGTTAAAGTTTTACTCCCATAGTTCCGATCACTGAACATTACACTGTCCTTGCCACACAATGTTATGCATATAACATGAACAACCAGAGTGGGAGCGCCATTAATTTGTTTCGTATTCTGTGTTGTACAGTCGCGGACCCAACAAGTATACTCGGACTTGGGAGGACGAGGAGGCGTACAGACGCGCGCAAGCCGCGCCGCCGCGCAAGCCGCCCAACCCTGAAGACTTCCCTGACTTGGACACTGCTCACAAACACAGGTATGCAAAGACATGTAAGATGGACGTTTGCCGCGCGAGCAATTTGACTCGAGACTTACAGTAAAGCATAGTTAATTTAGAATTGGTACGCGATGGGAGGAATTTAATTTTTAAATGAAAAGAAAAAAGTAAACAATATTTTTTATTGCAGAATATAAAAGATCGTTTATTAATTTTACACTGGTCAAAAAGAGAAATAAAAAAACAAAGTGTGATGTAAAGCTGCATTTTTGGTATGTTATTTGGGGTCCTTGGGGGAATGTAGGACTATATTTTGCAAGCAAGAAAATAGTGTGCTAACTTCGTAATTTAAAAAAAAAAGTAAAAAAATCAGACTTTTTTTGGTTTTTATTTTTTTATTAAAAAACTATGCGTTTTTGGTCAAAAGTTGCTTTGTAATGTTGAAAGCGCATTAAATTCCAAACAGTTTGACATCTTTTTTATCAATGTCCGTCAAATATTTTTTGAGATATGAAGCGTCAAAAAAAGAGCATTTTTCCCCTTTCTATGAAAATATTCGTTTTGCTAATATTTTGAGACAGATATCAGCAAAACAACTCAGGCTATTACATAAATTGTAAAATAAAAATGTAGAAAATTTCAATAAGACCAGAGTGCCAGTTATTTAAAAAAATAGGATTATATCATAAGTCTAGTATAACTGGATCAGAAATAATCGGTGGATGGTAATGGCCAAATGAGATAGTTTACATATATTTACAAGAGGCGTAGCGGAGAACGAATTATTATTATTTGGGGGCTGTTCAAGTATTACTCAGACACATATTTGCGTATATCAAATCAACATTTATTTAGTAAGTTAAGTTTACGGTCAGAAAGACCTCAGGCTCGCCGCTTGGCGGAAAAAAATATTTACGAGTAAAAATCCCTCATTAATTGAATCAGATTGTTCCGAAATTATTTTTGTACGGACTGGTTTTTAAAGCATATCACTGAGGGTCAATAACATCGATGCAATCTCTCGAGCGTTGTCGTGGACGTGCCCGAATCATAGTATTCTCCGTTTAACGAAATATCAGTACATAGTATGTGTTGTATTGCACGCGCAGGTCTCTCACCGCCGCGCAGGTGTAGTCGGACCATAACTCGACAGTATACACGCTTGTACAAAAACTGAGAAAACGCTGTCACTACATTCGGCGAATCTTCTAGCCAACATGTTTGCCCTTACTGCGGTGGCTCGCCTCTGCCTTTCTATGTCCTCCTGGTCTTTTAAACTGGAGAACAAGATGTGGCCAAGATTTGACTTCGTGTACTCTCCGCAATTAAACTCCATCAAGCAAAAGAGGTGGTATATGTGAGGGCATATGTGCTGCCTCCATGAGCATAAATTCAGACTTGTCCGGATTGTATCTCATGTTATGCAGGCTGGCGTATCTCTCGCATTCTGCAAGTAACTTACGTATAGCTCCCACAGATGGTGCTAGTAGGACCATATCGTCTGCATATGCGATGTGATTTATCATTTGCCCATTGATGGAGCAGCCAACCTCGGTACTGGTCAAAGCCTGCGACAGCCCATCCATGTACACGCTGAAGAGAGCCGGAGACATACTGCCTCCTTGTCTCACGCCACAGTTTAGCCCGCTGGCTGTGGACAGAGTTGACTTCCATCTTACTACGTTCTTCTGCTGGGAATACCACTTCTCCAGTATCTTAATAATTGGCGTGGGCGCTTTCCGTTCCCGCAGTTTATTCCACAGCAATTGGTGGTCAAATACAACTCAAGTGGACTTTCTATCATTACAGGAGTTGTGCCATCAAGATGCAGAACCAGGAAAATGTAACTAATAGGCTAGTTTCCTATACTTAAAATAAAATATGTTATGCAGTGCACGAAATAAAGCACCACATAATTAGAAGAAGTATATAGACAGTAGTTATGTTTAATCATAATTTCTATTTAATAATTCAAAGAGAAAGAAATAAAGTAAATGAATTGACCGTGACGTCACTCCTCAGTATTTCATAGTATTTTCATATTAGAAAATCGTTTTGACAGTTCTTAAAAAGAAGCTGATTTGACTAGTAGGAAACTAGCCTATTCTGTTTTATTTTCTAATTTACTAAACTTCCAAATTTTACTGTATTTTATTTCTTCATTAGTAATAGTCAAATCGATGCAAAGTTAGCTTAGACAATTTTTTCAGATAAACGGATATCAAAGAAAGTTTCAACCTAAAACTTTTAGCGTAAACTATTTTACCTTAACCAATCTACCAGACTCTTGGCTTCTCTATTTATAGATTTTTTTTTGCTTACCAAAGTAACTATTCGTCTTACTGACCTTTATTTGCACTAAAACTAAAGCAAAATAAATTTTATACAATGTTATATTGCAATATAAATCATATCATGAAGTATTTGGCAGATATTTGTCTAAAAATATTGGCAAATCGCTACATTTTATAAATGCGTCAAAAATTAACCTTTTTTGACGCTTCATATCTCGAAAACTATTTGACGGACATTGATAAAAAAGATGTCAAACTGTTTGAAATTTAATGCGCTTTCAACATTACACAGCAACTTTTGACCAAAAACGCATAGTTTTTTAATAAAAAAATAAAAACCAAAAATAGTCCGATTTTTTTACTTTTTTTTTTAAATTACGAAGTTAGCACACTTTTTTTTTGCTTGCAAAATATAGTCTTACATTCCCCCAAGGACTCCAAATAACATACCAAAAATCCAGCTTTACATCACACTTTGTTTTTTTAGCCGATTTTCATGTAAGATTTGACCGGTGTATTTATAGCGTGTCACATATATTTCAATCATTCAGTATGTTTATGCACAAAATTACGGACTTTTCTTAAAATAGTATTCATCATCCTCTGAACAAGATTTTCATCCATCTCTTTTGTCTGTTGATTCCGTGTGGATCGCAAGGAGTGGATATTTTGAATTATTTTGCCACTATTATTTAATTGTCCTTTAATGAAATAATGATTTGGGCAATAATTGACAACATTTCATTTTTTTACAATGGCTAAAAATTGATGTCTATTTGTAGATTAGGGCTTGCTGAGTACATAAAAAAATAAATTGGATTTTTAGATTCAGTTATTCTTGAGAAAATTCAAAATAACTTGGCTAAACCAAGTGTTAGGCAGATTAGAAGTATTCCGGTGCCTATATTCCGCCCGTCGTCAGAAGAAAGAAGCGGTTTGACACTGACAGTTTGTTGACATGGTATGATAGGTATTTTATTGTTTATGTCTGTTCAACTTATTTGTCAATTTATACGTTTGAGTTCAATTTTTAGAGAGATTAAACTCATTAATGAAAGTTACGGAGGGCTACGAGGTGGCAGATTCTCGCAATCTGCCACGAGTAGATAATATAATGCTCATGCGAAAGCGATAGCTTTAACTCTGCGGCCGTTCACGGAACAAAAACCCTTCTTTCTACCCCGAGACACCTACGTAGAAACTGCGATTGGATACGCAGAAGTGAGGAGAGACAGGGTCATGTTTCGTCAGGTGTAGGGTCACACCCAAACATTACGTTAATTCCAAACTGTATTCAGTGCTTGCACGAATCAATGAAGCCGAGGATATCATTTTAGATGTCAAATGTGAAAATTATGCTGCAAGAGAAGGAGGATGCAAACACTCCGTTTGTTTCATCTTGTGGCTAATCAAGCGGACCGAAGAGCCGTCAGTCATATCGGGTCCGATGTTACTGGACTCGGCCCAAGTTAAGTGAGACTGTGTTTCCACGAACGGTCTCATAGCGAAGAGTCTCGACCAACATCTTGAGATTTTCGCTAGGTGGTTGGATCAAGGGTCAGATGCAGAAGGCGGTGATCTTGGACACAGCGCAAATAGTCCGACGGTTCCTCTCTCTGCAGCTCTAACCACTGACAGCTTACATAACATAACTAAGGCGTAAAATACACAGAAGGGACGCACGTCGTAAAAAGCAGAACGGACGCCACGCAAACGCTCGTGCGTCCCTTCTGTGTATTTTAATTAGAAACTAACATAATATTGACTAATAAGTGTTGAAATGATTTCTTATTATTTATTTATAATAATAATAAATACATAAAAAAAAGAAAAAGCCTGTTATTTCTTTCATATAGGTATATAATGTTATTTTGAGTTTACTAAATTTTATTTGTAGGAACTTATTTATTAGTTTTATTACCAAGCTTATATTGGTCTTATTTGTAAAGCCATAGGAATGGCTCTTGCTTATAAGTGACCTTATAAGTAAAGTTGCTTTTTAATGATATGGATAGCCTTTTAATCAGAAACATGAAGAAGTATTTAAATACAATTTTTTATAATTTGAAGTTAAAACTTTCTGTAAGCAATACATCAAAACTGTACCTAGCGTAAACTTACTTAGATAGTTCTACCCACTCAGATTATGTAAGGGAGTCCCCTCTGCCAACAAACTGTCCTGCAGTTTGGCAGAAGATTTAATGTTATTAAAAAAGGGTTTATTTTGAGAATAAACGATTTTTTTTTATACAAATAAAACTAAAATAAATAAATTAATTAATTCGTTTTATTGTTCGGTCAAGTACAAAGATTTCTTCACTTTATTGCATACAAGCAGTCTATGATGCATTTACATATTCGGAGTTTACTCTGAATGACGTAGGTACTCCCTAATAACTTCCTTCGGTCGTGTTTTAATTTATTGCCACTCTTTTCAAACTTCCTTTTTTATGCACTTGTATCGTAATGTACTATATTATTATCTTGCACAACATTATGTTTAATGATAGCATTTTACATCGTTTTTCAAGCCATTCTATAATCCACCAACATGATTTTGGGATACGTATTCTATTCCAGACTATTTTCAATCAAAGACAGTATAAAGTTTTTGGTACTGTTAATGTCACTTTCAGAGTTCACTTCTGTTTCTGAGGAGCTCCCATGTCCCGAGAAGTCAGAACTTGGTGGTAGGTCTATTACTTACAGATAAATTATCCTCGAAGGTTCTTCTTTTTCCGATTGATTTTTCACTTGAGTTGTCATGTTTCTGTATACAAATTTATTTACATTCGTCTTATTAACAGTGGCGCACCATTCTGCCCTGTTTCCGTGCGGTACGAAAAAGAAATATTTTTCGGACGACATTAAAGCGTGATTAAAGCTTTATGTTTACAAGTTGGCACGAAACATGTAATTAAGGGATCTTGTCGGTACATTTTTTTTATTGCTTATGATGGGGTTCTTTAAACTAACAATTTATTTTCAAAGATTATTTCAGGGTTTAATTTTATGAAATCAAACACAACGGAAAAATGTCAAATGTCACTGTCAAGTAATCGCTGATATTCACAGATACAGTATACTTTTACTTTTTTTAGTGGGTTGACTACAGCCGTATAGTGTTTTATGCCTAGACATGTACTTACGCCCTTTCAGAACGAAGCGTTTTTAAATAATAAAAATGAGGGGGTTAAACTCAAAACAAAAAGAAAAGAAAAAATACGGGTCTCTTAACTTTTTGAGTACTATTACACACCATTATAAAAATAAGGGGTAAGAAAAATGAAATGTTGTCAATTATTGCCTAGTAGTTTTCTGGAAATTCAACAATTTAGCAATCATTGACCCAGACCAAGGGGATTTTTCACGTATTTGTTCACAGTGCATTTTCGCCGGTCAACGTCCATCATCAATAACTTACAAACGCAAAAAGTTAGATCAACCAAATTTATAATATAGAGTTATCAACGTATTAAAATTAAGATGTGATTATCAGTTTTTTTTAATTTTTAAATATATTTTTTTTATTCGTCGCTAAACGCGTGCCAATACTATGTTAACTATGCTTTAGGCCAAGAAAGTGGTCTACTACTTTTGACAAAAGTTTCTGTGACCTCTTACGATCGCTAAGGTTGACTTGACACATGGCATAACGTAAATATCATATATAGACAGAGCAATTGTCACTAACATAATATTATTGCAAGCGGAAATCGACCTTGTTGTCTCATGACGTTCAAACGAATCTCAACGTAGACCACATTTTTGGTCGACTGTACCGAGCTCTGTTAAAACCCGGCTAATTCCATTGCTGGGTGTAGCAACCCCTTCTTGTCTCATACTTAACCTAAAGGGTCAATATGAGACCTAGATTGCACACTTTCTCACCTAAAGTGTCTTAAAAGTAAAGGTAGAATAGTCTTACTATGCTGTTTGTAAAATCCTCGCCGCCATCAGTATCTAGAACTACCAGAACCTAAATTAGAAATATTTAAAAACGGACCATATTACAGAGCCATCAATATCTATAATAAAATCCCCACACACTTAAAAACTGAAAAACTAGACTCAGTATTTATAAGCCGACTTAAATCTATACTGGTGGATAAATGTTACTACAAAATAGCAGATTTTTTAGATGATGATACAATGTAATTTTATAGTACATCTGATCATACATATTATAAATAAGCAAACTGTATAATTATTAGTATTAGTTAGTACCTAAGTGACACATCTGTATTTTGCTACACCCTTATCGGGGTCCATGTATGTAATACATATGTATTGTATGTGGTATGCAAATAAATTCTCTATTCTCTCTCTATTCTAAAATACTACTAACACCTGTCATTAGTGTCAGTCGTGTCCAATGCGCGCAGCGACGTAGACGCATTGATGATTTAATTTAATTATAAATTGCGAAATCGCGCGGCCCTGCCGCTGCCGGCAAATTGACACGATGGCAGATTCTAAACAGGGTCAACCCATCGTAAACGAGTTCCTCGCTTTTCTGCAAGAGAAAAATAAACTGCTGCGGGCCCTAATTATGATAATTTAACTTTAACTTTGACATGTAAAATTGTTAATTTTATGAATAAATGAATATGAATATGAAGGAGCGATGGATGCGGCGACTGCTGTTCAGATGTCTTCGCGCGCGTCGAAGTTCACCGTGGAAGACATCTGTGTAGCGAAGAAAGTGTTGTGTGAGTTCCTTGGAATAGCCGGCACCTATGTACCTCACCGAAGAGGAGACGAAACTGGGAAGAAGAGCCTGGAGGACATAATGAAGATCCTCAAAGACTTCAACGACCGGATTCCGGAGTTTGTGGCGACGGATATCTCCAACATTTCGTCGTACAATCCGGACAACGTCGACGTCAGATGCTTGTTTAAGGAAATCGTGGCCCTAAGAACAAGTTTAGCCGAAATGAATACGAAGTTTGAAGCTAGCCTAATTACTATTTCTGAGTTACGTGAAGAAATAAAATGTTTGCGAATTGCCCCAACTCAGACAGCGGCTTCAAATTTCAAGTCTGATAATCGACCTGCTGACAAGTCGGTTTGTTTGCCTGTTGCCGGCGCAGTAAAATGTGTCGCACGCGCCGATCCGCCGCCCGCGCGCCCCCGCGCGTCCGGCCGCCACATGTCCCAACGAACTCGCGTCAGCGTGCATATGCTGACGTTGTCGGTGAGTCCGTCGCAACGAACCGGGTAAATGCACCTGTAAAGGTATCACGGGCTCCTATTGTGGAAAAGTCTGCCCGCACGAATGTGGATGAGGAGGGATTCACATTGGTGCAAAAGAAGAGCAAGGCGCGCAGGGCGCCTCGTAAGACTATGTGTGGCAATGCGGAACCAGTGAATTCAGGTCTACGGATTGCTACGCCGAGTAGGGCGCTCTACGTGTCGCGCTTGCACTACTCCGCCGGGGCTGATGAGGTGGTGGAGTACGTTCGCCAGAAGACTGGCTACACGCTGAGAGTGTTCCAGCTACAGTCGCGCCACTACGTGCACTTCAGTTCGTTTGTGTTGCGAGTGCCGCGGCCGCTGCAGGACACCATCGCGAGTGCAGACTTCTGGCCGAAGGGCGTGGCGTTTCGGCGGTTCCGGGGCAACCTGCCGAACCCTACGCCGTGTCAGACGACGCAACGGAGCCACGCTGTTACGTCGTCGCCTAAATAGAATATTGTTTTTTTTTTGTCTGATTTTTACTGTTGTGCTATATTTATACCTATTGTTTTTATTTTTTAGTTTCACAGTGCTTTGGTTTTACTGTTATGCTGTGTAACTTATTTGAATAATAAATAAATAAAATAAAATTAGTTCCTAGAATTTGTTAATCCTATACATTTTTAGGGTTCCGTAGTCAACTAGGAACCCTTATAGTTTCGCCATGTCTGTCTGTCCGTCCGTCGGTCCGTCCGTCCGTCCGTCCGCGGATAATCTCTGTAACCGTAAGCACTAGAAAGCTGAAATTTGGTAACAATATGTATATCAAACACGCCAACAAAGTGCAAAAATAAAAAATGGAAAAAAATGTTTTATTAGGGTACCCCCCCCCCTACATGTACAGTGGGGGCCCTCTAAAAAAAATCACAAAAGTAGAACTTTATAAGGACTTTCTAGGAAAATTGTTTTGAACTTGATAGGTTCAGTAGTTTTTGAGAAAAATACGGAAAACTACGGAACCCTACACTGAGCGTGGCCTGACACGCTCTTGGCCGGTTTTTCTGATCTGAATTAAATCCCCCATAATCCTAACGAGTGCGATTTTCTTATTCCCAGCAGTAGAAGACTTCGCGGCCCCCGCCCGCGCTCCAAGTCTCAACCCACCTCCAACGAGTCTCTCTCCAACGGCTCCGCTCTGCGCCGACACGCCTCCATCAAGACCAAGGCCAAGCCAACACCTGCCAAGAGCACACCCACCGCCAAGGTCGACACCAAGCCTAAGGAAACACTGCCCAAGCTGGAGAACCTTACTATCACCACTACTGTAGTCAATAACAAGTAAGTCTGTCACACAACGGTAGTTTGAGGCCAAGTCTTCTCCAAGTCTCAACCCACCTCCAACCAGTCTCTCCAATGGCTCCGCCCTGCGCCGACACGCCTCCACCAAGGCCAGGCCAACGCCTGCCAAGAGCACACCCACCGCCAAGGTCGACACCAAGCCTAAGGAAACACTGCCCAAGCTGGAGAATCTTACTATCACCACTACTGCAGTCAATAACAATAAGTAAGTCTGTCATGTCAAAGCCAAGCCAATACCTGTCAAGTTTACCGTCAAGGTCAAAGCCAAGCCTAAGGAAACATTGCCGAAGCTGGAAAACCTTACTATCCACCACTACTGTAGTCAATAACAAGTAAGTCTGTCATGTCTAGGCTAAGCTAATATCTACCAAGGCTAGTGCCAAGGTCAAGGTCGAAGCCAAGCCTAAGGAAACACTGCCGAAGCTGGAGAATCTTACTGTCATCACTACTGTAGTCAATAACAGTAGATCTATCACACCGTTAATTTTAGAAGGCATCGGGTTTGATAGTAGTCAAATTGCCCACAGATTACTAGATCAGGATACGTAGTCGAATGGCACAAATGCTCACGAAACGAAACGCTCGTAGATATCTATCTCTATCGCTCTTGCGTATTGGCCAACACCAGACTACCTTTCGCGGCGTTTCGTTTGCGTTTCGCGTCGCTGAAATGCCATTCGGCTACGGCACCAGTAGACGACATCAGTCTACCTTTTCCGAATTACTGGTAGGCTAACATCTTCTGTGAACTGTCAAAGGCAACCTTCAACATTCTTCAAAACAAGACGTTACAAAATGTTTACAAATGTTTTATTAACTGTTTGTGTCGCAGTAGCAGTCAGCCAGCACGGAAAGTGAACGCAGTTGCGCAGCAGAGGCCTGTACCCACCGACCAGGGCAAGAAGAAGGCACCGCCACAGGTAACCTTCCGATTTCAAATGTTTACCACAGATTTTCGAAAAAAAAAAACCGTAAGGGTGCGGGAAGGTAATTTTTGATAGACTTTTTTTGACTGCTAGTCGGATTCTATTCAACTTACGGTAATGTAAGTGAGTGTGCACGGGAAAACGTCCCACTTTGTCTTGCTATAAAGTCGCTTTGTCAGTTTATTCATATAAAGATACAATTAAATCTCGCCTTAATGGTAACCGACAAAGTGGGACGTTTTACTAAACACACTCACGTATAGTCTGAAGAAAGGTTTCGATAGCTCGCAGGTTCGAGTCCTGCCAGAGGTGTAATATTTTCCATTTTTCCATTAGGAATGTTCCGAATGTCGCAACAAGCGCCAAATGAGAAAATGGTTTCTATTTGTGTCATTTTCCAGCAAAATGTCCCATTTTCTCGGTCGCCGCAAGGACGTTTTGACCGGTCACTCGTGTAAAGATCTCGTATCTCTCAAATGTCATCCAGTAAGCGACAAAGTGTGAGGTTTCGCTAAACTTGTACACATTTTTGTTTTACCCTTCGTCTGTGTTTGATAAGAACCCTAACATAAGGAGTTGGACTTTAAAAATGTATATCAAAGTTAATTATTTTATGACAGACACAGACGACGGGTTAATTTATAAATGAACCATTTATTTGTTCAGCAGCCCGCGGCGCCGAAGTCCCCGCCCGCGCCGCACAAGGCCGCGCCCGCGCCCGCGCCCGCGCAGCCCGCGCCACCCGCGCAGCCCGCCGCAGGTAACACCGAAATACAGCCTTTATGCTTCGAATATAATAAAGCCCCATTTAGATGGTACGAGTTTCTCGCCCGTCTTGGTCGAGAAACTCGTATGACATTATCGTATGCGATAATCGCCTGGCGAGTATCGTACCAAAACGTTTACATTAGTGCGAGAAAGAAAATATCGTATGCGAGACTCGCCAGGCGATTATCGCCAGGCGAAATAGTTTAGACGGAGAGTAGAATTTTCGGGAGATATTTCCATAACATTTCTCGACTCGTCTAAACCGGTTCTCGTATGACATTTTTTCTCGAACGTGCGATTATCGCACGAATCGGAGCGAACCGATTTTCATACGAGTTTTGCCTGTCAACTTGTGTTCGGTGCAATGCACCTTCAACACGTTCCGGGCCTCGTGCGGCACGTGTGCCCAGTCAGCAATTTACTCTATGTTAGCCAATTTTCATTTACCTAAAATTAGTGCACTTTTGAGAACCGTCGTGGCCGGGTGCATTCGATAACATAACATAACATTCATATAACATTTTAATATTTTAAATAAACAGAATAATCTCTACTCTTCTCCGGACTTTTCATCAACCAACGCGAAACCCGCTCTTCTACATGGTCCTTCGAATCGGATCTCGCGCGTTTAATACTTTGGTTGATAATCGTGTGAGGTGAACGAACTTAAAATCAACGAGTGAGGGTTGCAGCGTTTGAAGGAGTGGAGTAGCAGAGTTTCAACAGCAACAGTAGTGGTATTGGCAGTAACAGAGCAGCGCTAGGAGATATTCAAGTAAGATCTTTCCTTATTTTACTTATATTCATCAATCAACATGGCCTACGTTCAGCGTCAAGCGGAGATTCAACGTCTAATTGAGGCATCTTACGCTAACTTTAGGAAAGACAGTTCGGACAGGAAAACGAAGCTTGAATATTTTAAAACACGTTTAGACACAAAATCAAAAATCAAAATCAAAATAATTTATTCAGCAAATAGGCCACAGGGGCACTTTTACACGTCACATGTACATAGGTATTTAAAAAAATATTTAAAATTGAGTTGAAATTACAATTGATACTATTATATACTAATTCTAAGTTCTAACTAAAGTTAACTCTATACAATTAATTAGAGATGTAGAAGGTCTCTAAATGTCGAATTACAACCAAGAACTACACTAAATTTTAATATAAAAAGTACAAATACAAAAAAAAAGTCTAAAATTACTTTAGAGGTGCAAATGACTCTAAATGTCACAACTAAAAATAAAATGTATATCTACTTAATCTAATTCTCCTTAGAGATGTATATGGTCTCCATGAGTCAAAATCATATATTTAAAATATTCACTAAAAGAAAGGAAACAAACGACAACCGAACAAAGTGTCCTAATTTAATAAAAATTAGAATTAAAGTTACTAAGTTATAACAGCCCCAGTAAGCTTAAACAGACCGGTCTTCACAGACGGCACCCGTTCACGAGTATGACGCATATCTCAGCCATCGCCTCCCTCAACCTTTATTCGGGAAGGTGGCGACCCGATCAACGACGCCACCGCAGCAAAGACTTTTAAGTGTGCATGACATGTTTAAGCTGCCAGGCTAAATTAAATATTCAAATAATAAAACATAGCTGTAAGACACTATATTCTGTGCTCGTATGTTACTAAGGAAGGAAATATAGATTTATTATTATTATTATTATTATATTATTATATTATTTGATACACTAGCAGCTGATAGCTGATGCGTGTATACAATAAAATTAAAGTAAGATAAACATTAAACATTAAACACATAATCTTGGAGATGTATAAGGTCTCCAAGTGTCCACAACTAAACTTAAATAAAAACAATATAATCAGACGAGAATATGTTCTCATACGTCAATTGAACACTAGTATGCTTAATTACACAATGCAGAGAAAATGAAAAAATATATACGACTTCATTCATCTATTGACAAGCAACCACCTTAAAGGCATCCCTATCATCTATAAAATCCTTCACAGTGTAGTACGCCTTACATAACAACAAACGCTTAATGCGTGCCTTAAATTTGTCAAATGGCAAATCCACTATATCGGTTGGTACTTTGTTATAAAAACGTGTACAGTTCCCGACGAAAGACGTACCAACCTTACGGAGACGGTGGGCGGTCACAGCAAGTTTATGTTTGTTCCTTGTGTTATAGTTATGGATGTCACTGTTAAGCTTGAATTCGTGGATATTTTTCCGAACATACATAATATTTTCGTATATGTATTGAGAGGCAACGGTAAGGATGTTCACCTCTTTGAATTTTTCTCTTAAAGATGCTCGACCGCCCAATCCGTAGATTGAACGGACAGCTCGTTTTTGCAGCACAAAAATAGCCTGAATGTCTGCAGCTTTTCCCCATAACAGGATCCCATATGACATAACACTGTGGAAGTAGCTAAAGTATACCAGCCTGGCCGTCTCTACGTTTGTTAGTTGTCTGATTCGCCTTACTGCGTAAGCTGCAGAACTAAGTTTGCCAGCTAAAGTGGCTATATGTGCATGCCATTGCAGTTTTGAATCCAAAGTGACTCCAAGGAAAACCGTTCGATCTTCAAATTCCAGCGTTTCACCTTTCATTTGGATCTTACTGTTATTTACCTGCTTAACGTTCGGAAGCGCAAATCTGATGCACTTGGTTTTCTTGGCGTTTAGAAGTAAGTTATTCGCCGTAAACCAGTCTGTTATGCTAGACAGTGCATCGTTGATGTTATCGAAGCTGCTTTCCTTTCTGTCAACTTTGAATATAAGAGAAGTGTCGTCAGCAAATAACACTATATCATGTTTATCTTGCACTAGTTTCGGTAGATCATTAATGTATACTAGGAACAGGAAGGGACCGAGAATTGAACCTTGAGGCACTCCAAGTGCTACCGGTGAACCTGCTGATTGAGTCCCATTGATAACAACTCGCTGAGTTCTGTCGGAAAGGTACGATGAAACAAGGTCAAGGGCAGCAGCTTTAACCCCATAGTGGCTCAATTTTCTCTTTAAATTCTCGTGATCAACGCAATCAAAGGCCTTTGATAGATCACAGAAAATTCCAACAGCATCTTGAGCTCTTTCCCAGGCGTCAAAGATGTGTTTTAGAAGTACCACACCGGCATCAGTAGTTGAACGACCTCTGGTAAAACCAAATTGATTATTGTCAAGCAATTTATTTCTGTTAAAGTGAGACAACAGTTGATTAAGAATAAGCTTCTCAAAGACCTTACTTAGCGCTGGTAATATTGAAATAGGTCTAAAGTTGGTCGGGTCTGATTTCGTTCCTGATTTAAACAGCGGGATAATTTTGCTGTGTTTCATAATATCAGGAAAAATGCCAGTTTCAATACATCTGTTGAAAATCTCAGCTAAATAGGGTGCAATTGATTCTACTATTGAGTGTAATACTTTAACTGACAAGCCCATAGATCTTCAGTTTTCTTTAAATTTAAAGATCTGAACGTTTTAATAACTATGGTCGGAGTAACATAAGAAAATGTGAATATTTCTGAACATTCTTCTACATTAGCTTGCAGCATTTCTTCAGCGACAATTGGCGATGAGTTAAGAGACTTTGTTGTCTCTGCCGGTATATTCGAGAAAAATCGCTCGAAGTGATCTGCCACTTCACGGTCGGAACTTACTAAAGTATCAGCAACTCGTAGGTTGTAGTGCCGTTCTTTTATTTTACGCTTTCCTGTTTCACTGCTGATCACTTGCCATGTAGTTTTAACTTTATCGCTGGAATTTAAGATC
The DNA here is from genome assembly GCF_023078275.1 of Leguminivora glycinivorella. NCBI lineage: Eukaryota > Metazoa > Arthropoda > Insecta > Lepidoptera > Tortricidae > Leguminivora > Leguminivora glycinivorella. Next base: position 877,445 of record NW_025952831.1, read on the forward strand.
TTTTTGGATAAATAATCAGCTTTAGCGGCGACACACATCCTTTTAAAAGATTTCGAGAAATTCTTTACGTACTCTATAAATTCCGGCCTTTTATCAGTTGTTCGCAGATCATACAAATCATAGAGCCGGCGTCTCTTATCGTGAATATCCGGCGTAGCCCAGTCGCTAAATTTAACCTTGACCTTGCCCTGCATCTTCTTGGGGATGAAGCAGGCATCAAATTCCTTTTTTATACAGTTAAACAACTCAGAACTCAGACAGTCAGGGTTCTCTCGGTTACATGAAAGAAAAGGTAAGTTGTTCCTAATATTACGATTGAATGACTGTAAGCGCCTTTCGGAAATCAGTCTGCACACAGTGTCTTGTGGAATATCCTCTATCTTCCCGCCAAAAGAGGCTTTTAGTCCACAGTGGTCAGAACTCAAGGTGTTTATTACAGATTTACTAATCGCAATATCGTTACTGAAGATGTTGTCTATACATGTTGCACTGGTTGCCGTGATTCTAGTTGGTTCACAAAATAAATTTACTAAATTAAAAGATTTAAAGGTATTTAGTAACCTTCCACACAAAGGCGAATTTTCTAGCAAATTAATATTAAAATCGCCACATACAACTATAGTTTTCTGACTTCTAAAAACACGACTAAGGACTTCATCTATAACCGATTCAAATACATTATAGTCCGCCGATGGGGGCCTGTACACGCATACAACAATAAATCGTTCCAACTCGACACAAGAAAGTTCTATAACGCGTTCTACAGACAAGTCAACAATGTCTCTACGCTCTTTACTTTTTATACTATGTTTAACCATTATCAATGACCCGCCGCGAATGCAGGATCTTCTGAAGAAATAACTAACTATACTATGATTATTGTAATTAAACATAAATTCATGCCCTTTAAGCCAGTGCTCGGTTATACAGAGAATGTCAATATTCGAGGACTGTAAAAACAAATCTATTTCGAGTTCCTTGCTGGCAAAGCCTTGAATATTCTGGTGAACTAAATTTAATAACTCGGTTTCACTAAGCATACTAGCATCAATACGAGCAGAGCCGGCCGGTGCAGACGTTGTCGTAGCGGTTAGTTTAAATACAAATCACCAGGCGACTCCGTCTCGGAACCCACGCTACCGAGACATAAAGAGCTACGCGAAGTAAAACTACTAGACGCCGCCCTAGATACGACGGAGTCCTCAATATTATATGCTAACAGGTTAGCACAATCCACTAGACATCTTTTCGGTAGGTAGGTTCTGTTACAGGGCATTACAAAATCATATATAAATTTATTCGTATCAAAATACGAAATCGTACTACTATATACTGAGAGATTGTACAACAAAGAATTATAATGGTAAACTCTCTTATTCACCTTTCTCGACCTTCTGTATGGGAGCGCACACATAATTATTTTCCCTACCTCTCCCCGATCGAGCGCCGACAGAGTAGCGGACAAATTTAAAATATCGCGTTTAGTACAGTCTAAACTGTTCCCTACAAAAACTATAAGCGTCGAATCGCGGTCAAACTCGCCTGCAGAGATGCACTCGACCAAACTCGCGACGGTGGCCCCGGGTGACAGTGGTTGATGACGCGCCGGTGGAGGCGCTCCGCCAGCAGCGCGCCCAGCCCGGCGCCCGCCTCGTCGCTGTACAGCACGGCGCGGGCGCGGGCGGCGCGCGGCGGCGGCGGGGAGCACGCCGCGGCGGCGGCCGGGGGCGGCGGGGAGGATGGCGGCGCGAGGCGGGGCGACGGCGGCGAGACGAGGGGTGGCGGCGCCGGAGCGGGCGAGACATAGGTCAGCAGCGCCAGAGCCAGCGTAGCTAGGCTGGGCGGCGACGAGGCCGGCTCGACGAGGGCCGGCGGCGATGGAGCCGGCCCGGCGATGGACGGTCGCGATGGAACCCGCTCGACGACGCCCGGCGGTGACGATGGCGGTTGAGCCGGTACTGGCGCAGGATCCCCGAAGCTCGAGACGGGGTGAAGGTCTCGGCTGGGCTCGAGCGCGGGGCTCGGGCGCGACGCGAACAGCGCTCGCAGCGCGGGCGATCCCGGCGCGGCTAGGACGGCACGCAGCGCGGGCGAACTCGGCGCGGCGGGGCGCGTCGGTGGCCATGGTGACTCGAAGCTCAGGTTGTAGCCGCTGCCCGGTTCTAGAACATTATTCATAAAGGCTATGTACTCCTGTAAAGCTTTACTTGACAATTCATCCCTATTAGTTAAGTCTATCAACTTTAATTCTAATTTTTTTAATTCATCGGAGCGGAGATTCAGCTCCTCAGTTGTCCTGTCTAGTTGATATTGACAGTTTAAAAGTTCCTCGCTGAGGGAAACACTTTTACATTTAGATTGCACTGTCTTAAACAGTGAAGTATGACGTTTCAGCAAAAGCTTTGATTTCTTAATGAATCTGTTCAATTTCAAGTATTTTTTAATTTTATTGTTACCTTTCAATGTAACTCTAACATCACTGTGGTCCTCAAATTGCACAGAATTTTTAATATCTAAAGTTTCTATTATTGGAGAGGACACTGTACTATCAAGAACTAAATCTACATCAAAACTATTTAATTCAGCAAAAATACTCATATTATTGTCAGCGGGCACGGGTTGCCGGAGCAATACTTGCAAATATGTTTTGATTCCGACTCCTCCAGTTGCTGTTGCAAGTCCCGGACGCGTTGTAACGCCAGCTCGTGTATATCCTGGCATTGCTGGAACCGGTTGACAATGGCCTGCAGTTCATCGCGCTGCCCTTGCAAGTCTTCATACTCAACGTCTTGGTTGGCGAGTTGATTTTTTAGTGTTGTGTTTGTTCTTACAACACGCTCAATCTCCTGTTCACTCTCTTCTTGTTCTTGAAGGAGCTTTTTGTTCAGCTCGTTGGCTGTTTTGAGCTCCTTCTGTAATTGTTGCATTTTGGCAATCAGGACGTCCCTCCTTGTAGTCATCTTGGTAGGTTGTTCTGAAGACATATTTGTAATTTGAGACAATATAGCCAATAAAATATATGTATAGGCAGTGAGAATTTGTAATTATTAACTTAATACTTGCACTTGATACACTATTCAATAATAACAATATGACTTTAATGAGGAAATCAAAATTTACTAATCTTAATTCCTAGTGTATGATAACATGTAATAGGTTTTATAATTCACTTTATTGAAAGTTTAACTGGTTTCCACTGTGTGTAGTCTTATTGTTTTTGAAGAGATTTAACAATGAACTAAGAAACACGGTAAGTTAAAACACTAAACAAGTTGTCATCAAAACATGTACAAACATAACCAAATACCTAATGACTACTAGCAATTTGAAAGATTACATGAAAACTGTATGTAAAGATTATGAAAACAATACTCATCTGTAAATATCTTCGCAGAAACACTTGTAAAACGGTGTATTTTTTAAATTTCGGACGTTACTTCGTTGACAGTTGACTTAATTTTTTGTCGTCGATTTTTGGCTTCTTACAATGCATGGACACTTGAGATAACATTTTATCACTTGAATTGCAGCATGATAGTCCCATTTATCACAATATCTTCTTATATTTTATGAAGTAACTAATTATATTACATATCGAAATACGCAGACCACATTTGACGTCTGTCACTGGCTAGTGTTGCCAGACTATTCACCTTACTATACACCTTAAACTTATTATGGAGTAAGTTCCAGTTTAACCATGAACAGTTGGGTATGGTAGAGAGTCACTCTAGTTCGTATTTTACTAACAGGATTTATGAGAGTACTAAGGAATCATATACCACTTTCCACGCCAAGCTAACAGCAGGGTATCAAGAATTATCCGAGAAGAACATTGAATCTAAGACCGACCTGAACGCTTCAAGTACAAGCACATTAACAACCGTTAACAGAGAACAAGCAGAGACGGCTGCTAAAGGCGATGCGCCAGGATCCGTCGCCGAGGTAGGAGGAAACATATTTGGGAAACAGCAGAGGGGAACCGAAAGTAAGATGGACGAGATGATGCGTAAACAACAGGCTAACATAAAAGCCTTCGCGCGGACCGTGAATAACATTCAGATTGACCTATTAACAGAGAAATGGGAGCTAGAGGATACTCTCAAAACATTGGAGGCTCGTTGGTCGGCTATCGACAATTTACACTGGGAAATGGAAAGCGAGGGTTCCCTAGGTGATTCGGCGTATGAAAGTGTGTTTAACATGCATGAAAATACTTATAACATGATGAAGAAAAATATTAACAAAAAGGTGTGGTCTGTAAAACATAAGGTAAAATCAACACCAGTTTTAGACATCCCTACCTTCTACGGAAATTACAATTCTTGGGTCTCTTTCAAAGATTTATTCAGTGAAGCAATTCATAACAATTCGGCCTTATCAAACGCTCAAAAAATGCAATTTTTGAAGTCAAAAGTTAAGGGAGAAGCAGAGCGTCTAATTCAACATCTTCAGATAAGTTCAGAAAATTACGTAGTTTGTTGGGAGATTCTAAATAATCGATACAATAATACTAAATTGATATTCAATTCCCACATGAACATATTATTTGGGCTACCCAACATGCAACAACCGTCTTTAGCCCAAATAAAGAAACTGCATGACACAGCAATGGAATGCTTGCATGCCGTTAAAAATCTAGGAGTAGATATTGCTACGTGGGACCCATTAGTAGTTTACATTTTAACTCAAAAGCTAGACGCTGAGACACACAAAGACTACATAGAATCATTAAAAAACTCGAGGGAGTTACCAGTACTACAGGAGTTCTTTAATTTCTTAGAAGGAAGATTCACGAGTCTAGAAGCATCTCGCCGAAAACAGGAGTCTCTAAACAACAAAGGAAACACTCAACAGTCGACATTTAACAACATTAAGAAACCTATTCAATCATACAATAATCGACCTTATTACAACAGTAACAGTGGAGTTAACAAAAATAACAGGGGAAATGTAACTATTGCGAAAGCTATGCACGTTTCAGGTATCAAATGTCCATTATGCAAACTACAACATGGAATCTACAGCTGTCGACATTTTTTGCAGATGCCAATGGAAAAAAGATTCCAAACGGTCAATAAACTGGCATTATGCATAAATTGCTTATTTAGTCATAATGGAAATGCTTGCAACTCAAATAAAACATGTCAGAAATGTTCAGGTCAACATAACACATTATTGCACGAGGCATGTGCTAGAAATACAACATCAGCAGTTCAGCCATCGACCTCAACTTATGCAACAAATGCAATTACTTCGAATAAGCAGATGGGTTATTCAACAAACATTTCACAGACTACATTCTGTGAAACTTTATTAGCTACCGCCATATTGAAAGTGCAAGCGGCAGATGGCACCTATCACACATTTCGGGCCCTGGTAGACCCCGGAAGCCAAATTTCACTTATAACAGAACGGGCCGCTCAGATACTTAATTTAAAACGAGATAAGTGTTCTGGAGTTATATATGGATTGGGAGAGAAAGAGAACGACTGTAAGGGCAAACTTAAAATACAATGTATGTCGATTTACAATGACTTTACATTTAACGCAAAAGTTTTTATCATGAACAAAGTTGTGAAATGTCTGCCAAGCGAAACATTTTAGAGACCTTCATGGTCCATGATACAGAATCTTAACTTAGCCGATCCAGACTTCAACGTTAGTCGCCCAGTAGATCTGCTTCTAGGATCAGTGATTAATGCGCAGATTATTCTAGATGGTAAAATAAAGGGTGAGGATGAGTACCAACCTCTGGCGCAGGAGAGTCAACTTGGGTGGCTTTTAAGCGGAAATGACGAAGAAGAACTGGAAACCTACCGTTGTAATATAATTATTAACAACTTAGAAGAGATACAACAGTTTTGGGAAGTGGAAGACATAACAGAAGAGGGAAACTTATCACAGGAAGACTTGGAATGCGTAAAGCACTTTGAAAAACACACGAAGAGAACAGTAGACGGAAGATACGAAGTACACATTCCTATGAAACCTAACTTTCAAGAAAAATTAGGAGAGTCCAAGGCAAAAGCAATAGCCCAATTTAAACACATGGAAAACAAGCTCCAAAAACAGAACAAATTAGCTGAAGCATACAAAGCTTTCATGAAAGAGTATAGTGACTTAGGACATATGAAACCTTCCTTAAACAACAACAAAGTGGAATGCTATTTGCCTCATCACATTGTGGAACGCGCAGAATCCTTAACTTCAAAGTATAGAGTGGTGTACAATGGGTCTAGCAAAACATCAACAGGATACTCATTGAACGAATTAATGTACAGGGGCCCAAATTTACAAAAAGACATACAAACATTGCTATTAAAATGGAGACAGTACGAGTTTGTGTTCTGCGCTGACCTAGAAAAAATGTTCCGTCAAATCTTAGTGCATGAAGATGACCAACACCTTCAGAAAATCATCTGGAGAGACGAGCACGGGATACTACAATCATTTCAGCTTACGACAGTTACATACGGAACAAAAAGTGCAAGCTTTTTAGCCATGATGACACTAAAAAGGCTAGCACGTGACGAACAGGAAAACTACCCAGAAGCGTCCAAAGTTTTAGAGGAATCGTTCTACATGGATGATCTTATACACGGTTCACATTCCATAGAGCAAGCAATAAAACTGATAAACGACATTATCGACTTGTTAAGAACAGCGGGATTTAACTTACGAAAATGGTCCTCAAACAGAGAAGAAGTGTTAGAACATATACAGAACAAGCAAGACAATCAAAACCTAACAATTAACTTTAAACAAGATGACATATCTAAAACACTAGGTTTAAGTTGGAATCCAACTGAAGACGTATTTACTTTTCAATGTAAAATTGAAAAGCAGAAAAACAAACCAACAAAAAGAACCCTTCTATCGGACATCTCCAAACTCTTTGACCCACTTGGCTGGCTTGCCCCGCTCAGCATAAAACTCAAAATTTTATTCCAAAAAGTATGGAAACAAACAGTTCAATGGGATCAGCCCATCCCAGATGACATACACTTAGAATGGTCCAAAATACAGGAAGAAATTCACTTAATTAACGATTGCAAAATACCCAGATGGTTGCTATGTAAACAGAATGACGTAATCCAACTACATGGGTACTGTGACGCATCGCTAGAAGCATATGGGTGTGTAGTATATGCACGAACTGAACATCAAACAAAACCAATTCTGGTCGCAGCAAAAACAAAGGTCGTCCCACAGAAGAAACAATTAACACTGCCGAAACTTGAATTATGTGGAGCGCATCTTCTATCAAAACTAATGGCAAAAATAAAAATATCTCTACAACAGCATACTGTGGAAACGTTTGGTTGGTGCGATTCAAAGATCGTCCTCGGATGGTTACAAGGACAGCCAAGCCGCTGGAAACCATTCGTCGCCAATCGAGTAGAACAAATAAAACAGGTGATGACAGAAGAACAATGGCGTTATGTGAAATCGTCAGAAAACCCCGCGGATGCTGCCAGCAGAGGACAAACAGCACCTCAGTTAAAAGACAACTCTTTATGGTGGTCAGGACCAATATGGTTAGCTGATTTCCAGCCAGAACACGAAAGTTGTCAAAAACCAACATATCATACAACAGAAGAGGAGAAAAAATCCTATGTATCAAATGTGGGCCAAAACAATAACAAGCAAGATATTATTCATGATTTATTAAACAAATATAGTTCAATTACAAAAGTAACAAGAATCGTAGCCTACATATTGAGAGCATTCACTTTGAAGCGAAACCGCTTACCCAGCTATCTAACATTACAGGAGTTGCGAAAAGCTAAACGAGCTATAATTAAAAGCGTGCAAAACAAAGAATTAGAAGAAGATATTGAACATTTACGCAGGAATAACAAAGTAGAAACAAGGAGTAAACTTTGCTCATTATATCCATTCCTGGACAACGAACATATACTTAGAGTAGGAGGACGCCTCGAAGAAGCGCATTTACCTTACGAAATGAGACACCCAAAAATCATTCCAAAGGAATCACGTCTTGCTACATTACTAATAGAACATGCCCATATCATAACACTTCACGGAGGCGCCAAGATTACATCAAGCAAGTTGAGAGAAGAGTACTGGGTGATGGGCGGAAACAATAGAGTAAAACAACAAGTTAGAAAATGCGTCAAATGCCAAAAGATCGATGGGCAAAAACAGTATCAACTCATGGGTGATCTACCCGCCGCCCGTGTCAACGAAGCAAAACCATTTTTTCACACTGGAGTGGATTACACAGGGTTTGTTGACATAAAAGCTAGTAACACGCGAGGAAGTCGAACACTGAAAGGTTACATTGCAGTTTTTATCTGCATGGTCACAAAAGCAGTACATTTAAAGCTCGTAACAGAACTAACAAGCTCAGCATTCCTGGCAGCTCTAAGAAGGATGGCCGCCAGGAAAGGAGCCCCAAAGCACCTATACTCAGACCAAGGAACCAATTTTATAGGCGCGAATAACATATTAAAGCAACAGTGGAAGGAAATACAAAACACGTTCGACGATAACTTCTTAGCAGACATTGCCGAGATGGAAATTGAGTGGCATTTCAATGCCCCATCCTGGCCAAGTGCTGGTGGCCTCTGGGAACGAGCAGTGAGGAGTTTGAAACACCATTTAAAACGTGTAGTGGGTGAGCAAAAGCTTACCTTCGAACAGTACTCAACAGTTTTAGCACAATTAGAAGCTTGCCTGAATTCCCGCCCACTGTGTCCCCTCACCGAAAACATTGATGATTTAAACACACTAACCCCAGCCCACTTCTTACAAGGAAGAGCAGGTGTAACAATAATGGAAACATATGAGGACGCACGCACAAAATGGAGTTTGACACAAAAAATATTCAATGACATTTGGAAAAGGTGGAAATCTGAGTACTTAAGCCTACTTACAGCAAGACAGAAATGGTGCAATCCTCAGAAAAACATAGAAATAGGAGACATAGTGGTCATACACGAAGATAATTTACCAGCAGGAAAATGGGCGCTCGGAAGGGTAATAGACGTACACGCAGGTCAAGATGGTTATGTACGAGTAGTAACACTTAAGACAGAAAAAGGAATACTGAAAAGACCCGTAGTTAAACTTTCTCTCTTGCCTTTGGAAAAGACAAAATCAGAAAATGAACCCTCCAAACAACTGACACAAAACAAAACTAAAAAACCAGCTAAACGGGGTTGCATGACGACAATATTGATGATGCTATTTTATTTCATAACATTTTTGACAACTGGAAATTGCGTCAAAATGACACCTGTCAACGAAGGGCAAGGCCTATACTTCGATAGGCTAGGAACAATGCAGCTAGTTAGGGACGAATGGAAATTAGTCGCGTACTACGACATGAGCCCTTTCTGGGAAGGGGTATCAGCATACAGAAAATACAACGAACAATTAGAAACTACTTGTAAACAAGTAAAAAGCCTTTCACACTGTGACGTCATCCTTCTACAATTACGTCATTCACACGACGAACTGCAACATTACAATAAAGTATTATTAAGACATCAACTAAAACAGCAAACAAGAAAGAAACGCGGATTTTTCAACGGTGTCGGAAATCTAGCAAATACTTTATTTGGAGTCTTAGATGATAAATTTGCTCAACAATATCAAAATGACATAAGTAGTATTAAAGCGAACGAAAAACACATCGTCACAATGTGGAAAAATCAAACATCAATCATTGAAGCCGAATATAACATGCTCCAGAGGACAAGAGGTACCATACAAAAGCAACACAAATTAATACACCAGCATCTAGTCTCTTTAGAAAAGAGCAACACTGCAATGGAGAAAGAAATTACAGATGCAGAAAGCATATCTCAATTTACATTGATCGCCATGGCAGCAAATAACTTGTTAAACCACCTTAGGACAATCCAAGATACGTTATTAGACACGTTAACTAACATTTATAGCGATAAAATGAATATACATATTATCAGCCCCGAACAACTACAAAAAGAATTAAACATTATATCTGGTCAACTTACGAGCGACCTTACCCTACCAACTGACAACACACAAACAAACCTCCAAAACATTTACAAAGTATTAAAAGTGAAAGCAAGAATGACTGACCAATACATGATATTTGAGATTCGCATCCCATTAACAACACGTGACCGTTATGATATTTACAACATTATTCCGGTCCCGCATAGTTCAGACGGAGATATGATATCTGTTGTCCCCATAGAAAAATACGTAGCGATGAACCTTCAGAAAGATGCATACATTCCACTACAAGAAAAAGATCTCGAACTTTGTATCATACGAGATCAGTTTGCGTACATGTGCCCCCTTAAGGTACCTATATATAAAATGAACATGGATCAAGATTTATGCATAAAGGACGAAAATAAGAATTTACAATGCAAAACAAGCATAGCCGCGTGCCAGAACAAGTGGACTAGTCTATCAAAAGCAAATCATTATTTATATTTTTGTTGCGACCGGTGTCAGTTTCGAACAATATGTACGGATCGAGTTACAGCACAAACATTGACACGCTCTAACATTATTTACATCGAGGAGAATTGCATTGTAAAAACAGATAACTTTGCAATTCATACGCACATGAACATGCAAAGCAACGCAAATTTAAAGTATAGTATACCTACACCAGAAATCGACCCAATAAACCATATAATAAACATCACTATCGAAAAATTCGAAAACAGCAGCTTAAACTTCAAGGAAAGAAAAGAAGATAAAAATATAGAAGAAAAAACGTTGCCAATGGAGACCTCAAAGAACTCCAGAATTCACAGCCGACTCAGAGGAACCAACAGCAGCAAGCAACATCTCCATGAGACGCCGGGTGAACCTGCCGCCGCCGCCGCCGCCGCCCCGAGCGAGCGCGAGCGCAGCCTCCACGCCGTACAACACACGTCACACCAGCACCGGTGACATCCGTAACGATAACAAGTGTAGTGTTAGTGCGCAATATCGAGTAAAAAGTGTGAATGAAGGAGAAATAAACAGTGCGCGAGTGAAAGTGATTACAAGTCCTAAACACGAGATGAGTGAATCAACACACATAGACCGGGGAAGCTCCCCAATTTTAACATCGTTTAGTGAATAGTATTAAGCTGATTGTTTAATCACCTTGTATCATTCTCTTACTCATCTCATCTCATCGTTTGCCCCCCGCAAGATGTTCGGTGCAATGCACCTTCAACACGTTCCGGGCCTCGTGCGGCACGTGTGCCCAGTCAGCAATTTACTCTATGTTAGCCAATTTTCATTTACCTAAAATTAGTGCACTTTTGAGAACCGTCGTGGCCGGGTGCATTCGATAACATAACATAACATTCATATAACATTTTAATATTTTAAATAAACAGAATAATCTCTACTCTTCTCCGGACTTTTCATCAACCAACGCGAAACCCGCTCTTCTACAACTTGCGTGCTTAGTTGCTAATTAATTAATTATAAACACATATATTATATGCTTTTTTAGAATATTGGGTATAATTTACCTTGGATTTATTTGAATTTAAGTTGAATAGTACCCAATAATATTAAAAACATTATAAATGATTTATGGAGGTATCAATAATATACAATAGGGAAAATAATGAATTCGACCGTAGCGTTACCTAGCTAATAAAATCTTGGTTGCGGTACTTGCGATATTATTAAACATAGAATATAAATAACATTTTTTTTAATTATAGTAGGCATTTTGCCCCATAGATATATGGGGTAAAATGTCAGTAGGTACCTAAACATTAACTGTATAATATTAATAAGCCGAATTTATTTTTGGTTTTAGCAGTTACTGAGAGGTAGCTATAAATATAAAAACACCATGTTTTACATGATTTCTACTGAATTCATTTCGACTGAGTAGCGTATAAACTCGTATACGATTCTCGCATATGTGTTTTGTTTACACGGAGACATACAAATATCAAAGGCGAGGCGATTATCGCCCCCTCTCGTGCGATATCGTACGCATAGTTTACATGATACGATATTTTTTCTCGTACTTCGATAATCGTACGTTCGAGGCGAGAAACTCGTACCATCTAAATGGGGCTTTACGGCCCGGCCACGACATTGGTCTAAGCGCGACAGCGGTGAGCGGCGGCCATTCGTGCGAATGAAAAGTCCCATCGCTGTGTCTCGCTCCAATGTATTGCCGCCGCTCACCGCTGTCGCGCTTAGACCAATGTCGTGGCCGGGCCGTTACGTTGTCGACCTACCTTTCATTCGCACGAAGAGGTTTGTCTCTTCTTTCCTAATGCGAACCGCTAAATAGTGGAACACGCTCCCCTCTTCTGTATTCCCGGTTGAATACGATCTGGATGTATTCAAGTCGAGAGTGAATAGGCTATTACTGAACCAGTGAGCTACTACTTCGGCGTTGTCGACACTTTCCATCGGCTGCGACTGAGGTCAATCACTGGTCGGTTTATAATAAATAAAAAAAGGTCTTTTCGACACGCCAACTGATACAGACTCTAAAACAGTTGTCGTTGGACTATAACACATCTAATAACGACTTTAGGTATCCTTAGCATCCAAACGGTTGTCATAATTTTATAGACATTTACCCTCTTATTCATGAAATGAGAATGAAAATTATTTGAAAATGAGTGCTTCATTTCGCCGTTAAACGTAAGTTTGGCGAAAAAACTAGAAACTGTATAACTGTAATCTTTGTTTTCAATAAATAATAAAAAAAAAACGTTCACGAAAGGTAACTAGCCGAGAAAAATCGTTTGTCCTTTTCTATCACACCAATACGTCAGAAAGGGACAAACGATCCTTATCGGCTTGATAACTTTAGTGAACGCTTATGAATAAATGGGTTAACGTTTATGACAACACTTCCACACTGTATGCTATAAAACTCGCCAGAGACTTATTGAAACTATCTTTTCACGCATATATTTTTTTGAATTAAACTTCATTGTACTAGAAGTGATTTAAAATTCCACATTATATTCTAGGCGCGGAGCCTCGCGGTAGTAAGCGGTATAGTAGCCTACGGCAGCGGCCTCTCGCGGAGACGTACTCGCCACAGCCGTCACAAGGACAACAGCAACAACAACAACCACAACAACAGCCACAGATGCGGTATCATCCAGGTACAACAACTTATTCAATTTTAGATTTTTGCTCAGCGGGCGCCTCTAGCTCACTGAGAAGGGCCTACCGCGAACCATGTTCAATATCTTAACAAACCGTCTTGCTTGATCAATGTCAAAATGAGAGCTTTTCAAATAACCTATCCACTAAATTACATACATATAATCACGCCTGTATCCCATCAAGGGGGAGGCAGAGCACATGAACTACTAAGTTTCATTCAGTGCGCCACTCTTGGCAAAAAGGGATTGAAAGAAATCCAAATTGTGACATTGCACGGCTCTCGCCTACGCCACAATTTAACCATATCCCACAGTCGACTTCTACGACACCCACGAGAAGAAAGGGGGTGGTGAAATTCTAACCACACAGCTTCAGGTGTGGGTGGTAACCACAAAATTACAGATTTTCATGAAACACTCCCGACTAACTCAGCTTTCAGACAAAAAAAAACTAAATCTATATCGGTTCATCCCTTCACACACACAGACAGACAGACAGACACGTCAAACTTATAACACCCCGTCGTTTTTGCGTCGGGGGTTAAAAACTGTTTAAGGCCTATGCCTGCGGTGGAGTTGCGTAAGGTTGGGAGTTTGGGAGGGGCAAACAGACCCTTTAGCACAACTTGCCATGTCGCGCGCGAGTCCATACATCAAGCGCGACTTCAAGTATGGACTCGCGCGCGACAAGACAAGTTGTGCTAGAGGGGCAGGACAGGCAATGGCAAGGCAAGGAACAGGGCTGGGCTGGTACCGACTACAAAAATAATTGATTTTTTTATAATTTGGATGTTTAGATATTTAGGTTTAGATAGGAAATCTAATCATCATATTATTTTTTGCTTTTTAGTTTCTCCGTGTTTTCTAACGCGCATATTTTTTGAAGGCGGTTTTTTTTTAATTCATAAATTTGATCGCTATTGTCGGAGGTGTGGTCACAATATTAAAAAATGTATTGTTATAGCGGTGGAGTCGGGCCAGCTTGCGTAAGGTTGGGCGGGGCAAACAGGACAGGCAATGGCAAGGCAAGGAACAGGGCTGGTACCGACTACAAAAATAATTGATTTTTTTATAATTTGGATGTTTAGATATTTAGGTTTAGATAGGAAATCTAATCATCATATTTTTATTTGCTTTTTAGTTTCTCCGTGTTTTCTAACGCGCATATTTTTTTAAGGCGGTTTTATTTTTTTTAATTCATAAATTTGATCGCTATTGTCGGAGGTGTGGTCACAATATTAAAAAATGTATTGTTATAGCGGTGGAGTCGGGCCAGCTTGCGTAAGGTTGGGCGGGGCGAACAGGACAGGCAATGGCAAGGCAAGGAACAGGGCTGGTACCGACTACAAAAATAATTGATTTTTTTATAATTTGGATGTTTAGATATTTAGGTTTAGACAGGAAATCTAATCATCATATTTTTATTTGCTTTTTAGTTTCTCCGTGTTTTCTAACGCGCATATTTTTTGAAGACGGTTTTTTTTTTAAATTCATAAATTTGATCGCTATTGTCCGAGGTGTGGTCACAATATTAAAAAATGTATTGTTATAGCGGTGGAGTCGGGCCAGCTTGTGTAAGGTTGGGCGGGGCAAACAGGACAGGCAATGGCAAGGCAAGGAACTGGGCTGGTACCGACTACAAAAATAGTTGATCATTTTATAATTTGGATGTTTAGATATTTAGGTTTAGACGGGAAATCAAATCATCATATTATTTTTTACTTTTTAGTTTCTCCGTGTTTTCTAACGCGCATATTTTTTTAAGGCGGTTTTATTTTTTTTAATTCATAAATTTGATCGCTATTGTCGGAGGTGTGGTCACAATATTAAAAAATGTATTGTTATAGCGGTGGAGTCGGGCCAGCTTGCGTAAGGTTGGGCGGGGCGAACAGGACAGGCAATGGCAAGGCAAGGAACAGGGCTGGAACAGACTACAAAAATAATTGATTATTTTATAATTTGGATGTTTAGATATTTAGGTTTAGACAGGAAATCTAATCATCATATTATTTTTTGCTTTTTAGTTTCTCCGTGTTTTCTAACGCGCATATTTTTTGAAGGCGGTTTTATTTTTTTTAATTCATAAATTTGATGGCTATTGTCCCAGGTGTGGTCACAATATTAAAAAATGTATTATTTTAGCAGAGTACGCGGGCAACGCGCCGCCGGCGACCAACCAGCATCAAGGCAGCCCGGGACCGCAGATGCATCCGCAGCAACTCATACACCCGGTAACTACACATCATCATCCTCCTTGCGTTATCCCGGCATTTGCCACGGCTCATGGGAGCCTGGGGTCCGCTGTGACAACTAATCCCAAGATTTGGCGTAGGCATTTTTTTATGAAAGCGACTGCCAACCAACCCAAAGGGTAACTAAGCCTTAGGGATCATCCACATATTACGTCACACCAAATTTCAGGTTTTTGGACCCCCCCCCCCTATGTCACGCTTTTTTGTATCCCTTTAACAGGGATTGTCACATTTAGTATGACCCCCTCCCCCCCTTACACTGTGACGTAATATATGGATGACGCCTTATTGGAATTAGTCTGGTTTCCTCACGATGTTTTCCTTCACCGAAAAGCGACTGGCAAATATCAAATGACATTTCGCACATAAGTTCCGAAAAACTCATTGGTACGAGCCGGGGTTCGAACCCGCGACCTTCGGATTAAAAGTCCCGCGCCTTTACCGCTAGGCCACCAGCGACCCGGTAACTACACATCGCATATAAAAACATAAATGTGAAACGAGAGTCAGTTTAAGTTAATTTACTTAGGGAATGGCCGCCATCTTGGATTCAAAAATGGCCATCGTCTTTTAAATCTGCGGGGCTAAGATGCACGGCTGTCTACCATTTGTCACCATGTCTGTCACGTTCTAAGTATGTGAGTGCGAAAGTGACGCATGATATGACAAGTGACAGTATCATGACCATGATACAGTGCTGTGGCTCCTTAAAATCTATAGAACGAAGTCTATGACGACTTTTTAACGGCTCGGCCATGAATTCGTCTAAGCGCGACGGCGGTGAGCGGCCGCCATACATTGGAGCGAGACACAGCGATGGGACTTTTCATTCGCACGTATGGCTGCCGCTCACTGCTGTCGCCCTTAGACCAATGTCGCGGCTGGGCCGTAAGGCCCATAGTCCACTAGGTCTGTATGCTTCCCTTTTTCTCCAACGTGATAAGAAAGGATGGCATGTTGCCTATGATCATATTTCTATGATACACATATGATAGTGGACTATCGGCCTAACACTTCTCAAACGTTGTGGTGTCTGTATTAGGTACATCGGAACGCGGCGCAGGCGCAACACGGCCCCGCGCCGCAGCATCCGCAGCAACACTCACAACAGGTACCATTTACACCACAGTACCACAGTAATAAAGAGTACTATCGTACAGTATGGCCACTCCCGCTCCCCGCTGAAAGTACCGCCCACCCCCTCTCGGTTACCTCACAGTTACCACCTGTCAAAAACGCGAACAGTCGACCTGTCATATCTCACTCATACAAGCATAGTACGCGTTCACCTACACGAGCTTAGACTGTGTCATATATTTTATCGCCAGTGTCTGAGATTTGACAGTACTGTAAAACTTTTTACGATACATATGCGACAATGTGCGCATTTCTGGCATGTGTGAATTCGCAGCCTTTGTCGATTTAAAACACTACGTTCGAGTTTAATTTATCGCCTCTTATTATCGCACTTGTATCGTAATGTTAACACACGATCGATTAGGCCTGATTTAGACGGTGTGCGAACTCGCAAGCGATTTTAGTTACATTGCCGGCTGTTGAAGTTACATACAATTTTGCACAGCCCTCAAATAACGCAATGTATTAAAACTCGTATGCGAGTTCTCGTATCGTCTAAATGGGCCCTTAGTGTAGTACAGTCACCGGCATAAATAAGTGATGATTTCTGTACCTTATCGCTTTTAATCGTTTGACAATTTCGTATGATATTTCATACACGACGTTAAAGCGACAAGGTACAGAAATCATCACTTATGGCTGACTGACTGTACAGTCGCCAAAATTCTCACAAATATCCGAACGCATTTTAACGTCTTGACAATAGAGACATGAATCCACGGTTGTACTCACGATATATCGCTACTGCTGCGACATGTGTTGGCCAATTTTGAAGTCCCCTCTTCAGGCATATAGGTGTTCACGCGGCGGCTTAACTCCGTGCACTGAACGCGCTGCTCGCCTGTGTCGTCGCCATCTGTTGGCGACTGTGACGCTAACACCCTTATTCGAATCATTTCCGCACTTGTATCGTAATGTACTATGAAACTTGAACGTTTTCAGGTCCGGCACGTTGGCATGGTAGAGCCTCAGCAGCTCATGACGCACGCGCACCACAACATCCACAATCTGCCACCGCAGCCACACACTATGGGTACGCATGTCCTATATCTACACCGTGTCGTTATCCAATTCCGTTGACAAAGATGTAGGTACTTGACAAAGACTACTGACGAAAGTGATGAATGAAAAGTGGCGAAAGAAAATTGAGACGTCCATCAATCCATCACAATCATAGAAGGGAAGAGTCAGAATCACAAGGGAAGAGTTGTAACTCCATATCAGTAAATGCGGGTTATTTGTATAGGCATAGTTAAGTGACATCTAGCGATAATCACGCGTCAAATAGCGTGAATTATCAGTACCACTACTCAATACTAGGTGGCAACAGTGTGTCGTCTGCCAAAAATTTAATATTAGAACAGTTTACAACTAATATTACAAGCAGAAGGAATTGAAAACAGAATACTGATTAATACTATTGTAATAGTAGCTAAATTGGTGAGCAATCGACTCTTCGTTCGTCGCGACATCTATTGACAAGTAGCAGTACTGATAATTTACGCTAGTTGACGCGTGATTGTCGCTAGATGTCACTTAACTCTGCCTATACAAATAACTCGCATTTACTGGTGTATGGAGTTGCAATTTTTCTCTTACTTATTCCTCTATGATCACAATACAAAAATCATCAGTTGAATCTTTCATTACATTGCCATACCGAAATGTACCAAGGAGTGTACAAGTTTCTAATGGGTCGGCAACGCGCACGTGACACCCCTTGAGCTGCGGTCGTCCATAGGTTACGGTGACCGCTTTCCATCAGGCGGGCCGTATACCTGTTTGCCACCGACGTGGTATAAAAAAAATCATCAGTCTCATTAATTATAGTCGCATGTTACAAAATGTGGTATTGTTCCAGCAGCGGCCCCCATACAGCAGACGCAAGGCTACGCACCGCCCGCGATGATGCCAGCGCAGTACATGCAGGTTTGTCAAGATTGCTGTCCTTATACTCCGTTTCTTTTAAGATTAGAATTATCTGTCAAACGGGTAAACGAAGAAGCAGTGGTCGTAAACCTTTCTTCTTCGATTTCGGCCGATACCACTGATTTCTCGGAACTTACGTACATAGTGTAAGATCGTGAGTGACGTTTAAAAATAGACTGCCTTTTTAGATTTTTTTAGTATACAACATTTCCATGTAAAATTGCAAATATAATTTATTAAAATTCTTAGCTTTTCATTTTGGAATAAAAATGAACCCAAGTTATGTTTCTTATCTGTTTACAACGCTGAGTAATGTATGTATTAATGAAAAATGATAATAAATATGAGATATTTATTAACTCGTATTCACTGTTCGATCCGCAGAATGTGCCCGATAAAAAAACCTTATAAATCGTTCTTTATAGGTCTCTCTAATGCTAAAAAAAACGAAGTATAGTGTAACTAGCATCAAACAAATAACCTCGCTGAAACTGATGTCATCTACACTTAGCTAGCATGTCTACAGAGTCTGAGAAATGTAATATGAAAATAAAGCATTTTCTGATTCCGGTTCAGCCTAGTCACTTGTTTAAAATAATCAATGTGTGTCTGTTATTTCCGTTGCAGCAAGGCGGAAACGGCGCGGTGTTCGGTGGCGCGGCGATATACGCCGCGCCGCCGCCACAGCCCTACCCACACCAGCTTTACCAGCATCACAACTATGTGAGTACATCACAGACCAACTCCTATAGACATCTATTACAAGACGACTCGCGGGTGCCAGCCTTCCTAGTATTTGCACTGATATAAGCGCGGGCGCTCGCCGTGCCCGATCAGTATCGACCAAGTAACAGACCCGAAAGCAGCGCGTGTTTTTCGCACAAAAAAATTGGAAAAGGGTATTTTGATGCCTTAAAGATGTCCACCTGTAGTGTGAAATGGTGTGGAAAGGTAACAAGAAGCTCAAATTTAAAAACAGACGGCATTACATTCCACAAATAAGTCATATTTATAATTTATTCAGAGCCGGCATAGGTCAACTTACATTGGCCACTTACGCGTCAGTAGAGGGACAGTCATACTTCTGTCCCTTTTCATCTGGCGCGACTGCCCGCCGTCCTTGAAACGGCCAATCACAGCGCGCTTAACACATTCCCCGCCCGCTCCTCGCACCCCAAACACTGGTGACTCGTATCGCGAACCAAATATACAAGACTGCCACTCTATAGGAGGTTCTCTGTGGAGTACATGCACACATTGGTTGAGACTTATTGATGTTTATTGCAGTTTTATCAAAGAGGAGTAACTGTTAATGTAAAAGTGTAATCACAGTGCAAAGACTGTCATCTTTTGAAACAAGCTTAAAACTTTTGAACCTCAGTTTTGACAATTTGGCCCATATTGTTAGCTTGATATGTGTTAAAATATCAAATATTAATATTAGAGCCATCTAGCCGAGCGTTCCCCAAAGGTGTAACGCCATCTAGGCCACCGTACCTTTTTCTCTATGGCTTTGAGGTACGTTTTTAGGGTTCCGTAGTCAACTAGGAACCCTTATAGTTTCGCCATGTCTGTCTGTCCGTCCGTCCGTCCGTCCGTCCGCGGATAATCTCAGTAACCGTTAGCACTAGAAAGCTGAAATTTGGTACCAATATGTATATCAATCACGCCAACAAAGTGCAAAAATAAAAAATGGAAAAAAATGTTTTATTAGGGTACCCCCCCTACATGTAAAGTGGGGGCTGATTTTTTTTTCATTCCAACCCCAACGTGTGATATATTGTTGGATAGGTATTGAAAAATGAATAAGGGTTTACTAAGATCGTTTTTTGATAATGTTAATAGTTTCGGAAATAATCGCTCCTAAAGGAAAAAAAAGTGCGTCCCCCCCCTCTAACTTTTGAACCATATATTTAAAAATTATGAAAAAAATCACAAAAGTAGAACTCTATAAAGGCTTTCTAGGAAAATTATTTTGAACTTGATAGGTTTAGTAGTTTTTGAGAAAAATAAGGAAAACTACGGAACCCTACACTGAGCGTGGCCCGACACGCTCTTGGCCGGGTTTTTTCTGAGATTATCCGTCTATACGGAGTTCATATGTCTTTGAGTTTGATTAAACACTCGTATGCCGAAACTTGGATCCGCATAAAAGGAAATCGTTTGAGAATAATATAAATCTCGGCACACAAGAAAATAATCGAGTTTATCAAATTTTAAACTGATCTCCGAGGATTGGAGGACGGGGTCACTTAGTCATACCATACCCGATTAAGTTCCGTAACAATTTTATTTGTATGTCAGTGTCATTGACTAATTTAATAAATACCTAAATCCATTTCTGAATGTTAGCAGTTACTTATTACTAGTTTTAATTTTTTACATAAGAAAATATAATAATGAAGGCTGCTTTTACCATTTTCTCAGTCAATATTGTCCTTATAACTACGGCAAGATTGTTTTTTCAACTACAGCAAGATTATAGTCTGTTAATTAACTGCGTGATTAGAAAAAGGTTCGATATTCATTCGCTCGGAGCAGAGCCTTTGGCCGGGGATATAATTTATGTAGCATGGATTCGGTACACCTGTATGAGTTTCAAAAATTGAACAACAACAATTATTGTTTGACATGCCTCATGCACGCCGATCGCCTGGCCCCACAAAAGTATTCCAGAGCGTTCACTCAGGTCTTACAGCCACGACATCGGTCTAAGCGCGACAGCGGTGAGCGGCTGCCATACGTGCGAATGAAAAGTCTCATCGCCGTGTCTCGCTCTTATGTATGGACGCCGCTCACCGCTGCCGCGCTTAGACTAATGTCGTGGCTGAGCCGTAAGCGCGACAGCGGTGAGCGGCGGCCATACATATTGGAGCGAGACACCGCGATAGGAGTTTTCATTCGCACGTATACGGCCGTTACACTAACACCGTGTGTACATGTGGGCAGGCGACGTCGGCGGGCGGCGTGACGTACTACAGCGCGGTGGAGCAGGAGCCGCCCGCCGCCGCGCCGCGCGCGCCGCGCCGCCCCACCGCCGCCATCCCCATCGTGCCGCCGCAGCCGCCGCCGCAGCCGCAGCCGCAGCCGCAGCCGCAGCGCACCGACAGGTACTCATCATCATTTCAGCCGTTTACTCACTCACTGACGACCATAGGCACAGTATAAGGGACGACCCGGTAGTGAATCGCCCGCGATCGGTGGTTGGCTCTCTCACACGCACCGCGAAATACCAATGTTCAACGCTGCACTAGTATTCGACATGGTCACTTTATGACAAAGTCGTAAAAGTTAAATTTGAACAACGAATATTTTTCTATATGTATTCGAAATTGAACTTTGTCACTTCGACACAAAGTACCCATGTCCAAAAACTAGTGCAGCGTCGAGCACTTACTAGTGCTCGACGCTCACCTCACTGCGTCAAAAAAGAATTTATTTCGTTTGAATGTTCCAGGCCCGCGAATTCATCTGAAAAGGACAACATAGACAGGATCGTAGAAAACATGTTTGTGCGGAAACCCTGGCCCGGCGCGCAGCCCAACACAGGTCAGTATCTTGCCTCTGTGAAAGGCATACATTTGCTACCATACAAAGAGTATTTTACATAGATAGCGGAAATGACAATCGCTGACGCTAGACGCGAGCGACAGAGATAGCTAGCTACGATAACGATATTGTCGTAAAACCGCCTTTCACCTGCAGGTTTTACCGCTTACGTAAGCGACTGCAAAACTTTCAAATGTAAATGGTTTTTGTAAGCAGCTTACGGTAAGTTCTGACTACTTTCGTAAGCTGAAAACTTTCAGGTGTAAATGAGTACGAGTTTGCTTACGGAACCGACTCACAGCTTATCGAAATAAATTGATGTTTAAGACATATGAATAAGTAACTAGGGCTGCAGTTTTTTTTTTCTTTTCAACTTTGGTTGCTTGCAACAATGTAAACTTTCAGTAAATTGAAAATCACAAAAACTTCGTAAGCAAACCTTACGATAAGTTTTTCATAAGTGCAAATGGAACCATAAGTTGCTTACGAAAGATTTACGTGAGTAACTTACAGGTGTAAAGGCGGCCTAAGCGTTCATGCATTTGTTTACGTATGTACCAAGGAACAAACCAGGAAAAGCAAAGCCATAAGGCAACCAAAAACGAAATTCCCATCCAAATATTTACTTGTTACGTTCAGGGTCGTTCGCTAGAGAACTGAAGAGGTACGAGCAAATAATGATGGTGCTGCGTGCAGAGCCTTCAATGGTGACGGCCGGCCTACGCCCCGTGCTCTCGCGGGAACACAGGCTCTTGATTAGTGGCCGCGGGTGCTCGATGTTTCCTTATTAAGTACTATAGTTCGGTTTTAGGTTGATAATGTATTAACTGGGTGTGGCATGGAACACGAGCAATTAATTAAACTTTTGGTTGTACTCCTCAAACGGAGTAACATTTGTTCAGTGACTTAATAGTACATTGTGCAACTTGGGGCAGAAGTTAAATATTGCAAGGAAGTGTAAGTTTAAACATCACACGCGTATGCCTTCCACTTAGTATTGAGTAAGAGGATGGCGTCACTGTGGCAGCGCATAAGGGACAGCACCAACACTCCAGAGGGTGATCGCAGAAAAGGTGGATAGCCCTCTTATTACTCATTGGATGTCAATGCACAATGAGTATTATTTTCTCTAAGAACAAATTAAATTACTTTCATAGAAAATATTTTAATTTGTATTTTTTAAGTAGTAACACTACTATTATGTTATAAACATTAAATAAATGTCATATACAAAGAAAAAAAGTGACCAAGGCCTCCAGTGTTCCGAGCTGGAATCGAACCAGCGTACTCCGCTTACCGGGCGAATGCCTGAAAACCACTCGGCCATCGGTGCACGAAGGCAAGGGTCGAAATTTCCAAGTATATGACATTCCCGAAGGCTCATGGCGCCCTCTGCCATCCCGCCCGCCCGGTAAGCGGAGTACGCTGATTCGATTCCAGCTCGGAACACTGGAGGCCTTGGTCACTTTTTCTTTGTATTAAATGACATTTATTTAATGAGTATTATTTTTTCCATTAACATTAGCGTAAGATGTTTAATTTTATTATTTTTCATTGTTTGACTCACTAATATTTTGTTTAAATATGGGCCAGGGGCCTATTGCATAACAATTTACAACTTGTATTACAAGTGGAACTCTCTTTCTTATAAAATGAATTGGAGGGGGACTACCGCTTGTAATATGAGTTGTAACTTGTTATGCAATAGGCCCCTGTTTGAAACAAAATATTTCATTTCATTTATAAACGACCGAGCAATTTTAAGACTCGAGTTAACAATATTGTTTCGCCCCAAGTTACCCAGAATATTTTATTCTTTATTCTTAACACGTAATAAATCACACACAATCACACTTTATTCATAAAACGTAATAAATCAATCAATTCACTTCAGTGAAGGAAGTAAACGACTGTGTATTGATGAGCGAACCCATAACGTAACTGATACAATGAAGCAATAGACTCAGTTTTCATACATACATACAATCACGCCTGTATCCCATAAAGGGGTAGGCAGAGCACATGAAACTACTAAAGCTTCAGGGCCACTCTTGGCAAATAAGGGGTTAAAAAAAAACGAAACTGTGGCATTGCAGTTTTCATACTTTTTCAAAGTCGCTGAACAAATTTTTGGCTGCATTTGAATTTTTGCTCGTGTTACAGGTCGCACCCGGTACTTTAGTTTGAAGTTTCTAAATAATAATTATGAGTAATTTATTTAGGAAGTTATATTTACATATTTTTATCGAATCACGAAGGTAGTCTTAGTAAAAAAAAGTAATGTAAAAAAAAAACGTTTACTCAAGTAAGATTTATTGTAATATACAATCAGCGTAGGACATAATGTAGTTAAGTATGTATGCTATATGTAGGTAGTACGATGAAGGGTCAATCCACGGCAAGAGTAACATGAGTCACGATTTTATTCTTTCATTTGCTGCTGTATTTCAAATAAACACGCAATGAAGTCGTGACTCACGTTACTTTTACGTGGATTCACCCTGAATACTTGTATCGAGACGTGAAATGTCAATATTTGTCCCTTAGATGCATGATGATAAAAATTAACTAAATTCCTAAGATTGTTATGATACTTATGATGATATTTTGTGTTACGAAGACACGTCAAAGCTCCTTATAAAAAATGAGCTTAAGGCACTGGTCCCACCGCAAGCTAGTAAGCTATGAACTACCGGCTATAAGAATGAACAAAAGATATGCACTCCCGTGCAAATAAAAGAGACACGGCGATGTTTATAGTTACTCGCCCAGCGGTGAGCTATCGAAATCGCCGTGTCTCTTTTATTTGCACGGGAGTGATTATCTTTTGTTCGTTTTTATAGCCGATAGCTCATAGCTTACTAGCTCGCGGTGGGACCAGTGCCTAAGGGCCCTTTTTCTATGGAATAAGCTCGTATATTTAATTTGTTGCTTGTCATCACAAAAGTGATGCTTCAAGTGCAATAACATCATGCATCTAAGGGTTAGCATTTTTTTTCCATACTAATGTTGTATACAAATTTCAGATGGCACAGAAGACACCGAAAGCCGTAGTCAGAAGGCCGAGAGCCGTAAAGAGTCGCAGCCCAGCAGTCTAACGTCCAGCTCCATTTCCACCGACTCCAAGGACAAGCCCGAGGAACACACTGATGAGAAGCCAGAGGTATGGCTCGACCTCAGAACCATAATATTTTTTATTTTAAATATTACGTCGGTGGCAAACAAGCATACGGTCCGCCTGATGGAAAGCGGTCACCGTAACCTATGGACGCCTGCAACTCAAGGAGTGTCACATGCGCGTTGCCAACCCATTAGAAACTAGCACGGAGTACATCTGTATACACGGTAAAAGAAAAAGGACCATTCAAACTTTTGCGTAGTGACTTTTGAGGTCATACCAGCTGGCAATAAACATCAATGACGCTTGCCACCAATTGCAGTCATGGTTCTCAGCAAATGGACTGTTACTTAACTATTCCAAATCGAATGTTATGTTATTCTCTGGTCGAAAGGTTCAACCACCACCTTGCATGGCTAACTTTCCAATGACCATGTGCGAAGAGAGTAAGTTTCTAGGGTTCCTGATCGACAATACTCTAAATTGGAAGTGCCATGTAGACAATCTTTGTGATCGGTTGGGTGGTGCGTCGTTTGCGTTGAGAAAACTGAGGCCTCTTATTTCGGCAGAAGCCTTAAAGCAGGTGTACTTTGCGCATTTCCATTCTATCATGGCATACGGCTCACTGCTCTGGGGCAATTCAACTGATGCAAAAAGAGTCCTTATAATGCAGAAACGCGCAATACGTACACTTGCCGGTGTAAAAGACAGGTACCCTTGTAGAGAGCTCTTCGGTTCTCAACGTATAATGACGCACTACTCACAATATCTGTTCGACGTACTGCTGTATGTTAGACATAATATATCCCAATTTGCACGCATTGACTTTCCGGGCAAACAGCTTCGATCTACAGGCCGTCTGAGAACAGTCCCCCGTCGCATGGCACTTTCAAGAAAGAACCCTCGAGTCATCGGTCCTACTTACTATGAGCACTTACCTGCCGATCTGAGAAATGAGCCATGTGACGAAGCATTTAAGCGCAAATTGAGAAACCTTTTGTTAGATAACCCCATGTACTCTGTAAATGAGTACATGGATTTGAATTTTTAATGACCGATGATATAATTATACCTATATTTCTCTGTTATATAATATTTTCTTGCTTCGTGATAATTTCATGATATTGTAACTTAATTTATTAATTTTATTTAGCTTGGCATGTGTATTTTCTTTCTTTGTAAATGACGATCCTCATTTGGGAGACACAATTATTTTTATTTGGAATTTATTATGTAATTTTTGACGATCATGATGAGAAGATAAACATAATTTTGACATGTAGCAAATTTATAGTGTAATTTTTATCATGAAATAAAGAAATCTAATCTAATCTAATGAACAAGTCATAATAAATAGGAACCAATGCTAAAATCGAAAAAAATTTTTGGCTGTTTCACACATTTCGACTGTCATGATTGCGCTCATTTCTATAATAATAATAATAATAATTAGTCCAGTAAGTACCTAGACTTGGCTCACGAGATAACCACCATGTGGGATGTTGATTCAACGATCATTGTCCCGATAGTCGTTTCAGCGAACGGTCTCATAGCGAAGAGTCTCGACCAACATCTTAAGAGACTCTCGCTTGGTGGTTGGATCAAGGGCCAGATGCAGAAGGCGGTGATTTTGGACACAGCGCGGATAGTCCGACGGTTCCTCTCTCTGCAGCCCTAACCACCGGCAGCTTGGGCCCTGCCCCGCTGCTGGCGGCACCCTAGGTTAGGTTTTTTATAATGTGTTTATATGTTTTATATTGTGGGAGCCCTAATTATAACAGAAACTCTTGAATCAAATTTTAATAAATTATATTTATCACGAAAAGAAAATCACAACGATAATAATAAAATATTTTTGTGACTTTTATATTAGACATTGACACCTCTCAATCAATCATTACAACAGCCAGAAAGCTAGAATAGGTTATACAAAAAGGTTAGCTAAAGCCGCCACATCAGCCCCCCTCCAGACCCTTAGGGTCGATATGAATCAGGGAAACGTACGACCCGCCCGGACCGTGTGCGTCGCTCTGGAGCTTCACGATGCTGGATATCCTCCTCGAGCATGTGAGCAGGTTTCACACGATCGATGGACACACTAACGGGCTTCCCACGAATATCTATTTTAAAAACCTTGTCACCTCTACTGATAACTCTGTAGGGTCCAGTGTACGGGGGTTGAAGAGGTTTCCGGACCGCGTCATGCCTTAAAAACACGTGAGTGGCTGTAGCAAGATCTTTGTGCACGAAAACCTTCGAAGCACCATGGCGTATGACTGGTGAAGGTTGAATGTCTTGCATGTGCGTCCTTAAGCGGTGTACAAAATCGGTGTAACTTAAGTCCTCTGGGTTCGACGCTGAGGAATGGAAAAAATCACCGGGCAACCGCAAAGGTTCGCCATAAACTAGTTCAGCAGTGGAAGCTGCCATATCATCCTTCCATGCCGTTCTTATTCCTAAAAGTACTAAAGGTAGGCGTTCCACCCAATCGATGCTGCCATGACACATGATTGCAGCTTTCAATTGTCTATGGAATCTTTCCACTAATCCGTTTGATGCAGGATGATACGTAGTATGAGAGACGTGTGCACCTGTCATGTTGGCAAGACGATGAAAGAGATCGGACACAAATTGACGGCCTTGGTCGGTGGTAATTCTGTCTGGGCAGCCAAACCTAGACACCCAACCGGCCAAAAACGCCTCACTCACTGTTTCTGCTTTAATATCAGCAATTGGCATTACCTCCGGCCATCTGGTAAATCTGTCCACGGCAGTCAAGCAGTATGAAAATCCGCGGCAAAATGGTAAAGGCCCTATCAAGTCTATATGTACTTGAGAAAAACGTTTAGATGGCAATTCGAAATTATGAACTGGAGACGTAACATGCCTGCTGATCTTTGACCGTTGACAATGCAAGCAGCTCCTCGTCCATTCGCGACAATTTTTCCGTACTCCGGGCCAAACAAAACGCTGTGTCACCAATTTCGTCGTACCCTTAGCTCCTGGATGGCTTAGGCTATGTAGTAGATTAAAAACTTTACGACGAAATTCAGGTGTGACGTAAGGTCGCGGCGTGGACAATGATACGTCGCAAAACAACTCTGTGGCGGAATCAGGAACTTTAATTTTGACCAAACGCAGTGAAGATTTATTGAGAACATTGCGTATTTCTGTGTCAACATTTTGTGATGCCGCCAATGCGTCGTAGTCTAAAGCACTAATCGCTTCTACCGGTCGTGACATCGCATCGGCTACTACGTTTTCATCTCCCGCAATATGTCTAATATCGGTCGAAAACTGCGCAATAAAATCTAAATATCGAAACTGTCTGCTGTCTGGGAGAGCACTTATCGAGAGACTTTTTGAAAGCGAAAGTTATTGGTTTATGGTCAGTTAGTATGGCAAAAGGTCTGAGCTCTAACATATGTCTAAAGTACTTCACGCTTTCGTAAATTGCTAGCAACTCTCTGTCATAAGGACTGTATTTTCTCTGGGCTGAATTAAGTTTTCTGGAGAAAAAGCCAAGGGGCTCCCAGGAATCACCAACACGTTGCTGTATAACTGACCCAATAGCTATGTCAGAAGCATCAGTAACAAGAGCTATTTCAACATTAGAACGTGGATGGCTAAGAAGTGCTGCGTTTGCTAAACTGTTTTTACATTCTAAAAACGCTTTCTCCAATTCTAGAGTCCAGGTTATACTATCCTTGTTACGAACTTTGGAACCGGCAAGTAAATAATTCAGCGAACTTTGTACCTGTGCTGCATGCGGTATGAATCTCCGGTAAAAGTTCAGCATTCCTAAAAACCGTCTCAGTTCTTTAATGTTGCTCGGCTTAGGAAAGTCTTGAAGGGCTGTAACCTTGTCCGGCAGTGGCTTAGTACCTGCACTAGATACACGGTGTCCCAAAAACGTTACTTCTGCTTGACCGAAGTCACACTTCGCCGTGTTTATCAGGACGCCGTGCTCTTTTAAGCGTTCAAAAACTAGTTTCAGATGACTTACATGCTGTTCTTCGTTTTCGGAAGCAATCAGGATGTCGTCGATGTAAGCGAAACAAAATGGTAGATCGCGAAGTATCTCGTCAATGAACCTTTGAAAGGTCTGCGCTGCGTTCCGGAGGCCAAACCCCATGAAAGGGAATTCAAATAGACCGAATGGAGTGGTGATTGCCGTTTTCGGTATATCTTCAGGTGCCACAGGTATCTGGTTGTACGCACGAACAAGGTCAAGTGTGGAAAAAATATTGCAGCCTTGAAGGATATGAGTAAAATCACAAATATGCCTTACCGGATATCGGTCTGGTATGGTCCTTGCATTTATAGCTCGGTAGTCACCGCATGGTCTCCAACCACCGGTCTTCTTCGGGACCATGTGTAGCGGTGATGACCACGAGCTGTCCGAGCGGCGTGCTACACCTGTACGGACCATGTCTTCAAACTCCCGAGTCGCTATCTTCAAGCGGTCCGGGTCAAGACGACGCGGCCTGGAAAACACTGGTGGCCCGGGGGTAGTATTGATATAGTGAAGCGTTTTATGCTTCACCTCGCGCTCCGTAGGATCCCCGGCGGGCTTAGTGATCTCGGGGAACTGATGCAGCAACTTGTGAAAACGAGAAGAACCTGCAACAGCTTTAATATGGCAGATAGCGATGGCGCTGGATACCGGAAATGCAGACGCGGTAAGTAGCGTAGTGATGTCTATTAATCTGTGATTTCTAGCGTCAACTAGCAAGCCATAAAAAGATAAAAAATCTATACCTATTATAGGTTTAGTTACATCGGCAATAACAAAACGCCAATTAAAACTACGACGTAACTTAAAGTCTAAAGATAAACTAATCCAACCATACGTGGCAATTATAGTACCATTCGCGGCGAATAACTCATAGTTCGTTTTATGACGTTTTTCTCCACGTAAAAACCTAAGCGGATAAACACACAGATCAGAGCCAGTGTCCACCAAATACTGCACTTTACTGGAACTGTCCGTCACGAATAAGCGGCTTGACTTATTAGTACAGTCACTCGCCGCAAGAAGCGACTGTTTTACTGGTTTTTTTTATAAGAACACGGGGGAATACATTTATGTGCCTTAACTCCGAACCGATCATGGTACCAGCAAAATTCTTCATCTTCAGCAACGGCACGGCTACGCGACCGAAAACTTCGCCGGTTTCGTGACCTGGAACGTGACCTGTAGCTCTGGCGGCCTTGCGACAATGCCATCACATCGAAACGTCGCGTCAATTCTTCTATTTTACGATCCAAGTCATGGATATGTGAAGAGCTTGATGAAGCAGTAGCTACTTCAGGTATTGGGGGCGAAGAAGATGTTGCCGCAACATGGGGTAGCCGGGAAGCTGACGGTATTTCCATGATTTTATCAGCTAGTTGCGCTACGTCATCTAATTTCAAATTATCCTGCGTAGTAATAATAGCCTGCAAGTAGTTTGGTAAGCGGTTTATCCAAATGGACCGAAGGAAATCGTCCCCAACGTCGTCAGCGAGACTGCGCAGATGCCGCAGGAACTGACTGGGTTTTCGGTCTCCTAGCTCTTCATTATTTAGCAATTGCGTTCGACGTTGATGCTTCGATGCCGACAAACGATTTATAAGCTCTTGTTTCAACGTCTCATACTTATCTTGGGCCGGAGGGTGCGATCTTCGACCTCCACGGCATACTTGTAGTCGAGCACGGAGATAACGTGATAAAATTTTGTAGCGTCGGCAGTGATCTTTTTCAGTGCAAATTGACCGTCCACGTGAGCAAACCACAGTTCGGGTTTATGCGGCCAAAAAGGTGGTGCTTTAAAAGTAGCCCTGCACTGCGCGACCTCACTGTCTTGTGACGATTCGTTCGCGTTCGGCGCGGTTGGCACAGGCTCACCAAAGGATTCATTTTCATTCGACATTATTCGCAGAAAATCCGTTTGCACAACTTTCAAATTTCAGGAGGGGTCACCACATGTGGGAGCCCTAATTATAACAAACGATTTAGAAAATCACAACGATAATAATAAAATATTTTTGTGACTTTTATATTAGACATTGACACCTCTCAATCAATCATTACAACAGCCAGAAAGCTAGAATAGGTTATACAAAAAGGTTAGCTAAAGCCGCCACAATATTGTTTTGTAAGTGTTTTATTTTATTTTACTTTTATACTCATATTGTAAAAAACCTAATCTAAGAAAAGAAATAAATAAAGGAAATAATAATAATTACTTCCTTAACAACGAGTGTGGGATGCATCGTGATGTGGTGGCAGTTGACGGAAACCTCACGCCGCTCTCCTTGGCGAAAGAGAACTGGCGCAAACCTGTGGTACTAAGCACTGCGGACCGCAAGGCGGTATGGGAGAGCAAGCAGCTACACGGGCGGTTCTACAAGGCCCTCACGGGACCCGATGTAGACCTGCTCGCATCGGTGAACTGGTTACGATTTGGGGACCTCTTCGGAGAAACCGAGGGTTTTGCCTGTGCAATTGCGGACGAAGTTATGATGACGAACAACTACCGGAAATATATCCTGAAGGACGGTACGGTCGACATTTGTCGGGCATGCCGCCGTCCCGGAGAGTCACTCAGGCATATCATTTCCGGTTGTTCTCATCTTGCTAACGGCGAGTACCTGCACAGACATAATCTCGTAGCCAGGATTATTCACCAGCAACTTGCTCTTCAATACGCCTTGTGGACCGCGAAGTACCGTACTACAAGTACTTGCCTGCGCCAGTTCTTGAAAATGGTCGTGCCACGCTCTATTGGGATCGATCTATTATCACTGACAGGACTATTGTAGCCAATAAGCCTGACATTGTGATAATAGATCGACCGCAACGCCGGGCCGTGCTCGTTGACATCACCATCCCCCATGATGAGAATCTCGTGAAAGCCGAGAAGGACAAGTCCAGTAAGTACCTAGACTTGGCTCACGAGATAACCGCCATGTGGGATGTTGATTCAACGATCATTGTTCCGATAGTCGTTTCAGCGAACGGTCTCATAGCGAAGAGTCTCGATCAACATCTTAAGAGACTCTCGCTAGGTGGCTGGATCAAGGGCCAGATGCAGAAGGCGGTGATCTTGGACACGGCGCCGATAGTCCGACGGTTCCTCTCTCTGCAGCCCTAACCACCGGCAGCTTGGGCCCTGCCCCGCTGCTGGCGGCACCCTAGGTTAGGTTTTTTATAATGTGTTTATATGTTTTTTATATTGTTTTGTATGTGTTTTTGTATTTTACTTTTATATTCATATTATAAAAAGCTTAACCTAAGAAGCAAAATAAATAAAGGAAATAATAATAAATCATTTATTTCGAGCAAGTTACACTCATAATATTTGTTAGTAAAAAAAAAATAACTGAATTTTAAGATATGTGTTAGTGCTTAAGCCTAAGAATACTTATAATTAATTATAACTATGTACATTTTCTTTTTTCTGAGTACGGCACATGTAGCCGACTGCAGCGTAGCAAAAAGGGGGAGTCCAACCTGTCCCCTATCATCTTCATGACGATGTTGTGTGGACGATGTGTGACGACGATGTGTCTATGGAACAGCCAATTTTTTTTCGCGATTTTAGCATTGATCCCATAATAAAAGTTGTTCATTATGAATTTATGACCTCAAAAGTGACTTTTCAAAGTTTGTACGGTCCTTATTCTTTCACCCCGTATTATGCTGTCTTTGAGCAAAATACCCTATCTACGATATTATAGGTACTTTCCCTTCAAGTCTCATCGTCTTGGGTCAGTCTGTATTGTGTAAGGCCCTCATATTGGGCGTGCGGTGTGCATGTCAAACAATGGAAGCTAACGCCCGGCATGACCGATTTCTTTCCTTCCTGTATCTATGGGCTCGAATAATTAATGGCAACGTCACAGTTGTGTTGCCCTATTACGGCACTATCCCTTTTTTACCGGCTATAATCTGACTAAAATACAACTGATAGCGGCCGCCCGTACCTTAACATAAAATTGTAAAACCTTCAATCATAAAGTTTGTTTTGAAATAAATAAAAATTAATTAAAACAACTCATTCACCCCTTTATAAACTCATTTTTTTTTGTAGGTGAAGGAGACACCGGAGAGTATAGACGCCTGACTGGTGCGAGTCAGGCTCTGTGAGTGCTACCAAACGAAATATTACAGCGGGAGGTAAACCGACCACCGGCGGTCATACTTAGCTTAGCGGTCCGCCTGTCCAATTTATTATCTAATAGCGACCCGCCCCGGCTTCGCACGGGTACTTAAATACCTATATGTAAACCTTCCTCTAGAATCACTCTATCTATTAAAAAAATCCGCATCAAAATCCGTTGCGTAGCTTTAAAGATTTAATAGATACATACATAGGGACATAGGGACAAAGAAAGCGACTTAGTTTTATACTATGTAGTGATTTTTCGTTCTCAAGCAAAACGTAGGTGGTACGTACGTACCCCATTGGTGTCGCCTACAAGCACAGTCAACGGCATAAATAAGTGATGATTTCCATACCTTGTCATATTAACGTCTTGTCTGAAATTTCATACGAAATTGTTAAACGATTAAAAACGACAAGGTACAAAATCATCACTTTATGACGGTGTCGGTACGAAGTTACAGGTAGACTTGTCGGTTGTACTCACGTTGTTATATCGCTACTGCTGCGACATGTTTCGCGCCAATTTTGGAGGCCCCTCTTCAGGCGTCGTGCTCGCGGCGGCTACACTCCGTGCACTGACCGCGTCCGGCGCGCTGACAGGGCGGGGGCAACGTTATAACAACGTGATTCATTAAATATTTGAATATGTCTCACAAAAGCTTTACGTCTTTAGACTTGTTTTATTTATCCTTAGCGAAATTATGTCTGTCTGATATATCGGACGCCGGTTAAAGGGTCTTTCTAACAGGTAACTTGTATGAAAATACGAGCAAATTTCGTCTTTTTGGTAAGCGTCAATGTTGGTACATTTTACTTGAGAACGATACAAATGTACATTGCCTTTTTCTCTGACGAAGCAAAGTTTGAACGCGAATATAAAATATTTGTTTAGTAATTGGACAGGTCAAATGCCACTCTTGTACGTACGTAACCTATGAATCATAGTAATTGAACTTAGCTATTGAAATTGTAATAATATAAATACGTGTATGATCATTATCGCTGTTACTCAATTATTTCCTGAGCGCCAGAAAAAGACACACAGTCACACATATTGCTTTAATAGAGCCCCTAATGTAAATTTCATTTGAAAAAGTTACATTTCGTTTTTGTACGAATTTGTTATAATGAGACTCAGACGAAGGATACTATAGACTTGACGCAAGGGTATGCCCGTAAGGGACAGATATAGAATAATGGAGCGAATTTAAGA
This sequence comes from Leguminivora glycinivorella, assembly GCF_023078275.1. Classification (NCBI taxonomy): domain Eukaryota; kingdom Metazoa; phylum Arthropoda; class Insecta; order Lepidoptera; family Tortricidae; genus Leguminivora; species Leguminivora glycinivorella. The sequence goes on from NW_025952831.1 coordinate 911,917, forward strand.
ATCACTTAAAAAATGGCTGACAGTTTACCATACACAACCTACGTAATTTGGGCGGATAATAAGCTTGACAAGTCACGTCCTTATTGTTTGCCTACTAGTTTGCCTAGTGAAACTATGACAAAGACAAAAAATAACATTTTGCTCTCTGTCACTCTTATTATAATTTGTATGTGACCATCTCGTTCGGTAGTGGTATTATTATTTGGCTGTCTAGTCTATAGTATCCTTTGTTTAAGTAATAAGATAAGCTGTGTTTCTAAAACATCTCGCTTGGCGCGCTGATGAAAACCCCATTGAAAATCGTTTACGAATAGAATGAAATTTACAATAAGTACAGGGTGCGTAGCCGAATGGTACAAACGCTCACGAAACGAAACGCTAGTAGATATCTATCTCTATCGCTCTTGCGTATTGGCGCGACAGAGCCAGACTATCTTTCGCGGCGTTTCGTTTTCGTTTCGCGTCGGAGAAATGCCATTCGGCTACGGGGCCAGGCTACATTGAACTAGTTAGTTTTAGAGCTTTAGTTTTTTCTGTATTTAAAACTGTTTTTATCAGACCCTAATGAGTGCGCTATATGCTCGAAAAGTTAGATTAGTTTGTGACCAGACATCTTAACTTTTCTAGCAATGTCGGTGCGGCAAGGTAAAAAAAAGGAATTCATACATGTTTTTTCTAGGTAGGTGATAAATTTAGGCTAATTTTACTTTTATCAACCCAAATTAACTATTCCAGCTGTCATACTATATGATTCCTATGTCGAGACTAGCTTCATCAAAGTTGCTGGAAAAGCTACGATGTGTATGACATAAATATCAAATCGTTAAATGACTTCCGAAAGCAAAATAGGAACTGTATTCAATGAAGAATTATTATATGATGAAATAAAACTATGGAAACGTAATAGTACATTACGATACAAGTGCGTAAAAAAGGAAGTTCGAAACGAGTGGCGTTCGGTCGTGTTTTAAATCGACACGAGTTACGAATTTCCTTTTCGCACGTGTATCGTACGACGTTTTTCAGTACAGATGAGCCTCCGAAGTTTCGACCTGGCATATAATGAACCACTTCTCGCACTAGTGCGTAAAAAAAACACCATCTGTACTGAACACACTTTATTGTACATAACACAAGTTAGGACATAGAAATACAAGTTAGGACATAGTTATGGTGTACAAAGGCGAACTTATCCCTATAAGGGATTATATCGCGTATAATACGCGATATAATCCGTTTCCATAGTTTTATTTCATGAGTAACTATCGCGGTAACCGAAGACAATGTAATTATTATATAAGTTTATTTTTAGTGTGACTTGTCAATGCAATAATTGTCTCTCAAAGCATATAATACTAGAGAGCGGACAAGCCGCCGGTGGACGTGTCACAGTTGTTCACATTGAGCATATAATTGTCGTGTGCGTGCGTGATGACGCGACTCGCTAATCGTTCGCATGTACACAGCCATGGAAATGATGCGCGTGTAATAGCCCAATAAGAGCGTCTGTCTACAAGTGTGTGTGTGAGTTCAAGAACTTGCGACAAGCGTATTCAATACAATTCGCCCGGCATTTCCGATCTCCTTCCTTCCTATATCTGTGAATTGTCTCAATAGTAAGCTTAGTATGACCGTCTAGTACTAGTTTGTAGTTTTAATAATAAAACTACCGTGAAACACTGACATATTAAACATGTAAAATCGGGTAACTCGCGTAAAATTGTCGAAGGTCGCTCGACATGTTTCGCTCCGTAACGAAGAACATTTTTATTGAGCACGCGCGATGCCGATGACACCAATGGTTCAATGGTGGTGGGATGGTGGTTCGACAGCTTTATGTGAGTTACCTGATTTTACATGTTTAATATTACTAGTTTCTACAAACTACCTACCAGACCTACGTCTAGAATTTTCAAATTACTATTTGGCTGTGTTCTTGTCTAAATGGGATGGCGTATTTATTGTTTTTTTTTGTGTTTTGATTTGGTGTACATTAAAACATTTTTATATAATTTGGTTTATTTAAATTCTTTCTAAATATCACTTGTAAATATGTTTTAGTTACGTAACAGGTTTGAAACCAATTTTTGCAAGTATTCAAGGCTTTTAAATAAAACTAAAAGTATATTTAATACATTTTTTAAGCATCACCATTCATTGATAAGTGATAACTGATAAGTGAATATATTATTATGATATTGCCTTGTATCACAGAATAATTAATAGTATTTACAGAAAGGACACTTCCTAACAAAGCGAAGATTGACAGCAGTTGAGGGTCGAATTCCCTTCTAATGCTTTCGACTATTTAGGGTTGTCTGAAATCACTTAATTATCCAATATGTGGTAGCGCCCGCAAAGGGAAGTCAAGTTGTACCAACCCTAATAATATCTACGTAGCAAAGCGAACCGAATGCTGCCGGAATCGCCCTATCAGGAGACTGTCTGTGTCTATCCACTGATTTAATGTGGTATAATTTATTCTTAGCGACAACCCTGAGTTTGAATCCTGGTATGGGCATTTATTAATGTGTTGAGCACAGATTTTTTTTTCATTTGTCGTGGTCTGAGTATCAACGATACAAGCCTTCTTGAGCTACAATATATGTAATATAACGGTCCCATGCAGAAAGAATTTCCTAAAATACTATGTCCAATATATGAAACGTAAATCTAGATGTAAAATAGATCTTTTTTATCGTAATAGTGGAATACAATTTAAAATTATGTTTTAAATGTATGATAAATAAGATAATACTTTCCAAAAACGACATCATGAAACTGATTAATATAGTCATATTTTTTTTTTAAGTTTAAACCAGTGTCAGTTTCGTAATGCAGTTTTTATAATTTTTTATACACAAAAATCTTATGTAGCTTCGATCACATCTTAAAACCTACGAATATGGTCATTTTAATGGTAGATTTTAATTAAATGGTGTTGAATTTCGAAATTTTAGAAAAGACTGATGTTTAATTGAAATCAAGTTTTAGACTATAGAGCACACGTTTTAACAATGTTGAAGTTAGAAATATTTTTCTCAATAGCACTAGAGCTAGATCAAACATTTAAAAACGATGACCTGCTTTGTTCCCTATTGTCATTAAGAGCAAATCTGCGCGTCATCATGGCGCTGATTATTCTGTTTGACCTCTATTATATGAGGATATTAGTAATAAAATAAATAATTTTACAGAAGGTACAGCATTATCATGTTTTGCAATCAATAAAGTTATAGGAAATTGTAAGTGCGATAGGGACGCACCGACTCGATAAAATTTATCACACTAGTGTGCTACGCCCGCAGGTCTAGCAAATGATTGGCGCGAGATTGTGTAGACATTTTTAATTACAAGCAGTTCCAGTTTTCACAAAGTTAGCAATTGTATTTATTTCGTTTTAAAATTGTGTTCATAAGTTTAATTCCTATGTACTCGTTAGGATCTATCGTTTAGGTTATACCTCATTGTTGTGACGTAATTATGTATATTAATTAACCGTATGGAATTATATTTCACATACTTTTATGTAAATACCTCATTTTTCACGTTGCTAAGGAGATCTTTGCCTAGTAAAAACATTGATTACAGTATACCCAATGTTCGGAACAAGCAATAGTCAATTTATTATATTTTTAATAGACCTTTTAATCATTTAAATTATGTCAATTTTATGTGAATATAATATCCGCTCCGGTGTTTTTATCACTTGTATTTTGGGTATACTATAACAATGCATTATTTGACACATGCTACATAAGTCAGTGCCACAGTTTTTGTTACTCAAAAAATAAAAATACAGATAAGAGCAATATAACTTCGTCCACTCAAACACCAGTGAATAAATATAATTTAGTCTTAAAGCAAATGTAAATATTTGAATGAAATGTCGCTATCGATTCATAGAGCGATAATCGATCATAGATCGGTTGATTTAGAATTTTCAATAGATCGCTTGACGTGACCATAACGATGCGATTTGGGGTTGATTTAGACTGTACAAATTCCATGCGAGCTTCATTACAATGCGACCTGTGATCGGTCGACTAGATAGGATGTAACCCTAAGCGCCGGTTGCATCAAACCCTCTGTCACCATTAACCTCGTAAGGCCCACCATAGTTAGTTTTCCCATTTTGAATTTGAACCTTATTCTATAAATAAATTGGTAAGATTTTCGTTTGTTTCAAAAATCAATGTATCAATGGATAATCTACTTTATTCAGTTCCTGGAAGGTTCAAATTAGATTGCGACAGTATGTACATTGTAATGTACATTGGGCCTTACGAGGTTAAAGCGTTCGTTAAATTTTATTGTATGGGAAGTTCCATAGACGTCTGCTGCGTGACGATGAAGTGCCTGTCAAATGTGGTTACAACTAAGTGCGTTTTCACATTATCCGCCATATTTGATTTTTGCCTTTGAAATTCTTCCGACTTCCGATATCAGATTGTGAAAACGCACTAAGGTATGAATGGATAATAGGAGTGTTATGTTCGGCGGGGGCTACCCCTTGTTATCGCTCTGCAACGTCTATGCGCGGATCCAGAGGGGGGGGGGGGTCATGGGGGTCATGACCCTCCCCTGGAGCCTAGGTTGGCCATACAAATAGACCACGTGACCCCCCCCCCCCTGGGCACGAAGCTGGATCCGCGTACTATGAGCGTGCACTATTACGGCCCAGCCACGACATTGGTCTAAGCGCGGCAGCGGTGAGCGGCAACCATACGTGCGAATGAAAAGTCCCATCGCTGTGTCTAGCTTCAATGTATGGCTGCCGCTCACCGCTGTCGCGCTTAGACCGAAGTCGTGGCTGAGCCGTTACACTTAATGACTCTCCAATGTTGGTATGTGACGTGAGCCCCAACCGACTTAATAGTGCACGCCCAATATGAGCGTGCACTATTAAGCCTGATTTAGACGGCGTGCGAACTCGTATGCGATTTTAGTTACGTTGCGGGCTGTTGAGGTTACATACAATTTTGCTCAGCCATCAAATACCGCAATGTAATAAAACTCTTATGCGAGTTCTCGTACCGTCTAAATGGGCCCTTACGCAATGTATCTAAAATCGCATGCGAGTTTGCGCACCGTCTAAATGAGCCTTTATACTTAACTCAATTATGTAGATATACAATTCGGTTTTTTTATGTAAATACGGCTTATTTCGTCACAGGTTCGCCATAATAGTTGTCATTATCACGCCTTTTTTTTTACCAAAAAAACCGGATTGTATCTAAATATATGGTTTTCGAAATGTAAGTCGAAAATACGTTTGTCGAATATTATTATACGATTGTGGAAGTGCTATTTTTTTTAACTACAAACTTCCGCATTAAGTAAGTGTACAGAAAAGTATAACCAATGTTGTTTATGACTAGTCTTTTTTTAATCGAAACAGCCCCAAGGGAACATATATTTTATTAAGGCAGCGATATATTTATTAACGACTGGCAATAATTAGTAATTTGTCCTTGGGTAAGTTTCTAAATATTTTCAATAAAATGAGAAAAATTGACAAAAAAAAAGCTTTTGTAAACTAAGCTGGTTATTTATTACAATAAATCTTCTAAAACTCGAGATTCTTTTATTTTATTTAAAATTAATAGCTCTGGTTACCTAATCTCTCGCTGTGCTTTGTATGTAATATACTACCTACTCATCAATTTATATAACACATTGTGAAACTCGGGGAAAATAATAAAAACACAAATTAATCTGGTACTTATATTAAAATATATTTATCACAATTTTTCTCAGAAAACAACTGAGATCTTAAAAAATATCTGATAGGTTTATGTACAATATTATGAGATTTACCTATTAAGGCCCGTTTACACGCTGCGAGAACTTGCATGCCAGTTTCCTTCAGTCCACAATTAAACTAAAATCGCATGCGAGTTCGCGCCCCGTCTGATTGGGCCTTTTGTCTACATTACATACTACTATAATACATAAAGCTTCCACTAACGCTATAACATACAACTTCTCGCAAAATATAAATTTTAAATACAAATATCATATAACATGAAATGATGATAATTCTACAGGGTGGCTAAAATTTGTTGACAAAGATATATTTCAACATCATTGTAGTGATTCTCAAATTATACGGTATGAATGAATGAATTAATTATTATGAGTCTAGGAATAAAGTGTCTCTTCTATAAAATTAAAGCCCGACCAGAAATATATGATTATTGTCAGGAGGGCGCTGTTATTCCGATGTATGGTGTGACAGTTCAGTTTAGTATGAAGAAAATAGTTCTTATGAAATTCCGCAAGATGGCGTGTCATGTTATCATTTATAATAATATTTCTGTAGGCCTAGCACATGATTGCTACCTACGGGAGTATGTCGCCGCGAGATAAATGACACGTCTTCTAACTGTATTAATGACATAAGGACGGGTAGTCTATCTCGCGGCGACATACTCTCGTGGCAATCAAGTGCTAGGCCTACTGGTCAGGCTTTACATTGCGTATCTTGTGAAATGGAGACGAGTCCAGCCAAAATATCCACAGTAGCTATATTACTTTGATATTTTTGTCATCTTACTATTTTCAGTCGACGTATTTTTAGACCACCTGTAAGTAAATTCACTATTCAGAAAAAAGTAACATTTATTCATATTACATTTACGCATACATACATCGATTCATAACAGTTGACGCAAATAAAATGAATGGCTGAAGTGATGAATGAAATATCGTCACTACTTTTAAAAAAACTTGTATCTTCGTCTGTCAATGAAAAGAAAATTGTAGTAAGTATGTATGGAATGCATATACACTTACTGCGTTTTAACTTTGAGGAACAGCTTGAGATACAAGATTTTTTAAAAGTAGTGAGGATATATATGTTTTCATTAACTAATGAAATAGGGTCTGAATGCATTTCAACAGGTACAGTCAACATCAATTGTAAAGGATGAAACAATGCACCAAAAGGATCTGACATCATGTATAACTTTTATAAATCCATACTAATATTATAAATGGGAAAGTGTGTGTGTCTGTTTGTTAGTCCGTTTTTCGGCAAAACGGAGCGTCGACATGATTTTTTAAGTGGAGATAGTTGAAGAGATGGAGAGTGACATAGGCTACTTTTTGTCTAACCCCCCACTTTCCTAAAAATGGGGGGTGGCCGGGTTTGTTCCAGGTTCGTCGTATTCCTTTTTCGTCGTATTCCAGTTTCGTCGGATTCCTGATTCGTCGTATTACTGTTTCGTCGGAATTATAAATATAATTACTATAATTACACTTTATACATGGTTAAAACCCCGTTTCTAAGTATATATATACCTATATAATTTACTTATATATTAATAGATTATTTCGACGAAACACCAATACTTACGACGAATCAGGAATCCGACGAAACTGGAATACGACGAAAAAGGAATACGACGAACCTGGAACAAACCCTATATTGTTTGTAATTTGACCTGTGGGTAAACTATGTTAATGTTATGAGCTGCCTTTTATCTTATTTACTACTTTTTACCGTCATAATAGAACATAGCCAACGTCACAAACGCTTACGATTCGTAAGCGTTTCGTTAGCTCTCCCTATCGCTCTTCTGTAGTGGCGCGACAGAGACAGACTGCGTTTCGATCGCCACGTACCGTCAACAATTGTCACTTCGGCTAGGTCGTCAGATCATATCAAAATTGGGTTCCTAGATTCACCAGATTCCTGTTTCATCGAATTATCTTTTAGGGTCCCCCCACATCTAGCGTCTCGCGAGCGTAGCGTCGGGCCAACTGTAATGGACGCTAGATGTGGGGGGACCCTTACTCGTATCGTAACGTTTTAACCCTTTAGGCCCACTTGCACCAACCACTTAACTCAGGGTTACTGGGCTGTCATCTGTCAAATTCCATATAAAACGGTGGGTTAACCCTCCATTTTCGTTGATGCAGAATTCTCAAGAAAGACATTTTATGCAAAATTCTTAAGATGGCGATAAGGTGCTCTTAAACAAGAATCCGGTGAATCAGGAACCCCAAATTCATTCCTCATTCACACATGATTAGTCTCCACGACCTTTTCCTCTTTCGTCCTCTTTTTCCCCTCCAAATCCGCGTATATGTCCTCTAGACTCCTCATTTTGGTCTCTGGTACACACCAGATGAGGTAAAACACGTTTGCGAGACATATAAAGCTGAAGACCCAGAAGATGGAATGGTAACCGATCCACGAGATAACTGGCGCAAACAGTTTGAGAAGCGCGAAGTCTGTGCCGAGAGATATGGCCATGATGAGAGTCGCTACTGTGCCTCGGAGCTGTGAACAATAAGTGGTTAGGTAAGTACAGTGCACTAAAACTTTACTAGCCTATTAGTTTTTAGGTCTGAATGTACTCGAGAGCGGGCGTGCGAGCGTGCGTCCACACAATGAACTTGAATTTTGAATCTCTCAACCGTGGTGAGTATAGGACATTAGAAATTAGAAAATATAATTAGATAACTTTTACCTAAAAATGAAACAAAATTTTTATCCATACAAAATAAATCGGCCCACAATGTAATGCAAACACGCTCGCGTTAAACGCTCGTTGACAGTTGTCATTGACTGTCATCGCAACAACGTTTACAGCACATTGCTGCTGGGATTTTTTTTAATTCGTTATGGGGTGAAAATTAAGGGTCTCTCATCAAAATCACCTCTCAATTAATGATAACATTAACCGAATTCTATTCCTGGTTTCATTTATCACCCTTATTACATTTACACGCTGTATTAATGTCATTATATTTTAACGGTTAAAACACAGTATAATAAATAGTACTATCGTACAGTATGGCCACTCCCGCTCCCCGCTGAAAGTGCCGCCCACCCCCTCTCAGTTACCGCCTGTCAAAAACGCGAACAGTAGACCTGTCATATTTCACTCATACAAGCATACTACGTGTTCACCTACACGAGCTTAGACTGTGTGCTAGGAACGCGTCTCTTTCATATATTTCATCGCCAGTGTCCAAGGTGTGGTTAAGGAGAGGGTTAAAACTGACCTGAAAGTTGAACATCTCAGTCATAATGACAAACGGCAGCGGCTGCAGGCCGGACGCATCAGCGAAGATGCATACACAAAGCGCCACGATGGGCACCCAGCCCGCCATGTACACTCCGATGCTTTGGAGATAGAACCAGACGCCTAGTAGACACATGCTGAAGCCGGCGAAGAGACTTGTAACGGCTAGCAGTGGCTGAAATAAATAGAATAAATATTTATTCGTGAACACAGTCAAGACAAAATACACATTAATAACAAAACAGTATTTAGTATTCAACCTGAGTTTAGTAAATTTATGTTTGATGTTACGATTATATTTGTCTCTGTTAGCTATTATTTCTCCTGCGCCAACATATATGTCTCTGTTTAACCCAATGGTTGGCTGGTAGAGAATGCCTTTTGGCAATAAGTCCGCCATTTGTACATGTTTCTTTAGTTGTGCAATAAAGTTCAAATAAATAAATAAAACAGAAAGGAATACCTAAAGTGCCACGAAATGGCCTCATCTCAGCGTGTTGCTGGTGACTTCCAGCGCTGATCTTCCGATGAGACCATCAAGTGAGAAAAATTCACGTAAGGTAACAGACAGAAGAAAAACAATATTACATAAAATAACAGTCTGGCTGTCAATATCAATAGTCTGACAAAAGTAAATATTATTTTTTGCTAAAATTTCATTTTTGGCACCAGCTTTTATCGTCGACTGTACCTTTCTTTCAACAGTCATTTACTGCTCTCCGAGACGTTTCTGAATACCCCTTACTCGATTTACGTTTCATAACAGAGTTCCTATGACCACCTTTCTGCTCCATCATCAGATCAGCTCCATGATACCATTTTAACATTGCGTTGTCACGTGATTTACATATGTGCAAAATTTCGGCTCAATCGGAAACCGGGAAGTGGGTGGAATCATTAGAAATCAGCCAGACACGCTGACGTAGATAGCTCTATCAGTTGACCTACAGTACACGTGCAGAAATCAATTGAAGACTCGTGCCAACAAAGGTCAATATACCAAGCTTACATAACGTGACTTATATGCGACTCATTTATTAATGCAAAGTACATTATACGGTAGCTAGGCGCTCATGTATGACATAGGGTGCATTGGGTAATTTCGAAGCACAGAAATACTCGGGTAATTTCGGAAGGGGAATCTTGATATGATGGAAATAATGGTGATTTTTATGTGACTTATAAAAGTAGTAGGGTACCCCCGTTACCAGCCCGGGTCTGGGGCCTGCTCCCAGGACCCCACCACCGCCCATCCATGGTCTTACTAAACCTAAAAAAAAAAGTAATAGCCCCCCATTTAGATTCATTGCGCTGGGTCCCGACGCTCTCAGAAGCCTCCTTCTAGTATTTACAGAATACGTTCTTTACACAATACACCTTGTGCACGACGGTTACAAAAGGATTACCGACCCTTTCTATTGTTCGATCTGGACTCTGCGCTAGACCATTGTTACCCTACCCAGCTACCTGGCAGTGTCATGCACACCTTTTCCTTGTGTGTCATACTGATAGGTATTTTATAATTAATTTTTAGTATAACTTTGTGATCATATGGATTGCGATTCTAACCTAACCTAACCTAATTAAAATACCTAACTTTTCCATTCGTAACCTACCCAAATTTAATTAAAACCTACTCTTAGTTAACCAAAGTAGTCTAGACTTACCTTTATGAAACCTGAGTTTCACCTACTTTTACTTTATTTCTATAAATGTAGGTATTTATGAAATGTATTATAATTACGTTTTAACTTAAGAACTTCTGAGTTACATTTAAGTTTATCCAAATACCTAAACTTAACGATCCTATCTAGCGTATCTTTCTTTTTCTCGAATATTTATGATATCTTATACCTATTTCTATCATACATCTCTTTGTTGTATTACCAAATTTGTACATATGATTAATAAGTCAATTTTATTGATTACGTCTTAAAATAAAAGTTACTTTCCCATCTTATCAAACTTTTTTTACATATATTTCAATGTTTTGTATCTGAATAAACCTCGATAATTTTGTGAAGTTGCATTTTTGCTTAATTGCTTTATTTATTGTACCTTCTTTGAATAATTTACTTACCTATGTCTATTATTATTTTTTATGACTTGTGTATTGTTTAAGAGAATGCATACTTTCAATAAACTTGTTAAGACGTGAGAAACTGAGAACCGGTTAAAACATGTTTAAGGCTAATTCTATGTGAAAAAAAAATGTCTTTTGTGTATTTTTATAGATAATATATATTTATTGTTTCCGTTTATTTGAATAATTCGGGTTTTGGGTAAAGAGATCCTTCGACGAACATGTCAAGGCATGATACTTTGTATTCATATTTAACAAAGAGCATTAACTGGTGTAAACATGTTTTAGACTAACGCACCGGTAATTCTTGTGACTTGAATTTATTATTGTAACAACTTAGGTGCTTTATTATAGATGTTTATTGTATTGTAAAATGACAAAAAGTTTATTGTTTGCGTTCAGGTATAAGATGAACTGGTTGAAACAAGATTTATGGTACGTTCCCCTGCTCTCTACCATATTACGAGTATAAAAGCCAAAGAGAGTCGAGGCTGAATTAGTATTCCTGTAGAGGCAGCCTTCTGTACCAGAGCTCCTTGTATCTAGTGTGGTATATAGAGAAGTGGAGTGTGCGTTCAAAAGTGAAGTGTTTATAGACAGATCTAACAATGGACGTGAGTATGTTTTTCTTTTTAAATTACTGTAACCCATATTGCCTTTTTATAATATTGTTTCGTCTAGTGTTCTTTGTATTTAATTAATAGAATTGTTAATAGTGTTTAAAATATTGTCTTTCATTGTTTCAGTTCTCTGAAAATACTTTCAAGAACTATTACTACCCGGAAAATCAGGGTGATTCAACCGATGAGGAAGGTACAGCTGGTTTCAAAGTTAAGCAAGCCCTCGCAAAGAAACGTCCTGGAAATAATATTGACAGCTTCTTTGAACGACCTAAAAAGCAGTGTAAAACCTTGAAACGGTCTTCGAATGTAAGCAAAGGTTCGCCAGAAGGCGTGGCTAATTTATCATCTGGACAAGATGATGGGGCGTATTCATCTCACTTAATTAAAATAGAGATATATGATATGCAAACAATCAAAAACATCCCAGCCACGGAACACTGGAAGCACGCGGACGTCAGACTGAAGTATTTTGCGTTGGAAGACGACTTGGAATTACAAAATACGCGAAATATTGTATATAATATTACAAAACAATTAGCTTCTAAGGACACATGTGTAAAATATTTTATAGATAATAAGAAACAGTGATAAATATAATTTTTAACGATAGCAGTAGGATAGTGTTAAAGTGTTTCACATTTCTTATCTTTCCTTTTTATGATTTAAGTAAATTTCCTTGTAAGATATTCTTTTGCATTGTTTCACATTAAAAATGACGAAAAGTGTTAAGTCGATCCATTACATTTGTTAATATGTAATAACCCTCTTTGTTTTATAAAATGTATACTCTTTATTGAATTACTGAACGCAGAAACTCAATGTGGGGAGGCGGCCTCGTTTGACAATGGATTCTCTGAACTGTGATGTTTTTGATGCGGAACTTATAAGACTCTGTGAAGTAATCGAACTAGATGAAGAGTTATATGAAGCCGCCCGACTTGTGAGCCAATGTCACGGAGAGACGTAAGTTATTTTCACTTATAATATTCATGTTCCTGCATGTTCAAACCATTTAACGAATACCTGCTTCATGTTGAGTTCCAACTTGTTATGACTGGATCTTGTTTCTACTTGTAACGATTATTTCCATTACCTGCTGAACAATAGGATAGTTTTTTAACGAGACGATACTTGATCTTATTGTTACGTTGATGGTGAGGTGGGAGAGCCCACATATATAAACGGGGTATCTGAGATTGTTATCATTCAGTGTTTTACCACCGTGCTTCAATAATTGTAATACTTATTTGTGACGTTCATTTCCAAAATGGTTTTTACTTACTATCATATTGGTCCCACTTTACCTCGTGACAAGATTGCACAATTAAGTAAAGAATTTATTTTAAAATGTTTCCATAACAGTATAAGGCTCTGGTACACAGAAAATAAGTTACCTTCCACATTAGTGGATGATTTTGATATTAAACCATACTTTACACCATGTAGTGGTCATTATATCAACGATTCCAAGAAGAAAACTGTATCTGAAGATGTAATTGACGGTGTTTTAATGATGCAAGCCTATTGTCAGCAGTGTCGAAAAGATTTGAGTTAGTATAAATGAAGTAACATTTAAATATTTTTAATTATATCTCGCATCAGAGTATTTATAAATGTATATGTTTTCGTTGTTTTAGATCTTCTCAAATAGGAGGTGGATTGAAAAGGTCGGCTACAGTTTTAGAGACAGAAGAAGAAGTATCTGTTAAGAAAAGTCGCCTAGCTGTTGAGCCTACATCATCAACGTCATCTAAACCAACCCCTTCTGTCATTGTAAGTACAAATAATAATGCTGAAATTGAATGTTCTGTATGTAAAAAGTTAGTGTCTAAAAGATATTTTAAAAATCATTTAAACAGTAATCTCCATAAAAATAATGTTATAAGATCTGACTTAGAATGGATTGATGTTCAATTAATTGAGAATGCGTTTAAGAATAGGGTGGCCACTTATAGAATACTACTTAATGAAAAAGTTTACCAACCTTTTACACCTGAAACTATTTTACAAAAGAATAGAGATAAAATCTTTGCATTATTGGATCGTTCCCTTAGTAATCATTTTGCATTGAAAGTTAACTTTATTCTAAATGCCGATTTTACACAAGAGAGCAAACAAATCAATAATACTTTTGATTTCCAATTATGTAACAATATTATTGATACTAGTAGCGACAAGGATGAAATTTTCGAGTCCGTGGTTAAGGATATATTAACAAAATTATCTAACTTTGAAAGAAAAGACAGTGGGTGGGGTTTAGTAAAATTTAACTATCTAGATGTTAATGTTAACAAATTTAATCCGTTGCGCGGTTCTTCTTATATTGAGTTACCACGAGATATTCAAAATAAAAAAGCAGTTATTAATGTAAAAAATAGTGATCAAGAATGTTTTAGATGGGCAGTATTGTCAGGATTATACCCCCCAACAAACCATCGTTCAAACTGTACTAAATCGTATATTGCTCATATAAATAAATTGAATTTTAGAGATTTAACTTTTCCAATAAAATTGGGGGATATTCCAAAATTTGAAAATAATAATAATATGAGTATAAACGTTTTTGGAATTGAATACAATTCTCAAAATAAAAAACATGATATAGTAGGACCATTGCATTTAACAAAGTGTAGAAAAGATATCCATTTGAACTTATTGTATATATCCAAAAATAGTAACGGACATTATTGCTTTATCAAAAACTTATCTAGATTAGTATCTAAGCAATTATCAAATACACAGCATGCTGTTCATATTTGCGATGGATGCTTATCCAACTTCACAACTCACGAAAATTTAATGAAACATCAAAGAAACGATTGTTTCCATGTTTGCACACATTTACCTTCAGAACAAGATAAAAAGAAAAACTGGTTCAATGAAAACGTTCCCACCAATGAAGTTACCTTCGATAATTACGAACGTAAATTAAGGGTGCCTTTTGTTGTTTATGCTGATTTTGAAGCCTTTTTAAACCCAATAGCAACACAGTCAAATAACCCTACAACATCTTCTACTACAAATATTCAAAAACATGAGGTATATAGTTTTGGATATTATATTAAGTGTTCTTATAATGATAAATTGTCTGTGTATAGAACATACAAAGGTAAAGATTGCACCCAGGTATTTATGAAGTACATAGAAAAAGATTTAAAAAGCATTTGTAAGAGGAATACTTTCGGAAAAACTCCATTGCCTTTATCCATTGAAAATAATAAACATATTGCTCAGAGTAGGACATGTTACATTTGTGATAGAAATTTAAATAGTGATTCTATAATTTCCTATAATTTCCATACTGGTCTTTACGAAGGCGTAGCACATACATTTTGTACTGAAAAATACAAAGCACCTCAATTTATACCTGTATTTTTTCATAATTTGAGTAACTATGATAGTCATTTCATAGTACATGGACTTGGTTTGGTGGAAGGGGACAGGGATCGGAACCCGTTCCCAAATACCATTTGATATCGTTCTTAAACCGTTACCTATAAATTTTGTTCAATGGGAACAAAATAATTTCGGTTACGGTTCTTATATCGTTCCCTAAACGAACGGTTCATTATAAATTTTGTTCAGTGGGAACAAAATAATTTCGGTTTCGGTTCTTATTTCGTTCCCTCAAAGAACAGTTCCTTACAGTAACGTTTAAATGAACGAACAGAATTTTAGCGTTCCTAAAACCAATATTATTTCGTTCCGAGCCGCGCGGGAGTAGGTATAGCGACTGTAGCGAGCGCCAGAGCCGAACGTTTTCGCCGACGCACGAGCCGCCTTTCGCTGTCTCTTTTTCACACGAAGTTCATGTATATTTCTGTTTCGGTTAGCCGGCCGGCCGCGGCCGGCAATGAAGGTGAAGGTAGGTTGTTTGTTTTGTTTACTTCATTTACTTGAGTTGCAATTTTCGGCGTATAAACAGCGAACGTGCAGTGATAGTGTATGCTTGATATTGAAACTATTATGATAGGAAGAAACAGCATAGAATATACACCATGTATAAAGGGCGGCAAATTTTAAAATTGTAGGGCTCACCGGCCAATTGTCTTCATAAAACCTGTCTACTTAAAGTTTCACGTTAACGGAATCATTAAAGGATTAAGACGATACAGGAGGCAAGCACGAATTCAGATTTTTAGGTCTTTATCGCCGTCGCGTTGACGGGGGCGGAACCCACAGAGAGGCCCTGTATAGTAAAGTTGTGTGTGCGCGTGGCGCACGCACACAGACGCGTACGCCGGCGGCGCAAGTACTCGCGCTCGAGCCGACCGGCGCCCGCAATCGCTCTCTATAGTCTCTATCTATATTTTTCTAGTTTTGGACTTCTGATTTGCGTATAGTTTTGGACTCCGTGAAGTATACTCGTACTGATTTGAATAGAATGCAAATTTGTCATATTTTAGGTATTCTAAATATTATTCCTTACCTTATACATAATGTAATTATCTTAAAAGGAATCATGATACCGAAATAAAGTTATTCGGTATGTAAAAAACTAAAGCCTTTTCGATGTCAAAAAGAAAGTTTAAAATAATTTTGTGATAAAGTAAATATTTTCTGAAAGGATTGGGTTATACCTAGGGATTGCAATAATATAAAATCCGGATTTTCGGATTATTTTTAGGGCAAAATCCGAACTCCGGATTAAATCCGGATTTTTTTAGTAACTAAAGCCTGACAAGTTTTTATTTGACCCTGGAAGAGTGTCGCTACAAATCGTTTTCATATGGCAATAATGTGCCGACGTCATGTATAATCGGGACAGCGAGTACTGGGTTTCGTTTCGCGTTAATATTTGTAGAAAATTAAAGCATGGTTTTAGAGAATGACAATTTAATAAGCTAGGTTTGAAGACTTGCTACTTCCACACAGCCTAAAATTCATGAAGCTTGTGCCTGTATCGAAGTCGTCGATGTTTATTTTCTTCTTACGTGGGACCTTGTTTTGTACTGGTGGCGATGATGAAACGGCCTCCTTATTTCTTTAAATATTTTTCACGGCAGAGCTAAATACAGACACCATAAATAAGAACAAAAAATATATTAAGCTAAATCGAAACCAACTAATCATTGCATGAGAACATTATTAGGGTGCCCGCCCCCCTACACGTAAAGTGGGGAGAGATTTTTTTTTCATTTCAACCCTGACGTGTGATATACCTATTGTTGGATAGGTATTAAAAATGAATAGGGGTTTACTACTAACATTTTTTGATATTGTTAATTTTTTCGGAAATAATCGCTCGGAAATGTATGGGACATTTCAGAGGTAAACTTTTGTATGGGCTTTGTCAGTCCCGGTATCTATTGTCCTTGATATTAGGCAAGTCAATGTGCACCTCTAACGACTCTTACGCAGTGGCCATTGAGGCCAATCAATTAAAGGTGAGGAAACAGTCTCAGCTGTTGCCATTAGATTTGGTGAAAATAACATTGATCGCGTTGGATATGGTAAGTATGGTTAAGAAACTAAAGCCTGACCAGAAATATAAATAACTATTGTCAGGCAGGAGTGCGCTGTTATTCTGATGTATGGAGTGACAGTTCAGTATAGTATGATGACTATAAAGAAAATAGTTTTAATGAAATTCCGCTACATGGCGCATAGTCATATATTTCTGGTCATGCTTTACATGTGTATAAAATAAAACAAAACTTATGAATCTTATGATATAATCTTTCCAGTAATTGCCTATGGGAAAATAACATTGTAGTTACCACTGGTAACAACTTAGTGGTAACTCTGACTAGTGGAATAACCCTTATTTTATAACGATATTTCACTAACGAATGTACCAAAATATGATTGACTTTTACACTGAAGCTATAATTATGATATAAACCTACGTCGCAAACACTCTTCATTTCCATATCAACGCTCAAAGAAATAACTATGAAGTTCATAACGATTTTACAGTGTCTCATAGTTTCTGCCTTAGCTGCACCTCTAGCAAAAACAGGTTTCTCATACAAAAATATACTACATTTTGGCAGTTCGGAACCAACCAGTACTGTGGACCCAAATGATCTTGACTTGGGGTCGATAGCAAATAGTTTGGACCCTCAAAATATATTGCATCTTGGCAATTTGGGACCACTGACTGTTGGGTTGGACTCTGTGCAACTATTGGAGGCATTGAAGGATATTTTGGACCCTCAGAAGTTATTGGATCTCATCAAAAGTGTGACAGATTATCTGCCAAAGGTGGGGAATAGTGACACGAATATATAAAATGAAGTTTTTTTTGTATTGACAGTTATTTTTTTTTATGTATAAAGTTGTACCACATTTTTTTTTGTTTCATTGCCATATTGGGTCAAATATTTTAACTAGCGCCATCTAGCCGAGCGTTCCCCAAAGGTGTAACGCCATCTAGGCCACCATACCCTTTCGTATATGGTTCTGAGTAGAGATGGGCCGAATATTCTATTTTATTTTCGAGATCTTCTAAACAAGCCCGTAAATTCTCTTCGGGAACTTGTTCTAACTTTTTTCTTATAACGACTGCAACTATATTACGCTTGCATGAACAAGGGCACATCGCGTCCGGTTCCGGTTCACTATAAATGGATTGCATGGGTTGTGCTCTCTCAAGGACTGCATCTTGGTCCTTAAAAACATTTAAAAACATATCACTATTACAAATTCACACAGATTAAGTAACACACATATTTATACAAATTAGTGCAGATTATATTTTATACAGCTTTCTCACACTATAAGCACTTACATCCAACTCAAGGTCATCAGAATCGCTTGGATATGGGGTAGTTTTTTAGGGTTCCGTAGCCAAAATGGCAAAAACGGAACCCTTATAGTTTCGTCATGTCCGTCTGTCCGTCTGTCCGTCTGTCCGTCTGTCCGTCTGTCACAGCCGATTTACTCGGAAACTATAAGTACTACAGTGATGAAATTTGATGGGAATATGTGTTGTATGAACCGCTACAAAATTATGACACTAAATAGTAAAAAAAAGAATTGGGGGTGGGGCCCCCATACATGTAACTGAGGGATGAAAATTTTTTTTTTCGATGTACATACCCGTGTGGGGTATCAATGGAAAGGTCTTTTAAAATGATATAAAGTTTTCTAAAAAACATTTTTCTTAAAGTGAACGGTTTTTGAGATATCAGCTCTCAAAGTCGTAAAAAGTATGTCCCCCCCCCTCTATTTTTATAACTACGGGGTATAAAATTCTAAAAAAAATAGAGGTGATGCATGCTAATTAACTCTTTCAACGATTTTTGGTTTGATCAAAGTATCTCTTATAGTTTTTGAGATAGGTTGATTTAACTGTAATTTTGGTTAAGTTATTGTGCTTACACTGAAAACGATGGCTGAACCTTATAAGATAGATCAAAAAATATACTACACCAGGTGTATAAATTGACATAATAAGTTTATTATATTTGCTGCTACGGAACCCTTTGTGCGCGAGCCCGACTCGCACTTGGCCGGTTTTTTTTGGGTAATATTAATATTTATATGGACGGATTAAGTCGCGTATAATCTTCTTCCTCTAAGAATTACAATGTAAGTATTTTTGCATTCATTTTGATCAGAGCACAACACAACAGTTCAAAAATCAGTCTACCAGAGCTTCTGAGTTCCGTCGCCGACGACGGGTGACCAAGGGTCAGAAAACCCACGCACCCGCGACCGACAGCGTGTGGCACAGCGGCACATACGGCTCACATCCAAACGCCGCCGGGCGCATGTGACGGGCCAGAGAAACCAGGGCCCGTGCCGCAGAGGACGCGCTGAGGGGGGGGGGCGGTGCCTACAGCAGTTGTAGTTGTATGCATACCTAGCTCACGCACACAGACGCGTCCGCTGGCGCTGCCAGGGGCGGCTCACTCCGCTATCCTATCGCCGCGCTACAAGTATAATATCCTGGCGGCCGCGAGCTGTGGCCGCGAGTTCGCGGCCTACTCAGGGGTGGCGCACATTCTCACGGAATGCACGTTCGCATTTTCTATTGTTACTTTACGTCGCGAGGTTTTTTAAGCGATGTCCGCGGGTGGAATGGCTAATAATACTTAATTAAATAGACATATTGAATAAAATAAATACCAAAAGATATTCTTATACAGATCTACTACTGATTAAGTCCCACGGAAAAGTTCAATAAGGCTTGTGATGTTGGAACCTTGAACAAAAATATATAAATACAGCGTATATACCTAGAAAGTACTCAAGACTTGAATATAATAATATAACATTTAATGTGAGTATTAATTCGTTTGGATCCATTGGTAACCCTATCACCGGACGCCGCGCACGTGCGGCTCGTTTCTTTGTAAGAATGTTGTAGGTATTTAAAAAGGCGGCATTTCGGAAACATCAAAGCAGTGGGCCTTCTTTACTTGTGCTATTATATATTCTGTGGCGCCGCGCCGGTGTCCACGTGCGCTCTCTGCAGTGTGCGCTGCCGCTGCCACGAAACGTTTACCTACTCCGTGTAATACCACAGAATATATAATAGTACAAGTACAGAAGGCCCACTGCTTTGATGTTCACGACATGCCGCCTTTTTAAATGCCTACAAAATTCTTACAAAGAAACGAGCCGCACGTGCGCGGCGTCCGGCGATAGGGTTGCCTATGGATTAAAACGAATTAATACTCAGATAGTTATACTATTATATTCAAGTCTTGGGTAATTTCTAGGTATATCTATAGTATTTATATATTTTTGTTTAAGTTCCAACATCACAAGCCTTATTGAACCTTTCCGGGGTACTTACTAATAGTAGATCTGTGTAAAAATGTCCTATGGTATTTATTTTATTCATGATATCTATTTAACTAAGCATTATTAGCCATTCCACAAGCGGACATCGCATAAAAACCTTAAAAAAAACTCGCGACGGAAAGTAACAATAGAACGTGCGAACGTGCGTTCCGTGAGAACGCGCGCCACCCCTGATTAGGCCGCGAACTCGCGGCCGCAAGCATGTACTTGCAGCGCGGCGATAGAATCGCGGAGTGAGCCGCCCCTGGTAATACTGATAAAAGAAAGTATTGACGTGAATTCACACGTTTCGGAAATGACTGTAGGTATTTTAAATATTTTAGCACAATATGTTTTTTGCCTCTTATTGCCTATTATACAATATATACATACCTACTATGGCAACTCTATCACAGCGCAGAATATGCAGAAGCTACATGGTGGTCTGCGACAGAAACTCA
Organism: Leguminivora glycinivorella; assembly: GCF_023078275.1. Classification (NCBI taxonomy): domain Eukaryota; kingdom Metazoa; phylum Arthropoda; class Insecta; order Lepidoptera; family Tortricidae; genus Leguminivora; species Leguminivora glycinivorella. The sequence continues at coordinate 932,858 of NW_025952831.1, forward strand.
ATAGACATTTTTAGAGTTTTTAAAATAAGTACCTAAGTAGGTACGTGAAGTAACATGGTAAATTAAAAAAATATCATTAGATACTTATTGCGAAGGTGTAAACAATTTCCTTCGTTTTGCCACATATGAATAATTACCTATCTATATTAAATTCATTAATCCGTATACATTACATTTTTACAGTACGGTAATACTCACCCCGTTATTCATAAACGTACACTAAGTTATCAAGCAGATAAAGTTCGGTTGTCCCTTTCCGACGTATTGGTGTGATAGAAAGGGACAAACGAACTTTATCCGCTGGATAACTTTAGTGTACGTTTATGAATAAAGGTGTTAAAATTTATAGCTACGAAATTTTACATAAAACACCTACTTTAAAATAAAATAAAAAATGTTGAATTTGGTTAACATTATAAAAGACCTCACGCAAGCTGTGCTAATTAGTTTGCGAATTCGTCGAGAGGTGGCGCTAATCACAATTATGCTCATTAGAGAACCTATACTTCTAGCCTAGCCCAGTCTTTAGACTTATGTGAGTAACGTAAAAGTACCTAATAGTTTTGTAGGTACGGAACCCTCGGTGGGCGAGTCCGACTCGCACTTGGCCGGTTTTTTCTCTATATATATTTTTTTGAAGGCTAGATCTTCATCATCTATGTCAAAGCTTTTATCTGCAATAAAAATATCTTATTTATTTTGCATAATGTACTTACATTTCTAGAAAATTATTACAATAAGTTACAAGCTTTTGAGAATTGGGCCCTTGGTGTATCTACATGGAATACACAACTGTAGTTGGCGAGTGTATTAGTGTCTACACTGTCTACAGACGACCAAACCGACCAAGGTCCAACAAGTACGGGATTGTAAGAGCGGGAGAGCTACGTCAACCGGGGTGGCTTTAGGAAAATTTGGGGTTACTTTGATGGTATTTGAACGGCTTTAAAATTAACATCATTCATTATTTACTGAAACTGTTCATGTAATTAGTAGATAGATAATAGATCAATAAATATTCTTGTAAATCTACCATAGAAAATCGCGAATTTACTTACAGTATGACTTTAAAACTAAATTTTCAAAGTCACCCCTGCGTTTTAAAGCCACCCCGGTTGACCGTATAAGGCTTTCTCATTTTTTTACAAATAACTGCGTCCCTAATTGACATATGTCGGTACGGTCGCCTGTAAGTACCTACTTTAGGAGTGACACCGAATAGGGCTTGTATTGTAATCCGGATATATCCGCTGATTTTGAAATTCGGATAATTTGCACGTTAAAATCCGGATAAAACTAATAATTCGAATATTGTGAATGACAGAAATACCATTGCAATTTTTAAGAAGCTCATTTGGAAAACAAATTTTAAAGTAAAATTAACACATTTACGATATTAAAGCGATTTATATCAAAAATTACTCCTTGAGTGGCACTACTACCTTATTTAATAATAGTCATACTAGTTATGAAAAGAAAGCTGCACTTTTGGATGGAAGCAAGTCGCTTTGCATGGTGATAGTAGACATCATAGTAAACGATTTTTTCCGAGGATATCGAAATTTCATCCCTTAAGAAGCCGAGCGTAGCGAGGTGTTTTATGAAAATGAAAAAAATTCTATCTTTTTATTGTATCGTCCGATTTTGACAAAACGTATCTCAAATGAAAGGTATTAATTTGTGTAATTAAAAAAAAAATACAAAGAAAAAAATTTAAAATAAAAGTAAGAAAAAAATAAAAAAAGTAAATTTCCGTCTCGCACTGAATAACTTCAAAGAATGACAGACAAAATGTACAATGTCGATATACAAGTTTTTTTTTTAATCGAAGACAGATAAATTTTTAGTTGAAAACTGAAGACCGCATCGAAATCAGATCAGCATTTTTTAAGATACAAGTTGCCAAAGTTGGGAAAGATCGCTTTATATGGCCACTTTGAAATTCCTTTGCCAGAAAGTCAGAAATAATATGTTTTTCGGACACAGAAAAATACATAGTAACAGTACACATCAAAATAAAATTAAAAATTCCGAGGATATTATAATTTCATCCCTTAGAATGACGAGCGTAGCGAGGTCGGTTACGAAAACCGAAAAAAAAATCTCATTTTTTTGTACGTCGTCCGATTTTGACAAAACATGTTTCATTTGAAAGGTATTACTTTATGTAACTTAAAAAAAAATATTGAAAAAAATTGGAAAAAAATGTAAGATTTAAAACCTTAATTAACCTTAATTAAACCTTAAAAAAAAAACCTTAATTTTCGTATCACACTGAATAACCGCAAAAAACGGTAGACACGGTGTATAATTTCGATATATGATTTTTTTAAATTAAAGACAAATAAATGTATGATTATAAACTAAAAACCGAATCGAAATCGAATCAGTAGTTTTTAAGATGCAATTTGTCAAAGTTGGCTTAGTTTGTTTATATGGTCGCTTATAAATTCCTTAGCCAGAAACATTATATTTTTCTCACAGTTAAAAGTATGCATAGGTAATAGACATCATAATAAACAATTTTTTACGAGGATATAAAAAATTCATCCCTTGGAAAGCCGAGCGTAGCGATGTCTGTTACGAAAAACAAAAAAAAAGCAGTTTTTTTTATTGGATCGTCTTTGTAAGGGTTTCTAAGGAATGAAATTTTTATATCCTTGTAAAAAAATGTTTATAATGATGTCTATTACCTATGCATACTTTTAACTGTAAGAAAAATATAATGTTTCTGACTTTCTGGCTAAGGAATTTATATTATAACTATTATAAGCGACCATATAAACAAACTAAGCCAACTTTGACAACTTGCATCTTAAAAACTACTGATTCGATTTCGATTCAGTTTTTAGTTTATAATCATGCATTTATTTGTTTTTAATTTAAAAAAATCATATATCGAAATTATACACCGTGTCTACCGTTTTTTGCGGTTATTCAGTGTGATACGAAAATTAAGGTTTTTTTTTTAAATCTTACATTTTTTTCCAATTTTTTTCAATATTTTTTTTAAGTTACATAAAGTAATACCTTTCAAATGAAACATGTTTTGTCAAAATCGGACGACGTACAAAAAAATGAGATTTTTTTTCGGTTTTCGTAACCGACCTCGCTACGCTCGTCGTTCTAAGGGATGAAATTATAATATCCTCGGAATTTTTAATTTTAGTTTGATGTGTACTGTTACTATGTATTTTTCTGTGTCAGAAAAACATGTTATTTCTGACTTTCTGGCAAAGGAATTTCAAAGTGGCCATATAAAGCGATCTTTCCCAACTTTGGCAACTTGTATCTTAAAAATGCTGATCTGATTTCGATGCGGTCTTCAGTTTTCAACTAAAAATTTATCTGTCTTCGATTAAAAAAAACTTGTATATCGACATTGTACATTTTGTCTGTCATTCTTTGAAGTTATTCAGTGCGAGACGGAAATTTACTTTTTTTATTTTTTTCTTACTTTTCTTTTAATTTTTTTTTCTTTGTATTTTTTTTTAATTACACAAATTAATACCTTTCATTTGAGATACGTTTTGTCAAAATCGGACGATACAATAAAAAGATAGAATTTTTTTCATTTTCATAAAACACCTCGCTACGCTCGGCTTCCTAAGAGATGAAATTTCGATATCCTCGGAAAAAATCGTTTACTATAATGTCTACTATCACCATGCAAAGCGGCTTGCTTCCATCCAAAAGTGCAGCTTTTGGCCAAAAATTCTCCATAACAAGTATCACATCTTACATAGATCAACCTAGCCCCAAACTAAGCAAAGCTTGTACTATGGGTGCTAGGCGACGATACGAATACATACTTATATAGATAAATACATACTTATATACACAGAAAACATCCAAGACTCAGGAACAAATATCTATGCTCATCACACAAATAAATGCCCTTACCGGGATTCGAATCCGCCGGGACCGCGGCTTAGCAGGCAGGGTTTTTTTCATGAATATTTGTGGATAATCTCATGTAAATGTATATCAATTTAACTCAATCAATCAAGTGACACTGAGTACCGTATCAATAGCTGCACTTTCATTATTGTTAGCATCCGAATACATTATAAATAAATAAATAAATTGCAAACAGAACTAAAACTGTTCAAATTTTCTGACAAAAAGAAGTCTTCTATGTATCCCGCGGCGGAAGACCTGTTTAGTATTGAACTGCAGAACAAGATGAAGTAGTTAAGCAGATACGCTTTTACATTTTATCCTTTCAAAATAGGTTGCAAGTGTTGCAACACCAAAACTTTTTCGCTGTATACGTAACGTAAGGCCCTCTGGCTAAGAACGTCTACCCGAGAGTCCCAAGTGTAACTGGAATGGAGTCACGAAGTCATCAAAGATAAGAGGTGAAAATTATTAGAGAGAAAGATCATTCAGCCTTGTTATTTAACAAAGCTAAATGGTGTTTGTAATATGTCATAGTTCTTTTTGCATTTGAATAAATCGGCAATGAAAACCTCGTAAATGCAATCTGATATTTAAACAAGGAGTAGGTAGGTAATACCTTTTTTAGGTAATATTCGATCTAAACGATCACAACATGACGTTTTGCCTCATATGGCAATCAGATTATGTCTCTAGCATTAAAATTCATTAATATCAAATATTAGTCAAAATTACATAAAAATAAAATCATATATCTTATGGGCAACTGAAGTCATTTCATAAAAACCGGCCAAGAGCGTGTCGGGCCACGCTCAGTGTAGGGTTCCGTAGTTTTCCGTATTTTTCTCAAAAACTACTGAACCTATCAAGTTCAAAACAATTTTCCTAGAAAGTCTTTATAAAGTTCTACTTTTGTGATTTTTTTCATATTTTTTAAATATATGGTTCAAAAGTTAGAGGGGGGGGGGGGGGGGGGGGGGGACGCACTTTTTTTTCCTTTAAGAGCGATTATTTCCGAAAATATTAATATTATCAAAAAACGATCTAAGTAAACCCTTATTCATTTTTAAATACCTATCCAACGATGTATCACACGTTGGGGTTGGAATGAAAAAAAAATCTGCCCCCACTTTACATGTAGGGGTGGTACCCTAATAAAACATTTTTTTCCATTTTTTATTTTTGCACTTTGTTGGCGTGATTGATATACATATTGCTACCAAATTTCAGCTTTCTAGTGCTTACGGTTACTGAGATTATCCGCGGACGGACGGACGGACGGACGGACGGACGGACAGACAGACATGGCGAAGCTATAAGGGTTCCTAGTTGACTACGGAACCCTAAAAAAGGCAAGAATGAAATAACTAAGTAACCTAACCTAACATTAAGGTTACGAACAACAGCTCAAGCCTGATTATAAAATAACAATTTCCTACGACGTGTTTTTCGTATCGTAATACATAATTATGTTACTAATTATGAGATTTATTAAATAATATAAAAAATATAAAATATTTTATCCGAATATCCGGATTTTCAAATATCGAGTCGAATCATCCGGATTTCGAATTGGACGGATAATTGCAAGCCCTAACACCGAACCACCGGGCAGAGTTTCAGTATTTAGGTTTATGAAGGTTTAGTATAGGTAAGTACTTACTCAGTGGCTCATTCTGTGCATCGATCAAGTCATAAATATCATCATTAGTGCCCCTTTCACTCGCAGCAGTATAAGAACATTGGATGAATTGGGATTCTTCGAGTTCTGGGACACGGGAGTGTTGAATACTAAAAACAATTTATTTTTGTGACTAATTGCACATTTCACATCTTTCATTGTGACGTTTTTAGACTAAGGGCCCGTTGCATCAACCACATTTGACACACACATCATCGTCACGCAGCAGACGCCTATGGAACTGTCCATACAATAAAATTTAACGAATGCTTTAACGGTGACAGACGGTTTGGTGCAACTGACCCTAAAGGTCCATTGTTGATAGTAGCTGATGTAATTTCTATGGTAATTGACTATCTACAGTACCAACGACACAATTAATGGGAAAGTAGTGTATATTGTACACACGCACACGCACACGCACACGCACACGCACACTCACACGCACACACACACACACACACACACACACACACACACACACACACACACACCTGAGATGACCGTACCAAGGTCAAATAAGGACGCTCGCTCTTGCTAATAGCGGCGTCCCGTCCTTATTTGACCTTGGACTGTACGATTGCCTGTAAATAAATACTTAAGCGTCGTGACATTACTTAAATTTTAAAATCGGTAAAATTGAAAGCACTAAGTTAAAAGAAAAAAACTTACTTCATTGTGGTTGTGGTGCAGAATGTTTTCGACGTATTTGTTTCGTTCGACGCCACGTTTACTCACCGCTAGTCTCAAATCAAACTAAAGTTACTAAAGTGATGGCCGTGGCCGACACCGCTTGCACTGTTCGTTCAAATTCTTGGAAATAGAAAAACCGAAATAATTTCGTTCCTGCGAACTGTTCTTTAAAGAACGTATCATTTAATTCCGTTCCCGCGAACTGTTCTTTAAAGAACGTATCATTTAATTCTGTTCTTCGGAACAGTTCTCACTCATAAACGTTCGTTCACTGAACGAAAAAGAATACCGGTTAATGGAACCAGAAACGCTAAAGTAAAGTTCTCGGGTCAACGTACGGAACCGTTCCGAAAAAAATACCGGTATCCGATCCCTGGAAGGGGACATTGAATTGATTCCACAGAACAAAGAAAAATACATTTCATTTTCTAAGAAGTTACAAATAAATAATCGCACAATCAAATTGAGGTTTGTAGATTCACTTAAATTTATGCCCAGCAGTCTTGATAAACTAGCAAAAAACTTGTTCCCTAAACAATTTCATGAATTAAAATTGAATTTCACTTGTGAGGACGATTTTAAACGCTTATTACGAAAGGGTGTGTATCCGTATGAATACATGACATCATACGATTCTTTAAAGTTAACTGATCTTCCCTCTAAAGACAATTTTTTTAGTTCTTTGACTGATAGTCACATCTCAGAAGATGATTATAATCATGCAAAAGATGTTTGGTCCCATTTTCGTTGCAAAAATATGGGCGATTATTCCGATTTATATCTAAAAACAGATGTTTTGTTACTGGCTGACGTATTTGAAAATTTTAGAAACCTTTGTCTTAAGACGTATGGTTTAGATCCCGCGCATTATTATACTGCTCCAGGATTAAGTTGGGATGCAATGTTATTTACGACAAAAATAAAATTAGAACTCCTAACTGATATAGATAAAATATCATTCATTGCAAAAAATATTCGAGGTGGCATATCGCAGTGTAGTAACAGATATGCGAAAGCTAATAATAAATTTATGGATGATTTTGATTCAAACATACCATCGTCCTATCTTATGTATTTTGATGCAAACAACCTTTACGGATGGGCTATGTCTCAATGTCTCCCTACAGGTAAATTTGAATGGGTTCATGTAGATACAGACTTCAATATAGCCGATGACGCTGATCATGGTTTCATATTAGAAGTTGACCTCGAATACCCTAACGAAATTCATGACTCACATTCAGATTTACCATTCTGTCCTGAAAACGTTTGTTTGGGTAATTGTAAAGAAAAAAACTGATTCCTAATTTAAATAGAAAAACTAATTATGTAATTCATTATCGAAATCTAAAACAGTGTTTGAAGAATGGTTTGGTATTAAGTAAAATACATCGCATTCTTAAATTTCAGCAGTCTATGTGGTTAAAAAGTTACATAGATTTAAATACCCACATGAGATCGCTGGCATCATCTGATTTTGAAAAAGATTTTTTAAACTAATGAACAATTCAGTGTTCGGTAAGACAATGGAAAATGTTGCAAAACGTGTAAACGTCAAATTATTAAATCACTGGGAAAATCGAGGGAAATCGCAGGGGGTTCAGTCTTTGATAGCTAGACCTGAGTTCCACAGTCTATCCATATTCTCAGAGAATTTAGTAGCTGTTCAATTGAATAAAACTAAAGTCTTTTATAATAAACCGATTTATTTGGGGTTTTGTGTATTAGATATATCAAAAACTTTAATGTATGACTTTCACTACAACTACATGAAAATCAAATATCCTAACAAACTCAAACTTCTTTATACAGATACGGATAGTTTAATTTATCAAATTTTCACTGAAAATTTTTATGCAGATATAAAAAAAGATCTTAATTTCTATTTTGATACATCTGACTATCCTCCTATCAATAAATATAATTTCCCACTTATAAATAAAAAGCGATTAGGATTTTTCAAAGATGAAAATAATGGTAGAATTTTAAAAGAGTTCGTTGGTCTAAAATCTAAAATGTATGCCTTAGATGTTGAAAAATATGATGAGAATGATGACATAAAAGGTAAATATGGTGTTTTATCAAAAGCTAAAGGAGTCAATGTATGTGTTACAAAGAAATTTACTCTAAATAATTTCAAAACATGTTTATTTAACAAAAATGTGCAACGTGCTCAAATGCTAAGATTTAAATCTATAAAACATGTAATATTCACTCAAAAAATTAATAAAATATCATTATCTCATGATGATACAAAACGTTACTTATTAGAAAACACTTGTGACACCCTTGCGTGGGGACATTGTAAAATAAAAAAATAATTTAAATTTTGTCATGTAAATGACAGAACATTCAAATTGGAATTATTGTTTGTAATATATATTTTGTATGTAAATTTGAATAGTTAACTTAAATTTAATTGTAAATTATATTTTAATTAATTGTTTAATTTAACATTTATTCGTGTTTTGGCAATAAGAATATTGTAAACATAGATTTATTGTTTTTTATGTTTAAATTTAAATTGGTGGTTGGGTATATAAAATGTAACAATAGATTATAAAGAAAAGTGTTAATATCAGAATAAATATACATATTTTTTTATCAGTTTTTTTTTTACTCTACTTTAGTTTAAATAGTAATATGTTTATTGAATAGCACCATTTAATGTCTATCCGCATTCATATCAACACTGTTATACATATTACAGCATTCAAAGATGATTCATTTTTATCATCCTTTCACTACCATTGTCGCAGGTCCCAGTGGGTGTGGCAAAACTCAATTTGTTACAAATTTTTTGAATAATACTAAAGAGATATGTAACATAGAATTTGATGAAATTATTTGGTGTTATGATGAAATGCAACCTCTTTATAATCTAGAAAATGTAAATTATAGTCAAGGAATACCAGATTTTTCAATTTTCGATGGGAAAAAACCTAAACTTCTAATAATAGATGATTTAATGAGAGAATCAGATGGTCGAGTTGTTGATATTTTTACTAAAGGAAGTCATCATAGAAATTTAAGTGTTTTTTATATAACACAAAACATATTTCATCAAGGAAGAGGTCAACGTGATATTTCACTGAACACAAGCTACATTGTATTTTTTAAGAACCCTAGAGATAAAACTCAAATACGATACCTGTCACGACAAGTTTGTCCTGAAAATTCAAAATTCGTGGATGAAGCCTACAAAGATGCTACAAAGGATGCTCATGGTTACCTTATGATTGATCTGAAACAAAATACAAATGACATATGTCGTTTTAAAACAAAAATATTTCCATTTGATGGACATTGCACAGTGTATGTACCTAAAAAAGGATTTAAATATGATAAAAATCAACAAATTTTAGTCAGTTCTACATGATGCATGCAAGAGTAAACACATATAAACATTTATTAGAAGCATTGCACTTGCTTAAACCCAAATATCGTACTGCATTACTTAAATCTTGTGATGATGAAGAGATCAACATTATATGCGAGTGCATTTATAACGTTCTGAATGGGAAAATTCCTTTAGATAAAAAGGAAAAAACAAAGTTAAAAAAGTACAAAGACATATTAAGGAAATTAGTTTCAAAAGGTAAACATAAATTAAGAAAAACGGTTATAATTCAAAAAGGAGGTGCCTTTTTACCTATTATTTTAGGAGCAGTTCTAAGTGCCTTAGTTAACTCTTTATCATAAATAAACAAAATGGAAAATACGAAAAAAATGTTATTAGTTGAATCGGACTTTATTGAAAAGTTAAAACGCAATGAGAACCCTCCTGAAAATTCCTCATCTCGGCTAGATGAAGAGATGCAAAAAATTCTCAAAAGTAAAATGAACGATCGTGAAAAATGGATGCTTTATTCTCAAGCATTGCAGCGGTTTCTACATTTTATTGAAACAGATCGAAAACCGTTTAAGATACCTATAGTAATGGAGGGTTTCGATCAATTCAACAAAGAAAGTAATGATATCATAAATTCAAAGATACCCAAAAAGGAGGAGACAGAATATAAGGAATCAGCGAAAGGTGATGTAACTGAGATAGCTGCACCATCTTTGTTTAACACGACACCTGGTGAAATAAATCAAGAATCAATGCCGATCAGTCCATCAAAAATAATAGAGATATTACCTAAATCTTATGAAAAAAAAGCTAGAACGCTATTAGATTACATTGTTTTAAGTAAACCTAAAATTTGGTGGAAGCAGACTGGTGAAGTTGTTATAAACAACCAGACTATTCAAAATAGCAATATTACTGATTTGGTGAGTGACACGGTTAGATGTCTTAAACGTCCTAAACCAATTGGCTGGGAAGTGTTTGCTTTACTTTTAAAAGATATCAAAGTTCCTAAGTCATGCATAGGTAATCCTACAAATTTAGCATTTATTAATGACACTCCTTTGATTGAGCCCTTTACCCCCTCTACTTCTATAAGAACACGAGCCTCGTTAGATAAAGAAAACAACACATCTACTCCTCTTACTACACGAGTACAAAAATCATCTGCAAAAACTATAAATTGGGAAAGATGGACTCCTTATTAGATATTAACAGAATCTACTATGATATCTCTCACCCCGCTGGTTATAGCAGTTTAAATAATTTAACAAAGGAAATGAAAGGTCAAATGAATAAAGAAGATGTAAAAAAATGGTTACAATCTCAAGACACGTATACACTACATAAACCTGTTCATAGGCGGTTTACTAGAAATAGATACATTCTATCTAACTTTAATGAACTTTGGCAAGCTGATTTGAGTGACATGAGTACATATAGTCAATTTAATGATGGTTACAAATATATTCTTTGTGTTATCGATGTATTCAGTAAATATGCTTTTGCAAGAGCCATGAAGAAGAAGGATTCAGCAACAGTTAAAGAATGTTTTGAAAGCATATTTACTGAAGCCAACTCAGTTCCTCGTCATATCCAATCTGATAAAGGTACGGAATTCGTTTCAAAGGTGGTAAGAGATTATTTCAAAAGTAAAAATATTAATTATTATACCACTAATAACCCTGATATTAAAGCAAGTATAGTAGAAAGGTTCCAGAGAACTCTTAAAACGAAAATGTGGCGTTACTTCACTCATAAGAATACATATAATTACATAAATGTTCTACAAGATCTTCTTTATTCTTACAACCACAGCTATCATTCAAGCATAAAAATGTGTCCAGTTGATGTTAACTCTAATAATATTATGACTGTTTGGTGTAATTTATATGATCGCAATACAGATAGACAAATCTCACCAGAAACTGCAAAACTAAACGTAGGAGATCATGTTAGAATCACTAAATACAAACATATATTTCAAAAAGGTTACGAAAGTAATTGGAGTGATGAAATATTTATAATTAATTCAATTATTAAAAGATCTCCTCGGATTGTTTATACACTAAGGGATTTGGAAGGCGAACGCATAATTGGGACGTTTTATTCAAAAGAAATACAAAAAGTAACTTACCTCCCCTCCAACGAGTATAAAATTGATAAAATATTACGTTCACGTCGAGTTGCTGGCAGAAAGGAAATACTAGTGAAGTGGCAAGGTTATCCTAATAAATTTAATTCTTGGATACCTGAATCAAGCTTAAAGAAAATATGAGTGATAATAGCTTTTATTTAACTTTGTTAAGTAATAGTTCATCCGATTATTACACAGATAATACGACTGCACATTTTTTAACAAAATTACCAAAGACCATTAAATTGGATGGAGAATGGGTAGTTGGTTTGGTGGAATTTCAATACCCTTGTTCTATGTATAATGTACAAGAGCATGAAAACATAATTTATATAAAGAAAAAAGTGTTTTCGCCTGCTGACAAGACTTCAAAAATTGTGGATATAAAAGCTCATATACCAGCCACTACTTACGATAATATAGATCACTTTCTTCAAGCGTTTAATGAAAACCCTCAGTTAAAAAATAATGTTAAATTTCGTTATGATGAACTAACAAAAATGATAGGAGTAACAACATCAAATAAAGATATCACTTCTATCATAACAACTCCAATACTAAGTCTTCAAATGGGTTTTAAACCAAGAACAAATTTGAAACAAATCACATTGGGAAAAAACCCAGCAAATTTATATTTAGGTTTACCATCTCAAATATTTGTTTATACAGATATCATTCATCCACAAGTAGTTGGAGATGTTATAACATCGTTACTTAGAATAATACCTTTAGATCCAACTAAGTTCATTTATGGAGCTTATAAAACACATATTTTCTCACCTGCTCACTATGTACCAGTTTTACGAAGAGAGTTTGATACAATTGAAATAGATTATAAGAACAACAACCGGTGTCAGAGTACCATTTCAATTTGGGTCTTCTTGCGTGAAACTACACTTTCAACGTGTAAAATGATGTATAACAGATCATCAACCTCTTGTCCTTACGAACATTATTATTCACACCAAGCCGGCTCTGGTGTAGGAATTGTCTATAAGGGAGTTCCATATCAAAGAGGACATGGTATAGGCAGTTTTTTGGGAGGACTATTTAGATCCGTACTCCCTTTATTATCTAGTGGTTTAAGAACCATTGGAAAAGAAACTTTAGGAGCAGGAGTTGGACTCTTATCTGATATGGTAAATGCTCGCCCTATAGACAGTTCCATACGATCACGATTCAAGGAAGCAAGTGCAAACCTGAAAAGAAAGGCCGATGAAAAAATTGATTCCCTTATGTCAGGATCTGGGTATAAAATGTCCAATAAAAGAAGGGAACCGCTCATTGCTCTAAAAGCATCGCGACGAAGAGGAAGTAAAAAAAATAAAAAAGATATAAATAACGATATATTTTCAAACTAAATAATGTCATTTTTACATAATCATTCATGTGAGTGTGCGAAATCTGAATTAGATATATTTGCCCTTCCATCAACTCAAACAAGCATTGAAAGCGGACAGTGGATTCATTATAAACCAATTTCATCTTTAAGCGATGACGGTCCAATCGAATTTCAAGTACCTGGATCAGGTGATGACTACATAGATCTATCACACACAATGATACACATTACTGCTAAAGTGTTGAACCAAGATGGTACTAAATTAAAAGCAGATGCTGCAGTTGGACCCACCAATAACTGGTTACATTCTCTTTTTAATCAACTTGATGTATATTTAAATCAAAAACTCATATCACCACCAAACAATACATATGCCTACCGTGCTTATATGGAAAATCTTCTCAACTACGGACCAGCAGCCAAAACAACTCATCTTACTTGTGGATTGTGGTATGAAGATACGCCGGGCTATATGGATACTGTTGACGTTAACAACAAAGGGTTTAACAAAAGGCTGGAATTTATCAAGGAGAGTAAGGAAGTAGAAATGATTGGTCATTTACATGGTGATATATTTAATCAAGAGAAATTCTTAATAAATGGTGTAGAACTACGTATTAAGTTAGTTCGCTCAAAAGAATCATTCAATCTTATTTGCCACCAAGATAAAAAATTCAAAGTACAAATAATGGATGCCAGCCTCATTGTAAGGAGAACGAGAATCAATCCTAGTGTTTTGTTAGCCCATCAAAAAGTATTAGCCACAACAACTGCGAAGTACCCCATTACGAGGGCAGAAGTTAAGGTTCTCACAATACCAACGGGGGTTCAGGGTAAAACATTAGATAATATATTTCTCGGACAAATTCCTAAAAGATGTATTATTGGATTTGTATCAAATTCAGGTTTTAGTGGTAATTTAGCATTAAATCCGTTTAATTTTCAACATTATAATATGAATTCATTTAGTTTGTTCGTAGATGGTCATGAAGTTCCTTCTAAAACATTACAACCTTCATTTATTTCTGGTACAATAGCAGCAGCATATCACACTCTATTTTCTGGAACTGGTATTCATTTCCATAACGAGGGTAATGGAATAAGCAGAACAGATTTTGGTCAAGGTTATTGTTTATTGTGTTTTGATTTAACTCCTGATTTATCTGCTAATTCAACTTCACACTGGAATCTTGTTAGACATGGTAGCGTTCGGATAGAAGTACGTTTTGATTCCGCTCTAACTAGTACCATTAATTGTATTGTGTATGCAGAATTTGATAATATAATTGAAATAAATAAAAATCGTGATGTATCTGTAGATTACAATAGTTAAGAAACATATAAATACCCCGTTCTCTTTAATTTATTTTATTTGGAATTCATCATTGTTTGCATGATCATCAATAATTTGTATATGTTACTTAACTATGGATACTAAAGAAATTCAATTTTGTATGAGGAAACTAAACCCATTGTTTAATTCAAATGTTTTTGCTGCCAACAAAATACCTATTCGGGTTAATCTACCTACCTTTTTTGTCAGTAATTTGGACCCTGATTCAAAACCGGGTTCCCATTGGGTTGCTATACACATTGATGTAAATGGTGTAGGTGAATATTTTGACTCCTTTGGCAGGAAACCTTCCGGTTATCATAAGTCATTTCTAGATAGAAATACGAGACGGTGGTTTTACAATAATAAATCACTTCAAAACCATTTCACTTCTGTTTGTGGTGAATATTGTTTAGTTTATTTGTATTTTAAGTTTCATGGAAAATCTATGAAACATATGCTTAACTTGTTTTCTGATAATTCTTTATGTAATGATCTAGTATTACGAAATATGTTTAAGACCTTTTTTGTGAAATAAATAAAAATACGTGTACTGGTAATAATGATTTTTATTTTGAATTCTCACATAGTAACCTTTATAAAACTACAGACATTTGACACCATTTTATTTCTTATTTATTTTGTTTGGAATGTGAAACAATGCAAAAGAATATCTTACAAGGAAATTTACTTAAATCATAAAAAGGAAAGATAAGAAATGTGAAACACTTTAACACTATCCTACTGCTATCGTTAAAAATTATATTTATCACTGTTTCTTATTATCTATAAAATATTTTACACATGTGTCCTTAGAAGCTAATTGTTTTGTAATATTATATACAATATTTCGCGTATTTTGTAATTCCAAGTCGTCTTCCAACGCAAAATACTTCAGTCTGACGTCCGCGTGCTTCCAGTGTTCCGTGGCTGGGATGTTTTTGATTGTTTGCATATCATATATCTCTATTTTAATTAAGTGAGATGAATACGCCCCATCATCTTGTCCAGATGATAAATTAGCCACGCCTTCTGGCGAACCTTTGCTTACATTCGAAGACCGTTTCAAGGTTTTACACTGCTTTTTAGGTCGTTCAAAGAAGCTGTCAATATTATTTCCAGGACGTTTCTTTGCGAGGGCTTGCTTAACTTTGAAACCAGCTGTACCTTCCTCATCGGTTGAATCACCCTGATTTTCCGGGTAGTAATAGTTCTTGAAAGTATTTTCAGAGAACTGAAACAATGAAAGACAATATTTTAAACACTATTAACAATTCTATTAATTAAATACAAAGAACACTAGACGAAACAATATTATAAAAAGGCAATATGGGTTACAGTAATTTAAAAAGAAAAACATACTCACGTCCATTGTTAGATCTGTCTATAAACACTTCACTTTTGAACGCACACTCCACTTCTCTATATACCACACTAGATACAAGGAGCTCTGGTACAGAAGGCTGCCTCTACAGGAATACTAATTCAGCCTCGACTCTCTTTGGCTTTTATACTCGTAATATGGTAGAGAGCAGGGGAACGTACCATAAATCTTGTTTCAACCAGTTCATCTTATACCTGAACGCAAACAATAAACTTTTTGTCATTTTACAATACAATAAACATCTATAATAAAGCACCTAAGTTGTTACAATAATAAATTCAAGTCACAAGAATTACCGGTGCGTTAGTCTAAAACATGTTTACACCAGTTAATGCTCTTTGTTAAATATGAATACAAAGTATCATGCCTTGACATGTTCGTCGAAGGATCTCTTTACCCAAAACCCGAATTATTCAAATAAACGGAAACAATAAATATATATTATCTATAAAAATACACAAAAGACATTTTTTTTTCACATAGAATTAGCCTTAAACATGTTTTAACCGGTTCTCAGTTTCTCACGTCTTAACAAGTTTATTGAAAGTATGCATTCTCTTAAACAATACACAAGTCATAAAAAATAATAATAGACATAGGTAAGTAAATTATTCAAAGAAGGTACAATAAATAAAGCAATTAAGCAAAAATGCAACTTCACAAAATTATCGAGGTTTATTCAGATACAAAACATTGAAATATATGTTAAAAAAGTTTGATAAGATGGGAAAGTAACTTTTATTTTAAGACGTAATCAATAAAATTGACTTATTAATCATATGTACAAATTTGGTAATACAACAAAGAGATGTATGATAGAAATAGGTATAAGATATCATAAATATTCGAGAAAAAGAAAGATACGCTAGATAGGATCGTTAAGTTTAGGTATTTGGATAAACTTAAATGTAACTCAGAAGTTCTTAAGTTAAAACGTAATTATAATACATTTCATAAATACCTACATTTATAGAAATAAAGTAAAAGTAGGTGAAACTCAGGTTTCATAAAGGTAAGTCTAGACTACTTTGGTTAACTAAGAGTAGGTTTTAATTAAATTTGGTTAGGTTACGAATGGAAAAGTTAGGTATTTTAATTAGGTTAGGTTAGGTTAGAATCGCAATCCATATGATCACAAAGTTATACTAAAAATTAATTATAAAATACCTATCAGTATGACACACAAGGAAAAGGTGTGCATGACACTGCCAGGTAGCTGGGTAGGGTAACAATGGTCTAGCGCAGAGTCCAGATCGAACAATAGAAAGGGTCGGTAATCCTTTTGTAACCGTCGTGCACAAGGTGTATTGTGTAAAGAACGTATTCTGTAAATACTAGAAGGAGGCTTCTGATTTTTTTTTTTTTTTTTTAGGTTTAGTAAGACCATGGATGGGCGGTGGTGGGGTCCTGGGAGCAGGCCCCAGACCCGGGCTGGTAACGGGGGTACCCTACTACTTATAAATGTTATAGGACATTCTGACAGATTGACTGAGTCCCACGGTAAGCTCAAGAAGGCTTGTGTTGTGGGTACTCAGACAACGATGTATATAATATATAAATACTTATATACATAGAAAACATCCATGACTCAGGAATAAATGTCTGTGCTCATCACACAAAAATAGATGCCCTTATTAATTCGAATCCGGGACCGCGGCGTAGCAGGCAGGGTCACTACCGACTAGGCCAGACCGGTCGTCAAAAATTACCCCAATGTAAAAATTACCTACTCTATGTTATTTTCGTGATAATCATATCAGCCTAGCCGAAGTGACAATCTAATGTTTGAAGCTACGAGGAGATCGATATGAAACTAACTCTGTCTCCGAAACTAACTAAACTAAACTAAACTTTTTAGCATTACGCAATCTACTAAAATTGTTTTGTAGCTTTAAGTGTATCTAGTCCTAAGTCAGCATGCCTTTTGTAATGTTTATTTTTTAAGCCGCTATGTCTTTGGAAACGATATAAATTTTAACGACTTCCACGATACAGGCTCAGCCTAGTGTGGGAGTCACTGCCAACTGTTACTGTAAAATTCATTTTGGTAAATAAATATTTTTATATTTATATTTATTTATTTGGAGATCCAACAACTCTTTTTTACTTTTTTTCTTACTAAACTTATACGAAAGAGCAGAGACTGGCAAATATTGGGTTGGTAGGAAAGTAATGAGCGATCGATTGAATTCCACATAAAATTTTTGAGAGAGTTCTAGAATCTTCTATGGTCGAAAGTATGTAAAGGGCGAGTCGCACAGTTTCTCGTCAGTCATTCACTAGCTGTCGCCGAGCTAATATAAGGAAGAAAATGGACGAATTAAAAGTGCATGTAAGGCATTGCTTACTATATGAATTTCAGTCTGGCCATTCAGCCGCCGAAGCAGTGCGTAATATATGTCAGCGTGTTCCAGCGGTTTCGTAGTGGCGACTTTTCATTATCAGATCAACCTAAGTCTGGTCGACCGGTGAAGATTGATGTAGCCAAATTAAAAACCTTAATTGAAGGAGATCCGAGGCTAACGAGTCAATATCAATCGAGTACTCTTGCTACCGAGTTAGGCTGCTCTCATGTCACCATAGAAACACATTTACACGAGTTGGGAAAAAACTACAAATACAGTGTTTGGATACCGCACGAACTTGATAGAGATCAACTAAACCGCCGTGCCGATATCTGCATACAACTTCTGTCTTTTCGCCGCACATTCAACTGGTTGGACCATCTTATCACTGGAGATGAAAAATGGGTCTTATATATAAATCACACACCCAAACGTCAGTGGCTAGCTCCAAACGAAAAAGGAATAGAGGCACCAAAAACAGAGCCTCACCCGAAAAAAGTTATGCTGTCCGTTTGGTGGGATATTCGTGGTATTATTCACTGGGAACTCCTACCAAGTGGAATGACTGTTACCGCATCAGTATACTGTAATCAGCTTGAAAATTTAAACCAAAAAATCTGTCAGATTCGTCCACAGCATGCTAAAGTTTTTTTCTTACACGACAATGCTCGCGCACACATTGCAAAAGTGACTCGGCTAAAGCTATTGGAGCTAGGTTGGAAAGTGATACCTCATCCACCGTACTATCCAGACTTGGCACCTACGGATTACGCATTGTTCAGATCGCTAAGCAATGCCTTGAATGAAAAAAAGTTCGATGATCAAGCCCATCTACGACAGTACATAGCTGAGTTTTTTTTTAATCTAAACTTCTTCGCCGATGCTATTCATTTTTTACCAGAACGATGGAGACAAGTAGTAGATAACGAAGGCCGTTATATTTTTGATAAATGATTAAAATAATAAATTAAATAAAAATTACAATATTGGTTATGATTCGCTCATTACTTTCTTACCAACCCAATATTTGAGTTTGAGTGTATGTAACTGAACAGCCCCGGTTACCATGAAGGTAAGGTGCATTGGGGTAATTTCGAAAGTCACATAAAAATCACCATTATTTCCATCATATCAAGATTCCGCTTTCGAAATTAGCCTCATTTCCGTGATTCGAAATAACGTCACTACACCTTAGTAAAGACGTTCAGTGTAGGTCGAGGTAAAAGGGACACAGTTATAGCAACTACATAGCTCCGACTCTGTCTCTCGACATAAACAACGGTTTTAACACTTCATGGTAACCCCCGGTAGTTACGTATTCATTGCCACCGTGTGATGTGGTACAGTCAGTCAAAAAAGTGGTTTACCACTTTTCGACGTTATGTGTTTAAGAAAAGACATATTATATAACTCCGTATAGACAGATAAAGTCTAAGAAAAATACGTACCTACCTCAGTATCATCCAGAAAAAGGTACGGTGGCCTAGATGGCATTACACCTTTGGGGTACGCTCAGCTAGATGGCGCTAATATTAATATTTGACATTTTAACACATATCGAGCTAAGAATATGGACCAAATTGTCAAAACTGAGGTTCAATAGTTTTAAGCCTGTGTCAAGAAATGGCAGTCTATGCACTGTGATTACACATTTTACTTCGACGGTAACTGTCTATAATACTCGATCCTCTTTGGTTTAACATAGACTCGAAAAGTGGTAAACCATTTTCTTGGCTGGCCGTACCATCGCCGTATTTACTTAATTGTCGGATATTAGTTCGTGGAAGATTTTCCGTTCATTCGCGTTGAATGAATGGGTCCGTAATTGAGCATGATTAAAGGAAGGGTAACGTTAAGGACACTTGTATAGTGTAGCTATAACCGTCATCAAATATATCGGAGCGTCCGAGGCGCTCACTATAATTTGCTATAATATAATATCTGGCCCCGTAGCCGAATGGCATTTTTGCGACGTGGAACGCCACCAAAACGCCACAGAAATGTAGTCTGGCTCTGTCGCGCCAATGTGCAAGAGCGATAAGGAAGACCAGCGCTGTAGCATTATATGCTGGAGCATAATGCTGAGTGGAGTCCTTTTGTGGCCTCTATCTGCAGCATCAGCACCTTTTGTTGCATGCTAATAATAAGCAATATAGTTTTAAGTACCTATCTAGTTCTGTCGTGATTGTTTTCACCGAATGGCCTCATCGGAAGACCAGCGCCGGAAGTCGCCAGCAACATGCTGAGATGAGACCATTTCGTGGCACTTTTCTCTCTTAGCCTTTTGTGTGGATGTATGATTATTTGCTTGTGTGTCGGTAATTTTTGTGTAAGTATATTATATTGTTATCGTCGTTTTAACCCTTTAACTCGCAGTGTCAAGTATACTTAACACGAGATTCAAAAAATTATTGCAACGTAATTTTCACTTTATTTCTGTACTTTTATGAATAAAATAATAGTGTAAACCCTAACGTATCTTCGACAAGTGAAATCATTGCCCAGGCGCATATATTTCGAAAGTTATTGTCAGGATTACGAAGTGACAGCAATCAGCCTTGGGACACTAGAAAATTATAAATTTCTAAAAAATATTTATAATAAAGATATTTATTTACACACCATTACAATGTGTTCTTAAGTATATTTTCTTTATGTCATTATATATTTCTAACAATATAGACGCCCAATGATCACTAGACTGATCTACAAATATGCGCGTTAAGTATGCATAGCTTTGCGAGATTCTTAGAAATGTACTTATTGGTACGCATGTTAAGTATACTTAGCATTGCGCCGCTATGAACAAAGTAGATTATTGTTAGGCTGTTAAGTAATTTTAACATTGCGAAGATAAAGTTACCATGAGTGAAGACGTATCATATATACATTTTTATGTTTGTTTCGATATAATCTATATATTTGTAATGTGTTTTATATTGACACTGTGCGTGGGTGTTTTTTGAATGTTGCATGTGTTTTTGTCTGGTTTTTGACCTTATAGCAAAATAAAATGGGGAATTGAAGAACTTCTGGAGTTCGAGCCTCTAGAGTAACACCCCCTAATCTGGCAGCAATAATGAAGAAGACCATTTAAATCAATCTGACATTTGAATTGCGAGATCAGACAAGATACCATACCATAATTATGTTCTTAAAGGACTAAATTTAGTTCAGATGATGAAATCAAGCACCTTGTCTTCTCTTTTTCTCAGGTGAAAAAAAACGACTTTAACCCTGTAATTTGAGAACTACCCTAATAAATCTCATTGCCAGTGTTTAAATGATCAACTTTTCTATTACTACGAACACTTTCTGCCGACAAAGACCAAGAACATAAACACTCAAAGCGATTTTACTCACACTCTTTTTCGATGACAGAATACGAGGCAGACATCAAAGTTTCCCGAAAAACAAAACAAAGAAATGAGGCTTTTAAAGTTTTTTGTATTTGTACGTGCTGGCGTATCTGAAATTTTCAATATTTCACTGAATGGTTGCTGTATCGAAAACAAGCCGCTGCTACGGAAAATACCATGCCCTTAAAGAAATTTAGATTACAACTAGCAGTGATAATCATCCTTGACCTATCGTAGTTTATGGCATCAACTAATCTCAATGATTGGTATAAGCACTAACTTTTAGAAAACCAGACTAGACTTTATTGGGATTAATTCGGTTTCCTTAAAATGTTTTTTCTTCAACGTAAAGCGACCAGCTAATATCAAATGATTGTGTCTCCGCGACTTCCAGATTCAAATAAATTCGCACGTTCTTACCGCTAGGCTTTACCGATATTACAACTAGCAATTAAGCTGATAAAAACACAGGGCTAAGCCTAACCAATTGCATTTGTCAAAAAGGCAAACGGTAGTTCCTAGACTTTCAAGAAAGACACATTCAGGAAACCGGACTAATCCCAACTAGCCCTAGTTTACCGTCTGGAGTGGAAGCACAGGCATTCGCTGTCATGAAACTAGTGTCTACGCCAAAACCTGTGATTGGTTGGCAAAAACGGACTACAGGCTTTCAAGAGCCATGGCAAAATGCTGGAATAATGCAAAAAAGACACGAGTTTTATGATTTATAGTTCAGCAGGCACGATGGTACATGACATGACTCTTGCTGGTGTATATCTTTTACGGCACATGTAGGTATTGCAAAGTTGGGAAAATAAACATTTAGGGTTCAAATTGTAAATTAAGATTATGCCTCGTATCATACCAAGATAAGTTGACAGCTCTTTTGGTGGCAAAAACTCCACAAGTGTCGTATACACGTCAAACTTCAATAAAATTATGACGGTTACTTAACCCTTGAACAGGTGGAGCTATCAAAACCACTGCCAACTTAGCTTAGTCTGACTCTGGAAGTGAAAATACATTGTATTTCGACGTTTTAAGTTACTCCATAAATACTTTTAACATAAAAACTCATTTTTTTTAAAATTATTTATCTCTCTAATCCGTTCGCAATGTCAAGGATACTGAACATTCGTTATCAAAAGTAATTTGCTGAAAGTTGGGCAATGTCAAGTATTCTTAACATATGTTTTCTAAAACATAACACACAAAATATTTTTTTTATTATTTTTCTGTGGTTCATATTACCCCTAAGAACTCATTTATGTGCTTGAAACCAGAAAAAAATAGAAAAAAATTTTTGAGCGTTAAAGGGTTAAGTGCTTACGAATAAAAATATTTCTATTCTATTCTATAATATCTCTTTTTTCTTCTTTTTTTTTTTTTTTAATACAACGTCGGTGGCAAACAAGTATACGGTCCGCCTGATGTAAAGCGGTCACCGTAACCTATGGACGCCTGCAACTCAAACAGTGTCACATGCGCGTTGCCACCCCATTAGAAACTTGTACACTCCCTTTTCCTGTATGTGGTGCTGTATGATGGTTCGTCCTGCAATAAACGTTTTTCTATTCTATTCGATATATAGCTACGAAATATATATTATCGCGTTTGTGTATTCGGCTACGCAGTACGCACACTAAACACGCTTTTTTGTTGCCGTTATTCAGATTGTTTGTGCACCTTTACAGCTCAGATATATCTGATGGGTCGTAAGTCTCCATGTATAAAACTATTTTTGTCATATGACTTCCACATAAAAGGACACCAAAATACTAAAATATTATTTTCACTGCACCAACTAGGCTTACTTTGCTATTCGAAAACATATAGCAAAATTGCATTTTATTCACGACAGTTATAAATCTGATGGGTCGTAAGTCTCCATGTATAAAACTATTTCTGTCATCTAACTTCCACATAAAAGGACACCAAAATACTAAAATATTATTTTCGCTACACCGACTGGTAAAGGCTTACTTTGCTATTTGAAAACAGATAGCAAAATTGCACTTTATCCACAAGAGTGCAATAAAGTACTTTCATACAAATTCTAACTTGATGTCTTAAACTGGCTGGTAGAATTTACCTATAAATGGTGATTTTAAATCAATAAGTATTTAATAGATTGATGGATTTGATTTAGTTTGATGTTTATATTTAGTATTTTGTTCGTGTTTGTGTGGTGGAAAATGTTGTGTTTCACTCGGTGGCAAAGTTTGTTTAACCTTCGTGCCTTGAAACCCTCGCAACGCTCAAGATTCCATTTTTTGAATATTGGAATCTTTCGCTTGCGGGTAAACAACCACTTTGCCCCCTTGTAAAACAAATAACTATTATTATACACAACGAAAGCCCGTTTAAAATACGTCCGATAAGAAAAAAGGTCCGAAATTACGTGGAAATGGATTCATTATACCGAATATATTAGAGGTTTCGAAATCACGGCCGATAGCTTTTCCGACCCGACCTCCAGAAAGGAAGTGGCCGCAAACGGGATAGGTACCCTAATTTAGCTTTGTCGGTCAACAATGTCACAACACAACCCAAGTCAAAAAAACTGAAGGAAATGCCTAAAAGCGGAACCTGTGATTCAGAACAGTGAGACGGTATACAGGTTGATTTTGTGAGTATTAGCCAAACTTTGCACAGTGACTTTTTTTGAGGTGATAATGGAATGAATTTGTACTGTGATTGTGGTTGGGCCATTTTTTCAAAGTTGTCCACCCCACTTTTTTGTAACACGGGTATTGTTTTTTAAGCAATTCATACTCAGAATCGTGAGGTCTTTCGATCCTGATTACAGAAAAGAATTGTCCCAAAAAATGGTAACGGAATGGGAAAAAAAATTGGGACACTTTTTAAGAGCTCTCGATTCTGTGTGGAAACCACATAAACATTTCCAAATCCAAAAAAAGGTCAACTTTGAAAAAATGTCCCGGTTAGGGCTACTTGCACCAACGAAAATGGAGGGTTAACCTGAGGGGTTAATCCACCATTTTATATGGTATTTGACAGATGACAGCCCACTAACACTGAGTAAAGAGGTCGGTGCAAGTGGGCCTTATACACTTACCCCTTTATTCATAAACGTACTCTAAAGTTATCAAGTCGATAAAGTTCGTTTGTCCCTTTCTATCACACCAATACGTCGGAAAGGGACAAACGCAACTTTATCGGCTTGATAACTTGTTTATGAATAAGGGTGTTAGTATTTTTTCCTCAGTGAAAAAGTGTAAGTATACCTTCCTCCCAGCGCGATCCACCAGCTGACACGCCAACATAGATCCCAGGATCTGAACAGCAGCCAACAGGATTGACTGCTTATTCGGCGACAAGGCGATGCTGGACCCCTCGTCTTTGCCAGCTTCGGCGAAGATATGACTTGCGTAAACTAGCACGGCGATACAGCCGCAGAATTCGCGGGTTAGGTTCACGATCAGCGCCACCCAGAACGCTTTGACGGCTGTTTTGTCGGTAACTGCAAAGAAATGAAATGTATCAAAAAAAAAATTTTTGAAAAAACCGACATAGTAGACCGATTTCTATGAAACATTACTAAGAACACGTCGTTATTGCATCGGGGGTTAAAAAATTGTATGATGATTACACGTCATTAATAACAGTGATCGGTTTTTTGGATTCGACATGGGGTGAACGACCTCAATCATTATGTTAGTATGGATATGCCCCGGGAATCCGGGCTTAATGTTGTTAGAAAAGGCAAAAAAATATGTACAATGTCCACAATGCCAAATGGTTTTACTGCTCAACCAAAAATATAAAGCAACAACATTAACATTATAAACTTAAACTAAAAATAGTACATAACGTAATAGGCCTTACTAACATGCGATTTCATAACCACTATAAATCTCTCCAACAATTTAAAAATGTGAACTCTTTAGCTTTGATATTCTTACAATAAAATTTAGAAAAACAATTTAAATTTAATGTCCGGTTTGTATAAAATTAAAATAAATAATCATTATTTTTTCAATATTATCAATTTTTAATCTATTTCTTTTTACATCCAGAATCCATTTGTACGCGGATAAGACCTTTCTATCTCAACTGACGTCAGCGGAGCGAATTTATATAAAAAAGTTTCATCGGATGCTGTCTCAGACAAAATTTGTTGGGCGTATACTCTAAGTTCGTCCAAATCTGGATTACGAACCATTTCGTCGTATCAATATTAACTTTTCTACTTGATATCCCGCGAGGGTGAATCCAAAAAACCGATCACTGGACTCATTATACTCGTACACGGTCAAACTTTGCGTAGTGACTTTTGGGGTCATAATAAACAAGATTTATTATGGAACCTTTATTGTGTGGTAGAAGTAAACTGAGGGATATAGGTGCGATTGTGGTATCGGAGTTGGGCTACAAGCCGTCATTGCAATACTTATCACAATTTAGTTTTTAACACAGATGTCATAATATACCATAGATCAAGCAAACGTATCTACTTAGCGTGTCAAATGAACTCAGTGAAATCCACTGAGTTGTCCGTCTTTACTCGCAGCTTGCAGCTTTCGGGCGTCAATTTTTATAAGTTGAAGTCAACCAAAACATAAAAAATGCCTCGTTACGTGATATTCAATTGCAACAACACAAAAATTATGAACAATCAAGAGCCTGAGACATATTTAAAATTACAGGCAAGAATCAACTTCAGTACAAAATTTGACACGCCCGGCCCCTATACAAATATATGAATTTGTTTCTTCTATCTAAATTAAGTTCTGTGGTTTTTAACCCCCGACGCAAAAACGACGGAGTGTTATAAGTTTGACGTGTCTGTCTGTCTGTCTATGGCATCGTAGCTCCCGAACGGATGAACCGATTTCGATTCAGTTGTTTTTGTTTGAAAGCTGAGTTAGTCGGGAGTGTTCTTAGCCATGTTTCATGAAAATCGGTCCACTATGTCGCTGTCGGTGGTTTTTTCAAAATTTTAATTTTGTGGTTAGGTTATCTTTCAACCTCTAAATTGCTAAGAGTGGCATTGTTTGAAACTGGTAGTATAATGTGCTTTGTCTACCCCTTTTGAACAGGCGTGAGTGTTCATGTACATTTAGGTTGAGAGAGAGGGACGGAGCTATGGAACTGCTATAGCTTCGTCCCTTTCTCTCAACCTAAACTGAACGGCTTTAGCACTTCATGGTAACCCCCCAGTACCCAGTACAGTTTGTATTTGTCATGCTAGTTCAGTCGATGTCAGTACATCTTGTACTGAGACGGCGCGCCGATCAGTTTGGGGAAACCCTAACCCCCTAATTCATAAAAACGTTCACTAAAGTTATCAAGCCGATAAAATTCGTTTGTCCTTTTCTATCACACCAATACAAAAGGGACAAACGAACTTTATCGGCTTAATAATTTTAGTGTACGTTTATTAATAGTTAAGGGGTTAAGTCCCTATTCCATTGACCAAGCTAACATCCATGTACGACGTATTATTAAGCAATAATATAATTTATTGAAATTAATTTCCATAGAGTACCTAGTCTGTTCATATTCTTTGATGAATACTTTTGCATGTTAAATTGTATCTTGTTATTTAATGCATGTTAATTATAAGATGTAATGTTTTGAAAAGAAGTTGCCCGCCGAGTTTCTTGCCGGTCCCATAGTGGATACCCCCCTCCCAACTGAGGGGGGACTGAAATCTTCTCGAGGCTGAGGCGTAGGGTTAGAGCCGGCGTAGCTTTATTTGACGTTCATATGCGCATTGTAATATGCCTACTTGAAAAATAAATATTTCATTTTCATTTTTTCATTTTCATGTCCTTGGCAATGGCAATGACGTCCACACTCTATGACAGTCGAAGACTAATGTATATTAAACAGAAAGGAAAACAATACAGATTCATCATGTCAATTGGCAAGACCTCCCCAGGACCAATCACAGACCGCGGTCCAGCATCGCCCATTACTCCCAATTTGCCCCATTAATTCGTTTGTATGAATTTGTATGGCGCTAAAAGTCAATTGGCCAATGGACCTGTGATCTGAACTCTGTTCGTTTTCCTATTTTTTAACCTTGATTTGTTTGTTGGTGCTATACAATTGTAAACGTTGGCTCGGCAAACGTGGTGCAGGACGCCCTGTGACAAGATGGAGTGAGGACATCCGCAAGTTGGCTGGGGTTGGCTGGATGAGATTAGCTAAAGACCGGGAGCAGTGGCGTGCATTAGGAGAGGCCTATGTCCAGCAGTGGACGAGGATAGGCTGATAATTGTTATAAGTTATAACTTGTTGTTATAAGTTTGACGTGTCTGCCTGCCTGTGGCAGCATAACTCCCGAATGGATGAACTGATATAGATTTAGTTTCTTTTGTTTGAAAGCTGAATTAGTCGGGAGTGTTCTTAGCCATGTGTGATGGCAATCGGTCCATTATGTCGTTTTTTTTACAAAATTTAAATTTTGTTTAACATTCTAGCGTGTGTAGCCGAATGCACAAACTCTCACGAATCGAAACGCTCGTAGGTATCTATCTCTATCGCTCTTGCGTATTGGCGCGACAGAGCCAGACTACCTTTCACGACGCCCCGACACCCCGTAGCCGAATGGCACTTCTACTACGCGAAACGAAAACGAAATCGTTTCGCGTAGTAGAAGTGCCATTCGGCTACGGGGCCAGATCTCAATTCTGCTGATAATTTCTACTTAGAATGGCTCTTCCCTTCTAAAGTTTGCCGATTCATGCGATTAAAGATAACTCATAATGAAAGTTATCAGTGGTACAAGGCCCGCGGCCAATCGTTAATGCTCCATAGCATATCGTAAATAAGTAGTTAATTTTCCATGTTAGTAGAACAAATTTTTATACGATACGGTACGGAGATGAAGATTGGCTTTTAATTAGCCTGATTATGGTCTTTAGCTGTTCTAGGCCCGTGTGGTGATGGATTAAGAATTCATCACTCTTTTTCCTTCCGTGGCGGGTGTCATAGAAGTCGACAGTGGGATATGAGATCTTATGGGCTAAACTTTTCACTGCAAAAATCACGATTTGATCTTCTTCCAATACTTCCCTTAACTACTAAGCGTGGCACTAAAACTTGAGCAGTTTTAAGTGACCATTACGTTTTATCTCTGGTAAAAATAAAAGGGGTACCTTTTGCGAAGCATTATGTAGGTACTAGCTTTTGCCCGCGGCTTGGCTTGCTTTAGAAAGAGACAAAAAGTAGCCTATGTCACTCTTCATCCCTTCAACTATCTCCACTTGAAAAATCACGTCAATTCGTCGCTCCGTTTTGCCGTGAAAGACAAACAAACAAACAAACACTTTCCCATTTATAATATTAGTATGGATGTACAGTCAACCAATTGGAAGCCTAGCCCACTGTAGAACTATGTCATAGTGACGTTACAAATCAGGGGGCCGAATTTTGAGTCTCACTGTCACTAAAATACCGGTTGAAAACGGTGAATTGCCTATTATTTTCAGTGACAATTTTCTGAATTCGAAAGCCGTGAGACTCAAAAATCGGCCCCCTGATTGTAAGAAATTTCTCACTGCTTCTCATTTCGATATGGTTGTAGAGTGGCCTAGGGTTTCAATTGGTTGACTGTACGTATTCTAGTGACTTACATAACAGTTTCGGTGAGAACTTGGGTTCACTGGTGGTCTGCTCAATGATAAGGCGGTCCACCTCTTCGCTGATTCGTTTGTCGTCTTCTGGTAGAGATCGAAGCCAGCTCAGGACCTTCGCCGTCTCCTGTTGGCAAATATTGATGTTTTAAAACACATAGATAATCGGGGGTATCAGCACGGTCGTGTGATTAATAGCCTACCTCCTCGGTGCGCCCTTTTTGCACTTACAAAAGGTGAGAACGGGACGCACTCCGACACAATAAGCTGTAATCGCACTAATGTGTTAGAGTCGCTGATTTTAAATTGGAGGATTTTGGTATTCTGTGACCACGGCCAGTCGAAACTTCGGAGATAAGGCAAAATTATGTTAAGAGATTGTGATTACCTTTTTCATTGTTGTCGAGCTCCCAATATTTAAAAAAGGATCCCGGTCAATATACTTAAAAAATCTAAATAATTAAAATAACCGTAAATCATTCAAAACTCAAAAATGTATTGTCACGAAGATCTCAATTCAATCAACTCTTAATATACAGAGTGGGGCCTGTAACAAAGGCGAAGAATTGAACTGTAGGCTATTCTCGTTATACTGATCAACATTTGTTCAGTGACTTTTAAAAATTATGAAGTCTTATAATTTTTAATTTTTCATACAAAATAAATATTAGCTTCAATGTACGCCATTATTGTTGTCATTGACGTCGTCTGTCACACTTTAGACTTAACAGAATTCGCAATACATCTCTAGAAATTCGCAACTCTTAGAAAAAACTTTCAAGGGTGATAAAAATCAAAATACAAGTTATTTTTAAAAGTCGCCGAACAAATGTTGACCAGTATAAGGAAAATAGCCTAGAGTTCAATTCTTCGCCTTTGTTACAGGCCCCACTGTATAACACTGCCTGTTAAGATGTCAATCGTTTTCAGTTCCCAGCGAACGAAACAGCGCTTCGAAGGAAACGAAATGTTTTTGCCGCCCCCTTATGGCGGAATGGTAGAGAGATATTAGTTTCTTTCCCTGTCCAGCGATTTGTCTAACTTTTTATATGAACGTTCTTTTCAATAAGTCGCATATCGTTCGGGGTTCGCCTGATAGATTATCCTGTACCATAGTTTTCATTCTCACATTAATCCTTAAGTGCATAGTGATTTATAAATAAATAAAAATAAATATTATAGGACATTCTTACACAGATTGACTGAGACCCACGGTAAGCTCAAGAAGGCTTGTGTTGTGGGTACCTACTCAGACAACGATATATATAATATATAAATATTTATATACATAGAAAACATCCACGACTCAGGAACAAATATCTGTGCTCATCACACAAATAAATGCCCTTACCGGGATTCGAACCCGGGACCGCGGCGTAGCAGGCAGGGTCACTAGCGACTGCGCCAGACCGGTCAATTTATATATGCATCATGCATTTTTTACTCTATTGACAGCATGTTAAAGTTCATACTTGAATAAATATTTGTGTTTTCATTCGAGTTTTCTTCGGTCGTGTTTTCATTTATCGCCACTCGTTTTGAACTTCCTTTTTTACGCACTTGTATCGTAATGTACTATCATGAAACGATCCGAAAGGCGAGTTAACTGTGAAACTAAGCGAAATTCAGAAAAAAGACATTTTACTCTTAAAATGTGATCATCAGGAATACGCTCTGTTAATGTTAGTTATCAGCTTTCATATTACACCGTGTGTGCCTTTGCAAACTATTACTAAAATCAAAGTAGGTACACACACATATATGAACACGTGAGTCTTCTGATACAAGTTGTACTATTATATATTCTGTGATACAAGTGCCTGCAACGCACGGCGATGTTCATTTGTTTGTAGCAATACGTCTTTCATTCTCATACACATAATACTGTGTGTATTTTCCGACAAGAACAAAAGGTGTCGTGACTTCCTTTGATTCTCTCTCTGTATTTTGATTATGCACTTTAAATAATAGATGTGCATTGAATAGTTTATTTTGTCTATAAAAGAGTAGAGTTTAATTCTCAAGGAAAGATCAATTGTTTAGTTGCGGGTGAGGATCAATAAATGAGATATTTATTAAAAATACTGTTAAGTTACATACATACATATAATCACGCCTGTATCCCATAAAGGGGTAGGCAGAGCACATGAACTACTAAGTTTCAGTGCAACTCTTGACAAAAAGGGGTTAAAAGAAATCCAAACTATTTAATTATTCATTTATTAACTGTTAAGTTACTTATCTGTTAAGTTAGTAAGACTTTATCCGGTCGCGGGTTCGAACCCCGGCTTATACAAATTAGTTTTCGGAGCTTATGTGTGCGAAATCATTTTAGTCTCTGTCATTTAATGTTTGCCAGTCGCTTTTCGGTGAAGAAAACATTGTGAAGAAACCGGATTAATCTCAATAAGGTCTAGTTACCCTTCAGGCCCCGTAGCCGAATGGCATTTCTAAGACGCGAAACGAAAACGAAACGCCGCGAAAGGTAGTCTGGCTCTGTCGCGCCAATACGCAAGAGCGATAGAGATAGATATCTACGAGCGATTCGTTTCGTGAGCGTTTGTGCATTCTGCTACGCACGCAGAAAGGTTACGCAAAATCTTGGGATTAGTTGTCAAAGCGGACTCCAGGTAGCGAATGCCGGGATAAGGCAAGGAGAATGTGACTGTATTTTACTTATCATTCGATTACGCTACGCCTGTAAAACGCTGTGTTTTGTTCCCAAAAGGGGTAGGCAATACATAATGAAGTTTTGATTCCTAAATAAATTTTCAAGAGCGGGCACCTCCGGCCTGTGTAGTCGCGTGGCACGTTCCTACTATCTTCTTCTGAGTTTTACGTAGTAATAACTTATTAGTATTAGTTAAATAAAGCGTAGGTACTTGTCGTATTACAGGCAAGTGAAGGATCTGTTACGTTAGTAACTTATTAATTATCTGTGGAGCGGATGTCTCGAACCCTGTACTTACAAGTTAACGAAAATCTTTACACAAACACACAAGTTTAATCAGCTTTTATTGTTTCATAATCTCATGACGCAGAAGCATAGTTTTCAAGATCTAAATCCGAAGAAAAGGACCTTCATCAAACCCCCCTCTCCCCTCCACCTTTAGGGGTACGGCCGGGGACGTTGGATTATGTTAAGCTCCTAACTAGGCCAAACAAACTTAAGATGTCAAAAGTTTTGTTCCTTGCATTTCCCTCCGTAACTTTTATTGTTTGATAATCTTTATTTACATCCATATCATAAGTTCTCTATAATATGCTTAAGAGCGATAAGCAAATGGCCTATATTAACCCCTTGATTGCGGAAGTTCAGAGCCCCATTACAATTAACATGCATCGTGATCGTGACGCGAATTGGCGTTTTCGGCAATGAATTGGTTAAGAAATCTGTATCTGCTAGGGATTCTTCATTTTTACTTTACGATATCGGTAACTGATACTCTAATTACATTCAAATTTAGAACGTTCCGTTCAGAATGAGAATCATATTTGCGATTGAAGTGCATGTATCAGTCATTTGTTTCAAATGTCTAATATTTTCAACATGAACTGACAGTTACTAGTTGATATTACATCTTGCCAGAACTTAGGCTATATCTGTATATTGTAGAAAACTTACTTTATTACCAATATAGATGTAGAGAAAAACAATTAATGATTCATTACATCAAATACAATTAATATCTCTAAGAAACTAGCGTTTTAACTCTTACGGTTATCGAGTTATTAAAAAAAATAAAGATAATTACTGAACACGTGTGTGACAGCCTTTACCAATTTCAAATGATATTTGTTTTGACATGTGCCGTCAGTCACTGGACACTAACTTGAAAGTTATTGTTAAGGGTCTCTCACACTAATAAATTAATTTATTATGTATGAAAATGATGAAATATTTTGTTGCGAATTTAACTAAAAGTGATATACAGGGTAGTTCCTGATAGCTACGTGTCGAATTTAACGGAAAACAAAAGTGTAGGTACATAATTAGACATTAAAACACTCGTGTTGTGTTGTTTCGCTTTCGCCACTTAAATATGTGGTCACCCAAAATATCTTTCCACTAAAAAGATGCGTGAACATCAACTTTCTTATGGAATTCGAACCATCGCTACATTTTCAATCAATTTTTAAGTGTTATGGCTCGTTGCTGATTCCATCAATTTCAGGGTTTAGGAAAACACGCGTTTTATGAAAATATTTTTTAATATTTTCGGCTTTTTTTAGTGCCAAAATGTGGTTGACCTATAACTATTTGATTACGCCCTGGCGGATATCATCTGTCTATTACTGTACAAGCGTCCCATGACACGGGTAAAGGCAAAAACCGGTTTTACCCCTTTTTCTCATTAAAGTGTCAAAGGGCCGCTACGGGCTACTAGTTGACTTCGGTCTCGCACGCCTCCCAAATGTCGGGAACACCATATAAATATAAAATAAGGTATAACAAACAAATGCAAGATAAACTCATATTTTTTCCGTCTATGATGCATATAGACATACCTAGAAATAAGTTTTTTTGCAAAAATATACGAAACAGATAGTATTGTAAGCGATTGTGCATTTGGCTACATACTTCGCTCACGAGACGCTGTTTTACTATAAGTTACAGCAGGACAAATCTCGACTGGGGGGCAATTGTAACTAATCAATTTTTTCCATTATTACACTATGATGTTGAGTTCTACATATATCCACTAAACACGCAAACCATATCTAACCGGTGGACACTATTTAATAATGCAAACATTGTAAAACATGGAAAAAATGGACCAGATATTTGCCCCCCAGTAGAGATTTGCCCCGCTGTACCTTACCGCAAAAATGTATTATCTATGAGTAGTCATTTAAAAACGCAAAATTATTTGCAGCTAATGCATTGCTTAATGGCAAAGACACAGCCCAAATATATATGTGGCCTGTGCTAATAGTAAAAACAATTAACGTCAATAGGTATAGTCAGCAACAAAGCTATGAATAAATCCAAAGTGCCAAAAATATCTATACATAATTTTATTGCACTCTACATTAAGGTGTACATACATATATTTGCCACTTAGTCTGTATTCACAGCTTTGTGGCTGACTGTACAAGCGAACTAAAAAGATCTGCGTAGATTCAGATATTTAATCTTGTCTAAAATAGTGACTGATTACATATTCTAGATAAAAGTTCCAACATACAGTGTGTAAAGTTAATACGGGCGAATCTCTTAACTTGCTGACTATAGGACATAATAAATGTAATAAGATAACTAATGCTTAAAATTGAAATAAAATAATATTCATACAAAATAATACGGCTCGCAATGTAATGCAAACACACTCGCGTTAAACACTAATTTGACAGTTGTCATTGACTGTCATCACAACCATGTTTACTGTACAATTAGTGATGAGACAATTTTGAAAATATAATTATCGGGTGCAAATTAAGAGTGGCTCAAAAACACCTTTTAATACCTAATGAATTAGGGTTCAGTTAGGGCCAGTTGCATCAACCACATTTGACAGACACATCATCGTCACGCAGCTGATGATTGTCTATTGAACTTCCCATACAATAAAAAACGAACCTTTAATGGTGACAGACGGTTTGAAGCAACCGGCCCTAAGTTTAGTTTAATTTATCGCCCGTATAAAACTTAAAGTCGGCGTTAATAGAGTTTGTGAACAATGTAAACAAACCTTGTTGTAGTCAAAATGTCTTTAATTTCCATTCTAACTCATCAGATGTTGGCTAAATTCATGTGTTATTTATCAATTCATATCACGTTATAATTCTCAACCTTTAAAATTACAAAATTGTGCTAGAATATTGATATTTTAGTTTACATTGTTGACAATTTCTATTGACGGCGATTTTACACACTGTATTTAATCCTAAATTCTTCCATCTTGTCTATCAGTATTTCTTTTTTCCGATCAATCATTATTTCACTCATATTTTCGAGGTGAACTCCTCTATTACATAGGCGAATTTCGTCGTTCACTTAAACTACATTCTAACCCTATTAAAACCGGGTCTTTTTGATCAAAGATCTTCCTGCCTTTGTTATCTATAATATCTAATGGTTAGGTTAATTAACTATTTAAATTAAATAAAAACTAAGCGAATAAGCCTACTGGGCACCATCACCTCAGACCTCAGACAATGGCGATCAAATATATGAAAGAGGCGCGTTCCTACGCACACAGTCTAAGCTCGTGTAGGTGAACGCGTACCATGCTTGTACGAGTGAGATATGACAGGTCGACTGATTCGACACTTAATCGCTTTTATCCAGCGGATGTAACGAGCACACTAGTTGTATAAACTATCGCTTCGGTGTGTCGCATTTACAAATAGGCAGTGCGAAAGGAGATGGCGGGATGACCTGCGTGCGTAGCACACTATTGTGCCTGAGCTGTAAATTCATATTTTTGACACATTTGTTTTGAAGTATGTTGCGATGTGGCTAAGACGTATCGTTTACCAAATCTAGCGATTATTTACGAATTGGTTGAATCGATTAGGCCCTATGTACAAGGAGGCGCTTAAACAAATATACGATTTCTATCAACTTACTGAAATGTCATTTGAATCGAAATGACAGACTCTGCCACAGCACTAGTTTAAAAATAAAAATTAATGATAAAAGACATAATAAGTAAATCCTGCGTGATAAATTAATATCGTAAAATACTCACTAATGAAAATCCGCAAAAATGTAACATGTTAGATTATGTTTAAAGTAAGCGATGTATTGTTTTTAAGTACTCAATTTTTTTTTATATTATTACAGGATTTTATTTAAAATTTCATTAGGTCGCGCCAGTTTACGTTTTGTGGACGCTGTCATGTGTCAATTATGTTAACTTACAGCTCCGGGACAATACTTCGATCAACTTTATCGCATCGCTGCGGCCCAATCGCACTTACAAATAGTGCGAAAAGGACGGCCTGGTGTTACATCGTTTATAACGCTACCGTGAGTGCCAGGATTCGGCATTTTAGCTAAAAATCTATGTGTAACTAAACCTCCGCTCACCTTACTTATTTACTTACTTACTTGACTAACCAACAGTATAGTTAACCCCCCTTTAAATATACCCCGTAAATTTGGCCTTGTGATCGTCTAGCGTGAATAAGTAGAACCCATCGATGTGAACCGCGATAACCTAGATCCTTTAATGAGTATCAGCTGTATTTTTGACTAATATTTAAATTTTATTTATTTATATTTTAAAGAAGAATAAAGGTTATTGTAGCATAATAATATAGTGTTATAGAAGAGTATTTTATCAGATTTAGGCCTAGAAAGTTATATGTGAAAAATTAATGACGTAATGAAGAAATTTTTAGTATAGAAGTTAGTGAGTGAAACATACATAAAATAAATATTAAAAAATATTTTGGTAATCATCCGCTACGCCTTATTAGTGGTCCCGGCTTGGGCAAGGGCTTGCGATACGGTATGGGACCCCTGACCTGATCAAACCACTTTATCAGGATCCTAAGCAAGTAAGCCTGAAGGGCTATCTATCTACGAACTAACCCCTTTTTGTTTTGTCTCTTTTTCCCTAGCTAAACCCCCCTTTCCCCAATACTGCTATTAGACCATAACTTCTCGATCTTTCTAATGTTTTATCGAAACACCGAGCAGTCGCTAACTTTTATAAGAACTAAGCAAGTCTACTAACTTTTCTAAGCTTTTGACTTTCCATCAGTGGACGGCGCTCGCATGCCACTGGGCCCTATAACAAACCTATGCTTTTTATTCCAAAGAATAGTTTGTTTCTCTAACCAACTTGATAGAATTTACCTTGAAAAACCAGTTAGCAACACTAAGTGTCCCGCAGCCACACCGAAAAATCAGAAATTGCTACCACAATTATTAATTTCACTCAAATAAATTAAGTAATAAGAGATTTTATAAATTACCAGTTTTACCACATATTTTAAGATAGTAAACACCACATTTAAAGTCCATTTAAACCATATAAATAGTAGTAGTTAAATTATTTCTCCACAATACATGTTGACCAATTATAATTTAAGACCAATCATAAGAGAACTCTACTTTCATAGAAATAGTGTGTGACTCTACCCTACTCCTATTGTTTTTCCTACTCTAACATATCTGAAACACAGACCCTCACTTACCATAGATCTTGTGTTCAGAATATGTACAAGTGTATCCCTACTAGAACTGTACAGTTCAGCTAGCGAAGCTGAGATAGGCAACCTATAGGCTTGTGTTCTGATCCCCCCCTCTGCTCTTGCCCGCAGGCTAGGGTAGCAGAGAGTAGATCGCCCTATCCGTGTATATATCCAGTATTCTAGGACACACCAGTACCAGCCACATGAGAGACCCAGCTGCGATCAACTTTACTTAGATGTGGATCGATCACAACCGAAATCCCCAGCAACCAACGCCAGCATGGACTAGAGCACCGAGTAAATAAATATATATAAATATAGGACCCCAGCCTCAAATACTGCCGACTTCAGTGAGCAAGGATTACTCCTAATGTCTTTCGTCAATCGTGAAAGTCCTCACTTCCATCTAACAGTTGGACTCTTTGAGACCGGTGAGAAAATACGCTTTTGTAAGTAAATAAAAGCGCCCAAGCCCTCCACTTGGAACAAAAAGACCCCTAAACGCCTTATGTTTAACAGCCGCAAGGTATAAAGCGCTTAGCCGGACAACAGTCTGTCACAAACAATGATCTGGCTTATAACTTTCACAAAATAACCCCATAGAAAATTACTAAATCCAATTTTACTGATCAACTAAACAAACGAGTGAAGTTTCCTTTACGTGCTATAATCTAAGCTTAGTTTTGCAAGAATTTCTCCCTACAAAACCAAACACAGACTTATCTCCAAGCACCAGCCATACATCGACCCAGTCTTTGTATTGCTTGACGGCACTCAAGAAACAAAGCACAGAAAACTTCACTATACACATTAATTTGAATGTAACACTACACTATAAATAGAACACTAAAATAACCCCACAACTGACGGTAAAGCAATCCCACCATAGGTCTAAGTTCAACTGTACGACGATATTGTCCCCGCACAATCAAACAGAGACACAATTTCAAAGTTTACAATCACTTAGAATAATTTCCAAGTAAAAACAAACAGAGAAATAATAGCAGAACAACTTCACTCACCAGAAACACACGAAAGCCAGAGACACTGTTAGTCTTGTAGATATTTTAAGAATGACGCGCGTCGGCTCGCTCCGACCCTTTTATAGATCTTAATCGTGACATACCGTCGACTATCGACGTACCATCGACATACCGTCGACTATCGACACAGTATCGACACACAATCGACATAACATCGACATACTATCGACACACCATCGACTATCGACACAACATCGACATAACATCGACATACTATCGACTATCGACACAATATCGACATAACATCGACATACTATCGACTATCGACACAGTATCGACATAACATCGACATAACATCGACACAACATCGACTATCGACACAGTATCGACATAACATCGACAGAAAGCCATTAACTTGCGCACATAAGAAAAAGATCATAAGTGCTTTGTTTACACTCATACGCTCTACGCTATAAAGTTCACGATCATCACGCGGATGTTTGCTTATTAACACGTGCAGATTGCAGCTGTTTTAGAGAGAGACAGAGCTATTGGTATTGATACCTATGTAGTCGAATAGTGGAGTGTTCCGTAAATATTTTTACGTAAATATTATTTTGTGAAAGATTGTTTAAATCAATTTAGTAAGTGACTTCGCAATGAAAGATCACATTTGTTCTTAATTGTTACATTGAATTATGTATTCAGGAAGTATAATAATCAATATTAGTCATTATTACCTCTCTGACTCGTATTTGGAACCAAGACATAATATCGGAACGCTATGCAGTTGACAACTGTCAATGTCAGTATTTCGTCCATGTGAACGTAGTTTGTTGATAAATACGTTTTTCCAACCTGTTTTACATTTAATAATAGTGAATTTTATCAGTGATGACGTAACTAAACATGTGATTAACCATCAAAGATATTGTTTGTTAAAATATTCAATGAAATCCCGAAGGAAATATGCACCAAAAAGTTGGTCAAGGAAAAGTTGATTCGCCGTAAGTTTTATATGTAATAACGAGTCCATTTCCTCGTCATAGACGCTTGTTCTGTTACAACTCGCCCCCGATTGGATTTCTTTTATAAAATACAAAGTGGTTTGTAAAAAAATCCAATCTCACTTAGCAAAAGAAGCAATAAAATTGAATAAAAGAATAAAAGAAAAATATTTCTAGATCAGTCGGAAATATCCCCCCATTTCTAATCGTGTGGTGTGTTTTCCAATACTATGCAACTGCTAGTGACTCAGTTTTGAAATCAGCTCATCAGAATCTCGACAATGAACCATGATAACCCCTTTCTCAGAGTCCACGCATCGCCAGGGATACCAGGTTGTGAATCTGATAGGTCCTATTAACCCGTTCTTGCTAGCTCGTTCCCCGGTCGCGGCGAATATTCATTCCATCCACACTGTTGGACCGGAATAATTATCGTAATAATTTCAACGAGTTCACAATAACTTCCCACGCAATTACGAAGAAACCTTTAGAGCTCTCATTATAAGTCCAGAGCCTTCAATCTCCATTGTCGGAACTCAAACCAATTCCTCTACCTAATCACTCCAGCCACATGTTTTGGCGCATGTCTCATACTTGAATAAAATATACTGACTTAAGATTTGTTTGGATGTGTTTTTTTTTTATAAAACAAACCTTAAATGACATAGGCATGTACCTCAACTTGGTACCACATCATGATCAAATGAAGAAATGATTTGATGATACTAAACTTCACATATTTGAACACATAACAGGGAAACAAATATTGAAAAGAGCCTCGTTCTCACTAGACGATATCGGCCCTTTTATTTATGTCGATTGTCAAATACATCCCATTCAAGATGAGGTGTGTGGATTCAGTGTGGGTCTTATTACCTTGTGTAGTTAGTAGTCACAAAAAACTACCCTTGAAATGGGTCGAATCCAAATGGATTTTAACCTAACCGATAAGCTTTTTATGGCTAATGTGTTTCCCTCAGCCCCCCCGCTGTTTATTCCCCGCAAATTCCGACCAAACTAGTTTTGACCACTTTCCAGCGCTGTCTGTCTATATCAATCCACTCATTCTATAAAAAAAATCATTCGAGACACACTTTCATATCTTACATCCGTCATATCCAGCCATTCAATCTATCAAACATACATCTATAAGCATTCATCACCTCTAACTTATACACATACACTCGTTCATTCCTCCTCAATTACGCTTTCATTCGATTGTTTACAGAAAGCCAACGCTTTTAAAAGTAATCAAAATAAATAATAAAAATGAAAATAAAATTATATAATAACTTCAAAAATTTACGTATCCCATTTTATCCCACTCTACTTTGGACTCGAAGACAAAGAAAATTTCATTTTATTTATAAAAGGTCATTCATTCATCTATATTTAATTTTTTTAAAGTAATTACTAACCGCAAGCCATTGGACAACATGTGACACCTTATCATAATCTCATCTGCTACAAAATTGTATGACGATCAAGCATACCAAATTAAGAACAATGACAGTTTGAGTAATGTCGCCAATAGAACACCTTTTGGCGGAGATATAATTATGTTATCTGTGGTTAAATTATTTTCTCTAATCTATCTCATGTTTACCGCTAAACCGCTTTGTCCGCGAAAAAAAATGACAGATCTATTTATGTATGGACCATTTTAGCGCTATACTGCCTACAACATGAATCTGTAATAACTTAAAACAAATGTTTTCCATTTAATATTTCAAATGTGGTCCGAAGAATAAACTTTCAGATCAATGTAAAATATGTTTGTGTCACTAAGTGAGTTTTAATTTTTATAACGTATAAATTCGTTAGGAAATCAGGCGAAAACGCGTTATTTTAATTCATTGCAATAAGTGTTAGGTGTACAGTAGACTTAGTGAAATCTAGCCTAGTGCAATGGACGTAAATAAACTGGATACTTAACTTTACAGCAAAGGTAAGCTTTTGCTTTTACTCTTCAATCTGTCATGAAACACGAAACTCCTGAACACACCTCGTTTAAAGAGTCTCGTCAAAAATATATCTTCGATTAATTTACTTGACCTAGGCTACCTAACTGTACTTGGAATTTATAAAATTTTTGCGGTTCCAAACAATGAAATGACTTAATTATTTTTCTGAGGCACTAGCTTATTGATTATGGAAAGTAATATTTGTAGGCCTTCAAATAAATGTTATGGCATTTAAAAATGAGCATTGAGTCTTGTACAAACTGTATTTTTCAAAGATAAAGATTGATGTTGGATTGGACACTTAAATAAAATTATGTAGACTGAAAATCTAGACTTAATATAAATATTGTTCTTGTTACAATGGGTTTAAACAATGTATGTATTAATTTTCAGTATATCTAATCGGTAATCAACACCTAAACAATTCCAACTAGTTGCAAGCTGAACGGGACAATTTTCCGGTGTGTCCTTTATGGACTGTACCCTGTCATAGCACTATCTCCAAGTAAGTACAAAACATCCAAACATCATTAAAAAGCTATTCTTAGACTTAATTAACCCTACTTAGTAAGTTAAACGATTCGGCAGGAAAACCGCATTACTTGGAAAAATGGATATGGTAGCTTTTTTTTTCTTAACCGTGAATGCCCTAAATAGAAAATATGCGATCTTAGTGATACTTATAACTAAGTCTTCTAAAATATATTCCCTAGTTTAACTAACCCCTTCATATTTTCAATTTCAGTTTTTACTTGGAAAGTCACCACTCCAAATCGGACTTTCTTCCACACATCGACTGACTTCATATAAATGAAAGGTACTTATGTTTTATTATAATAACATGTTCTAATTATTAAATTTAAAAGTGAACAGCTCATGGCATTAATAATATTATATTTAGAAAATTTAGTTGCGAGGGATAGCGATGACTATAGCGATGAAGTGAAAATTAAACTTAT
This sequence comes from Leguminivora glycinivorella, assembly GCF_023078275.1. Lineage (NCBI taxonomy): Eukaryota > Metazoa > Arthropoda > Insecta > Lepidoptera > Tortricidae > Leguminivora > Leguminivora glycinivorella. The sequence continues at coordinate 975,049 of NW_025952831.1, forward strand.
ACTTACTTTATTGGCTAAGTAAACTCATTATTAACTTATTTATGTACTAACTCATGTAGATATGAACTGCAAAGCAGAGGTTCTCAAACTTTTTTATTTTTAATTTCCTTTTTGTAAATTTTGCTGTATGCATTGTTTTTTCTGACACAATATTTCTCAGGGCCGTGTCTTAGTTCCAAAATTAAGCGACGCGCCCCCGTGAGTAGATAAATGAAATAATATTGAACCCTATTTGGCAGAACCTAACTCTAAAACTAAACCCTTTTCTTACTCTATAATATATGAAAATGTCTAATGTCTGACTATTTCCTTTCAGTGTACTGAGGACTCACTAATCTGCACTACCAGTAACAAAGTAATCCGACAATCAGACTGGACCCGGTCATGTTAGGTAAGTTTACATACTTAATGCGTACCACATACTACATACTTTTTCTGAACCTCAGTAAAATATGGTTTTATAATGATAATAGTGCTTATTATCTATGCCTACTTAACAGGAATATTACAAATTTCAATCAATTTTCATGAAATTCATTAAGCAATTGTGACAATGATCAAGCAGTGGTGGAGTTAAGGTATGGCAAGGTACGACCTCCCAGATGCTGGTAATTTCGTAGGAAATCTGGTGACGATTGTGTAGCTATTTAACTTAACTAATAAAATATGTATGTTGGCATATGCCTGATCCGTGAAATATTGCGACAGTGTAAGGTTCCGTATAAAAGCTGTGTACACAATCTAAGTGAGATAACATGTCATGTGTACCAGTTGAAAATATTGTTCATACATACATACTTGTTTGTACTATAGCAAAAATATATACTTATAGAAAGTTGAAATTCGCACTGTGCATTTAATTTATTGAAATAATTGGCAGATATAGGCTACAGTGACCTCTCACCATCAAGAGGGACGTATGCTTGTTTACTACGGATGTAATATGAAAATATATGATGACTTATAAGCTAATGAACTAAATTAGTCCTAACATGATTAATACGTATAACCTAACAGACAGACATTTGTTCTCATAGTGAAAATATTCAGTATAAAGACTTTGTCAATTTATTGTATGATGTATGAAATCCTGTGAGACAATACATATATTATAGAGTTACAACTGAAATGCAAACAAACCATCCATCGAAGGAGGTACTGTCATAGTATAACATGCGTGTAGCTATTCAGTATTCATAGAAAAATGGCGGGACGCCCCATATAATATTGTACTTCAGCGCGACAATGAATAATCGCGCCCCCATAGCCATTAGACTAGAGCCTATCTTCTTGTATTACTAGGTCTTAAATCTAGGGCTTAGGTATCCTAGATTATTCTAGGAAAATAACCTTACATCTAGACTGTAGTTATCCTGCCTATGAATGAAATTCTGTATAACAAGCCTGCTAGGAATATGTATATCATCAGAGTGTTCATAGACTATATAAGACAGCATCGAAGCTATCCGATCTCCGGTGTGAAGTGCAAACGTGATGTGAGATTTCAAAATAGCCCTGAAGATGGCAGAGCCTGCTATGAAAATGTACTAGACATATAGAGAACTATTTGTTTTAACATGAAATTCTATTGCTATTGTACATAGTTCACACACTTATGTTTCCAATTCCGGTCACTAGGTGGCAAACTCTTCTAAAGTGCTACAGTTCCGCGCTTCCTATTATTTTAGATACATGGGTATTTTCTATATAAGTACCTAGTATTTCCAGTACTTGCCCTGCCTATACAATAACCATAAAACATACATTAAGACACAGAATAAATAATAGTACTACGCACAGGCGCAAGGGAACGTCAAGATGCGCCAATGCCAACAATTGATACGTAGCAATGCAACCAAATGGCCTAATCGGGACGATGTTTAACCACTACGATTATGAGCTAATTTCCTAGAAATTAATTTTGTCTAACTTTACTACACTACTTTAATTTTATTATTTTTATTTTTCAGAATCCAGAGGTAGGAGATGAACACACAATTGACTCCACATCGATGCATGACCTCGCCCGGAACGCGGCAAGAAAAAAACAATGGAAGAAAATACTATAGACGTGTTTATTAACAATAAAGTTATTTTAGTTTTTATGAAATAGCGATTGAATAAAAATATTAGGTATATGAGTTTTATTTAGAGATGAAATAAGTCAGAAATACAGCACACCCACTCGTCTTCACAGCAACAAATGTAGCCTGGTAAGGCTATTATTTATTTGTAAACCTTGGTATCCAAGATGTGTTCTACAGAGCACATCTTAGATCCCTTGGTCACGGAACCAAAATGTAACTAAACCTCCGCTCACCTTACTTATTTACTTACTTACTTGACTAACCAACAGTATAGTTAACCCCCCTTTAAATATACCCCGTAAATTTGGCCTTGTGATCGTCTAGCGTGAATAAGTAGAACCCATCGATGTGAACCGCGATAACCTAGATCCTTTAATGAGTATCAGCTGTATTTTTGACTAATATTTAAATTTTATTTATTTATATTTTAAAGAAGAATAAAGGTTATTGTAGCATAATAATATAGTGTTATAGAAGAGTATTTTATCAGATTTAGGCCTAGAAAGTTATATGTGAAAAATTAATGACGTAATGAAGAAATTTTTAGTATAGAAGTTAGTGAGTGAAACATACATGAAATAAATATTAAAAAATATTTTGGTAATCATCCGCTACGCCTTATTAGTGGTCCCGGCTTGGGCAAGGGCTTGCGATACGGTATGGGACCCCTGACCTGATCAAACCACTTTATCAGGATCCTAAGCAAGTAAGCCTGAAGGGCTATCTATCTACGAACTAACCCCCTTTTTGTTTTGTCTCTTTTTCCCTAGCTAAACCCCCCTTTCCCCAATACTGCTATTAGACCATAACTTCTCGATCTTTCTAATGTTTTATCGAAACACCGAGCAGTCGCTAACTTTTATAAGAACTAAGCAAGTCTACTAACTTTTCTAAGCTTTTGACTTTCCATCAGTGGACGGCGCTCGCATGCCACTGGGCCCTATAACAAACCTATGCTTTTTATTCCAAAGAATAGTTTGTTTCTCTAACCAACTTGATAGAATTTACCTTGAAAAACCAGTTAGCAACACTAAGTGTCCCGCAGCCACACCGAAAAATCAGAAATTGCTACCACAATTATTAATTTCACTCAAATAAATTAAGTAATAAGAGATTTTATAAATTACCAGTTTTACCACATATTTTAAGATAGTAAACACCACATTTAAAGTCCATTTAAACCATATAAATAGTAGTAGTTAAATTATTTCTCCACAATACATGTTGACCAATTATAATTTAAGACCAATCATAAGAGAACTCTACTTTCATAGAAATAGTGTGTGACTCTACCCTACTCCTATTGTTTTTCCTACTCTAACATATCTGAAACACAGACCCTCACTTACCATAGATCTTGTGTTCAGAATATGTACAAGTGTATCCCTACTAGAACTGTACAGTTCAGCTAGCGAAGCTGAGATAGGCAACCTATAGGCTTGTGTTCTGATCCCCCCCTCTGCTCTTGCCCGCAGGCTAGGGTAGCAGAGAGTAGATCGCCCTATCCGTGTATATATCCAGTATTCTAGGACACACCAGTACCAGCCACATGAGAGACCCAGCTGCGATCAACTTTACTTAGATGTGGATCGATCACAACCGAAATCCCCAGCAACCAACGCCAGCATGGACTAGAGCACCGAGTAAATAAATATATATAAATATAGGACCCCAGCCTCAAATACTGCCGACTTCAGTGAGCAAGGATTACTCCTAATGTCTTTCGTCAATCGTGAAAGTCCTCACTTCCATCTAACAGTTGGACTCTTTGAGACCGGTGAGAAAATACGCTTTTGTAAGTAAATAAAAGCGCCCAAGCCCTCCACTTGGAACAAAAAGACCCCTAAACGCCTTATGTTTAACAGCCGCAAGGTATAAAGCGCTTAGCCGGACAACAGTCTGTCACAAACAATGATCTGGCTTATAACTTTCACAAAATAACCCCATAGAAAATTACTAAATCCAATTTTACTGATCAACTAAACAAACGAGTGAAGTTTCCTTTACGTGCTATAATCTAAGCTTAGTTTTGCAAGAATTTCTCCCTACAAAACCAAACACAGACTTATCTCCAAGCACCAGCCATACATCGACCCAGTCTTTGTATTGCTTGACGGCACTCAAGAAACAAAGCACAGAAAACTTCACTATACACATTAATTTGAATGTAACACTACACTATAAATAGAACACTAAAATAACCCCACAACTGACGGTAAAGCAATCCCACCATAGGTCTAAGTTCAACTGTACGACGATATTGTCCCCGCACAATCAAACAGAGACACAATTTCAAAGTTTACAATCACTTAGAATAATTTCCAAGTAAAAACAAACAGAGAAATAATAGCAGAACAACTTCACTCACCAGAAACACACGAAAGCCAGAGACACTGTTAGTCTTGTAGATATTTTAAGAATGACGCGCGTCGGCTCGCTCCGACCCTTTTATAGATCTTAATCGTGACATACCGTCGACTATCGACGTACCATCGACATACCGTCGACTATCGACACAGTATCGACACACAATCGACATAACATCGACATACTATCGACACACCATCGACTATCGACACAACATCGACATAACATCGACATACTATCGACTATCGACACAATATCGACATAACATCGACATACTATCGACTATCGACACAGTATCGACATAACATCGACATAACATCGACACAACATCGACTATCGACACAGTATCGACATAACATCGACAGAAAGCCATTAACTTGCGCACATAAGAAAAAGATCATAAGTGCTTTGTTTACACTCATACGCTCTACGCTATAAAGTTCACGATCATCACGCGGATGTTTGCTTATTAACACGTGCAGATTGCAGCTGTTTTAGAGAGAGACAGAGCTATTGGTATTGATACCTATGTAGTCGAATAGTGGAGTGTTCCGTAAATATTTTTACGTAAATATTATTTTGTGAAAGATTGTTTAAATCAATTTAGTAAGTGACTTCGCAATGAAAGATCACATTTGTTCTTAATTGTTACATTGAATTATGTATTCAGGAAGTATAATAATCAATATTAGTCATTATTACCTCTCTGACTCGTATTTGGAACCAAGACATAATATCGGAACGCTATGCAGTTGACAACTGTCAATGTCAGTATTTCGTCCATGTGAACGTAGTTTGTTGATAAATACGTTTTTCCAACCTGTTTTACATTTAATAATAGTGAATTTTATCAGTGATGACGTAACTAAACATGTGATTAACCATCAAAGATATTGTTTGTTAAAATATTCAATGAAATCCCGAAGGAAATATGCACCAAAAAGTTGGTCAAGGAAAAGTTGATTCGCCGTAAGTTTTATATGTAATAACGAGTCCATTTCCTCGTCATAGACGCTTGTTCTGTTACATATGGAGGATATAGGTAGGTACATAATTAAATATTTCATGTTTAATGTAGACACTCGGCGTAGAAAATGATGGGCTGTAAAAGAAAAAAAATGCGCTAAGGTACAGTGGGGTAATTTCGAATCACCTAAATGCTGGGGTACCTAATTTCAAAAGGGGATATTGATATGATGGAAATAATGGTAATTTTTATGTGACTTTCGAAATTAGACGACTAATTACCCCGCTGCACCTTATAAAGGTTTACAAACCGTTTTTAAATAACGCGATTAGTAATTAGCGATACAATAATATAATTTGCTCACGTGGTAATGCGTAGGTTCGGAACGTGATATAAATAGCTAAATGAGATTTGAATGGGATTCTATATTTCGCCAAACGGCTTGGTTATTTTTGTGAAATGATTATTTAAATCGCTTTTTAAACGATCGTTTTGAATACCTGAGCCTGATTTAAGAAAATTAACTCAGGGATACCTACAGTCTAGCCGAGGCGAAGACGAGGCCTACGTAAACGACGAAACGAGCTTGTCCAGAAGGTGCTTGTTCATCTTATAATTTGAATTTTGAAGGGTAATATTCACCTATGTTTAACTACCTCTACAACGTGTTACACCAACCACTGAAAACCTCAGACACCCCAACAGATTTTTATTATTCAATTCAATTCAAAATATCTTTATTCATGTAGGCCTAGTTACAAGCTCTTATGAATAGTTCATTACATATATATTATGATCTTAATCTAACCTAATTATCAGAGCAATTTATTGTTGTAAATTATTGTTCATATTAATATTGAGTCTATAATATACAATTTCATATAAAAATAATCGTTAAACAAAAAATATATAATTAGGTATATATATATATATAAAAATACATGTCTAGAATATTTCTAGGAAAAATCCAATGTCCAAAAAAATATTTAGAGTTTTTTTTTTTTTAGCCTATATTGTTTCCCACTGCTGGGCAAAGGCCTCCCCTGTTTTCCGCCACTCATCACGGCTCTAGTTAGTCTAGAGAATTTATTCTTAAATCGGCCTATTATTTCCAAAGATATTGCTGTTTCTTTTATTTTCGTAAGTCTAGTTGATTAGTAACTCTACTCTAAGAACAAATTAAATTATTTTCATAGAAAATATTTTAACTTGTATTTTTTAAACGAGCCTTCGGGAATGTCATATACTTGGAAATTTCGACCCTTGCCTTCGTGCACCGATGGCCGAGTGGTTCAGGCATTCGCCCGGTAAGCGGAGTACGCTGGTTCGATTCCAGCTCGGAACACTGGAGGCCTTGGTCACTTTTTCTTTGTATATGACATTTATTTAATGTTTATAACATAATAGTAGTGTTACTACTTAAAAAATACAAGTTAAAATATTTTCTATGAAAATAATTTAATTTGTTCTTAGAGTATGAATGGCAGCGCCATCTCTCTTCGCTAGCTTGTAATCACCTGAGTTGATTCAGCTAGGAGGTCGAACCATACTGTTCTACCTCAGGGATGGCAGAGGGCGCCACGAGCCTTCGGGAATGTCATATACTTGGAAATTTCGACCCTTGCCTTCGTGCACCGATGGCCGAGTGGTTCAGGCATTCACCCGGTAAGCGGAGTACGCTGGTTCGATTCCAGCTCGGAACACTGGAGGCCTTGGTCACTTTTTCTTTGTATATGACATTTATTTAATGTTAGTAACTCTACGTTCGTTGATTACGTATGCGTGCCGTGTGAGTGTATCATCGTGGTCCAAACAGATTACTGGCAATTCGTAATCCTTATTGCAAAGGCATAAGGCTTTAGGTATCTTATCAATTGTCAGTCATACAAACTGGGTTTAGAACAAAAGTCGATAAGGCGATAGTTTGTTACAAATTGTAAGAAAAACAGCCCTTATTGCCTGAAATACGGTAGTGACATTGGCAACTGACATTCGCTTTGTAGTAACAGGGACTGACCTGTCGTATTTTCGCCATGATAAATTGAACCTTATCACTGAGCCAGAAGAGCGAAATTTTAAAAATTCAATCTTTAATTAAAAGAACAGCCAGTATTAAAACATTACCAAGTATGCAATCCTCTATCAGAGATACAGTAGTAACTTTTGCTTTTGTAACTTTTAGACCTGGCACGCAAAAAATGAAAACTAAATACAAAAAATAACCTGCATTAAAATATAGCGTAATCGATTCTACTCTTGATTCTGAACAAACTGTGTTCTGGTTTTCAGTGCATGGTGTAACACGTTGTATATTTACACGTATGTAAGTACAAGGTAAGAGATATGGGTCAAATCGTAAAAACTCAGGTACTAAATGTTTCTCCGAGTCCCGTTTGGATTTTTTGTGTGGAAATCATGAAAGTGTAAATCAATTTACCTCATTTCTCCCACACTTTATGAGGTAAGATGGCGTCTCAAATCATCCTACCTCATTTATCTCATACTTTATGAGGTAAGATGGCATCTCAAATCAACCTGCCTCATTGCTCCCACACTTTATGAGGCAAGATGGCGTCTCAATTCAACCTACCTCATTTCTCCCACACTTTATGAGATAGGATGGCATCTCAAATCGACCTGCCTCATTGCTCCCACACTTTATAAGGCAAGATGGCGTCTTAAATCAACCTGCCTCATTTCTCCCACTTTTTATGAGATAAGATGGCATCTCAAATCAACCTGCCTCATTGCTCCCACACTTTATCAGGCAAGATGGCGTCTCAATTCAACCTACCTCATTTCTCCCACTTTTTATGAGATAAGATGGCATCTCAAATCAACCTGCCTCATTGCTCCCACACTTTATGAGGTAAGATGGCGTCTTAAATCAATCGACCTCATTTCTCCTATACTTGATGACGTAAGCTGGTGTCTCAAACCACCTCAAACCAACCAACCTAGTTTCGTCCCACACTTTATCAGGCAGAGAGGCATCATAAATGAACCTACTTCATTTCTCCCACATTTGATGAGGTAGGACGGCGTCTCCGGCAGTCGCAGACAGATGCAGAAGTGCAGCAGAGGGATGGCTAGCAGGATCCACAGGACCGTCTGGAATGGTAGCAGGTCTCCCAGGATGAAGACTAGGAGGTTCCCCATTGTCTGTTCAACAGAAAACAAATGAAATAAATATTGGGACATCGATCAACACAGATTACACATCAACCTAGCGCCAAACTAAGTACAACTAGTGGGCTAGTGGCACATAACTTTAGCACTGACCGTATTGCGCGTGAGTCAAAAACAGGTCTCTCAGGGGATTGCAGGGGGCGCAGTTATCCCCTCCACATTTCACTCAGCGCTAAAGTTACGTGCCGCCATTTGTAACTTGTATTATTGTGCTAGGCGACGATCATAAATCGATAAAAATAGTTTGGGAACCCCTGTGGTAGAGAGTCACCCCTGTGGTGGAAAGGTGGGTTATCAGAATAAAGACATGAGGTGGATAATAAAGGATCTTCGTGATAAAACAACAAACCTAATGTGTGTACCTAAATTACGAATCATCTGAAATGTTTTTTTTGGCTTTTGCCGTAATCTGTTATCTGAACCTTATTACTATCATGATAGTTGCTTTTTAACAACACAGATACTTCAGCGAGTGCCGTTGAGATGGGAGCTAGCCGCCGTGAATAATAGAAACAAAGGCTTTTGTTTAACAGATAACTCCGAAAGCCGAAATACCTTCTCAGATGATTCGTACTATATCAGACATAAAATTCTTGCCAAAAACTTATTTTAGGCACAGTTCACATATTTACTTGGGGAAATAATGGTTTGAATGTTAATGTAATGCCTATTCAAACAAAATACGAAAAGGGACTGGACGGAAAGTAATCTGAGAGGTCAAATATACTCAAATTACAAAGATTTCCCTTTTTAATTCGCTGCTATGTCAACAAGCATTATTGGAATAACCCTGAGATTTTTATCGGAATAGGTACTTGTTCGCATTTTAGTTGCGAGAGAAAATTTGGAATTAGCATTCCTTACATATACAGTGTGTAAATCTATAAAATACCTATAATATAAGAAATGTAGGTAATTCGATGACTTTTGCTATGAATTGAAATTGAAATTTTACCCATAGATAACCTAACCACAAAATTAAAATTTTGAAAAAACCCCCGACCGCGACATAGTGGACCGATTTTCATGAAACATGGCTAAGAACACTCCCGACTAACTCAGCTTTCAAACAAAAAAAACTAAATCGAAATCGGTTCACCCATTCGGGAGCTACGGTGCCACAGACAGACACACACACAGACAAACAGACAGACAGACAGACACGTCAAACTTATAACACCCCGTCGTTTTTACGTCGGGGGTTAAAAATAATTCGGCTCGGAACGTAATGCAAACACAACTCACGTTAAGTGCTCGATTACAGTTGGAAGTAGTTTAGAATTTAGATAAAATTAACCATTCTAAAAAAATGCCATTGAAATGGATGACTTTTCCTTTTGACAGAAACATTAAATTTCATTGTTAATTTTTCGTGAATTGGATCCTTTTGCCTTAACTACGTCCAGTTGCTTTTGAAATAGCATATATTATGTAATACGTTGACGACCGGTGTGGCTCAGTCGGTAGTGACTAGGGTTGTAAATCGAATAAAAACCAAATGTTTATTTTTTCAGAATTATGAAAAAAAAAAACATGAAAAAAAACCGAGCACCATGGTTTTTTTCTTAATATTATGTTTTTTTTTTTCTGATGAACAAATAATACGACAATAACGGTTTTTCGTGAGTTGTAACGTGTTTCAATAACAATAACGTACATTTTAATTCAAGTAACATTCAGTATACAAACGTTTATTGGGGAATCCCCGATGCTGCATGTAGCGTGGAGAGGCGGTGGTGTTGCCAACAGTAAATAGTGATAACTACCAACTACTGATTTCGTAAATGTTACTTTTATAAAACCAGAAATTAAAGTTATTTGATTAAATTCGTTTAATAGTTAACATTAAGTCTAAAATTAAACCGTATAAAAGTATTAACTACTTTGCAAATATTGAGATTTCGTACTTTAGAAAAAAAACATACTTCAGAAAAAAACTGTTTTTTTCACGGTTTTTATTCATGTTTTTTTTTCAAGCCAGAAAAAACACCGTTTTTTGCAACCCTAGTACTCCTAGTAGTGTCCCTGTCTGCTACGCCGCGGTCCTGGGTTCGAATCCCGGTAAGGGCATTTATTTGTGTGATGAACACAGATGTTTGTTCCTGAGTCACGGATGTTTTCTATGTATATATGTATTTATCTATTTAAGTATGTATATCGTCGATTAGCACCCATAGTACAAGCTATGCTTAGTTTGGTGCTAAGTTGATCTGTGTAAGGTGTCCCCAATATTTATTATTTATTTATTTAATATCATAAACTTTCATTGCAACAATTTGTTCCTACCTAAATTGCTTTATTATAAGGCTTATACACTATGTATGTCTTTCCTATCACGGAACAATGGGCCGAAGCCAACGCGTAGAGGCCCTTTTGACACTTTAATGAGATATAAGGGTTACACCGAGCGGATGTTGCCCGATTCCTGGCTCGGCCATCCAGTGGGCCTTGTCGTTTTTTCCTTCGTGTATGATATCTATTTCAATTTATAATTTATAATATGTACATATAGTAGTGAAAAAAGAACAAGTCGAAAAATATTTAACAAAATAATTTGATGAGTTCCCTAGTTGTACGACAATAATACATTTTAACACCAACGATAAACAATGATGGGTCAAACTCTGAGGTCCTAAAAGTTTTAATCCTGTGTCAATAGATGTCAGTAAAAGCAATGAGTTTACATTTACTTTGTCATAATAGACCCAGAGCCCAGGCCCGCCAGACCTTCCTCAAATTCTCAAGGATGAAACTTTGGGACAATGTAGAGTTCATATCGGCGGTTAATGTGTGCATATTTTCTAGTTCGGCCCATCGGCCAATTTTTTGCTATCAAGTGATGAAGGTGAAAAAAAAAAGTGCTTACTTTCCTTAAATTCTCAAGGCTGATTTTTATATATGTGTTAGAGCACGTTGTTAGAAATTGGTTAGAAAATATGCACACATTAAACGCCGATGTGAACTCTACATTGTCCCAAAGTTTCATCCTTGAGAATTTGAGGAAGGTCTGGCGGGCCTGGGCTCTTGATCTATAAGTACACCTTGGACAATGGCGATCAAATATATAAAAGAGGCCCGTTCCTACGCACACAGTCTAAGCTCGTGATGGTAAGCGCGTACCATGCTTGTATGAAGCTAGGTTTGCATGGGCTTAATAGTATTTGTCATTACTATTAGCGGTTAGGTTAGGGCTTGTCAGCAGTGACAAGTGGCAAGTAACCGTCTACACATGGGTATTAGAGAATAGAGATGGGTAGGGGTGAGTAAATACTGAGTATTTACCCGTAATTTACTCAAAGCACCGAGTAAATACTCGTATTTACTCATTTGGGTGAGTAGAAACTGTTACCTAAAAATAATTAAAAAAATGAGATTTAAGTACTTAATCGTGTTTATTTTAACTATGTGGACATGTTTAAATGAGATTTATATTATTAGAAGCTTATAGGAGTCTTCGTTTATCGAAAAAGAGGCAATCATTGTGAGAAAAAATAGTGATAATGTTTAGTTAGCAGTTTTGTTTTAAAAAAGCAGGTATTTACAGTAAAAGTACGAGACTTAAGTTAAATTGATGTTCTAGATAACGGCATGTTCGGAAGTGATTGTTAATGTGGCACTTACGACCTTTTATTAAGGGTTTTCTAAAGAAAACTCAAAAATGGCTCAGCTGATGACGTTTAAAGTACTAGTTTTGTGTTTTGTATTATATGGGCAATAATTTGACGGTTTCTGGATATTTTTCCAACAACGAATTCGAAAGTTATAAAGGTATAAACATTATTTCGGCCTTAATTATCGTTTTATTCCAAAACTGTTCATATTATTAAAAAACTTTTTTAGAAACATTCAATTAATTTTTAAAGACCTATCAGATGATGTATAATACACTGGTAATTTCTGAATTTTATTTTTGTGAAAAATAGTTAGGTACATATACATGACATCCATACGGAGAGCACGTCTTTAAAATAAAATTCATATAAATTTGATTACTTAACTTAGTAGCCGATAACAAAATACACCAATATTTCTAATTTGTATTTCCATTTCAGCATGCTAAATACTTTATACCCACCAATTTGAGTAAAAACGAGTAAATACAGGTATTTTGAGTAAATACTGAGTATTTACTCGATATTTACTCTTGAGTATTTACTCACTACCCATCTCTATTAGAGAATAATCTTAGTTACAAGATATTGCCATGGCAACGAAGTAAACTAATCACTGGAGTAGTTGAACTTCACTTGTCAGTAATGCTTACACCATTTGTAAAGTGGCAAGTATTAGTATTTTTTGCCGGGCGATACTTGTCGCTTAGTAAATAGAACCGACTTCTATTCACTTACACTTGTGTAGTTGCACTAATATTAAGCACTTGTACAATGTGTTTACACGCAATGTGAAAAGTGTTAGTAACACGCACTAAGTATTAGCTACTAAGCCCGTGTAAACCCGGCATGAGTGAGATGTGACAGGTCGACTGGTCGCGTTTTTAACCGAGAGCGGGTATAGGTGACACTTTCAGCGGGGAGCGGGAGTGACTACTAAATAAATACTTTTTTTTTAATTTATTTAAAAAACCTTAAGAACTAAGATGCGCCACAGAAACTTGTAAGGAGTTTATGCGTGGATACTACGATAGTACTCTTTATTATACTGTGTCTGAGGTCCTAAAAGTTTTAATCCTCTGTCGATAGATGGCAGTAAATGTACTGTTTACAAAACTTTGACATAAGCCTTATTTATCGATGTGCCAAATATTGAAGGATCACAATCTCTCATTCGGGTCACGTACCAAGGCTGAAGATTGTGTCATTCAAGATGTCGTGCAGATTTATTGAATCAAACCAGTGTACGGGTCTTCTTGAATGAAATAATTCGTACACGTGCAATTTATCACGTTCGTATTGTAACGTATTTTGTATGAGTTCAGTGCTCCATACTTAGAGACTAAACGACAAATAAAACGATTTATAAATATCAGTAAATGACAACAATTATATTTCATGCGCGAAGTTAATTGTCCTTAAAAGACAAACTTTTAAAAGTGGGTAAACGAACCCCTAGGGAGTCCGCCGCAGTAGTAGGTTAATTACTGAACTTGACACCTAAGGCTGACTTGGACCAACCACTTAACTCAGGGTTAGTGGGCTGTCATCTGTCAAATTCCATATAAAATGGTGGGTTAACCCTCCATTTTCGTTAGTGCAAGTAGTTGGTGCAAGTTATTCTTTTCCTAAAATAAATCCAAATTGACATACTATTAGGTCGGAATAGGACAAACTTTTGACAGGGGCCGAAAGTTAGAATTTTCAAAGTGGTCTGTTCAGTGATCACAAAATGTTTAAGAAACCCCACTTTAAGATAAGTACCGTCATTTATTGACCAAAGCGATAGCGTTGGTCTTCGGTTTGTTGTACCTATGTCCGAATGTTCTCTTCTATGGGTCGAAAGTCTCAACGTATTCTCGTGAAAATTTTGCGAGTAAATTCTATGATAGAATTTTTTTTTGACAATTTGAAAACGCCAATAGCGTATATGGCGCTAAAGACCATCGAAACTTGACGAACTAACGACGCGTTTATTGTATTTATCTACGACTTTTGCGTTATTGAAGAACTAAGTTTTATAACAATTTAAGGGTTACCTAATAGTTTTCTAAACATATCGCGAAGGTTTAAAATTCACAGAACCACTAGTACTAGTTAAAGTGTCGTTCGACTCAGTAAAGATTGAAAAGCAATAAAACACATTCATGAGCAAAACAGCATACTAATGAGGCTACACTGAGAGAAATTTGCATTGTGAATTTAACAAGTTCGACTTGTTGCGGTTTATCCGTTTGAATCAGCCAAACGTATGTTTAAAACAATATGTGTCAGGTTGTTTTTATAAAATCGACTTGTTGATTCAAATATATTGCCGATTCAAATGACAAGTAGCTTGTCGTTGGAACCAAAGAGCACGTAGGCGCTATTTTAACCAAAAAACTTGTTGAACGAACATGAAAACTGGTTGTATTTTCTCTCAGTGTAGAAATGCTAATTTAGACTAAACGCGTCGTTCTACAAAAAAGGTACAATTTAGCGGTTGGAGCTTACGTCACATACCAACATTGGAGAATCATTAAGTGTAACGGCTCAGCCACGACGTCGGTCTAAGCGCGACAGCGGTGAGCGGCAGCCATACATTGGAGCGAGACACAGCGATGGGACTTTTCATTCGCACGTTTGGTTGCCGCTCACCGCTGTCGCGCTTAGACCAATGTCGTGGCTGGGCCGTAATAGTGCACGTTCATATTTGGCGTGCAGCGGGGCGTGCGGCGTGCATGTCAAACAATTGAAGCTCATACAAGTGTCCTGAGACGACGCTGCATAGGATGGACTAGGGTTGCAAAAAAAACGGTTTTTTTCTGGCTTGAAAAAAAAAAACCGTTAAAAAACCGTTTTTTTTTCTGGAGTTTGTTTTTTTTTCTAAAGGAAGAAATCTCAACATTTGAAAATAGTTAATACTTTTATACGATTTTTTAGACTTTATGTTAACTATTAAAGGAATTTAATTTAATAACTTTAATTTCTGGTTTTATAAAACTAGCATTTACACAACCTGTAGTTAGTACTTGTCGCTATTTACTGTTGACAACACCACCGTCTCTCCACGCTCTACGCCGCATCGGGGATTCCCCAATAAACTTTTGCATACTGAATGTTTATCAAATTAAAATGCACGTTATCGTTATTGAAACGTTACAAATCAAGAAAAACCTTTATTGTCGTATTATTTGTTCATCTACAAAAAAAAAAACATATTTAAAAAAGACCCTGGTGCTTGGTTTTTTTTTCATGTTTTTTTTTTCATAATTCTGAGAAAAAAAATGTATTTTTTTTTTTTCTATTTGCAACCCTAGGGTTGTCGCACGTTCCTCCGCCCCGCCGCACGTCGCCCGGGTCGCCCGGGTCGCCCCGCTCCGAGCGTTGACTCAGGTCTTACACTACGAATAATGTAATCGCCAATCGGGATACGGTACCTTTTCTCGGAAACGTCACAAATATCAGACTTGTGCGGGGTTCCCCTACGTTCTACTTACATTTTAAGCATTTTCCTCAACGCAGTGTTCGTAGATCAAATCATGTTTTGCTAATTTTGCCTTAGGGATTTTCCAATATTTTATCTAGTAGGTAGATAGGTATATTCTATGTCGACTTCTAAGGTTATTAATTAAGTCAGGCTAAGATACAAGGGTCAAGTAGACGTAACAGTTTCATCAATCTAAATTGTTGCTTATTTATCTTGGACTGACTCTGAATAATAATACGGATTTTTTTATTCACATTAGTCTCTTCACATTTTTAAAAGTCAAGTAAAAGAACATTATTTATCTATTCCATAATACATGTCAATGATTGCGAACAGGTTTTGCCCTTATGTCGCATTTTGTTGTGGGCTTCATGCACCTGTGGTTGACACAGTGAGGAATAACTATTGATAAGGGTTATCCTATCAGTGTGTCAATCACAGCTGCTTGACTTTTTAGTATGTGTGTTGTGTCTGTGTATTTTTATATTTTATTGTAAATTATGAGTTGTGTTAGGTACTTGAAATAAATGAATTTTAATTTTAATTTAATACAATATTTATTGATGGTCCTGTTTCATATTCCTTTATCGCTATTGGCCGCATTGTAGTAGTAGTAGTAGTAAAACACTTTATTGTACCAGAAAATAATACAACACACAGGAAAAAGAGCTTATTACAAGTACAAAGGCGAACTTATCCCATTGTTTTTGATCTATGTACATTCGTAGCTGTGCTGTTATAGTATTTATATAATTATGTATGGTATATTTAGGTTTATTTTATTTCCTATATGTACGTTTATTAGTATTAAGATTATTTGACTTTTTCTATCACTCAGTACATCACCTACTTAAACCTATTATGTTAATTAGTATTTTTAAGTTAGTTTTACATGTACCGAGATCTTTTGAATAATAGTTTTTTGCTTGTCCCCTACTCAAATCACTTGTTTTTTTTTGTCTTGTCTCCACTACAAAGAGGTTGTCTGGAAGAGATCGCTCTTTAGCGATAAGACCGTCTGTTGTCTACCATAGCACATCTTGGACACTGGCGATCAAATATATGAAAGAGGCGCGTTCCTAGCACACATTCTAAGCTCGTGTAGGTGAACGCGTACTATGCTTGTATGAGTGAAATATGACAGGTCAGGCGGTAACTGCGAGGTAACCGAGAGGGGGTGGGCGGCGCTTTCAGCGGGGAGCGGAAGTGGCCTTACTGTACGATAGTACTCTTTATTATACTGTGACCATAGTGTTACATAATAAATTATAAACACGTACGTTATTCAATCATAACAATATATTTTCAATTAAGTGACAAGCAAAATATGTCAACATTGTCAACAACGGTAACTAGGTAATAAGTATGAGAGAAGGTTTGATAGTTAGTTTATGACACAAAGAATATTGTATTGTATTTACCTAATATTATTCTTGAACATGATTGTAGTAGCTTAAATGAAATAAATACATACAAATGGACGAAGTAAATACAAATTAATAAATATTGTACCTAGGACTTACACAGATTGAGTGAGTCCCACGGTAAGCTCAAGAAGGCTTGTGTTGTTGACTCAGTCAACGATATATGTAATATACGAATACTTGTAGCTATACATAGAAAACATCCATGACTCAGGAACAGGATCTGTGGTAATCCCAAAAAATAATGCCCTTACCGGGATTTGAACCCAGACCCCGTAGCCGAATGGCATTTCTGTGACGCGAAACGCCACCGAAACGCCGCAGATATGGGTTCAAATTGTAGCGTAGGCAATGGGCTAGCCTGTCACGTTTTTTCCACACCAACCATTAATCTACACAAAATTGACAACCACGAACGCTGTAAAGAGTTCGAAACGTCGGGATGTATTTTAAATTCATTATACGCGATTTAATCCGTTTCCATAGTTTTATTTTATGAGTAACTATCGCGGTAACCGAAGACAATATTAGATTTGATTTAGTTTGATGTTTTATAGTCAGTATTTTGTTGTGTCAAGGCACGAAGGTTAAAAAAAACTTTGCCACCGAGTGAAACACAAAAATTTTCACCTCACCAACACGAACAAAATACTGAATATAAAACATGAAAGTAATTCAAATCCATCAATTTATTCAATATTTATGATTCAAAATCATCATTTATAGGTAAAATCTACCTGCCCGCTTAAGACATCAAGTTAAAATTTGTATTAAATTACTTTGCACTCTTGTGGATAAAATGCAATTTTGCTATTCGTTTTTTTTTGCCATTTTTTTTATTTTGATTTTTTTTAGGGAATTTTAGGTCAATTGTACTCAGAATCACGAGTGCTTTCAATCTCACTGGGAGACAAAAAGTGTCCCAGAATTTCCATATATTTTTGTTACTTTCCCCTTTTGTTACCCCACACAACATGAACGGAAAATGGTAACAAAATAAAAAAAATCTTATGGGACAATTTTTTTAACTACTATAGGATTGAAAGAGCTAGTGATTCTGAGTAGAAATAGCATAATTTTTCAGATTTCATAAAAGTGACGAAAAAAATGCTCATCTGCAAAATGATGCGCAGGACAGTGAAGTGGAGTGCTCAGTGGATCATCTCGTCAACCCAGTTAATGACCAAAGTGTTGGCGTAGCAATTTCCTTTGGGCCGGATGTTTACCTCCACAGGAAACGTAGCCTAGACCTGTATGTGACTTTAAATATGACTTGCCTACACGTTTGCCGTCTATGTCATAACAGTACAAAATACATAGATAAACACAGGCCTGTATTCCCAAAAGGGATAGGCAGCGCACATGAAACTGCTCAAGTTTCAAAATTGTGCCATTATGTAGTGACGGGTAACAGGTTGATATCCTATCGCCCACAGTCCACACTACAATTAAACACAATCCTAAAGTGGACTCAGAGACACCCACAGGAGGGTGGTAAAATTCTTAAGCCGTCTCCACACAGGAATCATTCCTGTCCAACGGGTTAAGAATTTGACCACCCTCTGAAGTGGACTCAGAAACACCCACAGGAGGGTGGTAAAATTCTTAACCCGTCTCCACACAGGAATCATTCCTGTCCAACGGGTTAAGAATTTGACCACCCTCTAAAGTGGACTCAAAGACACCCACAGGAGGGTGGTAAAATTCTTAACCCGTCTCCACACAGGAATCATTCCTGTCCAACGAGTTAAGAATTTGACCACCCTCTGAGAAATCTAGAGATCACCTAACTAATTAATATCCTTACATCAAAGTCGTGTAATACATAGTTATTTGTTAAATACAAGGGGGCAAAGTTGTATTTTAACGCCGAGTGTGGAATTAACACATAGTCATGAGAAGTAAAATACATTTGCACCCGAGTGTAACACAAAACTTTTCCCCTCACTATAGCGAGGAAACTACAACGCAAAAAATGCGTTTATCACTGCTTCCAGTAGTTCCACAGGTGGTAAATCATGTTTATTACTAGATTCACCTACTTGTATCAATTTTAAAGCAGTTAATTTGACTTTATTCAAGGTCAAATTACTTTACCCACTAGTGGATAAAATGCGTTTTTACCCGCTGGTATTAAAGGACAAAACACGTGTTTCCGAGCTAGTGAGGGGAAAAAGTGGTTTTCCACTGGCCGGGCGAGGCCAGACAAGGCGAGGCGAGAATTGAAATCAAGATGACTCTTTACCACTAAAAATTGGCATTGGAAAACCACCTTAAGATTCCATTATTGGAAGTACCAGACTCACTATTTATATGTAGGGAACTAAGAATTGGGCCCTACACGTGTCTCTTTCGAGTACCTACTCGAAGGGTACACATCCATATTTATAAGCGCGGGGGAGGATCAGAAGTGGATGCTAAAATATAGCCCTCAAAGGTCTAATTGTAGGGTGCATCTAAAGGCTACTTTTATGTTAAACTAGCGATCCGACCCGGTTTCGTGCTAATATTATACCTACATATAAACCTTTCTCTTTAATCAATAATCAAGCTATTTAAAAAATGCCACATCACAATCCGTGACGTATTTTTAAAGATTATAGATTATTATTAGATTATTATGGGACCTATGCTGAAATCGCGAAAAAAACATTGGCTGTTGCATAGAAATCTACACGACAGTCGAAATGTATGAAAGCTATCGCCGCCGTCGAATTACAATATCATTATTTTTGCAATTTCAGCATTAGTACTTCCCATAGTAAATCTTGTTCATTATTGAACCACAAATTTTAAAATGTAGATTTCGAAGCTTGGCCCTACAAGAAATCTGATAACTTTCTGACAGACGAGCCTTATATGGTCACGTCTTGGCAGTCATCATCATTCCCTTGCCCTTTTACCATTATTTGGGGTCGGCGAAGCATCTCCCTCCGTCATTTCCATACTAATACTTTTCAATCTCATATCATTTTTCACACATTCCATCCATCTTTTCTTAGGCCTTCCATAACCATTGTATCCATCCACGTTCATATTTACCACTCGTTTCATAACACCGAGTGGTCTCGTATCAATTGGCAGTATTTTATGTACATAAATAGTTTTGATAGGATATATATTTTTAGGCAGACGGGGTAAAAGAGGGTCACTGATGTTTTTCGCCACACAACACAGTTCGTTCACACCGTACGTCTTAGTTTAGAAAAGCCTTAGCTCATTTATAAAACTTAACTATAGATTAAGGATATTTGTACTGCTTACGCTTCGTCCTTAGCCATTTGGGGCTAAATAGCACATTAAAATAGAGAAAGTTAGCTGAATTTAATACCAAGTGAACTAATAGATAGAGACGTAAATCTTATACTTTTAAACGAGCAATTCTTGTATATTTATTTATTTATTTATTTATTTATTTATATATATATATTTATTTACACTGACGATCTCGGAAACCGCTCTAACGATTTCGCAGAAATTTGTTATGTGGGGGTTTTTGGGGGTGAAAAATCGGTGTAACTTATCCTTAGGTCCCGGAAAACGTGAATTTTCGAGTTTTCATGCGTTTTTCTTCGCGCGCCATCTCGTGTGCAGTAGTTGTACTGTTAAGACAGAATTCTTTCGGTCGATGTAAGTACTATTTATTGCAAACACTAGATGGCGACACAGGTCAAGGCTAAAACGAATAGAAAATACACTATTTGAGTTTTTGTGGCGAAATGCGCGCCATCTCGTGTGGAGTAGTTGTGTTGTTAAGGCTGAGAATTCTTTCGCTCGATGTAGGTACTATTCATTTTTGAACTAGATGGCGACACATGTCAAGGATACGAAACAGAACCGAGCGAAGCTCGGTTGCCCAGATATTAAGTTTTAATGGGACAAGTCAAAAGAGCTGTTACAGATGTAGTGCGAAAAGGGTTTCCTTCGTATTTTTCCGGAAACGTTCGTATTTGTCACGCTAGTTTAGTCAATGAGTACGGTCACGGACTTTAATTGTTGATCCACTTCTAGCCCATTTTATACTGGACACGTCATAGCTTTAACCATGACATGAAAAAAATATTATGACCTCTCAATGACTCAACAATTAAAGTGAGTGTATATCTTGTATTGAGACTGACTGAAAAGAAAATATCCACCTACACTGAGAGAAATTTGCATAAATCCGCAACAAGTCGAACTTGTTAAATTCAAACAAGTTCGACTTGTTGCGGGTTTATCCGTTTGAAACAAAAGTATATTAGTAAACGGAATAAATCACAATGTTGATGATAGAAGTCGAATTTGTTCGAACAACAAGGTCAAACTTGTTAAAAGATATTAGACTGAATAACATTTAAACATTTAAACATTTATTTCAAATAATTTACACGGCATCACAGCTTAATAAGCCAAACATATGTTTAAAACAATATGAGTCATGTTGCTTTTTATAAAATCGACTTGTTGATTCAAATAAAATATTGATTCAAATAAAATGAAACTTGTAAAATGTACTAGTTACATTTAACAAAACCTAACTTGTTGTTTGAACCAAAGAGCACGTAGGTGCTATTTTAACCAAAAAACTTGTTGAACGAACATGAAAATTGGTTGTTTCTTCTCTCAATGTAGGAGCCTTGTGGACCTAAAGAAACTCGAGTCAGCTGACTGCTTACCTGTGAGAATATGACGAAGGTGCCAGTCATGCCTCGTATGCTGTCCTCACTGATCTCCTTCACGTAGAGAGGGCACACGACGAAGCCACCGCCGGAGCCGAAGCCGATCAGCGCACGCGCAGCCACCAGCGCGCCTGGCTGCGCGCAAGACAGCTTCACGGCCCAGCCCAGCTGTCACAAAAACACGGTTATCGTCATAAACATAAACTCAAAGCTTAAATTATATTATACTAATCAGAAACCCGTACCCGTGTGGTCATGGGTTAAAGATTTCACTACCCCGTTTCATCCCATGGGTGTTGTAAAAGTCGACTACATGTGGGATATAAGTTGAATAGTTTCGTAGGGGAGAGGCTGGCAAACTGCAATGTCAAAATTTCATTTTCTTTCAACCCCTTAATTGCCAGAATGGCACTGAAATTTGAATGGCTTCATGTGCTCTGTCTACTCCGTTTGAGAGTACAGAAGTGGACTTGTACATCAATCCAGCCTGTGTCTGTCATACAGAAATAGATGCCATACACCAAATAAACAGCGATCAAGTCCACGGGTAGCCGAGCCGGGAATCGAACCAGGGTATTACGCTTACAAGGAAAATGTCATTACATTTATGTAGACTAAACTACCCGATTGCTCACGACCCTCGAGAGGTACAGTCAGCGTCAAATACCTTGCGACGGCCAAAACGCCAAATATACCGGAACAGATCTTTATTATTATGCTAACAAAGGTGGCCGAGCCGGGAATCGAACCAGAAGGTATACAGCTTACGCGGAAGATGTCATTACCTCTAAACAGACTAAACCACCCGACTACTGACCTTCTAGAGATACCTACATGAAATAGGGAACTTGACCATTCTTTAAATAACATATTTTATACCATGCACGAAATAAAGCATCAGATAATTATAAGAAAAACATGGACAGAAGTTTTTTTTTAAATACAGTTTCTATTTCATAAGTCAGGTAGAAATATATAAACTGAATTGACCGTCACGTCACTCAATTCGATTTCATATTAATTCCATATTAGCAAGGTCGTCAAATTCGTTTAGACAGTTCTTAAAAAGAAGCTGATTTGACTAGGAGGCAAAGTAGCCTATCTATTGCTCAAATTAGGCCACTTTTTGCTGGGTTGAAAACTTGCTCAGTGACGGGTTAAGAGAGCCCACACCATAATTGAACCCATATCCAACAGTCGACTTTTCAATTTCTACTCTTTTTGGTCAAATTGTACAAGTGGCAACATCGTAGTGTCGTCCCGTTTTCTCACACATATTGATTTGAAAGGGATGACACTGCAATTTTGCCACTGTTGGTCAGACTGTAAGACACACGGAAAAGGGGTGGTGACATGAATCCTCTTTGTCGAGGATGCCTGTCGGCCGAAGAAACGGTCGCCCACGTCATACTGGAATGTGAGGGAGTGAACACACAACGGGCTCAAATCCTCAAAACGACGAGGTCACTCCGAGAAGCCCGCGGAGACACCAGGAGGATCCTGCGCTTCAGGGCGGAGTTAGGCTGGCTAGAACCCTATCTGGCAAATACAGCACGCACAATGGCCCCTATCTTTAAGGCTAAGTGCGGAAAACGGAACCCATAATCATAACCATAACCATAAGGGGTGGTGACCTTAATCGATCCCCACACGGAAGACTCAAAGATACTCACAGCAATCGGCACAGAAGCACACAACAGCGCCCTCTTCCGTCCAAACTTATCCACCGCCACCCCGAACACGAATACCGCGATAGGCGCGAAGATGAACATAATGCTGGCCATCCACGACACGTGGTCGTCCGTCAGGGGCTCTCCGGCGGGGGAGTCGGGGCCGGTGAGCAGGGCCCGGTGCGGGGAGATCCAACCCATGGCTGTGCCGTAGGCCAGGATCGGCATGCATACTGGAACAAAGAGATTCACGTCTGTATTTATTTTATTTTATTAATATTTTTTTTTCGTAAGGTACATAAGAGAGACAGTAATTGAAATTAACAAAAAAAGATACATGTTAGAAAAAGCTTAAGAACTAGATTACAGTCCAAAATCAAATAAATTATTATTTCTTCGGAGTAGTGCGCCATCAACAACCATTATACCTCTTTCACAGGCTAACTTTCTCTACGCGACCAACGAGAGAAGCTACCCGACTAGTTTGTCCGAGACACGGCAGCTCAGCAGCATTTCGTGGCAGTTTTCGATATTCTGCTACGAAGTGCTGGAATAATATACCACCCCCTATACGCAACTCCAATGGTCTTAGCTCATTTAAGCGTAAACTAAAAAAAAAATCTTTTAACCCTGCAGCTGTCGTGATCTCTACTAAGTGTGAGCCGTGTGAGTGTTACGGATCGTGGTGTTCGTTAGTTCGGCAATTTTGATACCTCGAATGGTGAATTTTTTTTATAGCACTGGCCACACTTGTTTACAATAATTCCGGCTAATTCAAAATAGGAATATACTTAAGGGTTAAATAGAGCTGCGCTTCTTCTTTGTTATCGCGAGTACATCTCTAAGTATTTCTCTAACATAAACAAAATCGGTTGATAAGTCCAGTAATAAGGTCAAAATGCGAATCTATTACGACTTACTAACTAGTACACGCATTAATTACTGAATGGTGGCTGTTTTCACTGATAAGATACCTAGGTATATCATGCAAATAATTAAGGGTCGATTTTAGAATTACCAGTATTCGATTTCGTTACTCGAAAATCAGTGAAAACACTGAAAACTAAAATGAAAGTAAAAATGAAATTGAAATTGAGAGTCTGTACTGTATACCACTAGATAGATAGATAGAATACTCTTTATTGGCACACCTCAGCAAAAGCACTACCTAGTTGAATTGATCACTTTTTAAATTCCTTCAGTAGAATTGACGACTGGTCTGGCCTATAGTCGGTAGTGACCCTGCCTACTACGCCGCGGTCCCGGATTCGAATCCCGGTAAGGACATTTATTAGTGTGATGTTTGCACAGATATTTGTTCCTGAGTCATGAATGTTTTCTAAGTATTTGTATATTATATATATCGTTGTCTGAGTACCCACAACACAAGCCTTGAGCTTACCGTGGGGCTCATTCGGTCTGTGTTAGAATGTCCTATAATATTTATTTATTTAATTTAAATGTAAAGCTCGGCATTAAATAATCTACAATAAATAACTGTTTTTATATTAAAGGAAAAAATGGAAAAATCTACGCTTCCGGCGGGACTTGAACCCGCATCATTTACAATCCGTGCAAGGCTCTTAACCAATTGAGCTACGGAAGCCGCGCCGGACATCGCAAATCTTTCCATACCTTTCCTTATGTACACACGTCTTGGGGTGACGTCTATTTTATATATTAAATTACGTAGTGATAATACTAGGACATAAATGAGTTTTCGGTATCTAGTAACTTATTCTAAAACAAAGTTAGGGCTGACACACTGCATATGCACAGAGAACTATAAACAAAAAATGTCTCATTGGCACCGTTCCTAGAAGGCTGGCAGCATTGCCAGTACCTTATATGAGTTGTCATTGTTGTCAACTTAGTTAGTTTATCAGGCCCCGTAGCCGAATGGCATTTCTGCGACGCGAAACGAAAACGAAACGCCGCGAAAAGTATTCTGGCTCTGTCGCGCCAATACGCAAGAGCGATAGGATAGATATCTACCAGCGTTTCGTTTCGTAAGCGTTTGTGCATTCGGCTACACACGCAGTTTTTATTTATACCTAGTTAAGTCAGTATTTTATGGTATCGTGTAGGTCGCCGCCATGTATGCTCAGACCCTGTTCTACATAGATATGTGGCAGTTATAATCAAGGAAAGTTATATAAAATATAAGATAAGATATACAAGGTGCTCGCGAGGAACCCATATAACTTTAACGGCATATTCTTGGTCACATTTTAAGACTAAAATGTCATATAAACTTTTCTAGATTTCGTCTAGTTTCAGAGTTATTGCCAATTAAAAAAAAACATTTCGGTATTGTTACTCAGTAGAAAAGGTCTTCTTATAACGGCGCTGATGCGCAATTGTGGAGCATAGTCTCACAGTAGTCATTGATAGATGTCAAAATGTGACAAGAAAAACTTCAAAAAAATTTGGTTTTTAGAAAAAAAAATTAAGGAACTCATTTTAATTGCCAACTTTATGCATAAAAATTCCTTTTTATGTGAAAATACGTCCAATAAAGTTGGAAAAAAAAACAAAAAAGAAATATTTTTTTGCGAAAAATTTTAAAATTCATATAACATTTTTTTTCTTTTGGCCTCAGAAACGCGTGGTTCAAGTTATGCGGGTTCCTCGCGAGCACCTTGTACCTATATAAGAGACAAAAAGTAGCCTATGTCACTCTCCATCCCTTCACTATCTCCACTTCAAAAACGACGTCAATTCGTCACTCCGTTTTGCCGTCAAAGACGGACAAACAATCAGACACACTTTCCCCATTAAGTATAATATGAAAGTATGGATCGACTAAAATTTATAGCAAAACAGAATAGGGATTTACCTTTGTAACTAAATACCGTTACGTTTATAGAATTGACACGTGACCAGAGAGGGCTGGGTCATATCTGGCACAGCGGATCAGTATTGCCATACAACGTGGCAATGCTGCCACCCTTCTGGGCACGTTGCCAGTGGACGGCGATTTGGGGCAAATCGCCGTCCACTGGCAACATACTACAAACTTTGTACTTACGTAACTACAAACTAAAACTAAAAAAGTTTTAGTGTGTCTTAAGTTTAGATTTTAGTTTTAGTTTGTAGTTTTATTTAAGGAGCTATTTTATTGTTTTTATTATTATGTATTACTGTTATATGAATAAAAAATACTTTATTACGAATGTTTTACAGCTAAGTAGTTTCATCTATGTACTTCGCAAGTAGAACCATGGATTGTTGACAATTAGCACAGATACCAGCTCAGGCGGTCTTTGTCTCATTGGAATAGGGTCCAATTTGTTATGGGCTGTGTTAATTGTTTCTCCACACGATTCTGCCAGTGACGGATTAATGATGGGGAAAAAGTAGCTAAGGGCCCCGCGTATTTGGCGCTCACGCATTTCTAAATCCTACCCCCCTTATTCATTAACGTGCACTAAAGTTATCAAGGCGATAAAGTTCGTTTGTTAATTTGAAGGGCCTTGATATTTCATAAGCTCTTTTTCCTGTGTGTTGTATTATTTTCTGGTACAATAAAGTGTTTTACTACTACTACTATTTTTTATTTTATTGTAGACTGATCAGCGATTGACTCTAGTCACACCTGATGGAATGTGAAGACAGAGTCTAAGATGGAGCTCGCCGATTCAGTAATAGCCTATTCAAGAGACCGAGGTCGTATTTATCTGGGAACACAGATGGTGGGAGCGCATTCCATTCCTTTGCAGTCCACATCACAAAGGATGAGGCAAATCGTTTTGTGCGGACAAATGGAATACTGACCGCATACGGGTGCATTCGTTCTCCCCGCCTAGACGTCCGAAGATGGAAAGGAGAAGGAGGGATTAGGTCGTGGAGTTCTTGAGTGCACTCCCCAGAATGTATCCGATAGAATATTGATAGCACTCGACGGCGATGTTCTAGGGGATATATTTTTCTACAAGCCCCATTGACTCAATCCGGCCCTGACTTCTCCTCATTATCCAATACAATGGTGACGCTGAGAAACATGAGATAATGGAGAATCTATACACAATTATATGTTCGCATATTCATGTCTCTGGCCTACTGATTAAGGTTGGCAGGTGATGTGTCATTAGGACTAAGTCGAGTTCAGTTACACGCTTGTACGAATATTATATCTGAATTACGTTTCTAATAATAGCATCATATCCAATTTGGCAAAATAAATGATTGTGTTCTGTATTCTGTAGTGTTTGACTTAGGAAATCAATATTTATACTTAGATTTCAGGTATTCAAATAGGCTACTTCTCAGTTCAGTTCAGTTTTTAAAATTAAATGGCTTCAGTCCATTGGGACTATTTCGCCAGTGTCAAGGTGATATGAGCTAATATTAGTAATTTTTGTACAGTAAGTACGACATTGTACGGTGACTTAGCACTTGTAAATTGATAGCTAGATTTTACAAGAGCACGTGGACTACCGGCCGTTTACGACAAAAAAGAGGCTAAACGCGTTTCGAGAACAATTCTTCATCAGCTTCTCACTACACCATTAGTTTACTGCATAATACGCTATCAATATTACACTTTAAACAACATTAATGAGTAAAAGAAAAATAAATTATTCACGACACGAAACCGCTAAGATGGCGTCCCAACCAGAAGTCCAGGCTACTTCTAGTTAAATCAGCTTCTTATTAAGAACTGTCAAAACGATTTTGAACGCCTTCGAATTGAGTGACATCACGGTCAACTGATTTACTTTTTATATTTCTATTTCATTTATAAAATATAAATTGAAGTTTAAAATAACTTCTGTCCATGTTTTTCTTATACTTATCTGATGCTTTATTTCGTGCATGGTATGAAATATTTTATTTTAAGTACAATCAAGTTGCCTATTGTATGATGTCTGCGTATGTTTTATTTAAACTGTGTGTCATTTTTTTTCAATTTTGGACTTTTAAAATGGCCATGTTCTTGTGGAATATAATATAATTATGTAATTGAACCTAACTTCACGTCGAATCATGGATACGACTGAATTCATAGTATCTCACAATACCAACTCTTGATACTTCAAAAGCGAAAAGCATAGTTGCATTTTATCCCCAAGAGTGCAAAGTAATTTCAAAGATTCCACTTTCTAACCACTAGCTGAGCTCGTGCTTGAATTATCTCTCGCTTACGCGGTACTTAATGAACCACTTTACCCTCTTGTGGAATAAATAACTAAATTATGGATGGACGTTCTGGATGCGGACTAAAAACAAACATAGAATACCATATTGAAATGCATACCTTCCAGAAATTATTATAGATAGTCATATATATTATGTGAACTTCATCTAATAATACTTACATAGGTAACGTCAAACTAAGAATATGCACATGGAGTGGGGACTTCTGTTTGATCAGAACTCCAGAGAACGTCATTTGATATTTGGTAGGTCGCTTTTCGGAGAAGGAAATCATCCTGAGTAAACCGAACTACTACAACGGGTACTAAATTATCCCAATAGGGAATAGTTTTTAAGGATTAGAATATACCGAAAGAATAACTTATAGGATGTTAAGTCTGTATGTAACTATGCCTGTACGGGTAAAATCTTGCAATAATTTCACCTACTTTCCGTATTATGAAGAAGCAGAAAGTTTGCACACATAGGTACGTTTGCACACACATGCTGCCTATATGTCCATGAGCAGCAGTGATCGCTTGGCATCAGGCGACCTGTCTGCTCGTTTGCCTCCTATCCCATTAAAAAAACCTACTTATGTACTCATGAAATAAAACTACGGACACGGATTAATCGCGTATAATGAATTT
Organism: Leguminivora glycinivorella; assembly: GCF_023078275.1. Lineage (NCBI taxonomy): Eukaryota > Metazoa > Arthropoda > Insecta > Lepidoptera > Tortricidae > Leguminivora > Leguminivora glycinivorella. The sequence continues at coordinate 1,004,283 of NW_025952831.1, forward strand.
ACAATTTTACATTATACGCGATTTAAACCGTTTCCATAGTTTTATTTCATGAGTAGGTAACTATCCATGTTATGTCGAGTATACTCCGAAGACAGCGCATGTCGACATAACATGGAAAGATAGGGTCACCAACGAAAGTGTGCTGGACATCGCTCAGCTGCCTAGTATTACCGCGCTCCTAAAGCAGAGACGCTTGCGGTGGCTGGGCCATGTGCAGCGTATGGACAGTACTCGTTTGCCCAGACGGACTATGCTGTGCCAAATCGCATCAGGCAAGCGCAATGTAGGACGCCCACTCCTCCGCTTTAAGGACTGTGTAAAGCGCGATATGGTAGCTTTTAACATTGATTTTAACTCTAGCAGCAAACCGCGTCGAGTGGAGGGCCAGCCTTTTAAGAGGTCGTGAAACCCATGACAGGTCCTGGTTTCAAAACTTAGCCCGAAAACGGGCAATAAGGCATAACGAGGATCGCGCTCGTGTAGAGATAGAGACTAATTCTAGTTTTATTTGTGACAGATGTGGTAGGTTATGCCGATCACGAATCGGGTTATATAGCCACAAGCGCCGCTGTCCCTAGATCTGAGACGCTGCTTAAATCATCTGTAAAGATGTACAAGGCCTGATGATGAGGTAACTATCGCGGTAACCGAAGACAATTTATTAATCTATCTACTTATGTACTTTTCAGTATGACATAGTACTGATTTGATGATGGATGATTGTTGATGGATGATGGATGATTGATGATGGACGATGGATGGACGTTGTTTTATGACAGGAACTCTGTCATAAAACAACGGATTTTTTTAAAAGATTAGGTATTAGGTGGGCCATTTTTTTTTAAAGCTCTCCACCCCTTTTTTTGCATTTGGAAATTTTTGTGTGGTTTCCACTAAGAGCTCTTTCAATTCTAATGGGAGAAAAAAAGTATCCCAAGGTTTTTTCCCATTCCGTTACCATTTTTTCATACATTTTGTATGGCGGTAACGGAATGGACGGTTTGAAAAATGTATGGAAATCTTGGGACATTTTTTTTCTCCTATCAGGATCGAAAGAGCTCGCGATTCTGAGTATGAATCGCGTAGAAAATACCCCTGTTACAAAAAAGTGGGGAGGACAACTTTGAAAAAAATGGCCCAGGTACTTGTCTGTGGAAAAAATACAGTGAGCGGTAAATACTTAAACCAAATAATATATGTGATAAAAACTGATTAATAAAATATGCAGTTGGTTATGAAGGTAAGAACCTAATCCGTCAATATAAAATTGTAATTGAAACTAGATTTATTCGTAGCTCTTTGGTTCGTCTGCGAGCAATACACCGTGCCAAGATATTCGCACGTGGCTCATATCCGTGTGCCATGACATTGTCCTATGATAAGTTATGATGTATCTACAATACAGTATTATGACACTGTATCACGAAACGTTGTATGGTTTAAGAGATATAATAAACTAGCTTTTGCCCGCGTTAGAAAGAGACAAAAAGTAGCCTATGACACTCTCCATCCCTTCAACTATCTCCATTTAAAACATCATGTCAATTTGTCGCTCTGTTTCGCCGTGAAAGATGGACAAACAACAACACACACACTTTTCCATTTATGTTATTAGTATGGATTGTGTGTTATATGTATTTGTTTTGTACAACAGTTTTATGTACGAAAATAGGTACTTCTATCATAACCAAATAATCCTTGAGAAACAAAATTATCAGTAAATATGATTGTACACAACCGAATATTATTACTTTTTTATGAGCATTGTGTTGCGTGTACTTATAGGTAGCAAAGAGGATCGAGTATTACAGAGAGTTACTGTCGAAGTAAACTGTGTAATCACAGTGCATAGACTGCCATCTCTTGACACAGGCTTTAAACTTTTGAACCTCAGTTTTGACAATTTGGCCCATATTCTTAGCTTGATATCGTCACTACTGTGAAAAAAAACTTGTATCTTCTTCTGTCAATGAAAAGAAAATTGTAGTAAGTATACTAAGTATGTATGGAATGCATAATATAGACTTACTGCGTTTTAACTTTGAGGAAAAGCATGAGATGAGCAGTTCCCGTCAACTTTGTACATAGCCACGTCAGCAAATTTTAATTGATCCTATTTTGTTACCAACATTTAGTAATATAAGTCGACTTTCGTAAGATATATACAGGATAATTGTTATAATTAAGAAAATATAGATACTAGAGAACCTTTATGACGAAAAAAACTTACTAAAATCTCAATTGTTCAAAAAAAATCTTGATAACAAAATAGGAATAATAAAAACAAATTTAACTTTTTCCTTAATTTTTGTACAAACTTTTCGAGAACTGCTGAGATACGAGATTTTTTCAAAGTAGTGACGATATGTGTTAAAATCTTAAAATCAACCATCTAGGCCACGGTGCCTTTTTCTGTATGGTACTGAGGTAGGTTTTTTGCTTAGACTTTATCTGTCTCTATGGAGTTATATATGTCTTTGGACTTTATGAAGTTGATGTTGTCCGCGCGAACCCGCCATTAAAACATATATTATACTAGCTTTTGCCCGCGGCTTCGCTCGCGTTAGAAAGAGACAAAAAGTAGCCTATGTCACTCTCCATCCCTTCAACTATGTCCACTTAGAAAATCACGTCAATTCGTCGCTTCGTTTTGCCGTGAAAGACGGACAAACAAACAGACACACACACTTTCCCATTTATAATATTAAGTATGGATGTCCGGTCCGGTGGTAATCGCTCTATGTGGTCGGTTTGCGTGACACTACAACCGACCTCTAAGAGAAAAGGTAGGTAGCATCTTTACTGCTTTGTACTAGCAGCAACAGAAACATAATTTATAATTATAAGTACCTACAGTCAACCAATCTGAATCCTAGGCCACTGTAGAACCCTTTCACAGTAAAAGTCAGAGTGACTGCTATGGCAAATAAATCACGGTGTCAATACGACAAGGGGACCGATTTTTGAATCTCGAATTCATGAATTCGTCGTTCGAAAGTGGTCATTACGTCGTTTTCCACAGACTTCCGAACGGCGAATTCATGCGTTCAAGATTCAAAAATCGGTCCCTAGGTTCTAGAGTGGCCTAGGATTCTAATTGGTTGACTGTACATTGACAGGCTATTGCAATGTCTTGTATGGGAACCCTGCATTTTCTGATTAAGCATTGAAACTTGACACAGTTGTTTCTTGGGTGGCCTTGAGTAGATTAAGATCTGGAGGCATCGAGAGCCCTTCATATAGGAGGGAGGACAGGGGAAGGCTGGCGCCGCCGCGCTTTCTTTGAAGCCATATTTCTCTAAAACTATACAAAATAGGGCATGCGATAGTAAAAGTAAAAGTTGCAGAACATACATACATACATACAATCACGCCTGTATCCCATAAAGGGGTAGGCAGAACACATGAAACTACTAAAGCTTCAGTGCCACTCTTGGCAAATAAGGGGTTGAAAGAAAACGAAACTGTGACATTGCAGTGACAGGTTGCCAGCCTCTCGCCTACGCCACAATTTAACCCATATCCCATAGTCGCCTTCTACGACACCCACGGGAAGAAAGGGGGTGGTGAAATTCTTAACCCGTCACCACACAGGCAACATCCTCAAAATTTCCGTAAATTGCATTGAGGTATAATGGACGCCGCGAACAAAAAGTTTGCGCCACGAACATAAGTCCATGGACTTATGTTGCCTCAGTCTCTGCGCATGGCGTGAGGAGGTTGTTTCTACCTGCATACAAATAAAATGAAAAAATGCCTTCCTGCGCAATAAGATGTTGTTTATGCCATACGAGAAAATCGAATAAAAGTGTCACATTTCATCGGTTAGTAGACAAGCCATTTTGATCTAACTTCATTTAAGTAATGCTGGAACCTGATTCCGCCGCCGATCCGTGCTTTGAAGTCAATTCATAGTTTTAAATTTAAATGTCGAGCATATTTTCTAAACGGCCAAATCTTTTAAGATGCGGTAAAAAATTTAAAACCTGCTGTGCCTCACTGGGGGATTAATAATAATTAAAAAGTCTTACCTTCTGTGCTATGTATGTATGTATGTACTATGTATCCATTTGTCGCGTGTTTGTTTCGTGTTACTGTCTTTTCCATCATTAATTGTATTGTCAGTCATTGTTTCATATCGTGGACACTCTGTCAATTTACTTGTATAGTATCGTACCTAACTGTTCCCTGATGTTTGTGCTGTCACTCGTTCTAGTTTTAGTTTAGTTCTTAGCTTAGTTTATTAAGTCAGGGTCCCACTGAAAATCAGCGCCTCGGCTTGCCGTGGCAACATGCTGAGTGGGATCCCATTTAGCATCTAATTTAAGTTGTATGTACCTCTACCTTGTATTTGTCCAATTTGATGTTAAATAAAGTATATTCTATTCTATAATTATTTTAATGAAGTGACGCGCTCCAACCCTTTATAGGGCACCGGTCTCAAAAAAGACCACCCTGTATGACTATCTTTTTGTATTTTTTTCTTGTAGAGAATTTTTAGTACTACAGGATGGCGATGAGGTTTGTTTTTTTGAGTCTTGCCCGTTAAAGGGTTAAACGCGAAAAATATTGTTATAGTATAACAATTGTGATTATACTCGTATTCTGTTTTCAATATACTTATAAAAGAGAAATGTTTATTTCAAGTTATAGTTATAAACATTACACAGTTCTAATATGAGTTTTAATCGACATATTCATAAAATAATTATGATTTTATTCAACGGCAATTGAAGTTTATGAAAAGAATTCTATAATGTATTTTTATTTCACTCAGTAGAACCACAGAATATGTATATAATAGTACAAGTACAGAAGGCTCACTCCTTTGATGTTCACAAAACGCCGCCATTCTAAATTCTTACCTACAGTAACAAACGGACCGCACGCGTGCAGACGACATTGAATTCTATTGCGCCGCGCAAAGGTCGTCGCCACTGAATGGGCCGCGAACTCGCGGCCGCCGGCATGTACTTGTAGCGCGGCGAAAGGATCGCGGAGTGAGCCGCCCCTGGTAGAACTTAAAAATAACAAACAATGTATGACGGTGCTAAAAGTAAACTACTTAGTATTTTACAAAACAGTATAAAACAAAGCTCTACACTAAAAGTGTCGCGTCTAGATGGTCATTGGTCAAGTTGTATTCTATGATACTGTACCTCCCCAGCTCCCCACGAAATAAATCCCCAGAAATTTTATTTTTAGAAAAGGGTACTAAAAGGGTATTACAAATTGACTTGTAAAAACCTTAAGCCTATAAAAGCCGATTATAAAAGGTAGATGGCGGATTGTAGCCCTAAGGGTAAACTAACAACTTCCTATGGAACCATATTAACTAGCAATCGCATCGAAATTCACAAATGTTAATAGTATGAGTCAATAGACTTTGTAACTTGTGAAAAGGGATTCGCTAATTTAAGTGTCTTCAAGTCTCGTAGTTTTTAATAATTTCTAATACTTATAGTTTTTTTATAATGAATGGATCATTTTTAACCCCCGACGCGAAAACAACGGGGTGTTATAAGTTTAAGGTGTCTGTCTGTATGTTTGTCTGTCTGTCTGTCTGTGGCATCGTAGCCCCCGAACGGATGAACAGATTTAGATCTCGTTTTTTTTTGTTTGAAAGCTGAATTAGTCGGGAGTGTTCTTAGCTATGTTTCATGAAAATCGATCCACTATCTCGGGGGTTTATTTCAAAATTTCAATTTTGTTGTTAGGTTATTAACCATTTAGCTCAGCAAAAAATTCAATATGTGTCAAGTACGAGTAAGTAAGTTATACCAATTCAATAGGGAACTAATTTTTTTTTATATGTGGTATAAAATGTTATATACCATGTACGAAATGAAGCATCAGATAATTATAAGAAAAATATGAACAGTAGCTATTTCTAAATCCAATTTCCATTTCATAAATACCTAAATAAATAAATAAATATTATAGGACAGTCTTACACAGATTGACTGAGCCCCACGGTAAGCTCAAGAAGGCTTGTGTTGTGGGTACTCAGACAACGATATATATAATATACAAATACTTATATACATATAAAACATCCATGACTCAGGAACAAATATCTGTGCTCATCACACAAATAAATGCCCTTACCGGGATTCGAACCCGGGACCGTGGCGTAGCAGGCAGGGTCACTACCGACTGCGCCAGACCGTCGTCAAACCTAAGTCGGATAGAAATAAATAAAGTAACGTGAACGTGACGTCACTCAACTCGAATTCATATATTAAGCTAGCTGATTTGATTAGAAGGAAAGTAGTAGTATTTAATCTGCGTAGCACAGTAGCCACACATTGAACACGAACGATGGGACTTTTCCGCACTTGTATCGTAATTTGACGACCGGTCTGGCCTAGCGCGTAGTGACCCTGCTGCTACGCCGCGCTCCCGGGTTCGAATCCCGGTAAGAGCATTTATTTGTGTGATATGCACAGATGTTCCTGAGTCATGGTTGTTTTCTATGTATTTGTATATTATATCGTTGTCTGAGTACCTGCAACACAAGCCATCTTGAGATTACCGTGGGACTCAGTCAATCTGTGTAAGAATGTCCTATAATTATTTATTTAATTAAGAGGGCTTTCGTGTTAAAAATAGTGAAATCGCAACCGAGCGCTCGATTATACCGTGTGTGGTATCAAATTAAAGGGCTTTGCGAGTAGTTTATAAATATATATCACATTATAGGACTTTTTCTACTTGGTCTAACAAAATATGAGAAAATGTCCAAAAGTGGTAATAATTGTACCGGTGAAGGCTCGTTTTCAAAAAATTGGCAAAACTCAATAATAGCAATTTATAATCACTAAGGCATAACAGCAATTTAAGTAAACGCTGCAGATTAATTTAGTACAAAACTTACTTCGATGTGATGTAGATTTTCAAAGAAATTGTCACTTAATTTTAAGTAATTTCTGAAAAAAATTGAATTCGCCTTAGGCTAGTGTACTCTTTTTCAAAAACTTAAAATAAAAATCTAGTCTGAAATGATTGTGGTACAGGATATACGAATTATAAATTTACCCGTTTTAATATTCAAAATTGTCCAAATTTTACAAATAAGATCGACTGATTCAGCTCTATACGTGCGTTTTTCTAAACGTGCATTAGAGAAAAATTCATAATTAATTTAGTGAGTTAGTTTTCAAAAATCCAGTCTTATAAAAATCAAGATAATAAGATGTTCTAACTGGAACTTGAATTAAATAAATCTATTGGATAACGGAAAGTGTAGTATTTCACCGACTAAAACTATCAATTTCACATTCTTTTGACGTTTTTTTTTAAAGCAGCCTTAATTATTTATTCTGGTTCATACATGAAAGAAACTTAACAATTATACTCATAAAAATAGCTTAATATAAGGAAGTAATAAAGCTAAATTACACTTGGATAGCTTTTAATCTATTTTATTATTATTTAAAAACTGTACTATATGTTACTTAATAACTGTTAGTTATGACTAGCAAAATACATATTGGGGAACAATCTCAAAATTTCAATTTAAATTACTGGAAATTTTAATGAGAATATTCTCATTCTCATGCAAGTTGCTCTTGAGAACATTTTCTTTAAGATTAGGATTTATTACGAAATGTTCACAACTGTTGCCGATCGCTTCATTTGATGTTTTCAATTCAATTCAATGCTTTATTGCAATTCATGTGTACATATAATGATCTTAGGCTAAGTATAACATAGTCTCAACATGAACCCTGAGAGCATAGCAACGTAATTATATATATTTTATTTTTATTTTTGTTTAAGCCTTTTAATTCTTTAATAATAATATACATTAAGATTAATTTAACATTATGTGACATTAAACATTTCATTTTATAATATAGGTAATTTTTTCTGGCAAAATTCCTTTTTTTTATATATATACACTAACTTAAATAAAAACAAAAAAAAATACATTTCATTACAAAGTTTTAGTTACACACTGGCGGTTATTAGGTATCAATCAACTCATCAAAGCCATGTAATATCATAATTATCCTTTATAGAGAATGGAAATCAATAAAACGGGGTGTCTAGAACGAATTTCTGTGACAATGGTCAAATCTTGTGATGTTGTTTACTGTTGTTTATTAAATTGCTGTTTACGCAGGGGCGGCTCACTCCGCGATTCTATCGCCGCGCTACAAGTACACGCTGGCGGCCGCGAGTTCGCGGCCTAATCAGGGGTGGCGCGCGTTCTCATAGAACACACGTTTGCACTTTCTATTGTTACTTTACGTCGCGAGTTTTTTTAAAGTTTTATATGCGATGTCCACGTATGAATGGCTAATAATGCTTAGTTAAATAGACATCATGAATAAAATAGGTCAATCTTACACAGATTTACTATTGATTAAGTCCCACGGAAAAGTTCAATAAGGCTTGTGATGTTGGGACTTACACAAAAATATATAAATACTGTATATATACCCAGAAAGTACCCAAGCCTGGAATATAATAGTATAACATTTTATCTGAGTATTAATTCATTTTAATCCATAGGCAACCCTATCGTCCGACGCTGCGCACGTGCGGCTCGTTTCTTTGTTAGAATTTTGTAGGCATTTAAAAAGCGGCATTTCGTGAACATCAAAGCAGTGGGCCTTCTGTACTTGTACTATTATATATTCTGTGGTTTACGTCAAAATTCGCGGTGATTAGACATGAATTAGTAATTTTTGTTATATAAGTAATCGAGTTCAATAATAAAGTTTTGTTTTCAATATATTACTTTATTTATATATGTTTGATAAATTTATCTCTTTATCTTGTGTTTGAATTTGGAGAGCAAGGCAAAACTTAATACGTGGTTCTGTTAGTTATGAAAATAGACTTAATTAATTTTTTTTAATTTTTATTATAAAAGCATGTCCGTCCGTTTTTTGTCGTTTCAAAAAAACTAAAGAAATAATAATTATTAACTTACCAACTATAGACATCAACACTTGATTATGTTTGCTGCCATTCTTCTCCATCACTTGAGAACCCAATTTGTACACTTTATTCACCATTTTTAATTATTTAAAAAAAATTTTTTTTAAAACTTTTTTGAAAACTAAACAGCCATTTTAAATGGATATAAAATACTATTTTAAATTGATAAAAAAAAATTCTTCGAATATGTGTGTGAAAAATCGATCTATCAAAATCTGCGTAATAGATCGCGCGTATTGTAAGCGCGCGCGCAACGCACTGAGCCTGCGGTCAGTTCGCGCATGCGTTTATTTATGATCGCTGCGCGAGAGGTTAATTGGATGGTGATAAGCAATAATGTGTCAACCCACAAAAACTAAAAAAATGAGATTTTAATGCCATGTTATAGCTGGATTTTTAAACTTCTATTTGCAAAAATGACCTTTTCATTTTGAAAATTTTCACTATCCCAAAAGTAAAAAAATAGGTTAACACAAATCCTTTATCGTGTGTTGCCTGTTTTGCATTAATGTGTCAAGAACCTTAACTTATTATAGTAATTGGCAGAAGACATATTTAAATTACAATAATGTGTTATGAGGGTTGACTCAACGATTTTTTTACACTTGACTCATTCTTGCAAAACGCAAAAAATGACATAGTTACCCACTATGAGACTTGAATGATTATTGCAAAATGATATTTTATTCGTTGCTTTATGCTACGACCCGTGTTATAAAACATAAGTCATTATTGTTAAATTATATTCGGGTCATAAATTGTTCGTTTTTGTTGTAAGTACCATGACACTATATTGTAAAATATAACTGTTCATATTAATTTATGTTTGAATAAGTTATGACTTAGTCCATTAGTATATTTTTGCACATGAATGGTAAATTCAGTACGAAATTGAACATTTTAAGTCATGAATATACATATTCGTTATTATAATTTGCAAAAATTTTTTACAAGTACGTGTTTATATAAAAATCTAATATAAGCTACTATTTTTTTATAATTACTAATTACATTAAGACGTGTTAATGTATGCATAAAAATATTGTTTAAATTTTTGAATACTTACTGAATGGTAGTTTATTATTTTGTTAAAGATATTTTATGTTTTGTTCTTGTACAAGTTATTCATAATTTAAATGACTTAGTCTATTTCTTAGCGTAAAAAAATATTTTGTTGTATATTTTAGATAAGTAGTTTATTTTTTTTAAAGATGATTATTTGGTTTTTGTAACGATTTTTTGTTGAAAAAGCACAGATAAATATGTGTCTAGAAATTATCATTACTCTAATAGTTAATTTATAGTATTTTATTCAACTGGCATTTAAAGGAGGTCAAGAAATATGAGTGGCGTACTTTCCACGAGTATTTTGGAGTCAGTTAAACACCATTGCATACAATACTTTTACAACGACCATGCACTTAGTTTTTAATAGTTTTTTTAAATAATTCTCGCGAAATTCACACTGTTTCCTGTATTGCAAAGGTTTGCACTGTCAGCTCAGCTGCCCAAAGCCTTCCCGCGCACGCACGCAGTATCGTTAATGCAATGCGTTGCCATGATTACAGAACCAAACAATGCGTTTTCAGTTTTTTCGATACGCACAATCCTGTAAATGACGAATAACAGTTCGGGAGCAGAAAAATCATTAAAAGGTTTGATTAATAAATAATGTATTGATTCCTACATACCTAATAACATAAGTGACCATGACTGATATGTTACTTAACACTTATAAAGTTAAAAATATGCATAGGTAGAGTATTTTACAACAACAATTTATGTGCTTTAACATGTTTATTTAAGACTCATAGATATTTATAAACAATTAGCAAAAGTGGGTTAAGTATCATAACACAGTCTTGAAAAAGTTTGACGTCGTCGAACAATTCGCAATAAAAGAAAAGGGCATTATTTCGTCAAATTGAAGTTTGTTTTGAAATTAAGCTACAATAATCACTACTACTGAACGTATTATAGCTGAAAAACACAACAATCTATATAAAAACATTTTTTTTTAAGAGAAACACAAAAAAATGAGAAAAAATCTTTAGACGCCATTTTCTCAAAATGGTTGGCGTGTGGGTTGACACATTGTTGCTTATCAGCATCCAATTAATATTGCTTTGGTTTCAGATAAATATTAATGACTACTTGTCTTATGATCAGTATGTACAGTCATCATCAAAATATCCAAATATATTATGAGGGGTCAAAAATTTCACCACCCCCTTTCTTCCCGTGTCATAGAAGGCCACTGTGGGATATGTAAATTACATTATTATACAAAATATTTGTAATTTACATATAATTTTTTTTTAATACCACGTCGGTGGCAAACAGGTATACGGCCCGCCTGATGGAAAGCGGTCACCGTAACCTATGGACGCCTGCAACTCAAGGGGTGTCACATGCGCGTTGCCGACCCATTAGAAACTTGTACACTCCTTTTTTGAAGAACCCCATAGTGTAGTTCATCAGGAATACCTCCGCATCATTACTCTAGTCTAGTACGTATTACTAGTTAATTAAAAAAAAATATTCTATAAAAAAATCTGGTATCTAAGAGAGTTGGCCTTCCTACATTCGATATCGGATCGGATAGTATGAAATAATCGCACACTGCTACACAAATTTGAAACGCAGTAACTCCATATTAATCCCTTACTATATTTTTACTTAGTTACTATATTTATCTTTTTAATGAGAGAAGAAGATACGAGTTTTTTTTAGTAGTGATGACATAATGAAGACGGGATCTTTTTTCGAATGTATTGTTTACGCACGCTGAAGTAGATGACTTAGATGAGACTGTGGGTAAAGTACCTATGTGTCAAGAGTATTTAAGACGCTGACAGCACCCAATGGCCTTGACGCTAGCGTACACTGTCTAATCGTATGGGAGTAAGTGAGAGCGCGATGTCACTAAAAGAGGGCGGATAGGTACGAAAAGTGCGGAAAAATATTAAAATAAAATAGAAAGATGCATTATTTGTGCAAAATGTTTCGTTAGTGTTTTAGATATGTATATATTTGTTATTATAATATTAACTAAAGACAACTAAGTGAATAATTGAACGACACACAACCGTTTAATGACGAACTCGAGACCAATCTTTGCATTTTTTTTCTATCGAGCCGATTTCATTAAATCGTGTATCGAGTACGGCTATGTTCTTTGAAATACAATGAATAATAACATATAATTTACTTGCCTTACTAAGACTAATAGTTTGTCTTAAAAAACTGCGCAAGTAACATCAATTTTACGCAATTGGGTGTTGTCAGCCCCTTAACACAACGACGTCACGCAGCAGAAGTCTATGGAAATCCTCATATAAAATTTAACGAACGCTAAATTCGGTAAGGGACAGTTTTTTTGCAACCGACCCTGTGTAGTAACAATCAGGGCCACTTCGTCACGCATATTTAGCTAGTAATTTTCAACTGCGATGAGTTCTGTGAAACTTGAAAAATTTTCAAATCTCTCATACTATAAATTGAAATAGATATCATACACGAAATAAAAAAAACGGCAAGGCCCACTGGTGGTCGAGCCGGGAATCGAACCCGGGTCTTCAGCTTACGCGGCTAACGTCTTTACCACTAGACCACACGCCCGCCAATTCAATTTATAATTTATATATATAGTAGTGTGACTACTTGAAAAAAGGACAAATCAAAAAATATTCAATAAAATAATTTGATTTGTTCCCTAGTTCTCTCATATGTTCGGAAAATTTTTTTTTAGATAATTATGAGTTTTTAGATAATGTCAGTGTGTTTAAATACGAAAAAACATATTTTTAAATAAACTATGTACTTATTTACGTTATTATTTTATATACTACTAGCTTTTCCCGCTGCTTCGCTCGCGTTAGAAAGAGACAAAAATTAGCCTATATGACATTCCGTCCCTTCAAGCATCTCCACTTAAAAACTCATGACAATTCGACGCTCCGTTTTGCCGTGAAAGACGAACAAAGAAACAGACACACACACTTTCCCATTTATAATATTAGTGTGTATTTATCGGCCGCGCTTCAAAGTTTTAAAGAACTGTTCACGGCCCTGTAAATGACAAAATAAAAGTACGGGAATAGATAGAAAAAAATATATTGGTAAAAGTTACCTTTTTCAAAGTTTCGTGACCCATCTTGTGGAGGCGAATCGCTTATCGTCTGTCGGAAATAAAATTTGATACCTCCGGCGTTGTATTAAGGCGAAAATCCGGTTATTTTTATACAATAGCCAAGAATTCATTCTACAGGACAAAAGGACAATGACCCGATATCGGGCTAACTCGTGTCGTATTCCCTCTTTTTCGCACTTGTAGCATAGAGGAATAAGTAAGGGAATTGTAAATTCATACATCAGTAAATGCGGGTTATTTGTATAGGCATAGTTAAGTGACATCTAGCGACAATCACGCGTCAATCAGCGTGAATTATCAGTACCACTACTCGATACTAGGTGGCAGCAGTGTCTCGTCTACCAAAAATTTAATATTAGAACAGTTTACAACTTATATTACAAGCAGAAGGAATTGAAAACAGAATACTGATTAATACTATTGTAATATTAGCTAAACATTGGTGAGAATTAGACTCTTCGTTTCTTCTTTCTTCCCTTGGGTGTTGTAAACGTCGACTGTGGGATATGGGTTAAATTGTGGCGTAGGCGAGAGGCTGGCAACCTATTACTGCAATGTTATAATTTGGATTTCTTTCAACCCCTTTTTGCCAAGAGTGGCCCTGAAACTTAATAGTTCATGTGCGCTGCCTATCCCTTTATGGGATACAGGCGTGATATGTATGTAAACAGGGTGCCCGGTAATTAATGGACAACCTTTTAACCACCAAGAGGGCACCTTATACTGGTCCAGAAAATCGACTTTAAGGTTTAGTAAGAGTCGCCTGGTTTTCGAGATTTTCACACTTTTTAAAATTTTAATGGATATTAATGGACAACCTTTTAACTAGTTTTAACCACCAAGAGGGCACCTTATACTGGTCCAGAAAATCGACTTTAAGGTTTAGTAAAAGTCGCCTGGTTTTCGAGATTTTCACATTTTTTACAATTTTAATACTACCTAAAATTTTTAAAAGTGAAAATCTCGAAAACCAGGCGACTTTTACTAAACCTTAATGTCGATTTTCTGGACCAGTATAAGGTGCCCTCTTGGTGGTTAAAAGGTTGTCCATTAATTACCGGGCACCCGGTATATGTATGCATGGATCACTTCGCCGGCGCGATCAATATCCCTCGTGTATAGCTAATGAAACTAGCACACTTACTTGTATCATATTGTATTAATATTGAAGGGGCCAGAGCCGAAATCTCGAAATAGTTATTAGTTTCACAAAGGAGTAAAAGTTATTGTTCAACTGCTCGCATTAATATTGATACCCGAGCAGGGGCAAGATTCCATCAATACGAAGTTGAATCATACATTCTGCGTGACATACACGGCCACTAATCTATAAGGGGTCTAAAGTTTTTGGAAAACCGATAGATATAAATAACTACGATAGAGCTTAAACGATTCGGCCTATTCGGCTACTTTGCTGAATATATTCTTAATATACCTCAAAAGAAAAAGGGTCGAGGTCGCGCGTTCGAACCCCGGCTCGTGCCAATGAGTTTTTCGAAACTTATGTGCGAAATGTCATTTGATATTTGCCAGTCGCTTCTCGGTGAAGGAAAACATCGTGAGGAAACCGGACTAATTCCAATAAGGCCTAGTTATCCAGCGGGTTGGAAGGTTTCTTTTCTTTTCTTTTCTTTCTTTTCAAAGTCTAATAATTCTTCAAGGCCGTTTCAAAAGACCACGTTCGCGATTTATGACCTCTAAATTCTCTCAGTATTTACAAGTATTTATCAGTTGCATAAAGCTTAGGTATTGATCTATAAAATTGTACTTACTACTCACTTTGTTGGCGCGACGACCCAAAGTGAGTCTTGGCCTCCAACACAAGAGCACGCCACTTTTCGCGGTCCAGAGCGACCTCTCGCCAGCCCTCGTTGACGCCGAGTTCTCGGAGACCTGCCTCCACTCTATCTGCCCAACGATATTTAGGATGGCCAGCGGGACGGCGTCCAGTTGGACAACCCAGATAGGCCCTCTTGACTGCCCAATTCTCACCCATCCTTTAGATGGCCAAGCCAGCGGAAACTATGTGTCTATAAAAGCATCATTATTTATTTGACAAAATTGGTTTTACATTATCAAAGTAATTAGTAGTAGCACAAGAGAGACTAAAGAGACGACTAAAAAAATATTTTTTTTTTCCCTTAAACGTAAAATGACGTCAGTACAGTGCGTTGAAGTTTCGCGTGACGTCACGCCTAGGTGCAATTTTTATTTAAAAGTGACGTCACAAGCCCCCACGGAACTTTGATGCTCTGTATTTTTAGATTTTTTCATTAATTTGATAAAACGAAAAATATGTGTTCAGTATTTTTGGACGATCTAACTGGCGGACTAAACAGAAAACCATTATTTCTATGGTGTCGTCAAGCCTATCAAATATATATTTTGATGTTTTAAGAAACATTCGGCGTTTCTTAGGAAGCAGCCGAATATAAGGTATTCGGCGAAAACTATTCGGGGAATCCCTTGTGTGTGTGTTTTTGACACGAATGAATAATTCGATATATCTTCGTGACGGCCTTGTTAATGGATTGTTTGATACATCTGTGACATTAGGTTATGACCTTGTCTCAAAGGGTGCGGGAGCTTATTCGACCTGCCAAAACCTCCAAAAGCTGACATTTCGTTAGTAGACATTGTTCCGATCCGTAGATCCATTCGGCTCGCATTGCTATGTAGCATAGAAGTAGGATGACAAAGAATAACTGTCGAATATCAAAAGTTAGAGAAAACCTGGACCAATGTCAATTGTCATTGGGAGTATTCAATTCAGAAATTATATCCTTCGTCAACCTAGCGTTTTCCCGGCCTAGCGCCAGGGTCCGCTTTCCTGCTCAACCTTCTCCACTTTGCTCGGTCTTCGGCATCCTGAGGTGAGAGATTGTTCTCTTCCATGTCCGCTGTCACGACGTCCAGCCAGCGCTTCTTAGGCCTACCGCGGCCGCGTGACCTAGGGCCTTGGACGGTGAGGTTGAGGCATCTGTTTCCGACGTAGTCTACCGGTCTGCGGCGTATGTGGACATACCATCGTAGGCAACTTTCCAGCGGCTTATCCGCCACGTCACGGATTCCGAGGCTGCCACGGATGTGTTCGTTAAATTATATATGATAACGTGAATAATTTGCTTTTCTAACTGTTTAATTGAAACAGAAATGATCCTATTTAACAAATACAACTATTTGTTCTGAAAGGTCCGATTAATCCGTTAAAATGGTCACGTTTTTTCATTTGTAATTTTGTAGTCTACCTCTTTTCCCCTTATAGGATGATCATATACGTGACAGCTTCTCTTTTGCATACTTCAGCAGTCTTTAAGCGTAAGCGAAATGATAGGTCTGTGCTATGTAGAAATGATTAGGGTTGGCATAATTTGACGTCCTTGTCCGATCGCTGTGACACGTAAGATTAAGGTACAGCGGGGCAAATCTCGCCTGGGGGACAATTGTAACTGATCCATTTCTTCCATTATGACACTATGATGTCGAGTTCTACATGTATCCACTGAACACGCCTACCATATATAACCGGTGGACACTTTATTTAGTAATGTGAACATTGTAAAATATGGAAAAAATGAACCAGTTACATTTTTCTCCCGTCGAGATTTGCCCGTTATTGATTTTTTGACAACCCTACATAGTCGAATGGGATAGGGATACTGTAGAAAGGGTCAACACGATTCTGTCAAACTTCGGTTTTATATGAAGAAGGTATCCTATCTATTCATACGATAGTACTATTTTTTATTTTGTGGTTTTGTGTTTATTTTCAGTTGATGTGGATAAAATCGCAAGTTGTCGTATATGTACAATCGCCTACGCTTTTTAAAATTTGACATTCGATGTCTGGTTTCTGGTTTAAGACATTTATTATCTTATAAAGAATTTACAAAATTCGCTTACATGAGATGTTAATTTTATATAAGTAAAGATATTTTATGGCTAGCGTGCAGTTCATACATAATACATATTTAGGTTTACAAAGGTTTGCAAGTTATTATTTGTTAACTACTAGTTACAATTTTGCATGCATGACAAAAAAAGTGGGTAGAAATCGTTAATATAATGAACAGCGGCTTAGAAACAAGTTATTTTGACCGTTCTGTTCAGATTCTTCGCAGCGTAGATAACAAACAAGCAAGAATACGAATGTTGACGAGTTATAATGAATGCGATGTCAGTGGATGCGGCATAGCTGTGCACACTACAGATGTTATTTGTTGATTGTTTAGATGGTTTTATTTGTAGTAATTTCGTTTGTTATAATATATCGATCATAAACCAACGATCAAAACGATCATAAACCAAAGTTGATTTTTGTTAGTTTATTTTTTGAGCTAGTTATTTTTGTACAGTTGGTTGAATCAATTACCTACTGGATAGAACCAATTCGTAACTATCTTGTGTCGATTTCAAAATTATGCTTCTTTAACAGTTAATATGAGTCGAACAAGGCCCGCTGTTAGAAGGGTTTTAGGTTAAAGTTTGTAGGTTAATTTAATATCACTAATTCATAGTTGACATAGTTTTTAGTCAAGGAATAATCCTTAACGGGGTTAAAATCCGCTTTAAAGGTAGGATTTAACTACCTGGCGTCGAAATTGTTAACTAATTTAAATTTGAAACATTAGTTGTTAAACCGTTATTTGTTGGTAAACTTTGATTCAAGCACATTACCTTACTACTAAACGTAGCATCAGGGAGCAAGCGACCTCTTTTGCGAAAAGTCGACGACATCTCTTCTAAATACCTAAAACTGGGGGGTTACCATGACGTACTAAAGACGTTCAGTTTAGGTTGAGAGAAAGGGACACAGCTATAGCAGTTACATAGCTCCGCCATCTCTCTCAACCTAAACTGAACGGCTTTAGCACGTCATGGTAACCCTCCAGGTATGGATGTGCTCCTCGTTGTCAAATTGCAAACGGGACTTAATCGCGTATTCTTCTTCTTCTTCCTCGGTTCCTCATGGCTGAGGGTCGCGACCACATGAGGTCGTTATTTTTCGCACCACAGCTCTCCACTCCGCACGGTCTTCTGCAGTCCTCATAATAGGCGCCTGTGTTAATCCCTGGCAGGCCTTCTTAACGCTGTCCACCCAGCGGGTCGGTGGAGGGCCACTTCCCCGTCCTCCATCCACCATGCCAACCATAATGCGTTTCTCTAGGTTTTCCGGCTCCCGTCTGGCCACGTGTCCAAAGTAGTACAGGATTCGCTGGAGGCATATAACAGACAAGCGGACGTGAATTTTAAGTTCCGCCAGGATCGACACATTGGTGCGGCGCGCCGTCCATGGGATAGCCAACATCTTACGCCAACACCACATCTCAAATGCATCGATTCTGCTCCGAGTACTCGCCTTCAGAGTCCAGGTTTCTGAACCATACAGGAATATAGAGAAGACCAGGGTACGCATTAGCTTGGTTTTCGTCGCGTATTATTATGTTTTAAACACTAACCTCCGACGTTCCAAGAACGGCATTGTCCACGTGGTCTTAGAGCAGACTGGCTGAAGTTGACATCAACATCTTCTAGCTGTACGAGTTTTTCCAACTACCCGCACTTGGCCCTTTTTTTTTGATGGAGTGGGAATGCTGTTGCGTACGCTGTGTGGGACTCGCCGTTGCTTTCCCTTCTCCCGGCGAGAACCACCACTAAACCCACTCCGGCGTTTCACCCTCTTTTCCGTTGTGAGAGCGCACTGGGTTCGGAACGTTTCACTTCACCACTGCGCTCTCCGGCAGCCCTGACCAGGGCACCCGCATCGTAAAGGAGGATCGGAAACGCTTGATCCCCCTTCCTGGCCCTGAGTCCTGATTACCCACTTGAACAGTTTGTGCACTAGGGATGTCACCTTTTCGACACACAACACTCACGATATTCGGTTTTTCAACCTGCGATATTTGTTTCTTCTTGCATTTACTAATGACCGGGTTCCATGTGGATGAGATATTAAAACCTTCGTCTCGATTGAAATTTTTATACTTCCTCACAGAATGCCGTGTTTAAAACATAGTAAGTATATACGCGATTATGTCCTGTTTTCATTCTTAAAATATCTGGGCGACCGAGCTTCGCTCGGTTCTGTTTCGTATCCTTGACATGTGTCGCCATCTAGTTCAAAAATGAATAGTACCTACATCGAGCGAAGGAATTCTCAGCCTTAACAACACAACTACTCCACACGAGATGGCGCGCGATTCGCCACAAAAACTCAGTGTATTTTTCTATTCATTTTAGCCTTGACCTGTGTCGCCATCTAGTGTTTGCAATAAATAGTACTTACATCGACCGAAAGAATTCTGTCTTAACAGTACAACTACTGCACACGAGATGGCGCGCGAAGAAAAACACATGAAAACTCGAAAAGTCGCGTTTTCCGGGACCTAAGGATAAGTTAGACCGATTTTTCACCCCCAAAAACCCCCACATAACAAATTTCAGCGAAATCGTTAGAGCGGTTAATTTCCGAGATCGTCAGTATAAATAAATATATAAATAAATAAATAAATAAATAAATAAATAAATAAATATACAAGAATTGCTCGTTTAAAGATATAAGATATGTGTAAAAATCGTTAATGTTTAAAATTTCAGTGTTCCTCGTTGTTTCTAGATTAGGTACAAATTGACTAGCCCGTATTATGCTTCCAATTTTATCACTTATCTATGTTTATAAAGTATCCGTCACGCTTTGGCAAGTATGTCAGTGTGAGAGTGACAGGTGCCTTATCCAGGTGGATAAGTGATAAAATTGGAAGCATAATACGCTGGCTGAAAGGGAGGGAAAGCCAGGAATGGTGGCGGTCGACCATAATTGATATTTATATTTATTCACATCTTGAGGCCTATGGGAGTTATGGGAGTGTCATTTGAAAGCTTGTTAACGCAATGCCCATAGGGTCGTTTTCGACCCACTACTGAAAACACCTCACCTCACCTCAAAAACCTCGTTGTCACCTCAAAAAATAGGGGAAAAAATATATGTCGGGCACATATGGTTTACTGTAATTGTAATTGTAATAACTATATATTACTGTAATTGTAATAACTATAGTCATAATCATAAACGTAGCCGTTTAATAGTTATTTGTTATACAAGGGGGCAAAGTTGTATTTTAACACACGGGAAGTAAAATACATTTGCACCCGAGTGTAACACAAAACTTTTCCCCTTACTGTAGCGAGGAAACTACAACGCAAAAAATGCGTTTATCACTGCTTCCAATAGTTCCACAGGTGGTAAGTCATGTTTATTACCCGATTCACCAACTTTTATCAATTTTAAAGCAGTTAAGTTGATTTTATTCAAGGTCAAATTACTTTACCCAGTAGTGGATAAAGTGCGTTTTTACCCGCTGGTATTAAAGGAGAAAACGCGTGTTTCCGAGCTAGTGTGGGGAAAAAAATATTTGAAAGTATGTATCGGGTATGAATCGCATAAGTAGGTACTGATTAAACATACTTCTAACTCAATAAAAAATAACTTTATTGATGTTATTACTTGAACGACCGGTCTGGCTCAGTCGGTAGTGACCCTGCCTGCTCAGCCGCGGTCCCGGGTTCGAATCCCGGTAAGGACACTTATTTGTGTGATGAACAGATTTTTGTTCTTGAGTCATGGATGTATTCTATGCCTATATGTATTTATCTACATAAGTAAGTAGATCGTCGCATAGCACCCAAAGTACGAGCTTTGCTTACGCCGTGTCTTGCGTGGGCGACGGTCGCGCGACCGTCACGCGACCGTCGCCGTCGCGTCTCATACTTCCATATCGATAAGGTTTGATTCCCTATGCGTCGCATCGCCGTCGCGCGGCAACGCGCGACCGTCGCCCACGCAAGCCACGGCGTTAATTTGGGGCAAGGTTGATCTGTGTAAGGTGTCCCCAATATTTATTATTATTATTTATTATAAAATTTACGTCACATTTCATGTTTTATTCGCTGTCTAAAAATATGTTTTATTTATGTATGACATTATATAAGCAAGTAATTACGAATTTTCTATAGCAGGGGTCACTCCAACCTGTCACATAAATGGGTACTAACCGTCGCCAAATTTTCTATATCTCTCAGATTCTATTTTACCGATCAATTTGAGAGAGATACTGTGTATCGGCTACTGCGGTATCTGGTAAGTCTGTGGATTCAAGATAACCGTGTAAAGAGTTCACAATGTATCACCGAGGTCAAAACACATGGTCACCAGGCGGGGACTCCCTGTTCCTAACTTAAGGAAACTTATTAATAAACACATAATTGCCCGATTCGAAGTATGTCATAGATTAGATCCGAATACTATATGGTTAGGATATGCGAGGAACTAAAATGGCGTTTATATTTGATGATCACTATGATCAGAAACTTCTTTGAGATTTTATTTATATTTAAATTTATATTGCATCTCTATCTAGTGACTTTTGATTTTAGTATGTAAGAATATTATGTTTAGATTTTTTATCATATTTTTTTTTTGGTATTTCAAATTACATTTACATATTGAACCCATATAACACATTGAATTAGTATTTTTTTTTAATGCTTTGTATAAGTTTGTTCGAAGTTAGAAGTAAAATACATTTGCACCCGAGTGTAACACAAAACTTTTCCCATCACTATTATAGCGACGAACCTACAACGCAAAAAATGCGTTTGTCACTGCTTCCAGTAGTTCCACAGGTGGTAAATCATCTTTATTACTAGATTCACCTACTTTTATCAATGTATGTATGAATATTATGTTTCTATTTTTAATCACGTTTTTTGTCTATTTCGCTATTTAGAAATTTGGTATTTCAAATAACATTTACATATTGAACCCATAATACCACATTGAATTAGTATTTTTTTTTAATGCTTTGTATAAGTTTGTTCGAAGTTAGAAGTAAAATACATTTGCACCCGAGTGTAACACAAAACTTTTCCCATCACTATTATAGCGACGAACCTACAACGCCAAAAATGCGTTTGTCACTGCTTCCAGTAGTTCCACAGGTGGTAAATCATCTTTATTACTAGATTCACCTACTTTTATCAATGTATGTATGAATATTATGTTTCGATTTTTAATCACATTTTTTGTCTATTTCGCTATTTAGAAATTTGGTATTTCAAATAACATTTACATATTGAACCCATAATACCACATTGAATTAGTATATATTTTTTAATGCTGTGTATAAGTTTGTTCGAATAAGGCAGTATCGTTGTGCTATGAATAGCTGGGCGGGACTTACCGGTAAGGTACTTTACTTACAAATTAGCACATACCTACAAAAAACCGGCCAAGAGCGTGTCGGGCCACGCTCAGTGTAGGGTTCTGTACTTTCCCGTATTTTTTTTCAAAAACTGTTGAACCTAGTTTAAAATAATTTTCCTAGAAATAGTCATACTAGTTATGAAAAATAAAACCGGCCAAGAGCGTGTCGGGCCACGCTCAGTGTAGGGTTCCGTAGTTTTCCGTATTTTTCTCAAAAACTACTGAACCTATCAAGTTCAAAACAATTTTCCTAGAAAGTCTTTATAAAGTTCTACTTTTGTGATTTTTTTCATATTTTTTAAATATACGGTTCAAAAGTTAGAGGGGGGGGACGCACTTTTTTTTCCTTTAGGAGCGATTATTTCCGAAAATATTAATATTATCAAAAAACGATCTTAGTAAACCCTTATTCATTTTTAAATACCTATCCAACAATATATCACATGTTGGGGTTGGAATGAAAAAAAATATCAGCCCCCACTTTACATGTAGGGGGGGTTACCCTAATAAAACATTTTTTTCCATTTTTTATTTTTGCACTTTGTTGGCGTAATTGATATACATATTGGTACCAAATTTCAGCTTTCTAGTGCTAACGGTTACTGAGATTATCCGCGGACCGACGGACGGACGGACGGACGGACGGACGGACGGACGGACGGACGGACGGACGGACGGACGGACGGACGGACGGACAGACGGACAGACGGACAGACAGACATGGCGAAACTATAAGGGTTCCTAGTTGACTACGGAACCCTAAAAAACCGACCAAGAGCGTGTCGGGCCACGCTCAGTATAGGGTTCTGTAGTTTCCCGTATTTTTTTCAAAAACTGTTCAACCTATCGAGTTCAAAATAATTTTCCTAGAAAGTCTTTATAAAGTTTTACTTCAGTGATTTTTTATAGTATTTTATGCAATAGGCGTTTAAAGGAGGTCAAAAAAGACGAGTGGCGTGGGTAACAATTTGAGGCGAAGCCGAAAATTGTTATTAAAACGCCACGAGAATTTTTTGACTCAGTTAAACACCGTTGCATACAATACTTTTTCTACGACCATGCACTGAGTTTTTCATTGTTTTCTTGAATAATTTTCGTGAAATTCACACTGTTATTTTGACGCAAAGGTTTGCACTGTCAGCTCAGCTGCCCAAAGCCTTCCCGCGAACGCGCGCAGTATCGTTATAACAATGCGTTGCCATGGTTACAGAGCCAAACAATGCGTTTTCAGTTTTTTCGATACTGCGCGCATGCGCTGAAAGCCGTCGGACGCTGGCTTTGGGAATAGACTTTTATGTAGGGTTTTAAAGATCTATGCACGACCCTGTAAATGACGAATAACAGTTCGGGAGTAGAAAAAATATTTTTTAAACTAATGGTTCAAAAGTTATAGGGTGGGGGGGCGCGTTTTTTTAAAACTTTTGGAGCGATTATTTCAGAAAATATTAACAATATCAAAACATGATTTTCGTAAACCCCTATTCATTTTTCAATACCTATCCAACAATATATCACACGTTAGGATTGAAATGAAAATAAAACATTTTATTTTTGCACTTTGTCGGCGTGATTGATATACATATTGGCACCAAATTTCTGCTTTCTAGTGCTAACGGTCACTGAGATTATCCGCGGATGGACGGACGGACAGAGATGGCGAAACTATAAGGATTCCTAGTTGACTAAGGAACCCTAAAAACAGCCTTTACATGTCACATACAATCTTTTTATATTTAAAAGATTACTTAAAGGTAAAGTAAGTATTATATCTTCTTGGCCTCGTATAGTCGGTCTAAGATAAATTGGCGACAATTTTTATAGTCCTGCCTCTGTAAGGGTTTAATAAACGTCATACTTTCATCGAAGTTTGATGGTTAAAACAGCAGATCTCGAAAAGTTTATACAAAAATTAAGTAAAAAGTTAAAATGTTTTTTTTTATTCCTATTTTGTTACCAAGATTTTTTTGAGGAATTGAGATTTTAGTAGGTAAGTTTTATTTCGTCATTAAGGTTCTCTAGTATTTATATTTTCTTAATTATAACAATTATCCTGTATATATCTTACGAAAGTCGACTTATACTAAATGTTGGCAACAAAATAGGATCAATTAAAATTAGCTGACGTGGCTATTATGTACAAACTTTTTGAGAACTGCTGAAAATAACATTTGCGCCGTTGTCAAAATCGTTGCAAACTTATCTTGGATCGACTGTGTGTGTATGTCTAAATGTGTATACTAGTATAACCGTATAATATCCATAGACCAATTCCAAAAAAACTCCCGAATGTCAATGTTTGTGTTTTGAACCCCCGACGCAAAAACGACGGGGTGTTTTAAGTTTGACGTGCTTGTCTGTTTGTGTGTATGTCCGTCTCTGGCATCGTAGCTCCCGAACGGATAAACCTTTTTAGATTTAGTTTTTTTTAGTTTGAAAGCTGAATTAGTCGGGAGTGTTCTTAGCCATGTTTCATGAAAATTGGTCATCTAATGTGGGGGTTTTTCAATATTTTTATTTTGTGGTTAGGTTAGGTTTATTCATAGGTAAGCTTATGTATACATGAAATAAGATTCATACAATGAATAAGATTCTTTTAAAAGATACAGTTATAGCCATAGAAATAACTGTCGTTTATTTCGTGTTTAATTTGCATCAGTTATTAGATTTGTCTTTATCCCATTTCGAGCGTTTTATAAAGATTTTTACAAATTGATACTTTTAGATTCGGATAATCTTTACAAAAAAAAGAAAAGTAATTTGTCAAGTCAGTTACACGATCCATCACTTTGAGTAAATTAATTATTTTACAGACTTTGAGACCCTTTTTCCGACCCCCTCCCCCTTTTGTCCGACTTGGTAGAAATAGGATGAGAGGATTGGAACAGTTAAGTATTTGCTTAAGGTAGGTAAATTTAAATGAAAACTTATGTTTTTCTCTCGTGATAATTATATAAATCGACTTTGTTTTCACGTGACACAAAATACATCGCAAGGTACATTTTTCTGCAATTGACCCAGATCGTAATTAAAATTTTATCCATACAAAATAATACGGCCCGTAATGTGAGGCAAACACACTTGCGTTAAACGCTCGCTGTCTGTGAATTTTGAAGTTCATAATTATTTTAGTAGATATAAGTTCGAATTTGCCTGTTAATAATTTTAAGGTACACCGGGGCAATTCTCGACTGGGGGACAAACGTAAGTAGTCCATTTTTTCCATGTTTTCCAATGTTTGCATTATTAAATAAATAAATAAATAAATATTATAGGACATTCTTACACAGATTGGCTGAGGCCCACGGTAAGCTCAAGAAGGCTTGTGTTGTGGGTACTTAGACAACGATATATATAATATAATATAATATAAATACTTACATACATAGAAAACATCCATGACTCAGGAACAAATGTCTGTGCTCATCACATAAATAAATGCCCTTACCGGGATTCGAACCCGGGACCGCGGCGCAGCAGGTCGGGTCACTACCGACTGCGCCAGACACCGGTCGTCAAATAAAATATTAAATAGAGTGTCCACCGGTTATGTATGGTAGGCGTGATCAGTGGATACATGTAGAACTCATCATAGTGTAATAATGGAAAAAATGGATCAGTTACAATTGTCCCCCAGTCGAGATTTGCCCCGCTGTACCTTAAAATTATTAACAGGCAAATACGTACTTATACCTACTAAAATAATTATGAACTTCAAAATTCACAGACAGCGAGCGTTTAACACGAGTATGTTTGCCTCACATTACGGGCTGAATTATTTTGTATGGATAAAATTTAAATTTCGATCTGGGTCAGTTGCAGAAAAATTGTACAATGAATTTTGTGTTCCGAAAAAATAAGGTCGATTTAAAAATATAATTATCACGAGAGAAAAACATAACGTTTCATTTTCATTTTTTTTATCTTTACTAACCAACTTACATTTAGGTACAGATAATTCAGGCATGCAAGTTATGGGTTACAAACATTTTAATGAGGTACTAATATGTAGTTGTGGGAGTGGATATGGATGTTAAAAAATAATTCATCACCATTCTCCTTGCGTTATCCTGGTAATCTGCGCCACGGCTACAACAGTCTGGGGTCAGTTTTGACAACTGATCCCAAGACAGAGTAGGCACTAGTCTAATGAAAGCGACTGCAATTTGACCTTCCAACCCAGAGGGTAACTAAGACCTTATTGGAATTAGTCCGGTTTCCTTACGATGTTTTCCTTCACTGAAAAGCGACTGAAAAATATCAAAAGACATTTCGCACATAAGTTCCGAAATCATTTGGTCAAAAAGTCGGGTCAAGAAATCCTACGTGTAGAAGTGCAAGTGGCCTAACGGTAAGAGCATGCGGCTTTCAATTCGAAGGTCGCGGGTTAGATCCCCGGCTCGTAGCTCATTGAGCTTTTCAAACTCTACGAAATGTCATTTGATATTTGCCAGTCACTTTTCGGTGAAGGACAACATAGTATAAAGAAACCGGACTAATCCCAATAAGTCCTAGCTTCGAGTTGGAAGATCAGATGGCAGTCGCTTCCGTGAAAACTAGTGCCTAAATCTTGGGATTTAGTTGTCACAGTGGACCCCAGGCTTCCTTGAGACGTTGCAAATGCCGGGATAACGCAAGGAAGATGATGACTAATGAATCCAATGTCCTGGGTAATTTATCGCACAAGCTTATATTATACACTGTATAGGAAGGACAGCCGGCGTATCATGCTTCTAATTTTATCACTTATCCACGTGGATAAGACTTCTGTCACGCTTTGGCAAGTATGTAAGTGTGAGAGTGACAGATGTCTTATCCACGTGGATAAGTGATAAAATTGGAAGCATGGTACGCCGGCAGAATAGCACAAATTACGAGCACATGTGTGGAAAGATAAAATTCAAAACAGGTGGTGGTCAATTAATTTAGGATTCCTAAATTAATTGACCACCACCTTTAGGAATTCCCTCTTTGTCGTCATATATTATTATTAGATTTTACCCGCGGCTTCGCTCGCATTAAATTCGTAAATTGTGGAATGCTCGATACAAATTTCCACCCCCCATTTTAGGGAAGTGGGGGGCTGAGGGGTCAGAATGAGACAATAAGTAGCCTATGTCACTCTATTTCCCTTCAACTGTTTCCATTAAAAAAACAACTATTCATCGCTCCGTTTTGCCGTGAAAGACGAACAAACAAACAGACACACACTTTTCCATTTTAATAAAGTGTATGTATATCATTGACTAACAGCCAAGTACGTAAATACAATTATACATACACCTGTTGACCTTAAGTACATAGCAATATTTAATGACATAAATAGCAGATGCGGGCAAAATATCTCGAAAAGGACACAAATTCAATGAAAATGTGCGAATACAACAGCAGTAGATAAGTAAATACATATATTTAACTTAATAGTTTCAGGCGTAAACCATATGGGGTATCGAGTCTTGTGTTTTATGCGTTTTAAACGGCTCTGCAGAAGCAATACTCTGGATAACAAGTCATAGAACGTGGAAACTGCACCATCCACTTCATTCTTGGAGTAGGTATCGTCCCAACACGTATTGGCTAATCCGGTGTCCAGTTTAATCCTTTCCGCTGCTTTCCACCACCGTTCTAGGCTATGATATCAACAATTTTCTAGCCCTATATTGACCGGGATATAGACCAGCATGATCACGTTTTTAGGGTTCCGTAGTCAACTAGGAACCCTTATAGTTTCGCCATGTCTGTCTGTCCGTCCGTCCGTCCGTCCGTCCGTCCGTCCGTCCGTCCGTCCGTCCGTCCGTCGGCGGATAATTTCAGTAACCGTAAGCACTAGAAAGCTGAAATTTGGTACCAATATGTATATCAATCACGCCAACAAAGTGCAAAAATAAAAAATGGAAAAAAATGTTTTATTAGGGTACCCCCCCTACATGTAAAGTAGGGGCTGATATTTTTTTTCATTCCAACCCCAACGTGTGATATATTGTTAGATAGGTATTTAAAAATGAATAAGGGTTTACTAAGATCGTTTTTGGATAATATTAATATTTTCGGAAATAATCGCTCCTAAAGGAAAAAAAAGTGCGTCCCCCCCCTCTAACTTTTGAACCATATGTTTTAAAAATATGGAAAAAATCACAAAAGTAGAACTTTATAAAGACTTTCTAGGAAAATTGTTTTGAACTTGATAGGTTCAGTAGTTTTTGGGAAAAATACGAAAAACTACGGAACCCTACACTGAGCGTGGCCCGACACGCTCTTGGCCGGTTTTTTTATTGATTTTTGTCGAGCTCCCGATATTGCGACGCAGTTACATGCATCATGATCACAGAAAACTGACGAAGGTGGATGGATGTCAAACTTGCGTAGACAGCGCGCGATCTACCAAAGCAGCAAAGGAAGTGTTGTTGTCTGCACTACAGGATTGATTTTGAACGGAAATGTTTGTCGGATCGGACACCTACCTAAACAGCATATTATTTTACGTAATAAACCTGTTATAGCTTATAAATAGGCTTAGTTATATGAGAGCATGTCTCCGCCAACAAACTGTTTTTACAGTTTGGCGGGCACCTTAATAAATGCAGCATTTTTTTCTGAATAAATGATTTTTTTTCCCTCCTTCGCCTTTCACCCCCCGCCACATCTCTTTACTTTGACATCCATCCGCCTTCGTCAGTTTTCCGTGATCATGATGCATGTAACTGCGTCGAAATATCGGGAGCCCGACAAAAAACAAAAAGGTAATCACGGTCTATATCCCGGTCAATATAAGCCTAATGAATATAACTGTGAATCATTCAAAACTCTTAACTTTCTAGCCTCAGAAAAGATCGTTTTCCGATCATAAATACCGAAATTGCACCTCCAACCAAAGACAGACAAATAATGACTTGTACATAGTTATGATCGCAAGGTCCACGGCCTTCCAAGCCAAGGTGACAATCGTTGTCGCTAAGGTCGCTACGTTTAACGGCCCAGCCACGACATTGGTCTAAGCGCGAAGCGCGACAGCGGTGAGCGGCAGCCATACGTGCGAATGAAAAGTCCTATCGCTGTGTCTCGCTCCAATGTATGGCCGCCGCTTAACGCTGCCGCGCTTTAGACCAATATCGTGGCTGAGCCGTGAGAGAGGTAACGATAAGAGATTTGATTCTTCAGCTCCAAACGCAGTCTGGCTCTGTCGCGCCAATACATAAGTGCGATAGGGAGAACTAGATGGGCATTTTCAGAAATTGGGACGCAAAATTAGTGACAGTTGTTAACAAAATGTTAACTCACTGTCAGTTTTGTGACGACAATTAAGCATGAAATAATAACAATATTGGTTCTGTGTCAAATACATAACTATAAGCGATAACCTACATTTAAGTATAACGGGGAAAAGTTTTCATGCTTTTTACTAATTTTGGGCAACCTTCAAATCAAGGGTGAACAGGTTGGGCGAGCTCACTCCAACGTAGGCCACGTCTTTGCCTTGGGCTAGTCTGTGGCCAAGACTAAGCCCATTTATATCTAAAAAAATAAAATAACAAAAAACCTAAAAATATCGAGCTGCAAAACTCTTACGAAGTGTAAGCGGGGTGACATCGTCATTGTGTGACGAAACCCCTTTTTTTAACCTACTTTAAAAAAAGGAGGAGGTTCTCAATTCGACAAAATTTTTATTTTTTCTACTTAATAAAGATTTAAGTAACCTAACCATAGAATTAAAATTTTGAAAACAGCCCCGACCGCGACATAATAGGCCGATTTTCATGACACATGGCTAAGAACATTCCCGACTAACTTAGCTTTCAGACAAAAAAGACTAAATCTAAATCGGTTCGTCCGTTCGGGAGCTCCGATGCCACAGACAGACACACACGAAGACAGACAGAAAAACAGACAGGCAGACAGACACGTCAAACTTATAACACCCCGACTAACTTAGCTTTCAGACAAAAAATACTAAATCTAAATCGGTTCGTCCGTTCGGGAGCTCCGATGCCACAGACAGACACACACGAAGACAGACAGAGAAATAGACAGGCAGACAGACACGTCAAACTTATAACACCCCGTCGTGTTTGCGTGGGGGGTTAAAAAGTGTAACGGCTCAGCCACGACATTGGTCTAAGCGCGACAGCGGCGAGCGGCGGCCATACATTGAAGCGAGACACAGCGATGGGACTTTTCATTCGCACGTATGACTGCCGCTCGCCGCTGCCGCGCTTAGACCAATGTCGTGGCTGGGCCGTAAACGACTGTGGCGTTGGCTAGGTGGGTACCCATCTCACAGAGCCTCTAGTAATAAAGGTTAACTAATGACTTTGTTAACAATTCGCCTTTGGAGTAATTAAAGTGAATGCCTTTGATGTAACCCTCATTTATGAAAACTAAGATACCAGAGAGTCTACCATGAGTGTATCACGTTTTAAAATATTTTTCCCTTCACTAGCTCGGAAACACGTGTTTTGTCCTTTAATACCAGCGGGTAAAAACGAATTTTATCCACTAGTGGGTAAAGTAATTTGACCTTGAATAAAGTCAAATTAACTGCTTTAAAATTGATAAAAAGTAGGTGATTCTAGTAATAAAGATGATTTACCACCTGTGGAACTACTGGAAGCAGTGATAAACGCATTTTTTGCGTTGTAGTTTCCTCGCTATAGTGAGGGGAAAAGTTTTGTGTTACACGTTACTCGGGTGCAAATGTATTTTACTTCTCGTGTGTTAAAATACAACGTTGCCCCCTTGTATAACAAATAACTATTTTCCCTCAATAGCTCGGAAACACGTGTTTTGTCCTTTAATACCAGCGAGTAAAAACGCATTTTATCCACTAGTGGGTAAAGTAATTTGACTTTGAATAAAGTACAATTAATTGCTAATAGATAAAAGTAGGTGAATCTAGTAATAAAGATAATTACCACCTGTGGAAGTACTGGAAGCAGTGATAAACGAAATTTTTGCGTTGTAGTTTTCTCGCTATAGTGAGAGGAAATAGTTATTTGTTATACAAGAGTGCAAAGTTGTATTTTATTGCCGAGTGTGGAATTGAAAAACGAGCAAGCGAAAGGATTCTAAACTTGAACCACGAGCGAAGCGAGTGGTTCGAGAATAGAATCCTGAGCTTGCGAGTTTTTCAACACACGAGAAGTAAAATACATTTGCACTCGTGTGTAACACAAAACTTTTCCCCTCACTATAGCGAGGAAAGTACAACGCAAAAAACGCCTTTATCACTGCTACCAGTAGTTCCACAGGTGGTAAAACATCTTCATCACTAGATTAACCCACTTTTTTATCCATTTTAAAGCAGAAAATTTGCCTCTATTTAAGATCAAATTACTTTATCCACTAGTGGATAAAATGCGTTTTTACCCGCTGGTATATACAGGACAAAACACGTGTTTCCGAGCTAGTGAGGGGAAAAATCTTTTTCTCCATAACGTAAACATCACGGATGTGTGTAGGTAAATGTCCCAACGACTTATAACGATACCCACAAGAGGAAATTAGTGGTAACATTCTTAAGACGCTACAGGAGCGAAAATGCTAAAATGGAAAGGAGTCTCCCTTTCAATCAGGGAATTTCAGTTAAATATATTAGTGTTATTAACCTGAATTAGGCCAAATTATCATCATCCTCCTTGCGTTATCCCGGCATTTGCCACGGCTCATGGGAGCCTGGGGTCCGCTTTGACAACTAATCCCCACATTTAGCGTAGGCACTAGTTTTACGAAAGCGACTGCCATCTCTTCCAACCCGAAGGGTAACTAGGCCTTATTGGAATTAGTCCGGTTTCCTGACGATGTTTCCTTCACCGAAAAGCGAGAGGCAAATATCAAATGACATATCGCACATAAGTTTAGAAAAACTCATTGGTTCGAGCCGGGTTCGAACCCGCGACCTCCGGATCGAAAGTCGCACGCTCTTATCGCTAGGCCACCAGGCGCTTTTAGGAATTAGGCCAAATGTAGTTTAAAAACTTCAAAATCTCATGGTAGAGCGATATTCGCTACCACGCATTTAATATAGTCAGAGCCTAATAATTTCGCCAGGTCGTTGACAGCCAAGTTCCAAATGAGTTTTCTTGTCAGGGGTTAACATCAAAGAGTTAATAGGCACACAGGTATTAATTTAAACCAAGGACGATTATAAAGGACCAGCAGAGTCCATACTAAATACCGTACCCCGTTGGCAGCCGTAAATCTATGTCACTAGATGTCACTAAGAGTGTCATTTGAATAAAAATGTCGTTTTTTTTTTAAATACGCACGCGCTAGTTCAACGGCATTACAAGTGATACAGTGAAAAGTATATAGATGACGCTAGGGGCCCGTGTCATGTTTCAGTCCCTGTTTACAACGCAAACCATCGTTCTTATTTTGAATTATGACAATCATGCAAAAGAGTACCATACTGTCAAATTTTCTATCTCTTTCATTTTGAGCGTGACGTCAATGATTAGTAATATTACTTTCAATATATTTAAAATTTAGATTTTAATGAGGCCATTTCGAACGGTGTTTATGATAGATATCATGTTGACAATCAATCTCCTGGCCGTCTCGCTCATACCAATCCTATCCTATATTTGAACGAGTGCGACCGAAACAGTTGAGTATTATTGAAGATTTTTGAATGTCTAAAATCTTATTGGTACTTAGTTGTCGAAAACCCGCTTTTTCCATAAAGTGTTGGCGCGACGTCAAGTGGGTGATAGGCGTACGAGCAAGTACGCGTTGGATGGTCGACTACTATGCGCAGCGGTTTTTACGCGTACTTACGGTGACACACAATCGAAAAAGGTGGTCGAGCCATAAGTACGCATACCTGCTCGTATCGTACGTTTATCACCCACTTCAGACTGCGTTTCGATCGGCGTTTAGCGTCAATGATTATCAGCTCGGCTTCATGGCTTTACGAACCTTAGCTCGGACCATCGAATATGAAACTTATAAACTTCTTTATACACAAGGGTATAAAGAAGTTTATAACCAGGTGCTCCATGACACCATTGCACCAATCTGTCGCCAGCACCGCTACACTTCAACGGCCAAGTCACACAACATCCATACTAATATTATAAATGGGAAAGTGTGTGTGTCTGTTTGTTTGTCAATCTTTCACGGCAAAACGGAGCGACGTATTGACGTGATTTTTTAAGTGGAGATAGTTGACTGGATGG
This sequence comes from Leguminivora glycinivorella, assembly GCF_023078275.1. NCBI lineage: Eukaryota > Metazoa > Arthropoda > Insecta > Lepidoptera > Tortricidae > Leguminivora > Leguminivora glycinivorella. The sequence goes on from NW_025952831.1 coordinate 1,037,821, forward strand.
AAAGTGACATAGGCTACTTTTTGTCTCTTTTTATATCCCCCCACTTCCTTAGAATGGAGGATGGAAGTTTGTGGAGAGATTTTCGAATTTAACGCGAGCGAAGCCGCGGGCAAAGGCTAGTTAACTATAATAATAAAGAAATCGCAGTAAGGAACTTTATGTAGATTTCATTACTTTTTAGAGATAAACAAGCAGCTCCATCGAGACGGCTATTTTTTACAGAATGTTTTTGGTGGGATATACATAGGCATAGGTATATAACACTAACAAGGTATCTATTGTCTTAGTCCGTTTTCACATTATCCGATCCGATATCGGATGTCGGAAGGATTTAAATGGAAAAAATCCAAGATAGCGCCTGTAATGTATGGGGTATCAGTCCTACATCCGATATCGGATCGGATAATGTGAAAACGCATTTAGTCTCATTAATTATTACTTATATCAGAGTTTCACTAATTATTTCCTTTTATTCATTTATTATCTCAGTTTAGGTTTATACGAGTACCAAACGAGTATAGTATACGAGTAGAAAATATATTACCAAAACAATACAAACTATCATTAATTTATTATAAAAACGTAATCCAAAGTGCCACACCTGGCGGCCTAACTATCGGCGTTGTGTCCAAGACGAAGCCTGACCGACGAAGCTAGCAAGTCTCTCTACATGTTAGCTGAAATACTGTCAAACCATTCACTGTGATTACTCAGATTATTATAAGCAAAATGATCTTCGAATGAACTTTCTGGACAATTGAGATGCATGGGCGCAGTCGAAACCAGCTCGCCCCTTCAGCCGTGTCCCGTTGAAAATCGGAAAGATTCTTTTCCTTAGCACATTAAATTTAATGTTTACAAATTGGATTCGCCTTCTGTCACCTAAACTGGTAATTTTATGTATGAGGTCATTGGTCATACAATTATTAATTTATACAGTTATTAATTCTGTATCTCTACTCGCATTGCTGCTGCGATTCTAAAATATTTAATATCCATATATTATGAATAAATCATACAATGACATTTGTGATGTGACATGGATGTCAGATGTCACTGGATGTCACATCTGTTAGCACAATGATTGCGTTTTGTTGAACGTATTTGAGCTCAACATATAGGTTTATTATCACTAAGTATATTATATTAATGAACAACGAAACGGATGTGACATTTTCCTAGTCCACCAACGTCATCTAGTCATTTTATTTGGCAATAGTTAGACAACATGCGAACAAACTTAGCCAGCGAAGCGATCACAACTACGTCGAGGCCGACCAAAAAATATAATTTGTAAAAATTATGTTTTGAGCCAATATTTTGATATCAAAATAAAGTTTTTTGATAGTTATTCATAGTATAATATAAAAACAAGTAAACATATGTGTGAAAATATGTTTTTTTCCACTCCCGGGTTACGAAACAACGCCATCTAGTTTTAAAGCAAAAACTAAGCTTTTTTCAGGGGTACGCTTTTTTGTATGGGCTATATCAGTCTAGTATTAAATGGTCCTTGATTTAAACTATTTTTATTTTAAGGGGCTACTAAAGGAGCGACTGACAGCTCATAGGCCACGCTTGTCAATTACCTCAGCCCCCGCAAGCACGCACACATAGAAGCGCCGAAATGCGTTCCGCGGAGCAATAGCCCAGCTAAAGCTCCATCTAGCTTCATAAATGTAAACTACAACTATCGGCAGTCAGCCAAAGAAAAATATTTCGGCAAAATGACATTGACAATTTCACGCTTCACAGATGGCGTTGTAACTAATATTGTATTCAATTCATTCGCCCAATGTCAAATAACAAAACGAATGGTTCTTAATGTTTCTATCAAAGCTACTATACGTTACTATAGCTTATGGAGTTTTTTCTACACTCCATATTATGCGCCTTAGGAGATTTATAGAGACAGCTATAATATCTATATTAACGAATTATTCTTGGGTATAGGTTTAAGTTTAAGTAGTTTATTTAACCCCTCTTACAAATAACATTTCCTTGCTACCTAGGTATCTAAATCGCGTTGTATTTTTTTTATTGTTTTGCAATACTTACTTTACTTACCCTTTGGAATATACCATACGTTCTGCAACACTGCTAGCCCCGTGATGTAGGTAAGTGCGTTTTCACATTATCCTATCCGATATCACATGTAGGACCGATATCCCATATAGTTACGCCGTCATCTTTAAATTTTTCCTTGTACTTCTTTCCTACATATATCCGATGTCAGATTGGATAATGTGAAAACGCACTACGTACCTACAGCGAGTCACTAGCCCCGCAATTCCCGTTTAGTTTGTACATTTGGATCACGTCTCTGATTTGGATAAAAATTGGTAGGCTGATAGTCCATGATGCTGAGCAAGATTCACTAGGTTTCCCAAAATGTCCTAGATTGATTGTATGAAACTTTCCTTTTTTGTTACCGAAAATGCATAGAAATCTGGTAACAACAAAGGAAGGTTCTTGCTCAGCATCATGGACTCTATCAGCCTACCAATTTTTATCCAAATCGGAGACGTGATCCAACTGTACAAACTTAATGGGAATTGCACAGCCGGCCTCTTCACCATTTTTTAGTTCTATTTTTCACACCCGTGGCGCAGCAGCTACCAGATCTTGCTATGCCACTATGCGAATACAGGTGATGCTATACGGAAACGGTCTAAGGAAACCTCTAGATTTGAAATTAATGAAAATTGGCGTAATTTACAGATTTTGCAAGAAAAAAACTCTTCATTTTAATAACTGTCAAAATTAATTTTCTGAACTTTTTGCTGATACGGAATTAATATGAAATTGAGTCTTACTCAATTGTTCTAAAATGATCAATGGACTCTATTGTCAAATTAAAGGTGACAGCTAGTAACTAGAGTTGCCAAAAGCAACTGAGTAGCTACTGACGCCACGGCCAACTCATTTATTTACTTTACATATTTTTATCAGACTTAATAAAATTTTAATTCAAAATGTTCATGTTTCTCGAACAGTTGTCCCTTATGTTTTATTTCTGAATGGTATATAGTACCTACATTACGATACAAGTGCAGAAACTCGTGTCGAATTTTTGACAGCTTGTTTAGGATTTCCTCTTCGCACGTGTATCGTACGATGTTTTTCAGTGCCTACCCTACATATGACCCTTTGAAATTTCGACCTGACAGAAATAGCCTGGTATGCGAACTTGTTCTGAAAAACACCATACATGTAAGAACTGAAATAGTAGGTACATTATTAACATTTGGCATTTTCGCGAGAATAATCACCAAAAATATTTTTTCTAAGGTAGGTAAAATTTATGGTTTTCCTACTCAGAATCACGAGCCCTTTCGATCTGGGGCAAAAAACAAGAGATAAAAAAATGGTCCCGAAATTTTCTATTATTTCGCATACTTTTCACTTTGTAACCGCAGCACAAAGTGTTTGAAAAATGGTAACGAGGTGGGAAAAATTAAGTTTTTTTTGCAAATTCAACAAGCTGCAAATTCCACTTCATGCCAATTGAAATTTAAGAAAATTCATCTTTAGGTATGCAAATTCGTCATTTTAACACAACATGCTGCAAATACTTTTTTTTTGCAAATGCAACATTTCAGAAATTCAACTTCTGGCTGGACACCACCTCAACTCACTGGCACCTCAGATACTACGCGAAGACCAATCAACATAGACTTACATTAGATTATAATTATATTGTCTTCGGTTAGGACGATAGTTATTTATTACTCATGAAATAAAACTAGCTTTTAATGTCGTCGTCGGAAAACATCAGGATATATTTATAAGTAAATTAATTATACGCGATTTAATCTCTTTTCATTCTTAGAAAGAACGTTGAGTTTGCGGTCCCTTCATTGTTACACGGATCCGAATTAGGGTCCATGTAATGAACGTCCGTGTACCCGTGTTACGTCGTATGTCCAAATTCATGGAATTTAATTTTGAAATGAATATTGCTAATCACAACAATAAATTGCTGTAATATTAAAAAAAAAGATGATAATTGCTTATTATTAACAATAAATATGGCAGGGATGGAACTTGGCAGGAAGAAGAAGTAATAGCTTGTATAATTAATTAATTATGCAATCATGCGCTTATTGTTATGATTTTTTAATGTAAGGTACAGCGGGGCAAATCTCGACTGGGGCAAATGTAACTGGTCCATTTTTTTCATGTTTTACAATGCTTGAATTATTAATTAGAGTGTCCACTGGGGGCGATACGGGATTTTGTCACTAAAATACCGGTTGAAAATAAGAATTTTCTGAATTCGAACGCGTGAGACTCAAAAGCCGGCCCGCTTATATATGGTAGGCGTGTGCAGTGGATCTATGTAGAACTCATCATCATGTATGTAATAAATAAACGTTTCTTAGAAATAAACAGATTTTTTTTTATCATAATATAAAATGGATCAGTTACAATTTCCCCCAGTCAAGATTTGCCTCTCTGTACCTTACCTGGTACTATGATTATAACAGATATACCCATTTTAGACTAGCGGTCCCGTATGGTATCACTTAAATTCATTTGATTGAATTGATTGAAGTTTGTGTGTCTTGTAATTCGATAAAAGCTACTAACATTACGTACACTTTGTTTTATTGTAAATTATTAATTTTCTGTATTTACATTACAATTAGGGAACAAATCAAATTATTTTATTGAATATTTTTCGATTTGTATTTTTTTTTTTCAAGTAGTCACACTAGTTCACACTACTATATATAAATTATAAATTTAAATAGATATCATACACGAAAGAAAAAACGACAGGGCCCACCAGAGGCCACTGGTGGCTGAGCCGGGAATCGAACCCGGGTCTTCAGCTTACGTGGCTAACGTCCTTACCACTAGACCACTCGCCCGCCCCCGGGTGGCGCCCCCGGCTATATTTAAATTTTATTTAAATTTATAATTTCTTTATTTACATTAATTATCGCCTAGCCAACTTACTCCGAAGATGGGGTAGGTTAACTAAGAGTCTGGAGTTTAGAAAATCGAATAGATACGTGTTATAATTGCAAATAAATACTTGCGTCAAAAATAAAGGGTTTAGAGACCCGAATAGTTCTTCTATCTGTAACAACAATTATTTTCATTAAATTGATTCAAACATCAAAGATATATGAGCTGAAGCCAAAAGTTAGTCAACTATCCCCGGTCTCCCTAACCTACTTTTTAGGGTTCCGTAGTCAACTAGGAACCCTTATAGTTTCGCCATGTCTGTCTGTCCGTCCGTCCGTCCGTCCGTCCGTCCGTCCGCGGATAATCTCAGTAACCGTTAGCACTAGAAAGCTGAAATTTGGTACCAATATGTATATCAATCACGCCAACAAAGTGCAAAAATAAAAAATGGAAAAAAAATGTTTTATTAGGGTACCCCCTACATGTAAAGTGGGGGCTGATATTTTTTTTATTCCAACCCCAACGTGTGATATATTGTTGGATAGGTATTTAAAAATAAATTAGGGTTTACTAAGATCGTTTTTTGATAATATTAATATTTTCGGAAATAATCGCTCCTAAAGGAAAAAAAGTCCTTCCCCCCCCCCTTAACTTTTGAACCATATGTTTAAAAAATATGAAAAAAATCACAAAAGTACAACTTTATAAAGACTTTCTAGGAAAATTATTTTGAACTTGATAGGTTCAGTAGTTTTTGAGAAAAATACGAAAAACTACGGAACCCTACACTGAGCGTGGCCCGACACGCTCTTGGCCGGTTTTTATTAAATGTAGTCTAACATGTCTACCTATTACATATTATTATGTTGAAAAGGTCTGTTTGTTAATAAATAATTATAACAGATTTTTATAGTATTTTCTTACTTTTACCAGGGGCGGCTCACTCCGCGCTTTTATCGCCGCGCTACAAGTACATGTCGGCGGCCGCGAATTCGCGGCCCATTCAGTGGTGACGACTTTCGCGCCGCGCAATAAAATTCAATGTCGCCTGCTCGCGTGCGGTCCGTTTGTTAATGTAGGTAAAAAATTAGAATGGCGGCATTTTGTGGACATCAAAGGAGTGAGCCTTCAGTACTTGTACTATTATATATTCTGTGCTTTTACCTCTGTGCGAGGCTAGCGGTCTCATATGGTACCAGCAATCATTCCAAAAACCGAAGGTCACACATTTTTTTACTGAAATATTGTTACCTTTAGTCAAATAAACCATAGATATATTTAAAGAACTACAAACATTGGATTTAACAAAAAACACTCACTCAATGGGGCTAAGTATCTTGATTGTGTACACTTATGAGGACACCGTGAATCAATATACATTTTAAATAAAGAATAACGATTAAATGGCGGTATGGTCTCAGTCGTTGGAGGTATACATACAGTACCTGTACAAGATAAAATATTATACTACTGTGTATAATGTATAATAAAAACTATGCCAAGCATAACCAAATAAGGATGTAATTCTGAAAATAAGTGATTGAAATAAACAATTTGGTAGTTGTGTTGTTTTATTTTATATGTATTCAAGGAGATGAAGAATACAGGTATGCTATGTGCAAATTTCTTTTTTGATGATTTTTAATTGCAAGAATCCATTTGGCCTCAATGGTCTGGAATCCAATTAAAATCGTAGGCAAGCTCGGGTGCCAAGTAAATGATATTATAAGATTAGGAATAATAGGAATGCATCCTTAAAATTAACGTAACTAAGAAAACACCGTGTAGAATATTCATATGTCTTGAGAGAATCTGTATCTCTCTCAGTTTTTCTCACTCAGAAGGTGGATCTTCAACACGTCTCGGGTAGTCCGGCGGTTCCTCTTTCTGCAGCCAAGATGAAAGCGAAACCTTGTCCTGATTGTTGACATTTAACTGAAAGTTTAAAGAAATTTAGTAGGTAGTAAAATCACGTTTTTAAAACAAAGATGTCAAATCAGGTAAACAGCTGAACATAAAAAAATCTCTTTAATCGAACTGAAAGAGAGAGAGGCTTTATAACAACAAAAATAGGGTGTGAAATTATTGAGGAATTCGATACGACTGGACGATAATTTCAAGAACAGAGGATTGAGGCCCAAATTAATAAGTAGTTATGACTTATGAATGCTAATTGTTACCAGAACTGGTTTCAGACAATACGTATGTTGTCCCATAAACATAGTAAAAAATCTAGGTATTAGGAACCCTTTTACTCAAAAACTGTCCGTAGTTGAAGCTGTAGACAGATCCTTAGTCATTAACATATTATCTTCATCAATTTTCACAGCTAGGTAGTACCTATCTAGTACGTATAGAGTACCTATCTCTGCTGACATTAGAATCCCCTTAGTCAAAGTCCAATCCATCAGAAAGGTATTAATTTTATTTATTATTTTAAGCCAAGCTCAGTTTAGTCAAGACTAATTTAAAACTGTAAATTAAACATAAACGCACTGGCTAGCTCAAACTTGTACGTTACAAGGTAAATCAACTGATGATTATTTTATTTTACATTTTGTCAGAGTTTCGTTTCCTTTCAACCCCTTATTTGCTAAGTCTGGCATAGAAACATGAGTAGTTTCATGCGCTCTGCCTACCTCTTTATGGGATACAGGCTGATTGTATGTATATTTGTAAATATTATTTTATGTAAACTTTATTGCACAATTCATTAAAAAAGTACAAAATTCGAACTTATTTACTGACAAGTTTTATGTGATAGATCAGTAAAAAACCTGAAGCTGTAAAAACAACCTAACAAAACCATCATATTTAGAATAAAACTGATGTAATATAAAACAAAATTAAAGTTTTTGAAATATAGAACGTTAACTAAGGTTTTTTTAGCAAAGTTATTTTTTAATCTTTAGTATAGTATGATTTAGGGGAGTGTACAAGTTTGTAATGGGGTGGCAACGCGCATGTGACACTCTTTGAGTTGCAGGCGTCCATAGGTTACGGTAACCGCTTTCCATCAGGCGGACCGTATGCTTGTTTGCCACCGACATAGTATAAAAAAAAATAAAAAAACCTAAATTATTTAGTTAAATTGATAACCAAGGTACAAATTTTGTTTAGTTTTTTTTTTTATATTGTGAGATGTGTATCATAACCTAGAGGAACTACACTGTTCAGTTTTATAAATAGTGGCTAAAAATTAGTGGAAATTAATATATGAAATAAAAGTTTATCATAATACAGACTTAGGTATATACGTACGCTTACTTTGTACCTTATGCTCGTTTAGCATGTCGTGTACTGGATATAATGAACTAATAAATATTATGCATTATTTGTATAAAATCCTTTAACTGATGGTATCTGAAATAAAAACTTAGGTACACAGTAAATATAGACTAACTTAAAAATAACCAAATAATCCACCAAAATGAATTCCCACGGGAAGTACGAGTAATTAGTCAACTATGCCTATTACATCAATATTACTCGCTAAATTCTATGGCCAAGGAATGGACCAAGCCTAGGGTTTCCTAGTACTATCGAAGAGGACCTTCTTTATATATTATCTGAAGTAACTCTCTAACTTCACCATACCAGTCCAGTCTACTACATATTAGTAATGATCAATCCTTCTAATTAGTACTAGTACCTATCAAATACCAGAAGCGATGTTATGCCTTATCGTATACTCCTTATGCTAAGAAATGATGATGGTTACACGTCGTCCTGTAGAAACAAACCCATTCGTTGTTTGTGAAATTTCTTGAAAATATTTATTAACATGTAAATATTTGTCTCTTAACTATTTAAAAACGCACTATAGAATAAATAGCTTTTTGGTTTTTCACCGGGCAAGTTGCCCAGAGATTCCTTGTACTTACTTACTTACTTTTACAGACATGATTGATGTTTTGAAGTTTTAATTATCAATTTGTAGTTATGAAGATGACGGTTAATGCAGTACAAGGATATTCTTTTTTTTTTCATTTTTCATTTATTTAACATTAAAGTCATGTGCATTACAGAAGGTGTTAGTTTGAGGTAGTCAGTACATGACACCCGGGTAGGGCGCATAATGTTAGTACTTATGAGGTACTTACTTATATACTAGTCTACATATTACCTACTTATACAATTTCTAATTCAACTCAATTCAATTTTTTTCCATACCATCTTCGATTCCTATTTCTATATACCTCTATATAGAAAAAAATGGAGTAGGTATATATAATTGGTCGCTTATCTACCTAACAAATAAATAAAAAGTGGTAACGGTTCGGGAATCAGCAGATATCACATACGTCAGTATACCACAGGTCGATATTCAAGTCTCTACACTTTTTATTGCATTTTTCTAAACACTCTCTCATCCGTCACTATCCGATGACATCACGGCGCTTTTTAGTGGCAAGGACGAACCTGTTTAGTCGGACCTGATTACAGTCTTCTAATCACATGTAAAAGCTACCACATAAGTACCATTCTTTAACACATGAGCTTCTTCTACTGCATGCTTTTAACATTGTGCTTAAAACTATAAACTTAAAACTATACATACATACATACAACATACATACAATCACGCCTGTATCCCATGAAGGGGTTGTCAGAGCACATAAAACTACTCAACTCCTCTACTTAAAACTATGTGTATATTAAAAGACGTAGTACCTTGAAGTTTCTGGGCCTTATAGTATTGTTCGAAAATAAATGAATATTCTATTTCGGAACACCTGAACCTTGCAAAAAAAATTTACCGGATTATCAAATGAAAGTAAGAAATCTAATTAACGTTTGCCTCCTAGATAGTTATGATTACCAAGACCTGTTCTCTGTCAAAAGAAAAAGGTACCCGTTCTAAATGTCTGCTTGTGTATTCGTGTAGTCCCGGCAGTGCTAAGTTGCCGAGGTACCGAACCCGTCCTTTACAGAATGATTTACATTCCTCACTGTTATAAAATTAAAAACGCATCCATTCTACTGTACGTAGAAAGCAAACTGGACTGTTGTACTTAGAATCCGTGAATCCGGACATATTAAACTTGGGTACCCGGACCTTGATAACACGGACCTAGCCACAAATCCGGATTTATATAACACTACATAAAAGCGAGCCAGGCACCTCATACACGAAACGCACATGCGACTGCGATCGATACTGAAGAAATAATAAACTTTAATGTTTAGAGACACATGAAATGATGACGACCGGTCTGGCCTAGCGCGTAGTGACCCTGCTACGCCGCGGTCCCGGGTTCGAATCCCGATAAGGGCATTTATTTGTGTAATGAACACAGATATTTGTTCCTGAGTCATGGATGTTTTCTATGTATATATTTATATAATTAAGTATATCGTCGTCGCCAAGCACCCAGAGTACAAGCTTTGCTTAGTTTGGGGCCAGGTTGATCTGTGTAAGGTATCCCCCAATATTTATTATTTATTTATTTATTTACATACACACAAACGCATAAATGAGCAAATCCCTAACATGAGCTATGTGTCACTGAAGGGCTCCTAATCGGATCATCATCAGCAGTCCTTTCATCAATCTCTTAACACGAGCTATGCGTTTTTGAGGAGTTCCGTTCTGATCATCATCAGTCCCACTTCGTCAAATGTAAATAAAATAATACAAAAGTCACTACAAGTGTGCCGTTCAAATTTGAGAAGTTCCCTTGATCTTTCATGGATTGGTATCCAAAAGAGATCACCAAAACTCCAGCATGATCGAAATCTGACTTGAAACCTCAAAGTGCTTAAAAAACTTAACTCGTTAAATTCGTCGTTGAAGAGTTCCGCTCTGATCATCATAAACTGTTCCACTTCACCATATGTGACTGTTTTGAATGGAAATGCATGATGTTCTAATAAAACACAAAAATCACTATATATTATGCGCCTTTCAGACTTTAGGAGTTTTCTTGATTTCTCCAGAATCCAATTATCAGAACTGGCTTTCAATAATATGTACATACACTAAAAAAAAATCTAAACCTGTCTACTTAGTAACAAATATCAAACATTACACATGAATTGATAAATGATAACCTCCTCGAAATTTGGAAGTTGGTTAAAAACACAAGTTTTTAAAATTGATAATTAAAACTAGGTACCTTATATTATTTAAATTACCCTTTACAATTTTTTTTATACCACGTCGGCGGCAGGTAAGAGGAAAAGAGGTCACCGGAAACTATGGACACCTGCAACTCAAGGGGTGTCACATGCGCGTTGCCGACCCATTAGAAACTAAGTACACTCCTTTTTTGAAGAATCCATACTGTAGTTCATCGGAAATACCAAAACTATGCTTTATTTCGTGCTACCCTAATAAGGAATTCTGGTGGTGATCGCATACATTGATAAGACCGCCTGTTGCTGCCTTTATTTTCAATGTAATTCTGTTATTAAATTTGTAAACCTGTTATCTTTGTGGGGCAATAAAGAAGATTAACTTATTTACTTACTTAAAAAGTAAAGTAGTGTGTAAGTGCGTTTTCACATTATCCGATCCGATATCGGATGTAGGAAAGATTTCAAAATAAAAAAATCAAAGATGGTGGCGTAAATATACGGGACATGTGATGGGTCCGACATCCGATATCGGAACGGATGATGTGAAAACGCACTAAGAGAAACTATGTAAGAGACATAGAGTCATCGAGTATTTTGCCGAACACGCAGAAAATAGACGGGCTGAACCGCACCAGAAAGGTTCCTTTTGTGCCTATGTTTGGTATGAAACCCTAAAAAAGAGAAAGCCAATTCTTAGGTTTATTTTACAGTTCTGGATTAAGCTTGAGTCGGACACTATCCCGGTGAGTCACTCGGGCACATTGCACAGACATGACCTCATAACTAGGATAATTCACCAGCAGTTAGTATTTTCCATACAATCTTGTGGACCGCGAAGTACCGTACTACAAGTAGGTACTTACCTGCGACAGTTCTCGAAAATGGTCGAGATACTTGGTTGATTCGACGATCATCGTCGTTTCGGCGAACGATCTCATAGGCAAAAGTGAGCGACACTCGCTAGGGGTGAGATGCAGAAGGCGGTACTCCTGTACACGGCGCGTAGGTCGGTCACCTTGGGCCCTGCCTGCCCCGCTGCTGGATGTATTTAAAAAATAACCATGTACAGTACCTGGAGTCTGTCTTTTCCCTTTCTTATACCATTGTTTTTGTATCTTTTGTATTTTAGCATAAGCTACAGAAAATATTTTGACATACCAACGTCAACGAGTTTTAATCACAGACAACCGCAGAACAGAAAGATCACTGCACAGACCATACAGGTTGTTTGATAGCGAAGTACGTACTAAGTAGAAAATATCAAAGAATTATAGCAGAGAACGACATAATTACTTATGTTTTAATAGCCAAGCCGAAACGGCAGATTTAACATTTTAAAATTGTACTGAAACACATCCAACTTATCAGTACGTATAAAACCATGAGTCGTTTATGTAAATGGCCTTGGAGATGATGAAATGAGAAAATGAGCCAAATAAATATCTGTAAGTACTCCTCACACTAATAAATACCCTTGGCGGGATTCGAACAAGGGACATCAGCTTTAGCAGGCCGGCAGGGCCAGTCCAATCCAATATGTACAAGGATTTCACTCCAGAGTTGTGGGTTCAAATCCCGTTGCGTGGCCAACCAACTTAAACATTGTAATTTTTTTTATTGCAATATCTATTCTTATTTTTCAATGAATGTATTTTTTTATTTTTGTTTTATTTTATTTCACTTATAATTGTGTAAATTATGTACAACACACAAAACAACATTGTATACATTAGGTTAGGCTCCCTCAGAAAAGATTTTCTTCATTTGAAGATGAATTAATATTAATTTCTTTATTTTATAATTTATTTGGTATAATAAGAAAGAAAAAAAAAACAAAAAGTAGAAATTTCGAAATAAAATGGAAAAAAATCACCTAGAAGTTAGCATATTTAGCTGATGGCTGGTACCACAGGGCCACGGACACATTATCGTTCCCGTCGAAATTTCATAGCATCTTGTAACTCAAATAGTATAGAGTTTGACGTAGCTTTGGCAATACGCACACATGCGTATATATAATAAATATACAAAATGAACGTAGTTTATGGAAAAGGATCTAACCCACAAACATTGCCAATAGAATTTAAACTTTCTGACAATAACAATAGTCATTCATTTCAATGGCAATTTTATGGAGATAAATCCTTTTCGCTAAACTACGTCCAAATTTTCGTAATTATAAATTGTCAAAAACGCTGCGCGATTTGACATAGGTCTTGCCTCCTCGAGGCCCGCCGGCCGTCTGACATTTTTGACAATAAGGACACATGTATACGATTGACGTATGAAAGAAAGAGAAACGAAACCGCATAAAATGGCCGTTTTCTGTTGAATTCATGATATCGTAAATGATGATAAATCTTTGTATATACGATAATAAAAAATATTTCCTTCTACGAGAGACTAGATAATTTGGAAACCTTCACTTTAAAGTAGGTTAGACTGATTAAAGTTGCATATTTTTTTCACAATGTTAGTTAAACGAAAAATTAAGGCCTTACTTTGGATTAAATTTCTATCGAGAAAATTGTAAGCATTCGTGTTTCGAGCTGTACAAAAATTTCAATCATATAGTCAAGATATACATATCCAAAAATCAGATCTCTAGGTTTCCGGGGCTAAGCACACCAGTCAATCTAAAATCCTAATATTTATCGATGCATGGCCTTAAAATTTTAAGTTTGCTTACTGACTTACAATTTTATTATTCTCGTCAGAACCTCAAGAAACTATTAGGCTTTGAGTGAATTCAATATTTGCGGCTGATAATAATGACGAATGGTCGACCAAGCGATCTTAGTCAACTCGGGATTTTAGTTACCATTAACAAGATTTTTTTATGTTAACTCCTAATGTTAACCCTGTTGCTGATAGTACGTGGAGAAGCGAACCACTGTCAGCGAAAATAAATAATATAGAAATATTTATTATGCAAATTCAGGACAGTATTTTGCTTCCTTTGTACAATAAGGCTGTGATCTGACGAATTGGTTCGTTCTGATCGAATGGAGCGTTCCCTGCGCCAATGACCTTCGATTTGAATACATTGATATTATGATAGTTTTTCAAGCCCATCATATTAAAAATAGTATCTCATAAGTACTTCACAGCTTCTGTGATATTTGGCATCAAAGTTGAATAATTTTAGAGTCAAAAACTGGTTTTTTGGTCATAACTTTTATTTTGATTAGTTTAAAATTAAAATCTCTCTTGAATTCTTAGAAAAGTCAAAGGTAAATCCAAACATGTCGATTTCATGTATATAACACCCTTTACTAAAATCAAATTTAGATAAAACTGTTTTTTAGACCATGTTTAAAAAAAAATATACTTTCTATTTGTAGAGGTTTACAATGTTCATAACTATTCCAAATTTCAAGTTGATAGCATTAGTAGTTCTCGAGATATTTAGGAATGTGACAGACGGACAGACAGACGGACAGAGTCACACCATAAGGATTCCTGTTTGTACCTTTTTGGTACGGAACCCTAAAAATTAATAAAAAGTTAACTATGATTTTTTTTTCAAAATATGGCTCTTACGAAAAGAGATAAAAGATTAAAGAACCGATGGCGTTGGTTTTATAATTCTATCTGTAGTGCAAATTTAGGATTTTCAACACAAAAGTTGTCAAATTTTCAACTCAAATGTTTAGGAAACTCAACGATAGAGGGCGTGAAAAACAATTATATATGCCGTAGTGAAAGTTGTTCGCTAGATGTCACTGTTACCCCCGCAAACTGGGTAATTACTTGTTGTCGTAAAATGTATAAGTATTTTTTGATGTTAAAATTTTTCGCTAGATGTCGCTGTACCACCTGCAAACTAGCGATCGACATTCTATGGTTAATTACATGTAATTAAATTGTACATTTTTATGTTTGTCATCTTTTTAACCGACTTCAAAAAAGGACGAGGTTCTCAATTCGACTGAATGTTTTTTTTTTTTTTGTATGTATGTTACTCGATATCTCCGAGGATCGTGGACCGATTTTCAAAATTTTTTTTTTGATCGAACGGGTATAACCCCGAGATGGTCCCATTGGCACCAAGTCGGGGTCTGATGATGGGATCTTGGAGAAATCGAGGGAACTCTTCAAATGTTATAGGCACATGTAATGATCTTAGTGTATTTTTCAAAGGTACACCAGTATTTACGCCTGATGGTAATAATTTTATGTGGCTGAGCTAATGATGGAAGGTCAACTCCTCAACGGTTAGGAGTTAAAGGATAATTCTTTCACTACTGTACATATATTCGGACTGATATATATAATATCACTAGGAACCACTAAAAATCAACAAATAAATTAACTTTTTAACAAAAAATAAAACCGCCTTCAAAAAAAGCGTGTTACAAAACACGGAGAAACTAAAAAGCCAAAAATAATAAACCTTCGAATTCAGATTTCTTATCGGATTGCAATAATCTAAACATCCAAATTATAAACAAATCAATTATTTTTGGAGTCGGGGCCAGCCTGCGTATGGTTGGGTGGGGCAAACAGGAAATAGCAAGGCGACGAACAGGTCTGGTACCGACTACAAAAATAATTGATTCGTTTATAATTTGGATGTTTAGATTATTGCAATCCGATAAGAAATCTGAATTCGAAGGTTTATTATTTTTGGCTTTTTAGTTTCTCCGTGTTTTGTAACACGCTTTTTTTGAAGGCGGTTTTATTTTTTTTGGTAAATAAGTCCGTGTAGAAGTAGTTATTGATAAAAGATTGATTACATCAAACTTAATTAAAGGTCCCGCCATAAATATGTGGCGTTCCATGTTTAAAGGGTCCACATCCTTTATGTGCTACAAGGAACCTTTAGGCATGGAAAGTCACATGAGAAGTTGTCGTAACTTAATAATAGATGGCGCTGCATTCAAAAATCTTGAATGACAACTCTATACCATACTATTCAATATACTCTATGGCGGTCTCCACTCAAGAAATAAGAGGTTAATAACTAATAAAAAATATATTATTATCAGCCTATACTGTCCGACTTCTGGGCAAAGGCCTCCCTCTTAATCTTCCACGCATTCCTATCCTCGGAAGTCTCTCACCAGTCTGTATCAAAGGCATCCCCCGCCATATCTGACGCGCTCTGCCTATAGGCCTTGTAATTTGTGGCACCCAATGGGTGGCTGTATTTGCCCACAGGTTATCCGGAATACAGGACACGTGTCCTGTCCAGTCCCATTTAAGGCCTGACGGCAGTGTTAGCTACATCTTTTATTCCAGTTTTAAAGCGTAGGTTATATAGAGGTCACAAAATATTTACATGTCGCGAGGTCTCTTTGGGTGAAGCAAGTAAACCACGGGTCACAAGATTATCGATCAGCCCAGACAGCTAGTCGCGCTCGTGGTATTGATAATGAACATAATGATAATATAATGAAGCGCAATCACTACTAATGTCAATGTCACTATAATGTGCTACACAGGTCTGAGATAATCTTATCACTGACCCAGTTTTAGCGGGTACAGTCTAGCATATTTTGAATAGACCTTATTTATTTATATTTATAGCCGCTAAGCTTAAATGGGACTGGGCGGGACACTTCTGCCGCATGCCAAACGACCTGTGGGCCAAGAAAAGTACCGAATGGACACCAAACATAGTGCGGCGTGACGGCAGACCGCGAAGGAGATGGCGGCACGATCTTGACGTCTTTCGAAAATATTGGCGAAACATTGCCTTAAACCGAGACGCGTGGAAGAAAGAGAGGGAGGCCTTTGCCCAGCAGTGGGACACAACAGGCTAACAAATAAAATAAATAATTTGTATTTATATAATTATGAGCCTAGAGTGCCCCACTGCTGGGCAAAGGGCTTTCTCTTCTTTTTCCATGTATCCCGGTCTTGTCCCGTTTCCCACCAGTCCTTATTAAAAGCGTCAAGGTCATCTAGCCCCCGACCCCGGGTTCAACCTATTAAATACTATCATAACTACACTGATGATGTCTACAAATTTTTTTTCTGTGTATTGACGTGATATCATGATATTCAAATAAAAAAGCATGTAATTTGTTCTTATAAAAAAATAAAAACGCAAAAATATTTGGGGTAATGATTTTGGCCACTTCCAGGCAGCGAAACGCCATCGAGTTTTGAGCCTAAAAGATACATTTCAGGGGTACGCTTTTTTGTATGGGCTTTGTCAGTCCAGGCAGACAATTATGGTCGCGTGATAAATGATAAACCTTGCTGTTGTTCCTATCGCACTATTTGTAAGTGCGATAGGGACGGCCCGATGTTTTATCATTTATCGCGCGACCATGATTGCCCAGCCGGCGAATCATGCTGCCAATTTTATTACTTATCCAGGTGGATAAAGCATCCGTCACGCTTTAGCAAGTATGTCAGTGTGAGAGTGACAGATGTCTTATCCACGTGGATAAGTGATAAAATTGGCAGCATGATACGCCGGCTGCGGTATTAAATCTTTGTTGGTTATACTATGCGCCATGTGGTGACGGGTTAAGAATTCGACCCTCGTTATCCTCCTGTGGGTGTCGTTAGTCGACTGTGGGATATGGGATGTGGGATGGAGTACGTAATTGGACAATAATAGAATAGAATAGAATAGAATAGAAAACTTTATTCAGGACGCTTAAACAATATAAATTACAAAAAGATGTCACAAAAATTGAAATAAAACGTCACTGAAAATGTTTCCACTCAGCTTGGTGTCAAGGTACCTTTTGGATACTTTGACGCTGGTCTTCCGTGGCAACCCTTCCATTACATAAACGGAACAAATATGTATAATTTACAGGATATAACATTAACGGTACCTAGTAGAAATTGGGACAAAACACTCAATCCTGCGGTCAACCTCGCGGCTATCTCTAGGTAATGACCGGGTCTGGGAGATGAGTGGTAATGAGTAATTTCCTTGCAAGGATTATTATTTCAATTGAATGGGGTAACAAAAGTAAAGAAAATGTAATAAGTACCTAAATAAACATTATATTCTACACAACACCTCTGAAGTTGTAGGCATCCGTAGGTGCTGAGTGCTTACCATTAGGCGAGCTGTGTGCTTGTTTGTCACCGTGTAATGTAAAAAAAAAACTTAAACAGATTGACGAAACCGCACAGTGTTGATGTTGTACTTGTGTTGAACCTGTAACTAAAATATCATAATTTCATTTCCTTTCAACCCCTTAAAAGTTTGATATAACTTTTTCAGTACAAATGGTGTTTATTTTACGCACTAGTGCGAGAAGTGGTTCATTATATGCCAGGTCGAAACTTCGGAGGCTCATCTGTACTGAAATACGTCGTACGATACACGTGCGAATAGGAAATTCGTACCTTACTCGTGTCGATTTAAACGCCACTCGTTTCGAACTTCCTTTTTTACGCACTTGTATCGTAATGTACTCTATCCTCCTGACGCCGTGGCTTGCGTGGGCGACGGTCGCGCGATGGTCGCGCGACGGCGTTGCGACGCACACGAAATCAAACCTTATCGATATGGAAGTAGACGATGCGATGAGACGCGACGGCGAAGGTCGCACGACTGTCGCCCACGCAAGACACGGCGTAAGAGTGGCACTGAATCTTGAACAGTTTCAGGTTCTTTGCACAAAATGGTTAGGATTTTGTTTGCCATTATTTTACCTCATATTGTTCAACCGGCTTGCACTACTGTGTTCACAGTTCACGGGGACGCCTGCCATCCATTGCACACGCGGTCCCTGAGAGGTCGACCGTACTGGATACGGTCCACTTGTGTCCGAGGCTATCAAGGGCCTCCGGAGCTGATGCTCTGCAAAGCGGACTGGTTCTGGTGGTGCTGTAGATGTAAAGCGGGAGCGTACCTGCAGCCAGTTGTTTAGTGGGTAGACTTGGGGTCTCATTAACCCTTTAACAAGGAGTCCCACATAACCACTCGAGTCCTTCCCCGCACCCGAGTGGTATGCATAATGCATTTTTCCCCTCCTAAAAAAAAGGTGTTCACAGTTCACACTGTGGTGAAGGACAATATAATTGACGTCTCACAAAATATCTACCTATTGAGATATGAAATCAACACTAAGCTACCCTATACATATACATATGGCATATGTTACACGTGCTTTTTTACGAATGGTGCCAATTGATTGTCGCCGAAATCCCTTTGATTGAAGTGCTCAGTCGTGTCCTGAATCGCAAAGTAGAAATCGTTGAACCGGCATCATGCCGGGTGTCCCTAAAACCAACGCCAAAGCGAAAAGGGATTATAGCCTCCTCAGTCTGTACAAGTGGTAGGTATTCCAAAAAATTTGAACTTTTATTGAGTAAAAGGTTCCCAGTTCAAAAACAAAACAAATGCTTCCAACTTACGCCGTGTCTTGCGTGGGCGACGGTCGCGCGACCGTCGCCGTCACGTCTCATCGCATCGTCTACTTCCATATCGATAAGGTTTGATTTCGTATGCGTCGCAACGCCGTCGCGCGATCATCGCGCGACCATCGCCCATGCAAGCCGCGGCGTCAGGAGGATAGAGGACATCTCATTAGCTCTCCCATTAAGAATTGACATAAGCAAGTAAATGAAAATGCGATAGCTATTAAGATGTCCTATCGTCTCTTTTCATTTTGGCGATGGTTTTAGGGACACTCGGTATCAGTGGCGGCTGGTGAAAATTTCTGCTAGGCAACACCTAAGCAAAAAGAAACCTACCTTAACATTAGGTACTTTACTAGTAATCAATTTTAGGCAAGCCGGTGGGAATCGGCTTGTATGGACCAGCCGCTACTGCTCGGTATATGAGAAGACTCATCTTCATATTCCTTGCATTATCACGGCATTTGCCAAGGCTCATAGGAGCCTGAGGTCCGCTGTGACAACAATCCCAGGATTTGGCGTAGGCACTAGTTTTACGAAAGCGACTGACATCAGGGGCCCATTTTTCAAAACTGAAAGTTACAAGTTACAAGGAAGTCTCTTTCCAATTTGTCATATTAGACATTGACAACCACTTGTATATTGTAACTTGTAGCTGCGAGAAACGGGCCCCGCGCCTTTTAACCCGAAGGGTATCTAGGCATTATTGGAATTAGTCCGGTTTCCTCACGATGTTTTCCTTCACCGAAAAGCGACTGGCAAATATCAAATGACATTTCTATGGTAAGTATATGAGACGACTAATGCATATAAATCAAAGACATATGTAACTCCGTATAAACGGATAAAGCCTAGGAAAAAAACGTACCTCAAAGCCCTAGAGAAAAAGGTACGGTGGCCTAGATGGCGTTACATCTTTGGGGAACGGTCGGCTAGATGGCGCTAATATTAATATTTGACATTCTAACACATATCAACCTAACAATATGGGCCAAATTGTCAAAACTGAGGTTCAAAAGTTTTCAACTTGTTTCGAGAGATGGCAGTCTATGCACTGTGATTACACATTTTACTTTGACAGTAACTCTCTATAATACTTTTTTTATACTACGTCGGTGGCAAACAAGCGTACGGCCCGCCTGATGGAAAGCGGTCACCGTAACCTATGGACGCCTGCAACTCAAAGAGTGTCACATGCGCGTTGGCACCTCATTAGAAACTTGTACATTCCCTTTTTCTGAGTTTAATACACAGTCAAAAGGAGTGCACAAGTTCCAAGGGGGGTTCGGGTTGCCGACGACTCAAAGGACAATAGACGGAATAAGTCAGTTCCGTAAGTCCTCCCGTCATCAGCACACTGCACCCTCGTTGAGCTCTGGCAGCCTTACTCACCGGCAGGAACACAACACTATGAGTAGGGTCTAGTGCTATTTGGCTGCGGTCTTCTGTAAGGCGGAGGTACTACCCCAGTTGGGCTCTGTTCTAGATTCGAGCAAGACGATATCCGCTGTGCTGTGCCCTACCACACAAAGTGGAATATCATTCGCTTTGCCCTACCCCCTACGAATACTCGATCCTCTTTGATATAAATTGATATCGTTGACCCGATTATATAAATGTTAACATAATCATATGTAGGTTTACGGCACATATTGAGATTAGTTGAGTTTCCTGACGAATAGTTACCTAATGAGCCGGTGCTTAATGCAGTACATAAGAGCTTCTGAGTGTTTACATAATATAAACAGCTGAAGTGAACTAGGTGAATCTAGAGCAGAGCCCAACTGGGGAAGTACCTCCGCCTTACATAAGACCACAGCCAAATATCACTAGACCCTTCTCATAGTGTTGTGTTGCTGCCGGTGAGTAAGGCTGCCAGAGTTCAGCGAGAGTGTGGTGTGCTGGTGACGGAAGGACCTACGGAACTAATTTGTTCCGTCTATTATTGTCCTTTGAGTCGTCGGCAACCCAAACCCTCCTTAGAACTTGTACACTCTTTTTTGCTGTGTACTAGTTTAACACAGCAAAAGGGTGTGTACGATGTTTTGCTTCACCGAAAAACGACTGGCAAATATCAAATGACATTTCGCACATAAATTCCGAAAAACTCATTGATGCGAGCCGGGATTCGAATCCGCGATCTCCGGAACGAAAGTCGCTCGTACTTACTGCTAGGCTACCTGCGCTTCAGCTAATCGTAAGTGCGTTTTTACATTATCCGATCCGATATCGGACGTCGGAGGGATTTCAAAGGCAAAAATCAAAGATGGCAGCTTTAATGCTCGGTCCTACTTCCGATATCGGATCGGTTAATGTGAAAACTAAACTAAACTTTGTATAAGGCCCGCGGGCACGCTCAAATTGAGCGCGTTGTGCATGTCAAACAATTGAAGCACATACAGAGACAAGTGTCCTGAGTCGACGCTCCATAAGATGGACGCTTGTTCGCCCTGCCCGCTGCACGCCACACCCGAACGCTCCGCTTCGAGCGTCCACTCAGGCCTTAAGGCCCAGGCCCCGTAGCCGAATGGCATTTCTCCGACGCCAAACGAAAGCGATACGCCGCTGGCTCTGTCGCGCCAATACGCAAGCGCGATAGAGATAGATATCTACTAGCGCTTCGTTTCGTGAGCGTTTCGTGAGCGATTGTGCCATTCGGCTAGCCACCCTGGTTTCTCTGAACCGTCACACTGCTAGTCTACAAACGAATAAGCGTGCGGCGTGTGACGGCGTGTTCAGAGAAACCACCCTCAATCATTTCCGAACAACACATTCGAACGTCGTCGTCGCCGGGTGGTCAGAGAAACCAGGGCCTAAGAGGCTGCAGGAGCGAAAATGCTAAAATGGAAAGGAGCGCCCCTTTAAATTTGGAATTAGTTAAACATACTAGTGTTATTAAATAGATTTATCAATTAAAATATCCATTCAGAAGAACTCAGTTAAAAGATATTGCGAAAAACTGTTTAAAATCGAGACTGTTTCCTCCTTCAAAACTTAATCAATCGGAACGAAATTCGAGAATCTGAATATAGCAATCAAATAATTTGTGTCGGACCGTTTAGTTTTTTTGGCTAATTCGTACCAATGTTGAGCATCGCACCTTTTTTAACCCTTCGAGTCTCAGCGACATCATATGATGTCAGTGTTGTAGAAGATAATGATGTCAGTGTTACCACAGAATATATAATAGTACAAGTACAGAAGGCTCACTCCTTTGATGTTCACAAAACGCCGCCATTCTAAATTCTTACCTACATTAACAAACAGACCGCACGCGTGCAGACGACATTGAATTCTATTGCGCCGCGCGAAGGTCGTCGCTACTAAATGGGCCGCGAACTCGCGGCCGCCGGCATGTACTTGTAGCGCGGCGAAAGGATCGCGGAGTGAGCCGGCCCTGGTGTTACAGAAGATAAGATTCTGAGGTTCAAATGCTTGGGACTCGAAGGGTTAAGGCATAATCAAAAAGGTCGTTTTTGGAAAATTTTGATTTGCTCTAGCGACTATAAAAAAAAAATTGTGTTGAAAAATCATAGCTCTATCTTCAAAAATCAGGGAGGAAATAATCGAGAGCGTTTGTAAGAAGAATTGACCCCTCCTGTATTGTCTTAAACGACTGAGACGTTGGCTAGCTAGCCTCGTGTATGTTATTATTTTCTACTAATTTTCAAAATATTTCCAAGAAACGTGTTTACAACCATTAAGGAATCTTAACTTCGTTATAACCGGTGATCCTGGCAACTTTGAAATATCGAATGACTTGTAACGACCCTTGATATAACATCAAACGAACATTTTGATTGACGGAGGGCGAAGTAGAATTGATTGTGTAGTAAACCTCGTGTATTACTCAAGAGGAAAGTGGGTGACAGCTTCCTCTTAT
This sequence comes from Leguminivora glycinivorella, assembly GCF_023078275.1. Classification (NCBI taxonomy): domain Eukaryota; kingdom Metazoa; phylum Arthropoda; class Insecta; order Lepidoptera; family Tortricidae; genus Leguminivora; species Leguminivora glycinivorella. The sequence continues at coordinate 1,061,042 of NW_025952831.1, forward strand.
ACACGGTGTTTCCGGTATCACTCAAAACCTCAGACACCCCAACTGATTTTTATTTTTTTAAACTCATCTAGAGTATTCATCTTTTAATCTGATCGTTACTTTTTTTTTAGTTGAATTTTTAATTTTCTGTACAGCTCTACTTGACTTTTAGCTCTACACTCAATAAAATAATTGCTAACTACCATCATAAACCATAAGACTATTTATTTGTGTACGTTACTGCAACGACATAAGGTTTACCAATAGACAGCTAAGATGTCACTGTAAAACACTTTAAAGCTTTGTCACAGTAAACTTCAAATTGGACAGGTAATCGCAGTAAGCAAATAAACTCAATATTCAAAATGACAAGGTTGTAATTAGGTAAGAGTTCAATTTGTTATGACTTATGATAAACATTAAGATTAAACTGACAAACAACGTCAAACTAGTAGCGGAAAAAATAATCGTCCAAGTAACCGGCCAGTATTAATACCCCTAAATACTGAAAAAAGGTAAACAACCTCTAGCAATGCGATATACACAATGTTGTATTACGAGTACAATAGAATGGGCACGTAAAAAATAATTAATAATACTAATTTAAATAAAAATATTACCCCCATCAAGATATAGCTCAATCGATTCTACTCTCGATTCTGAACAAAGTGTTTTCAGGTTTTTAGTGTTAAGTGAAACACGGTGTATATTTAGACCTCACTTGACTTTCCTCCAATTTTTTCACATTATCCAAATAGTCAAAGTCAAGGTGAACATTTATTGCAAATACAATTGCAATAACATTTTCCCCTCACTAGCTCGGAAACACGTGTTTTGTCCTTTAATACCAGCGGGTAAAAACGCATTTTATCCACTAGTGGGTAAAGTAATTTGACCTTGAATAAAGTCAAATGTTAATTTGACTTTATCAATTTTAAAGCAGTTATGCTTTAAAATTGATAAGAGTAGGTGAATATAGTAATAAAGATGATTTACCACCTGTGGAACTACTGGAAGCAGTGATAAACGCATTTTTTGCGTTGTAGTTTCCTCGCTATAGTGAGAGGAAAAGTTTTGTGTTACACTTGGGTGCAAATGTATTTTACTTCTCGTGTGTTAAAAAACTCGCAAGTTCAGGATTCTATTCTCGAACCACTCGCTTCGCTCGTGGTTCAACTATAGAATCCTTTCACTTGCTCGTTTTTCAATTCCACACTCGGCGTTAAAATACAACTTTGCCCCCTTGTATAACAAATAACTATTAATTATTGCAAATACAATTGCAAAAACATTTATTGCAAAACATATTTATTACATAACTAGCAGTGGCGGCTGGTGAAAATTTCTGCTAGGCAACACTGAGCAAAAAGAAACCTACCTTAACATTAGGTACTTTACTAGTAATCAATTTTAGGCAAGCCGGTGGGAATCAGCTTGTATCGACCAGCCGCTGCTGATAACTAGCTTATGCTCGCGGCTTCACTCGCGCTAAATTTCGAAAATTGCGGAGTCCTCCATACAAACTTCCACCTTCCATTTTTAGAGAAGTGGGGGGTTAGGAAGAGACAAAAATCTATGTAGCCTATGTCACTCTCCATCCCTTCAACTATCTCCAGTTAAAAAATCATGTTAATTCGTTGTTCCGTTTTGCCGTGAAAGACGGGCAAACAAAGACACACTTTCCCATTTATATTAGTATGGATTTGATATATTTTGACGACCAGTCTGGCCTAGCGCGTAGTGACCCTGCCTGCTACGCCGCGGTCCCGGGTTCGAATCTCGGTAAGGGCATTTATTTGTGTGATGAGCACTTGTATTTTTATTCTATCAGCTTGCAAATATGTCCGGTCTAACCTAAATGACTACAAAACATACGGTGAATCAAGTCAAAGATTGTCACGCAGACATAACCTCCTAGTGCCACCGCGACGCAGACTGTGTTTGTGTACCCACTGACATTAAGAATGCTCCGAGTGATGCTATATTTACTAAAAAACTTAAAAAGATGCTTATTGAATTAGCATGCTACAATATAAATGAATTTCTGAATAGGGGTCGTTGCACTCACTGAAATCATGTACTAAGTAGTTTGAATATGCCTATATGTACCTGTATGTAAAATATACTTCTGTAAAATAACACGTTTTAGTTATAAGATGTCTGACATGTAAAATTTATTGAATGTTTATAAATAAAATATCTGAATCTGAATCTGAATCTGAGTACCTGCAACACAAGCCTTCTTGAGCTTACCGTGGGCACACCTCGGACACTGTCGATCAAATATAAATGAAAGAGGCGCGTTTCTAGCACACAGTCTAAGCTCGTGTAGGTGAACGCGTACTATGCTTGTATGAGTGAGATATGACAGGTCGACTGTTCACTGTTGTGTCCGATTTTTTAAGTTAATCGGTTCAGTAGTTTTGGAGAAAATTGACTGTGAAAGACGGACGGACGGATGCTATAATGGTTTCGTTTTTCCTTTTTGAGGTACGGAACCCTAAAAGTGCAAAAAGGACGGCCTAAAGTTATATCGTTTATCACGCGACAGTCTGATGGTCCGACCCTCCCTCTCCTACGGTACTTTAAAGTCGTTCACCTAACGTTTGACGTCAACATTGCGCATCTAAGGTAATCAAGGGTCCAATATCCTTAACCTTATATTACTATCGTTTTCCGGCAACATCATGCTGTGAATGATTCACGGTTATTTTCATTAGACTTATATTGACCGGGATATAGACCGTGACACTGTGAGTGTAGTGTGTTTGGACAGACCATCGAGTGTGAACGCGACCAGTGGTAACGCTGAAAGTGAACGCAGCCGACGCGCGCGAAGGAGGGTAGATCGCGCGCTGTCTATACAACTTTAACATCCACCCGCCTTCGTCAGTTTTCCGTGATCATGATGCATGCAACTGCGTCGAAATATCGGGAGCTCGACAAAAATCAAAAAAGTAATCACGGTCTATATCCCGGTCAATATAAGTCTAACATCATGCTTATTTTTGTCTCTGAGGGCATTGATCAGAGCAGGAGTTCATAAGTTCCCAAAGATTTTTTAAGTAAAGATAAGTCCGTTCATTGACCGGAGCGACAGCGTAGGGATATAGTTTAACTCGGGCAATATGTATTATTATGTATGTCCAGATTTACCAAGGAGAGAAGCGAGCCCGCAAACGCCCCGTACACACCTGGAGGCGGAGCGTTGGGAACGAGCTGAGGGAATATGGACTGAGCTGGAACGAGGCCAAGGCGGTGGCTCAAGATAGAAAGGCGTGGAAGGATCTTGTGGAGGACCTTTGCACCTATGGGGTGCCTTAGGACATTCAACAACAACAACAACAACATTGCGCATTTAATACATAAACATTGCAAACATATGTAGCTAAATAAAACTATGGAAACGGATTAAATCGCGTAAAATGAATTTTTACTAAAAAACTCCCGTGAGACTCATACATATTTAAAAATATTTTAAGCGGGTTACTCACGTATTAAGTCGATATAGCGTTCGACATGTTTCGGTCCAATTTCGAGGACCTTTTTCAAGAGTAGCGACCCCGCCTTTACATGTCGAGAGCGCGACGCATACTGCGGGCGCTTGCTCGGTGTGCGCGGCTGCTGAGGACAGGCGCAGGGGGGGTCGGCGGCGCGGGCGACGTCACCGTGGCGAGATCGGAGCTGCTACGGTGTTACTTTTGTCAAAAGCAGGATTGCACACAACACTTACTACGTCACTTGTTAAGGGTGCGTTTACACTGGGGACCGACGTAGTGCCTAGAACTGTTTTCCAACTAGGTGGCACCGACCAACCACTGTCACGATTGAAATTGGGATGACGACTAATTTCTATCACAATCAGACTCAAAGGACAATAGACGGAACAAATTAGTTCCGTAGATCCTTCCGTCACCAGCACACCGCACCCTCGTTGAGCTCTGGCATCCTTACTCACCGGCAGGAACAAAACACTATGAGTAGACAGTTGTTGATGCTCCGTGGCCAACGATACACAGACATTATGGCCATTAGACTTATGTCCCCTATAGCTGGCATATAATTTGTTATATATATATGTATTTGTATGTTTATGTATTGTATTTTATTTTTATGTGTGTAGTATATTGTTTTGCGTAGTATAGTTTGTGCTAGATTTCCTCTAAGTCTACATTTAGTACACCTACTTACAAGGTTAAATTTATTATTCTCCACTACCTAGGTTGTCTGGAAGAGATCGCTCTTTAGCGATAAGACCGCCTCTTGTTTTACCTCTTAAGTTGTTGTTTATACTTGCTATGTTGTTTCGTGTATTGAGGTGTGCAATAAAGAGTATTTGTATTGTATTGTATTGTATTGTATGGCCTTATCTCAGAAATTTCTGCCTCGCACAGCTAACTAAACTGTGGAATGAGTATTGCCTGCGGTATGTCCAGACCGATACGACCTTCAAACCTTCACGAAAAGAGCGTACACCAACGCAATAACACTACTAACACGAGGGTGTCCAAAAAATGTTCTGTATATTCTTAATCCTCGACGCAAAAACGACGGAGTGTTACAAGTTTGACCTGTCTGTCTGTCTGTCTGTTTGTGTGTGTGTCTATCTGTGGCATCGTAGCTCCTGAATGGATGAACCGATTTAGATTTAGTTTTTTTGTCTGAAACCTGAGTTAGTCGGAAGTGTTCTTAGCCATGTTTCAAATCGGTCTACTATGTCGCGGTCGGGGGTTTTTCAAAATTTTAATTTTGTGGTTAGGTTATTAAAATGTTTTTTTTTTTTTATTCGAGCTTTCGTGAAACGATCTAAACCTTAGCATAACAACTTTCAGATAAGAACGACTGCTCTCGCCCAGCCGGGAACGGATATCATTGATCCCTCTGGAAACAAACCAGTAATGAATCTGGTCAGTAATTGGCGCCTTGAGCGATCATCGGACCTGGGTGGCTAGCCGAATGGCACAATCGCTCACGAAACGCTCACGAAACGAAGCGCTAGTAGATATCTATCTCTATCGCGCTTGCGTATTGGCGCGACAGAGCCAGCGGCGTATCGCTTTCGTTTGGCGTCGGAGAAATGCCATTCGGCTACGGGGCCTGACCTGATTCGAAAAAAAAAAGCCTTTTATTTATTGTTCATCAATCAATAAAATTAAATAAAATGAAAAGAAATACGCGCCAAGAAATAAATACTTACTAACTTGGCTGGCGCGATAACCCAAAATGAGTTTTGGCCTCCAACATAAGAGCATGCCACGTTGCTCGGTCTTGAGCGGTATCGCGCCAGCTTTCGCCGACGCCGAGCTCACGGAGGTTTACCTCCACTCTATCCGCCCAATGATATTTTAGGTGAAGATCGGTACTTAGTCAAAAGGGCCTACTTGACTTGGGGAGACCGAAATGGATGCACTGCTCTGGCAGCCTTACTCACCGGCAGGAACACAACACTATGAGTAGGGTCACCCAAGAAATAAATATAAACTCACGAGCCAGAGAAGACGAGCAGCCTTGCTCTTGCCGATAACGGTGGGCTCGCTCACTAGTTCTTCTACCTCCAAGTTCTTCCTGACTCTCCAAGAACCATGCTCGGGCATGTGGAGAGGATGGGATATGATCGTGCAAAGAGCTTTTATCTGTGGCGATCTGCTGGAAAACGTCCGGTCGGAATGGTCAGGTATCGATGGATCGATAAGGTCCAGAAAGACCTGTGTGACCTTCAAGCGATTGAGTGGCATCAGATCGCACACGACAGGAGATAGGAGCGAATAGCAAAGTCTAGTGTCGGAGGCCAAGATCCACTTAGTGTCGCAGACAGTGCAGCAAGTAAGTATAAAATCACACCTGCATTCTCAAAAGATGTAGATTGAACACATTAAACTGCACCAGTTTCAGTCACTCTCTATTTCGAGTCACATTATCTGATCCGATATCGGATGTTGGAAGGATTTCAATGAAAAAAAATCCAAGATTGCGCCTGTAATGTATGAGATATCGGTCCGACATCCGATTCGAATCGGATAATGTGAAAACGCACTTACGGTGCTGTTACACGAGCAACACAATTGCCAGCAATTCACATACGGCACCTTTAGCAATTAAGAGGTTGAAGATTGCAGTGACAGGTTGATAGCCTATCAACCACACCACAACTGAACGTACATCCCACAGTCGACTTTTATGACAACCTCGGGAGGAAAGGTGGTGGGGAAATTTTTAACCACTCACCATAACGGCTCAGCCACGACATTGGTCTAAGCGCGACAGTGTCTCGCTCCAATGTATGGCCGCCGCTCACAGTCGCGCTTAGACCAACGTCGTGGCTGAGCGGGAAAGGTTGACGTGGGGCTCCGTGGCTGCAATTTCTAAACAAAGTATAAAACATAAAAATCTACTTGTGTACCGAACTCACAGAGCGGAGATTCCAACTCACCCTTGGCCAGTTTCTGACGTACAGCAAACTTCGAATAAGGCCGTACGTGCCTGCGCCGCCCAATTTCAACCCGGAAATAGACGAGACAGATCAATTACCTTCTCCCTTGGCTGTTTATTTACTTAGGTGTTTTTGTAAGAATCTCCGATAAGAGTCTGTACCGTGATGTCTTACGTTTAAGTATGTGCTACGCTATAAGTGCTATAACGTATGAATAAAGTCTATCAGCATCACGTTCACGGACAACTAGTGACGTCATCTGTCATAGACCAAAGGAAATAATGACTACGCGTATGCTATAGCATGCGTGTCTACGAATGTGTTAACCCTCTTCGCAAAAACGACGGGGTGTTATAAGTGTGACGTGTCTGTCTATGTGTGTGTCTGTGGCATCGGAGCTCCCGAACGGAGGAACCGATTTAGATTTAGTTTTTTTGGTTTGAAAGCTGAGTTAGGCACTGGTCCCACCGCGAGCTAGTAAACTATGAGCTATCGGCTATAAAAACGAACAAAAGATAATCACTCCCGTGTAAATAAAAGGGACACGGCGGTGTATAGTTACTCGCCCAGCGGTGAGCTATCAATATCGCCGTGTCTTAAACATGTAAAATCGGGTAACTCAGGTAAAATTGTGGAGCGAAACATGTCGAGCGATCTTCGACAATTTTTCGTGAGGTACCCGATTTTACATGTTTAAATATGTCAGTGTCTCGCGGTAGTTTTATTGTTAAAATCACCGTGTCTCTTTTATTTGCACGGGAGTGCTTATCTTCTGCTCGTTTTAATAGCCGATAGCTCATAGCTTGCTAGCTCGCGGTACTGCTACTTGTCAATATATGTCGCGACGAATGAAAAGTCTAATGCTCACCAATTTTTAGCTAATATTACAATAGTATTTTAATCAGTATTCTGTTTTGAATTAATTCTGCTTGTAATATAAGTTGTAAATTGTTCTAATATTAAATTTTTGGTAGACGAGACACAGTTTCTACTAGTATCGAGTAGTGGTACTGATAATTCACGCTATTTGACGCGTGATTGTGGCTAGATGTCACTTAACTATGCCTATACAAATAACCCGCATTTACTGATGTATGGAGTTACAACTCATCCCATACTTATTCCTCTATGATGCTGATAGTTGTGTGATTTCTACACATCGGTAACTCGTGGCATTTTGGTGGCACTTGACAGCTGTTACCAGCCGGCGTATCATGCTGCCAATTTTATCACTTATCCACGTGGATAAAGCATCCGTCACGCTTTAGCAAGTATGTCAGTGTGAGAGTGACAGATGTCTTATCCACGTGGATTAGCAAGTATGTCAGTGTGAGAGTGACAGATGTCTTATCCACGTGGATAAGACATCTGTCACTCTCACACTGACATACTTGCTAAAGCGTGACGGATGCTTTATCCACGTGGATAAGTGATAAAATTGGCAGCATGATACGCCGGCTGGGTGCGTTATCGATCGATATAACTTTTTTTGATATATTTTTAGTCGTTATAACGATCATTTACTATAATTATTGAATCATATAACAACAAATAATATACTAACAAATTGTATAATTCTTATTTAATATAATGATCATTTTTTAGAATAACATTTATTATAACATAATTTGAGTATAATGCTTATTTCCGATAATAAATAAAATGTATAACACAAATTCTTTCTAAAGCACAGTTACAATAAAAAACAATTGTACAATAAATTAGATCTATCATTTACTCTGGTAAGTAGATTACGTTAGAACTGTGACCCCTACACACAACGCACTGCTGCTGTTAATTATGTCAAATGAGTGATTATATCCTTTAAATATATACGAAATGTTGTTATATCAAATGTTATTATACCAAAAAAAGTTATACCAATCATTACACACCCCTAGCTGTTACCAGACTAGCTATGTGACAATGTTTTCCTGTACCTACGAGTCGGGAAAAAGAACACAATTAAAAGAAGGAATGTTAATCATTTAATATATTATGTAATATAATATGTATACTGGACGTCGTGGGAGCGGACATGCAAGAGAACAAATCTCACGCCTAAGGATGTCGAAGACCGGGCAAAGTGGAGAAGACTGTAGGCCTAGCACATGATTGCCGCGGGAGTATGTCGCCGCGAGATAGATCACACGTCTTCTTCTAACTGTATGAATGACATAAGGACGGGTAGTCTATCTCGCGGCGACATACTCTCGCGGCAATCATGTGCTGACCCTGCTGAGCAGGAAAGCGGACCCTGGCGCTAGGCCGGGGAAACGCTAGGTTGAAGAAAATCATATGTAATACCTACGAGTATAATCAATGAATGCATCTTTCAATTTAATATTCGAAATTGTAATTAGACTGAAATTGTATTAATCTTAATTTAGTTGCGGTTAAATAATTGGTGATCGTGTAATATTTATAATATTATTAATAAAAAGTCTACGTCTATGTCATTCGTGATAAACCTAAATGTTCACAAGTTAGCCTACGTCTTCTACTTGAGAAAATCCACTTTGTGTTTAAGATGTGGCCTCGCTCTGCATTTCCTATCGCATGTATAACGGTATAACGAGGTCGGGGAGTGCTCCGAGGAATTGTTCGGATTAATCCCTACCGCTTCTTTCCGCCATCGCCCTACGCGACAACATTTCCATCGCCATCATTTAGAAGACTGGCAGTCCTCTGCACAGTGCGTTTCTCCAGAAACTTCCTGCCCTGCACAGCTAAACTGTGGAATGAATTGTCACCTGCGGTATTTCCGGACCGATACGACCTTCAAATCTTCAAGAAAAGAGCGTACACCCATTTTAAAGGCCGGCAACACACCTCCAACACCTCTGTGGTTTCGGGTGTCCATGGGCGGCGGTGATTGCTTACCCTCGTGCGACCTGTCTGCTCGTTTGCCTCCTATCCCATAAAAAAAAATGATCTTTCAATTTCCACTGACGTAATGGTAAAGCTCTGAATAGAAGTTCTGAATACTCTTAATGTACCCGGATAATACGAATACTTGGAATTTGACTGTCCGGATATCCGGATAAAAAGGATATTTTGAATATTTTTATTTTATTTAATAAAGCTCCACCATATAGGGTATAATTACTTATTACTAACTTATAACTGCGGCTTCGCTCGCGTTAGGAAGAGACAAAAAGTAGCCTATGTCACTCTTCATCCCTTTAACTATCTACACCTAAAAAATCACGTCAATTCGTCGCTCCGTTTTGGCGTGAAAGGCGGGCAAACAAACAGACACACGCACTTTCCCATTTATAATATTAGTATGGATTTTATCTTTTCTGAAAAAAGACTCACATCTTGAAACTTGTCACATCACTATTCTATCAAGTGCCACCTAAATGCGAGTTACCTACCGACGATGATTTCACCCTAAATGTTGCGGAAAATTAATGTATTTTTTAGTTATGAGTGTTAGACACCACAATATCTGAACAAAGAGGCCGATTGCCAAAAATATTAAAGCAAAGAGGATCGAGTATTATAGAGTTACTGTCAAAGTAAAATGTGTAATCACAGTGCATATACTGCCATCTCTCGATACAAGCTTAAAACTTTTGAACCTCAGTTTGACAATTTGGCCCATATTCTTAGCTTGATGTGTTAAAATGTCAAATATTAATATTAGCGCCATTTAGCCGAGCGTCCCCCAAAGGTGTATCGCCATCTAGGTCACCGTACCTTTTTCTGTATGGTTTTGAGGTACGTTTTTTTCTTAGACTTTATCTGTCTATACAGAGTTACAACACTCCGGTCAATTACCTCGGTTGAATTATAACTTACAATAATCAAGTGATTTGTTCAATTCTACTTGCAAACTAATACTTCTAATAATTTAATAAATCATTGTTAACTAATTTACCAACTTATTAAGTTAAGAATTCTAACACATTAACTAAATCTACTTTTAGAAGTTAGATTGAGTTAAAAACAATTCAAAGATTTTGCGTTAGACTTTAATCCTGTAGATATACAAGGTGTAATATAATTAGTGAGAATTATTTAAGGGCAAATTCTGTATCGAGTATGATATTATTCTTGTATCAAAAAGCAACTTTCAGAAATAAGCAACTTTCATATAAGTAGTTTACTTTTTCAAAGCACGTGGCAGTATTTTTGTTTGTTTATATGGTTTACTTTTTCATCTATATTATGAAAAGCCTCGCCTACAATATAATTATTAAGATAATAGCAATAAGAGTAGGTACTCGATGACTCTCAAAAACACTTAGAGATATTTGCCGTAATGGGAAGCTTAATCAAAAGGGCCAGTGATCAATATCCCTATTTGAGCATCGTTTCAATTACCGCTAATCGGCTTATCCCAATTTTTGCCAATATAATTCTTCGGAAGGAAAAGTGAGGGATAATAAAGTAGTTTTTGTATTATAATATTATTTTCTGGATATCGCATATTATTATCGAATATTATAGAGAGTTACTGACAAAGTAAAATGTGCAATCACAGTGCATAGACTGCCATCTCTCGACAAGCTTAAAACTTTTGAACCTCAGTTTTGACAATTAGGCCCATATTGTTAGCTTGCTATGTGTTAAAATGTAAAATATTAATATTAGCGCCATCTAGCCGAGCGTTCCCCAAAGGTGTAACGCCATCTAGGCCACCGTTTTTCTCTAGGGCTTTGAGGTACGTTTTTTTCTTAGACTTTATCCGTCTATACGGAGTTACATAGGTATGTCTTTGTTATTATTTAGTACAATATGGATTTTATGTTGCCCTAGTACTTTTTCACAGATATTTATACTCTGCCTCGTAAGGCCGTTTTTTTCACATTATCCGATCCGATATCGGATGGCGGACCGATATCCTATACATTACAGGCGCCATCTTGGATTTTTTCTATTGAAATCCTTCCGACATCCGATATCGGATCGGATAATGTGAAAAAAGGGCCTTACGAGGCAGAGTATAAATATCTGTGAAAAAGTGACAAAGTAACACTAAAAAAAGTGCGGAAAAAAAATCTGGAGCCATTTTACTAAGAACCAAGAGCTTTTTGCCAAGAGTGGCACTGAAACTTAGTAGTTCATGTGCTCCGCCTACCCTTTTATGGTATACAGGCGTGATTAGGTATATTGTATGTGTATGTAACTATGTATGTTACTAAGCACATACATTTTTTGTGTTAAAATGCATTTAAATTTCCTCTCTTTTATATCTTCTCAGATACGTTAAAAAAAAAAATTGTAGGGAACTAGGTAACTAAAATTATGGAAAAATCTGCTCAACCCCGAATGCAAATGCTGTCACGAATAGATAGGTACTATTTATACCCACTTTTTGTTTGCTCAGTTTCTACTAATCACCATAGTTTAATCTCTGTGCTTTTGTACTGGGGGGCTACCATGAAGTGCTAAAGCCATTCAGTTTAAGTTGAGAGAGAGGGACGGAGCTATAGAACTGCTGTAGCTTCGTCCCTTTCTCTCAACCTAAAGTGAATGGCTTTAGCACTTCATGGTAACCCCCCTGAACTAGTTTGAGCGGGATAATTCGGAAAAGGAGAAACATTTAGAAACTTTAACACCAAAATGAGCATTTCTTTTTTTTTTGCCATTTTTTTTATTTTGATCTTTTTAAGGAATTTTAGGTCAATTGTACTCAGAATCACGAGTACTTTCAATCTCACTGGGAGACAAAAAGTGTCCCAGAATTTCCATACATTTTTGTTACTTTCCTCTTTTGTTACCCCACAGAGCATGTACGGAAAATGGTAACACAATAAGAAAAATTGTATAGGATAATTTTTTAACCACTAGGATTGAAAAAGCTGGTGATTCTGAGTAGAAATAGCATAATTTTTTTCAAAAATCATTTCATAAAAGTGGCAAAAAAAAGAAATGCTCAAATAGCAAAAATGCAAATCGAGCATTCCACGAATTACCGTACTCCCGTACAAACACGAATTTTCTTCAAATTGGCTGGTATAAGAGGGTCTTTATTTAAGGCAACAATGTGCAAAAATATGTAGGTACAGAAAAATGATTGACTGCTTTACACTGTAAAACATTTTGAAAAAAACCCCGACTGTGACATAGTGGACCGATTTTCATGAAACATGGCTAAAAACACTCCCGACTAACTCAGCTTTCAAACAAAAAAAAACCTAAATCGGGTCAAATAATGATTTTGAATTTTAGTAAAGTTTTGATGAAATACTATTTGTATACATCTACGAGGAAATAATATTGTACAGATACGTAAACTCACGCCTGTATTCCCAAACGGGGTAGACAGAGCACACACAACTGCTCAACTTTCAGTGCCCCTCTTGGTTGCAAGAAAACGAAATGTTTATATCACAGTGTTGACACCTATCCCACAGTTGATTTTTACGACACCCACGGGATAAAAAAGTTCGTGAAATTCTTAATTATTATACGGGGTGAGATTGCTAAGTACTAAATTATATAAGTAAAATTTTAGGGATTTTTCCAGCGCTGACGGCAACTAAATTTAATTGTGAATATCGTCAAAAGTTCCGATGTAAATTAATTAATCATAAAAATTCTAATAAATCATGATAAAATGAGCCTGTCTATTTGATCAGAATTGATTGGTAGAGTTGAATTATTATTGCTCTAAATTTTATATCAGGCGTTAAGACGTAACAGGAAGGGTAGCTTCACCTAACAAACGCTATCGAATATTTCCTCCCTGAATTTTCAAGCTAAAACGATTGATTGTTTCAACACAGATTATTATTATTTTTATCGGTGTCGGACTGTTTTGCTTCTTTTATTTTTAAAGTCGCAAGAGCCCATCAAAAACCAAAAACAGCCTCATTGATTATGCCGCAAAAAACGGAGTGATATTCAAAATTGATAAGAATCGGCCAAAAAAACTAAACAGTCCGACACAAATTATTTATTTATTATTAAGATTCTCAAATTTCGTTCCGATTGGTTAAGTTTTGGAGGAGGAAACAGTCGAGAGCGAAACCTCAATTTTATTTTAAAGATTTTGAACTAAGTTGTCGACAATCTTTTTTTTGAAAATCTAGTCAGTAACTCGTCCTCGATTAGTACTCGTACGTGTCGTGTAGTAAGGGGGGCTCCTTTCTATTTTAGCATTTTCGCTCTTGTTGCCTCCTAACCGAGTTCCTTCTAAAGGTAATAATTTATCAAAGTTGGTAAATTACGGCATTGTAATTTAAACTTGAAACGGATCTATTTCTCACAGATTGGTTTGTTTGTAAGGTTTTATGAAAAGTTTCTTCCATGAATTATAAATTCTTTACTCGATATCGTGAAAGTCATGGAAACCTATAGACCATCAAAAAAAGACCCTAATAAAAATTTTGAAAAGAACCCCGAGATAGAGGACCTATTTTCATGAAATATGGCTAAGTCTGCTTTGACTTAACGAATTCAGCTTTCAAACAAAAACAAAATAAATCTAAATTGTGTAGTAGTTGTTGTAGGTAAGAATATAATTGTGTGAACATTAAAGAAGTGAGCCTTCTATACTTGTACTATAATATTCTGTGCCCGAACGTTGAAAAATGTGTGAGAAGAAAATGTCGTTGATAAATAATGAGTACACGAGAGGCGAAGTGCCTATATGAATAGGTGCCCAAAATGATTACTCAAATTGAGGGCAAAATGTACTTAAAGACGCCCCTGGGTTATAACGGCGAGGAAATGAGTGGGGCTACCATAGGTTTCTATAATGTTACTCGATAGCGTCGTGAAAAATTCATACACGGTGGAAAATGAGGAAATGGAATAATTTTCACACCGTAATCCTGATCACATTTCAAGACTAAAATGTCACAGATGGGACCCCTTTCTTTCCCATAAACTTTTTGGTCAGAATTTCGTTAGCCATAAGTTGTTATTCATATATTTTGTGGTCATAAACATCACTAGTCATAATTTTTGTTACGAATAATGCTTAATGGTACTAACATTAACAACCCATAATATTGGATGCCATAACCTTAAAAGTCATAAAGTTGATGAGTATAAAATTGAAAGGCATAACAATAATTATCCAGAAATATTACTAGGTATATTTTTTGAAGCCCTACTGATTGTTCTGCATACAGTTTTAAGGCATAAACCTCATAAGTCATAATCTTTGTTACGAATAACGTTTAATAGTTCTAACGTTAACAACCCATATTATAGAATATCTTATTATCTTAGAATCAAGAAAGTTGTTGAATATAACATTTAAAACGGATCCCTTTGTTAGCCAGATTATCATTAGTCATAATTCTGAAACGGTTTCATTAGCGTCACCTATAGATAGGTTAGGTTAGGTTTGTTTTATGGCAATCCTGAAAAGTTACGCGTTTTTGAGAAATCCAAATTATGACTAACGAAAATGTGGACAATCGATACATTATACCTTATGACTTTATTGGTAGTCCGCATTCACCTCGCGTCCATTAGAACGGAAATAGGACCCCTGCCCCCCTTCTACTCGTTGACGAAGCCGAATACTACAAAAATCAGCATGCAAAGGAAGAAATGGCGGGAAAATCAGTGAGCTCATTGAGTATTTTAATCCTCATTTCTCAGCTGGGTTCGCTAGTTACCTTGTGTCATTCAGAGCAAAAATAGGAGCCCCGCATAGCGAGGCTCCGTCGAATCGCTGGCGGGGCCTAATACTTTTAAAAGCAACATGAAAAAATAAAACACATAACATGTAAAAGACGAAATGGCGGGAAAATCAGTGAGCCCAACGAGAAAATTTTTATTTCTCGGGTAGGTTCGTTAGTTACCTTGTGTCATTCAGAGCAGAAATAGGAGCGGGGCTCCGTCGAATCGCTGGCCGGGCCTAATATTCTTAAAAGCAACATGAAAAAATTAAACACATAACATGTAAAAGACGAAATGGCGGGAAAATCAGTGAGCCCAACGAGAAAATTTTCATTTCTCGGGTAGGTTCGTTAGTTACGTTGTGTCATTCAGAACAGAAATAGGAGCGGGGCTCCGTCGAATCGCTGGCCGGGCCTAATATTCTTAAAAGCGACATTAAAAAATTAAACACATAACATGTAAAAGACGAAATGGCGGGAAAATCAGTGAGCCCAACGAGAAAATTTTCATTTCTCGGGTAGGTTCGTTAGTTACCTTGTGTTCCTTATAATGAAAAATAATATAGATCCCATTGAATGTTATGATTAAAGTTAATGTGGACAGTAATCATTATTACTTGCGAAAATATACTTTACGACAATTATGACAAACATGTTTATTGCTTTCAACATTATGTCCATAATACAAAATGCAATTTGATTATTATGCCAAACAATGTTTATGACTAACAATAATGATGACTTGCAAAAATCTGACCTCCAATTTCTGACATTCAACTTTATGACTAATGATAATATGACTATTAAAAATTATGACTAACAACGTTATGGATTGTAAAAATCGGACTAAAAAAATTATGGGAACCAATAGAGACCCGTCACAGATACTTTTCTGGATTCCAATTTGTTTCCGAGTTATTATCATTTGAAGATATAAACAACTCATTACTAATTTACTATTACTAAATAAAAGTTTGAAAAAAAGGCTGAAATCAATCAATCAATCATTATTTATTTGCAATAAAACATAAATAAATGCATGCAAATAAAACCATAAAAATATCACACAAGAAAATCAACAGAATGTAATAAAACAAACACAACAATTATTATAAAAGAAATAAATATATCCCAAAAAAGATACAATACAGATGACAGGTACAGATTTCATGCTTACCATTACAATTAATATTAGAAAACAAACGCGTACGCGTGCAAATAACTCGTGTCGATTTAAAACACTCTTTTCGGTCTTGTTTTAATTTATCGCCACTCGTTTCTAATTACCTCTTTTCCACACTTGTATCGTAATGCACTTTGTTTTGGAGAAATTAACTTTATTTCATAATTATAAAAAAAACTTTCTTTGGACCTCGTGAATGTAGTAAGTACATGGTTAAAACTTATTCGGGTACATCGCTTAAAATTATACAAAGCGCTGGTAGCCTAGCGGTAAGAGTGTGCGACTTACGATGCGGAGGTCGCGGGTTCGAACCCTGGCTCACACCAATGAGTTTTTCGAAACTTACGTGCGAAATGTCATTTGATATATGCCAGTCGCTTTTCAGTGAATGAAAACATCGTGAGGAAACCGGGCTAATTCCAATAAGGCCTAGTTACCCTTCGGGTTGGAAGGTGAGATGGCAGTCGGTTTCTTAAAACTAGTGCCTACGCCAAATCTTGCGATTAGTTGTCAAAGCGGACTCCAGGCTCCCATGAGCCGTGGCAAATGCCGGGATAACGCAAGGAGGATGATTATGATGACATCGCTCAAAATGTTTATTCTTATATCTATTACGTTTTACGCTATAGAGTCATATATTAAAAAAACCGTCCAAGAACGTGTCGGGCCACGCTCAGTGTAGGGTTCCGTATTTTTCTCAAAAACTACTAAACCTAACAAGTTGGAAACAATTATCCTAGAAAATCTTTATAAAGTTCTACTTTTGTGATTTTTTTTCATATTTTTAAACATATGACTCAAAAGTTAGAGGGGGGGACACTTTTTTTCCTTTTTGAGCGATTATTTCCGAAAATATTAATATTGTCAAAAACGATTTTAGTTAACCCTTATTCAGTTTTAAATACCTATCCAACAATATATCACACGTTGGGTTTGGAATGAAAAAAAAATCAGTCCCCACTTTACATGTAGGGGGGATACCCTAACAAAATATATTTTTTTAACTTTTTATTTTACCACTTTGTTGGCGTGATTGATATACGTCATCATTCGCATGCCCTTATCCCAGTCATTTGGGGTCTTCGCAGCATGTCCTTCTCTTCCATACCTCTCTATCACCCGTCATCTCATCATTCACTTGGTTTCGTTTCATATCATCTTTCACACAGTTCGACCACCTTTTTCTCGGTTTTCCTCTCCCATTACTACCAACATTCATTCGTAATACCTTTCTTGTCACATGACTTTCATCCCTTCTCATGATTGATATACAGTATACATATTGGTACCAAATTTCAGCTTTCTAGTGCTAACGGTTGTAGCGTTACGTACTCTTACAAGAGTCTTTTGCAAGAGTACGTAACTGCTAACCTAAAGGGTGAAAAGAATTTGAAGGGATGGAATGAAAATAAGTAAATAAATAAGGGGTAGGTACTTTATTATACGGCCCTTTTGACGATATGACACGAGGTATTAAAAATAATAAGTCAGGTAATTCGAAAGACTCGAAGCAGCGGCACGCAACGTGTGAGAAGACTCGAGGTAAAGGCGTGCAGCGGTTAAAGATGATGCGGAGTACAACGTGCAGGGGCAAACGTAGAGTACGACGAGCAGCGTTCGCAGGGAGCGTCCAGCAGACAGGCCAGGTCACGCGCCCTAGCGCCAGGCACAATCAGCAGCGTTCGTAGGAGCGCCCAGCAGACGGGCCAGGTCACGCGCCCTAGCGCCAGGCACGAGCAGCAGCGTTCTTAGGAGCGCCCAGCAGACGGGCCAGGTCACGCGCCCTAGCGCCAGGCACGACCAGCAGCGTTCTTAGGAGCGCCCAGCAGACGGGCCAGCTCACGAGGTAGATTGCACGGCCCGCAGCTCGCCGAAGGAGGAGAGGACTTGAAGAGGGTTTTCTTGAAGAGTGCGGGGCCTGGCTTGGCCCCGCACGGACCCTTTATAACTCGTTAGCTCTTAGGAGAACGACGAAATAATAACTGATGGGTTTGACACGGGGGCCGCTTATATACCCATGATTGAGAATTTAGAAAACTAAATTTAAAATTTAAATATTATCGCTAGCCAATTATAAAATATGGTCTAAAACTAATAAACCTACATTAAAAGTATACATACTTAACTCTTTAGTCAGTTTAAAACATGAAAGAATATTGATTGACATGGTGACGTCAATCAATAAATAAATATGTCAAATTAAAATATGAATCTAATTCGATGTTTTTTCTGCAAACAAATAGTTAAAAATGTTGTAGACTAGAAGGGTAAGTTTCGCCGTTGCGAACTGCATCGATCAATACTATGTTTATTACATGTAGGACAAATAGAATCTAAATTTGAACATAAATCGTTGCAGTTACAGACAGACGCCAGTAAACAGATAAAAAGGATTACAAGAGCATATCTACTACATTTGTCAGGAAGAAAACCATGAAGTATTTCCAGAAGGTAACAAAGTAAATTTAGAATAGAGATCATTAGAAAAATAGAGAAACAAACAGAGGTCGTAGTCTTTCCACGCATCTTACAGATTCACGAGAGTTTTAGGTCTCCCTATAACGTTAACATATGCATTTTCCAGGCAAGTGAACTGAACATAGAACGTACGATTTCGATGAGTTGAAAATCGGAATAAAGGATTTGGTAGCCTACAAATAATGCATGCTCTTCTTAAAGGGGGTTGTCACAGCCAATCTTATTTTATATAAGGCAATGTAGGTACGGTTTTATTCAATATAATCCGGATAAGCTAAAAAGGATCTTCGATCGGTCCTCAATAATCGTCTCATGTTCCTGTCTGGATAATAATATTTTGACACAACTTGTTGTATGTCAAGCTGTAGCTACTGCCTATATATTTTTGAATTTTTGGCAGTAGTAGGTAGCTGTAGGTAGGTACATAGTTATAGGTTTGACCCTTTTTTAAAGTTTGTTATATTATTTCTTACTGTTCAATTAACCGAAAAAATATCACTATATCTATTATGACTCATAAACCGCATTTTTAGGGTTCCGTACCAAAAAGGTACAACAGGAACCCTTATGGTGCGACTCTGTCCGTCTGTCTGTCCGTCTGTCACATTCCTAAATATCTCGAGGACTACTAATGCTATCAACTTGAAATTTGGAATAGTTGTGAACATTGCAAACCTCTACAAATAGAAAGTATAATTTTTTTAAATATATTAATTTTAATTGTAGAAAATGGCCAAAATGAAAGGGGGGCAAACTGTAAATTTCAAGTTACTAAGTCAAGTGGGGTATCGTTGGAAAGAGCTCAAATTGAACGTAAATAAGCTATTTTTTATAATTTTTTTGTTGTGGAAAAAAAAAGAATTTTGAAGGAAAATGTAAAAAAAAATACCGTTCCCCCCTTATCTCCGAAGTTTACCAACGAAAAATTATGAAAATTTTAGTAAACATTGGTTTTATGCTATATATTACAGGAAAAATATAATCGTGTTTGTATTTTGAATACTTTTTTTTTAATTCACAAAAAACTTTTCAGATTTTTACTTTCAATTTACCCACCCTTGCGGATGTATATCGTACTTCAAATTAATACAAGGTGTTACGTAAACCATCTTCTGTCCAATAAAGTAAAAACTGTTTAAATCGGTTAACATTATAAAGAATTATCCCTGAAAAACCAGGTCACGCTATACACTATAATACTCATTAGTGCCTATACACTATAATATTAGAGTTATATGAAAATATGAGATTATTTTTACTAGGTAGTTTGAAAGAAAGTTTGTACGGAACCCTCGGTGGGCGAGTCCGACTCGCACTTGGCCGGTTTTTTTTTTAATAATACTTTTACGTAATCAGGCAAAAACAACATCAGCCATGTCAATTAAAACCGAAATAAATTACACATATGAAAGAAAAAGTGACCAAGTCCTCTGGTGCCTGAGGCTGGAATCTGGTCTGGTGAGTTTGGTTCACACGGGGGGCAAGGACCATACCGTTCTACCCTAGGGATGGACAGAGGGCGCTACGAGTCCTTGTATAGATTACTCATAAATGAGAGATAATTTCGACCTCGACAGCTGTGACCTGGGTGGCCGAGCGGATTAAGAGGCATCTCCCGCGATTGGAGGGTACGCTGGTTCGATTCCAGCCTCAGGCACCAGAGGACTTTGGTCACTTTTTCTTTCATATGTGTAATTTATTTCGGTTTTAATTTATATAAATAGTAGTGTGACTACTTTAAGACAGCACAAGTTGAAATATTTTCAATAGATTATAATTTAACTTGTGTTCATTAGAATCAGCCATGTCATCTGTAGATTTTCTGTGAATGAAGTCATTCAGTGCGAAAACAACACTTTCTGACACTAAGTACGAGGCATAAAGGTCATTATGTCAGTGATTGATTTGCCATGAATTCTATGACGTCACTACACGGCCGACAGCGTTTTGGGTGGCCAAAATTAAAAAAAAATATACTCACATTTTTTAATTAAAAATACGTAGTCATCGTACACATTTAATACATCACAATAACATCATTAAATATTGGTTTCTTATGTCAAATATTATAGAAGACTATCATTTATTGTGCCAAATTAGATAGAGTTTAGTACGAGTAGCCTATTACAACTAAACATATTAAAACAGTACCTATACAATTTAAATTTCTCCTCTCTAGCTCAGGTGTTTTATGCGGGTTACTAATGTATTACCGAAAGTTATTTGCCAGATTTTCACATCCCAAACAATGTATCCCAAAAATTTAAAAGGCAACTCATCATTTCCCAACTTATCGTGTGACATATACATATTTGCCAAAATAATGATATCCAAATAAATATTTAGACATTTCCTTACTTTGGCAATGTTCATTTTACCAAACTTCAATTAATCAAAATGATTAATTGCCAACCAATATTATCCCAAAAGAAAAAAAGCCAAATCTAACATTTGGTAAAACATTTCTTGGGCATTTTTTATTTTAACAAACCTTGTTTACTCAAACCGAGTAGTTGACAAAAATATAAATAAACAACATTTACTTTGACATTTTTTTATATTACCAAATCTT
This sequence comes from Leguminivora glycinivorella, assembly GCF_023078275.1. Taxonomy (NCBI): domain Eukaryota; kingdom Metazoa; phylum Arthropoda; class Insecta; order Lepidoptera; family Tortricidae; genus Leguminivora; species Leguminivora glycinivorella. The sequence goes on from NW_025952831.1 coordinate 1,082,275, forward strand.
AATGTATTCGAAATAAACCAACTTTTTAGCAACATTTTGTGTGGGGGTCGCAGTTCTAACCTAACCTAAACCTACTTTCTTCGCAACGGTTTTGTGTGGGGGTCGCAATTCTAACCTAACCTAAACCTACTTTCTTAGCAAAGTTTTGTGTGGGGGTCGCAGTTCCAACCTAACCTACACCCACTTTCTTAGCAACAGTTTTGTGTGGGGATCGCAGTTCTAACCTAACCTAAACCTACTTTCTTCGCAACAGTTTTGTGTGGGGGTCGCAGTTCCAACCTAACCTAAACCTACTTTCTTAGCAACAGTTTTGTGTAGGGGTCGCAGTTCCAACCTAACCTAAACCCACTTTTAGGTTTTTAGGCTATGTTTAGGTTTTTAAAGATTATTTGACTCGTCATAATTATGGTATTTTCGTCAAAAGTGTTTGTGGGAAGCAAACGTGTAAGTAGTTGTTAAAATCTGTTTGGGAAATGAAATTCGGTAAGTGAAAACAATCATGTTAAAACACTTGTCAAAAAGTGGTTTTGCATGGTGTGTTTTTAAGGAAAAATTTTTTTACTAAACAAATTAAGTATTTGACTAAATAATTTTGTCTAGTAATTAATTTGACGAAAGTAAAGTTGAGCAAACTTTTCTAGTCAAAGTGAAACATTTGCAAAATGAACAGTTGGGGTTATAAAAGTTGCATTACAACAGTTTGGAAAATTATCATTTGACGGATTTTAACGTTGTCAAATGTTATTATGGGAAAGATTGAGTTGACAAACGTGTAGTTGGCAAAATTCGTTTGGGAAATGAAATTCGACAAAAAAATCTTCGGTAAATTAAAAGGATCCCGTTTTATGCTTTAATGCCAGCGGGTAAAAATGCATTTTATCCACTAGTGGATAAAGTGATTTGACCGTGAATATAGTCAAATTTTCTGCTTTAAAATTGATATAAGTTGGTGCAAGTGCAAGTAGTGATGAAGATGATTTACTACCTGTGGAACTACTGGGAGCAGTGATTAAACGCGTTCTTTGCATTGTACTTTCCTCGCTTTATAAAGAGGGGAAAAGTTTTGTGTTACACACGGGTGCAAATGTATTTTACTCCTCGTGTGTTGAAAAACTCGCCAAGTTCAGGATTATATACTCGAACCACTTAGAATTCTTTCACTTGCTCGTTTTTCAATTCCACACTCGGCTAGGTACAACTTTGCACCCTTGTAGGTACTTATAACAAATAATTATTAATGTAATATTATTCTGTTTAAATGATATTGCGTTAATTGCGTGTATATCTTCGTGTAAATACACAGATCTAATTTTGCATGCGTGGGTAATCTTCCCAGAAACACAGAATATATAATAGTGCAAGTACAGAAGGCCCACTGATGCCTACAGCGTCGGATGATAGGGTTGCCTATGGATTAAAACGAATTAATTACTCAGATAAAATTTTATACTATTATATTTAGTCTTGGGTACTTTCTAGGTATATATACAGTATTTTGGTATTTTTGGTTTAAGTTCCAACATCACAAAGCTTATTGAACTTTTCCGTGGGACTTAATCAATAGTAGATCTGTGTGAGAATGTCCTATGGTACATATTTTATTCATGATGTCTATTTAACTTAGCATTGTTAGCTCCACACGCGGACATCGCATATGTACCTTAAAAATAACAATAAGAAAGTGCGAACGTGCGTTCCGTGAGAACGCGCGCCACCCCTGATTAGGCCGCGAACTCGCGGCCACCGGCATGTACTTGTAGCACGGCGATAGAATCGCAGACGGAGCCGCCCCTGCCAGAAACTTCGACAGACTTGTTTGTAAGTAAATACTTATATATGACAATCGACAAGACTTTCCAGATTTTTTACAATCTATTTTCCCGATATAAAAATATTCTTGATAGAGAGTTCATTCACATTGAACAAACACTCGAACAGGCTTTGATTCTAAACGTGTCAGTTTAATATACAGTCGAGTTCACAAGCGTCTTTACAATAATCCGTAAATATATGTACGGTCAACCAATTGGAACCCTAGGCCACTCTAGAACCATGTCAAAATGACAAGCAGTAAGAGATGTCTTACAATCTGATTTGTAACGTCACTATGACATAGTTCTACAGTGGCCTAGGGTTCCAATTGGTTGACTGTACTGATGTAGCGCGAAAAGGGTTTCCTTCGTATTTTTCCGGAAATGTTCGTATTTGTCATGCTAATTCAAACAATGTCAGTACATCTTGTACCGAGACTGACTGAAATTCGTCAAAAAAAGTCACACGTTCGTATTCGTACGTTTCCGTACTGTGCAAGTGCCTAGGCATGTCACTGTCATTCATATGTGAGAGAGAGAAAAAACATCTCTCACGTATGAAATCTTTATCTGTGCAATGGACTAATAGGGTGGCGCCATCTGTCATAACCTTTGAGTTTTGAATGATTTTAATGAAGGTAATCACTATATCCTGGTATTTCCGGTCAATATAAGTCTAAATTACCTACTATTCGCTTTATTTATTTGAAGTCTTAGGCTAGGCTATTTATAATCCATACTAATATTATAAATAGGAAACTGTCTGTGTCTGTTTGTTTGTCCGTCTTTCACGGCAAAACGGAGTGACGAAATGACGTGATTTTTAAGTGGAGATAGTTTAAAGGATGAAGAGTGACATAGTCTACTTTTTGTCTCTTTCTAACGCGAGCGAAGCCGCGGGAAAAAGCTAGTACGAATGGCCCAAGCTGCCGGTGGTTAGGGCTGCAGAGAGAGGAACCGTCGGACTATTTGCGCCGTGTCCAAGATCACCGCCTTCTGCATCTGGCCCTTGATCCAGACACCTAGCGAGAGTCTCTCGAGATGTTGGTCGAGACTCTTCGCTATGAGACCGTTCGCAGAAACAAATGTCGGGACAATAATCGTTGAATCGACATCCCATGGCGAATTACTTACTTATTATTATAGGTTGGCTTGTAAACTTGTCGACTCGACTGTACGGAGCTCCAGGTTCCTGCTTCTCACGTGCTCAGACAAGCATATAAAAGAAAAGTTTCTTTTGAGAATTGTCTTTTTCAGTTTATAACAGTGAAACTACGATAGCACGAACCACATGAATTGCAAAAACTTAGTGTTAAAGATGTTTCGTCTAAATATGGCATCGATATACGGCGTTTCTCGTAAGTTTTTATCTGTTTTAAAAGAGATTAACAGAGTTAGAACCTATGAAAACACTTGTTAGGTAATTTTAAAAACGCATTGACTGCCTTTTTAGGGTTCCGTAGTCAACTAGGAACCCTTATAGTTTCGCCATGTCTGTCTGTCCGTCCGTCCGTCCGTCCGTCCGCGGATAATCTCAGTAACCGTAAGCACTAGAAAGCTGAAATTTGGTACCAATATGTATATCAATCACGCCAACAAAGTGCAAAAATAAAAAATGGGAAAAAATGTTTTATTAGGGTACCCCCCCTACATGCAAAGTGGGGGCTGATATTTTTTTTTCATTCCAACCCCAACGTGTGATATATTGTTGGATAGGTATTTAAAAATGAATAAAGGTTTACTAAAATCATTTTTTGATAATATTAATAGTTTCGGAAATAATCGCTCTTAAAGGAAAAAAAAGTGCGTCCCCCCCCTCTAACTTTTGAACCATATGTTTAAAAAATATGAAAAAAATCACCAAAGTAGAACTTTGTAAAGACTTTCTAGGAAAATTGTTTTGAACTTGATAGGTTCAGTAGTTTTTGAGAAAAATACGAAAAACTACGGAACCCTACACTGAGCGTGGCCCGACACGCTCTTGGCCGGTTTTTCTAGTTACATTAAATCATTTTGAGTTATTTATACGTATAGGTAAATGGATGTGTCTGCTTATAAGACAAAAAATTGTTCGTTTTACGGAGGTTCTACTGTAGTAGGTAGATATTTGTCCTCCCAACATGGTTCGTTTACTTCACCTTGTGTTTTCAAAGAAACTTTTATTTTAGTTGTCTTCTTATGTACCCAAAAGAGTAGGTTTTCTTAAAAATATGTCAACCGTTGACGTCCAACGCTTTTGCATCGCTAGACAATTTATAGTATACCTATTTATAGGTATATAGTTAAAAATGTAAGTATACTATTATAATACTAACTTTGAAACTATTATTTAATGCATGATCTCATTTAGACCTAACTCAATTAGAATCGAAATAATAAACATTAGACATAGAGTTTTGTTTGTAAAATTCTATGAAAAAAGACTGAAATAAACAGTTTTTTTTAAAACTTATTCGCCTAAAATTCGTTTTTGAAATTTACCTTTGTCGTTTCGACGACGGCGCTGTCGTATGCCACTGCTCCCAGAAATGGAATACTTATATGGAATTGAAATAGTACCTACCTACTCATACATTACGATACAAGTTCGGAAATGAGGAAGTCCGGAACTAGTAGCGATAACTTAAACATGGAGTGTTTTGAATGGACACGGGTTACGATTTTTTTTGTTATAAATGGGCTTACTTTTGGCCACAGACTAGCCAAAGGCAAAGACGTGGCCTACGATGGAGTGAACTTGTCCATTTTCTCTTCGCACGTCTATCGAACGACGTTTTTCAGTAGGTACATACGAATAGTATGGCTCTCTGAAGTTTCTATGTGACAAGAATTGAGCTCCTTTGCGAATTAGTGGGAAAAAACACCATGTGAACTGAAATAGTACATTACGATACAAGTGCGTAAAAAAGGAAGTACAAAACGAGTGGCGATAAATTAAAACACGACCGAAGGGAGTGTTTTAAATCGACACGAGTTACGAATTTCCCTTTCGCACGAGTATCGTACGACGTTTTTCAGTACAGATAGCCATCCGAAGTTTCGACCTGGCATATAATGAAGCACTTCTCGCACTAGTGCATAAAAAAAAACACTATCTGTACTGCAAAAAATATTATTACGTTTACTACGTTTTTAATCTACGCCAATATTGCCAATATAAAATAATGATTTCACATAAGTAATATTTTTTCCCGGTGAAATAAGTTATACGTGTACTTAATTTTCTTTTACTTAAGTACTCGAACCACATGTAATGTTATTATATTCGGATTTATTTTTCACGGTTTGTTACTTGCCGCTATTGATCGTTTCTTTTTATTATAACATGGTATTTTTTAGCGTACTCTATTGAAATTGTTAATTTTTAAATATATTATTTGTATAGGTAATGACTAATGTATTAAATAGCCATATTTGGTAAAAAAAAAAAATCATAAATGTATATCGTTTCTAGGATCACAGAATCAAAGGTAAAACAACCAAAAATAACTAATAACTTACACGTGGAAAACTTCGTTCTGAAATTATAGGAGATATCAAAAGTAGTAAATAAATAAGTAGACTTCGATATTCACGATCAATATCGTACTTACCAAAGAATAAACGAATTACACCATTTAAATACTTAATTATACACAAACACGCTTGTATCCCACAAAGGGGTAGGCAAGTACTTAAGTTCCAAAGCCACTCTTGACAAATAATGAAATGAAATATTTATTTTCCAAGTAGGCATATTACAATGCGCATATACAAACATATACATACATCACAGACCAACTCCTATAGACATCCATTACAAGACGACTCGCGGTCGCCAGCCTTCCTAGTATTTGCACTGATATAAGCGCGGGCGCTCGCCGTGCCCGATCAGTATCGACCAAGTAACAGACCCGAAAGCAGCGCGTGTTTTTCGCACTAAAAAATTGGAAAAGGGTATTTTGATGCCTTAAAGATGTCCACCTGTAGTGTGAAATGGTGTGGAAAGGTAACAAGAAGCTCAAATTTAAAAACAGACGGCATTACATTCCACAAATAAGTCATATTTATAATTTATTCAGAGCCGGCATAGGTCAACTTACATTGGCCACTTACGCGTCAGTAGAGGGACAGTCATACTTCTGTCCCTTTTCATCTGGCGCGACTGCCCGCCGTCCTTGAAACGGCCAATCACAGCGCGCTTAACACATTCCCCGCCCGCTCCTCGCACCCCAAACACTGGTGACTCGTATCGCGAACAAAATATACAAGATTGCCAAGGAGGTTCTCTGTGACATACATATAATCATGCCTGAACCTGCCTGCCTGCCTGAGTGGTACTGAAGCTTTAGTAGTTTCATGTGTTCTGCCTACCCCTTTATGGGATACAGGCGTGATTGTATGTATGTATGTATAATCATGCCTGTATCCCATTAAGGGGTAGGCAGAGTACGGTCAACCAATTGGAACCCTAGGCCACTCTAGAACCATGTCAAAATGACAAGCAGTAAGAGATGTCTTACAATCTGATTTGTAACGTCACTATGACATAGTTCTACAGTGGCCTAGGGTTCCAATTGGTTGACTGTACATGAACTACTAAGTTTCCACTCTTGGCAAAAAGGGGTTTGAAAGAAATCCAAATTGTGACATTGCAGTGACAGGTTGCCAGCCTCTCGCCTACGCCACAATTTAGACCATATCCCACAGTCGACTTCTACGACACCCACGGGAAGAAAGGGGGTGGTGAAATTCTTAACCCGTCACCAAAATGCTCATATGAACGTCAAATAAAGCTACACCGGCTCTAACCCTACGCCTCAGCCTCGAGAAGATTTCAGCCCCCCCTCAGTTGGAGGGCGGTATCCACTATCTATGGGACCGTCAAGAAACTCGGTGGGCCACTGCAGCGACCCACGCTTTTACAATCAAATATTATAATTAAAAGCACATAGTTTACTCTTCATCCCAGAAATTCAACAACTTGAACGATCCATAATTTATTTTTGGCTTTTACGTGCATTTATAAAACCGTGTTTTTCTAGTGTTTTTTAAACTATAAATTTATTATGTATGGTGTTACATGTTTTTATACCACAGAATAGTTATTTGTTTTACCTTCGTGCCTTGAAACCCTCGCAACGCTCAAGATTCTACGCGAGTGGTTCAATATTGGAATCTTTCGCTTGCTCGGGTATCAATTTTGGCACGTGCGGTTAAACAAACTTTGCCACCAAGTGAAACACAAAATTTTTCACCACACCAAAACTAACTGAATACTGACTATAAAACATCAAACTAAATCAAATTCAACAATTTATCCTATAATTATGATTCAAAGTCATCATTTATAGGTAAATTCTACCAGTCAACTTAAGACATCAAGTTAAAATTTGTATGAAATTACTTTGCACTCTTGTGGATAAAATGAAATTTTGCAATCTGTTTTCGAATAGCCAAGTTTAACAGTTGGCGTGGTGAAAATATTTTTTCTTTCTTTCTTTACTTACGCGTAAGTACCTATTTATGTCTAAAATATACAAAATAAATTAAATTAAAAAAAAGTTTTTTAAGTTAAAGCTTTTATTTCGTCCCCAAAATGAACCAAAAAGTAGAAAATAATTTTAATAAGTTACTAATATTTTAGAGTCCCATGTTTGAAGTGCTTAAGACGAACATTTTTGCGAGTGTTACATTTGGTGAAATAATGTTTTTTTGTTTACTAGTGAGGAAAATTGTTAATTTATGTTTTGAATAAATAAAATATGCATTATAAGCTCTCTTGTTTTTATGTTACATGTTCTACTAATCATCTAATTCATCCTCAATTTTGAGGTCGAAGTTAGGACATAATATTTTTTTTAATATGCCCGTTTTTTGGCTGTTTAGCGTGCGAGAAGTTGTATTTTACGAACTAGTGCGTAAAAAGTATATACGTTCCATTTTACGACTACTTACCGAGCTGTTTTCATATTAGTCTAGTTTACTAAGACAGAATAAAACTATAAACATACTATTAAGTGATTAATATTTAAAACGTTAATATTTCATATGTAATTGTTTACTTTTAGTCATACTAAACATAATTTATAAAATGGTTTATACTTTGAAAAATCGGTCATAATGAGTCGTGTAAACAGAACATGATTGGAACGAAACGCGTCTTCTACTGTCAAAGTAGAGGCGTCTACCATGTTTTAACTTAATGCACGTTCAAAAACCTCAATATGTTACGCGATTTGTCATAATTATTTTACGTTATTTGCAATACGTCGGGGCATAAATGGATCGATTAAATTAAAATGTAGTTGTATATTAAACAATCGTCCCAAATCGTAAATGTTTATGTTTTTATGGCACCCAATGAAATAAATTATGTTAGATGAATAGCAAACTCGAAAATATGCACGCAAGTTTAAAAGCTTCAAAAATACGCCTTTGAATTGTCAAATAATCCGTCAATGTCCATGGGAAAATTGATAGTTCGGATTGTTTTATTTCGTAGTAAGTAGTAGTGTTTTTTCGCAACTGCATTAAAAAACGTCGTTCGTCACACGTGCGAGAATGTCATTCTTCACTCGTCCCGAGATTTGCCACTCGCGTGCCGCTCGTGGCAAAATGTCTCGGGACTCGTGAAGTAATGACATACTTCTCGCACTTATAACGAAATGTACTATTTCATACTAGACGATATAATTTGCATTGGGGCTCGTACTCGAGCTTCTTCCTCTCTTAAATGAACTTGGTCTCGAGATCAACTCAAGCAAATGTGAGTTTTATGCCTGCAGCGCAAATTCCCGGTCATCATTTCAATTATTCAGTGCCATACTTCCCGGACTTAAGGAGCTATCCACCAATAACTTCAATCTGCTTGGAAGCCCTATTTTTCCGGAAGCCGTCCCAGAAGCGTTCAGAGTAAGAGAAGAATTACTACTTATAGCTAAAGAAAGACTTAAAAACCTTTCAGCACATGTAGCCCTTACTCTGCTACGATTCTGCTTTGCTGTTCCCAAATTAACATACTTTCTCCGTACCGTACCTACCTGGCTACATCCTCAACATGTTGACTCCTTCGACCGCACATTAAAAGAAACTGCAGAATGTCTCCTTAACGTATTTCTGAATCCGGACCAATGGGACCTGGCATCCTTACCTATTCGGAATGGTGGCCTAGGCCTACGCCGCGCTCGGGATGTGTGCCTTCCAGCCTTCTTATCGTCGGCGGCTGGGGTTTTAGACCTTGTCTCTAAAATATTACCCTTAAATGGAGACAAGGTTATACCCTATGCCTCTGACGTACAGTCGGCCTGGACGGCTCTCAATCCGAGTGCGACTGTACCCGAAAAGCCATCCCGCCAACGTTGTTGGGATGCGGTAGGCGTTAAACGAACGTCCGACTCCCTATTGCAGAACGCGGTCGGAGTGGACAGAGCCAGACTCAATGCAGCCTCGAGACCCGAAACCGGTGCTTGGCTGCACGCCCTCCCATCTCCAAGCCTTGGTACCCTACTCGACAACGACTCACTGCGGGTGGCCGTTGCTCTACGCCTGGGCTGCGATGTATGCCAACCTCATTCATGCATCTGCGGCTCCATGGTAGAGAGCAATGGCCATCACGCATTGAGTTGTTGTCGATGTGCCGGTAGATTCCCACGACACCACGCCTTGAACGATATCATCCGTCGGACGCTGATATCCGCAAACATCCCCTCGACGCTGGAACCGCCAGGCCTCAGCCGATTGGATGGCAAAAGGCCCGACGGCTTGACGCTGGTGCCGTGGGAAAAAGGCAAATGCTTACTCTGGGACGCGACGTGTGTAAGCAATTTTGCCCCCTCGCACCTCGCACGTACCATCAGGACGGCGGGCGCAGCCGCCGAGTTAGCAGCCCTACAAAAGCGGCAAAAGTACTCGGCGCTCACCAACTACCTGTTCGTCCCGGTAGCGTCCGGTTGCTGGTGCGTGGAGGCAAAAGTCTTCCTCCGTGAATTGGGGCGCCGCTTACGGGAAAGAGGCCTAGACCCGCGCTCAGGGTCATTCCTTTTGCAGAGGCTGTCCATTGCCATTCAACGCGGTAACGCGGCGAGTGTAATGGGCATCTTTGCACCAGGGGTTGCGCGGGGAGGCCTTCTCCAGTAGGTTTTTTTTTTGTTTTATACTCGATGTACGTTTTTTAGTTTTACAGTTATTTAAGTTTTTTTTAAAGTAGATTTAATTTTATTTTATTTGTAAGCTAATTTGTACCCATTTTATAATTTGAATTGAATAAAATTATCTATAATCTTTTGCCAAAGTAATAGCTGATTTTGTGTGTTTGTTCAACAGATATATTAGAGTAGGTATGGCAAAGATACTTTTGAAGTGCTTTTGATAACAATGATGATGCTATGTGGGAGTTTTGTGAAATGATGATGTTTGCTTGAAGCAGCTCTGTCTGTCTCTAACATACAAACTTTTACATTAACATTAGTTAGGCATCAAGAATGTATTTACTTAACTAGATACACTGCAATCATGTCAATTTTATAAGTAGCTTTACCTCAGGGCACTAGGTAATCCATCATGGTTGTTAGATTTGTGATTCTCGGCGTTAAGTTGGGGAATGTAAAATGCACTGTCGCCTCCTTATGCACTCTGTAAATACTTATTTATGCCATTTCTTCATCGTACTTATCAGACCGGTTGCGAGCGTCTCTTGAAGCGTCCGTGTATTGGAATTTTCGACTAAATTTTCTTCTACAGCGGCGTCGAGTAGGTATAGCATAATTTGACTTTCCTGCAAAGAAATTATGAGAATAGTATACACAGCCGAACTTTCTAACTAATAAACTTCCAATATAATCATGGAAAACGGATGCTTACCGGATATTTATACTTTAAAATAGATCGATTCACTAGTTTTACTTCGACGATAAAGCTTATCGTGACCTCAGAACCACTTAGTTAAAATTAACTCCCCAAACTGTCAAAATGGGACAATCTGTCAAATGTATCCAACGAGCATGTTATGCGAATTGACGTTTATCAGCTCGGTCACTTACTGCTATAAATGTATAACTAACTTCATACTCTAACGAGCCAGCATGTTAAGAGCGATATATATCGAAAATTACTGTCATTTTATTGAACCCTAACTGTCAAATTATCTCTATCACATTTCCATGCTTCGCCCGCTGGTGGCCTAGCCATGAGTAAGCCAATTCAAGCTTTAGGTCGCGGGAGAAAAACCCCGGCTGTTAACAATGAGTTTTGCGTAATATATGTGAGAAAAGTTATTCCATATTTTGCTAACCCTTTTCAGCAAGGAAACCGGCGGATATTCAAAATAGTTTAGTCGTTCGTCCTTTATGTTGGAAGGTCAGATCGTTTACGTAAAGTTAGGGTCTACGACAAAACTTAAAAAACTTCCTTCCTTTCTTCTGGCGTAGATCTTCAAGGATAACCTAACCACAAAATTAAAATTTTGAAAAAAACCCCCGACCGCGACGTAGTGGACCGATTTTTATGAAACGTGGCTACACAGTCCCGACTAACTCAGCTTTGAAACAAAAAGAACTAAATCTATATCGGTTCATCCGTTCGGGAGCTACGACGCCACAGACAGACACACACACAGACAGACACGTCAAACTTATAACACCCCGTCGTTTTTGCGTCGGGGGTTAAAAAGAAGGTCTAAAAGATTTATGAATCGCGGCAATGTTGCTAGCATTTTTTTAAAAGCTTTTATTCTACTTCACTTGTTAGTACCATCAAAACGTAGAAGTTAAATTTGGCCCACTTCCCGATTTCTGATTAAGCTGAAACTTGGCACACAAATCAAAACCCGATGACAATGCAATATTGTGGTAACTTGAAGCTGATCTGATGATGGAGACTGGAGATGCTTATGAGTACTCTGTGATAAAATAGCGTAAACTTACTATGTTTGGGGTTTTTAGAAAGGTCTTGATGAGTATTAGTTGCTCGTGGAAAAAAAGTACAGTCAGCGATAAAATGAATCAACCACTACCCGATTCCGAAACAAAACTTTAGATCTAAGTTTGACCAACTTCCCGAATTCCAATTGAGCTGAAGCTTTGCATAATACATAATTATGTATGTTGGATGTCAATGAATTGTTATGATAAGTACAGTCAGCTGTATAAATAACTGACCATTTCTATTTAACCGATAGTTTTAATTTAATCGATAAAATTTGATATGAGTGTAATTACTATGCCATTTGAATAGTCTTGACAAGCACTCTTGTGCTACATGACGGCCAGGGTCTCAAGATAGAGTCGGAAGGTGGCCATAGGAACTACTAAACTAAACAAGATAAAACCGTCGAGTTTGGACTCGTTTGAATAGTCTTGACAAGCACTCTTGTGCTACATGGCAGCCAGGGTCTCAAGATGGAGTCGGAAGGTGGCCATAGGAACTACTAAACTAAACAAGATAAAACCGTCGAGTTTGGACTCGTTGGAATAGTCGTGACAAGCACTCTTGTGCTACATGGTAGCCAGGGTCTCAAGATGGAGTCGGAAGGTGGCTATGAGAACTCCTAAACTAAACAAGATAAAACCGTCGAGTTTGGACTCGTTGGAGTAGTTGTGACAAGCACTTTTGTGCTATATGGCAGCCAGGGTCTCAATATGGACTCGGAAGGTGGCCATAAGAACTCCTAAACAAAACAAGATAAAACCGTCAAGTTTGTACTCGTTGGAATAGTCGTGACAAGCACTCTTGTGCTACATGGCAGCCAGGGTCTCAAGATGGAGTCGGAAGGTGGCTATAAGAACTCCTACACTAAACAAGATAAAACCATCGAGTTTGGACTCGTTGGAATAGTCGTGACAAGCACTCTTGTGCTACATGGCAGCCAGGGTCTCAAGATGGACTCGGAGGTGGAAGGGAACTACTGAACTAAACAAGATAAAACCGTTGTTTTGGGATTCGTTCGATAATCTTGTCAAGCACTCTTGTGCTACATGTAGCTGTCATGACAGCCTGTGTCTCAAAATAGAGTCTGCCGAAGGTGCCATCATACTTAAAGAGTCGGGCGAATCCCGACGCACGCGGTCCTAAACCGGGCGCTGAAGGCGCCCTCATACTTATAGAGTCGGGCGAAGCCCGACGCTCGCGGTTCTAAACCGGGCGCCGAAGGCGCCCCCGTACTTAAAGAGTCGGGCGAAGCCCGACGCACGCGGTCCTAAACCGGACGCCGAAGGCGCCCTCATACTTAAAGAGTCGGGCGAAGCCCGATGCACGCGGTCCTAAACCGGGCGAATAATAAGAATAATATATATATATCGTAATAGAAAAGCGACTTCATGGTTAAAGAGTCAGGCGAAGCCCGACGTACGCAATTACAAGACGGAAGCCGAGCCGAAAGATTTCTCATACTAAAAGAGACAAGCAAAGCCCAACCTCCGGTCAAAAGCTGGGCGCCAAAGGCACTCACATACATAAAGAGAAAAATCAAGAATAATGAAAAAAAAAATTCACGCTCGCTTCGCTCGCGGTCCTTTTCATTGTGTGTGCTGTAAATAGCTTCTTATATCAGATCGCTCAAAGAATGTAAACATTTTCGTAATCGCTTCGGTCATATCGTTCAGATTACGGGATAGTTCTAGAAAAAATTACGCTCTCACTTCGCTTGTGGTCAGTTTCATTCTGGGGTGCTGTAAATCAAACTTCTTATATCAGATCGCTCAAAGTGAAGTTATGGTATAGTCTATGAAATCTTAATAAACTACACCTTAACTAACACAGAACTATTACAGTTGCTCAGAAGAAAAATAATTAGGTATGTACAACCCGTTTTTATTGATTTTCGGTAATTTATAGTCACAGTTCTTGGTCAAATACAATTAATTTCTCTAAGAATCTAATAATGTCTTAAAAAAAATTAAAATTACTGAACTAGTTAGTTAATCACAACCATTCATAAATTTAATAAAAAAAAAGTTTTTTAAGTTAAAGCTTTATTTAATAAAATAGCTTTTAAATAGCTTTTTTTGAAATAAAAGCTTTAACTTAAAAAACTTTTTTTTATTTAATTTATTTTCTAGTTTTTAGTTGTCTAACGTAGAAATGAAAACGTAAGTGGAGCGTGCGTGAATTTTATTCGATCGTATTAATTACGTAACGTGCTTTAAGAAATGGAAAGCATTTGGAAAACAGAATTATCTAAATACTTATAACGAGCGAGCTAGCCCGAGTTTCTTAAATAGTTATTAGGATTATTTATAGATCTTATATAGGATACTTTTGTGGGCGGCCCACAACGAAAATGATCGCGAGCGAAGCGAGCGCGAAATTTTTTCCATAAATATGACGTAATCTGAACTCTAAGATCGAAGCGATTGCGAAAATATTACCATTCTTTGAGCGATCTGATATAAGAAGTTTGATTTACAGCACCCCAGAATGAAACTGACCACAAGCGAAGTGAGAGCGTAATTTTTTCTAGAATTATCACGTAATCTGAACGATATGACCGAAGCGATTACGAAAATGTTTACATTCTTTGAGCGATCTGATATAAGAAGCTATTTACAGCACACTAGAATGAAAAGGACCGCGAGCGAAGCGAGCGCGAATTTTTTTTTCATAATTCTTGATTTTTCTCTTTATGTATGAGAGTGCCTTTGGCGCCCAGCTTTTGACCGGAGGTTGAGCTTTGCTTGTCTCTTTTAGTATGAGAAATCTTTCGGCTCGGCTTCCGTCTTGTAATTGCGTACGTCGGGCTTCGCCTGACTCTTTAACCATGAAGTCGCTTTCGGAGCCCGGCTCTAGACAGTAAAGGTCGAGCTTCGCTCGACTCTTAAGTCTATTACGAGGGCGCCTTCGTCGCCCGGTTTAGGACCGCGTGCATCGGGCTTCGCCCGACTCTTTAAGTATGAGGCCCGCCTTCGGCGCCCGGTTTAGAACCGCGAGCGTCGGGCTTCGCCCAACTCTTTAAGTATGAGGGCGCCTTCGGCGTCCGGTTTAGGACCGCGTGCGTCGGACTTCGCCCGACTCTTTAAGTATGAGAGCGCCTTCGGCGCCCGGTTTAGGACCGCGTGCGTCGGGCTTCGCCCGACTCTTTAAGTATGGGGGCGCCTTCGGCGCCCGGTTTAGAACCGCGAGCGTCGGGCTTCGCCCGACTCTATATGTATGAGGGCGCCTTCGGCGCCCGGTTTAGGACCGCGTGCGTCGGGATTCGCCCGACTCTTTAAGTATGATGGCACCTTCGGCAGACTCTATTTTGAGACACTGGCTGTCATGACAGCTACATGTAGCACAAGAGTGCTTGACAAGATTATCGAACGAATCCCAAAACAACGGTTTTATCTTGTTTAGTTCAGTAGTTCCCTTCCACCTCCAAGTCCATCTTGAGACCCTGGCTGCCATGTAGCACAAGAGTGCTTGTCACGACTATTCCAACGAGTCCAAACTCGATGGTTTTATCTTGTTTAGTGTAGGAGTTCTTATAGCCACCTTCCGACTCCATCTTGAGACCCTGGCTGCCATGTAGCACAAGAGTGCTTGTCACGACTATTCCAACGAGTACAAACTTGACGGTTTTATCTAGTTTTGTTTAGGAGTTCTTATGGCCACCTTCCGAGTCCATATTGAGTCCCTGGCTGCCATGTAGCACAAAAGTGCTTGTCACAACTACTCCAACGAGTCCAAACTCGACGGTTTTATCTTGTTTAGTTTAGGAGTTCTCATAGCCACCTTCCGACTCCATCTTGAGACCCTGGCTACCATGTAGCACAAGAGTGCTTGTCACGACTATTCCAACGAGTCCAAACTCGACGGTTTTATCTTGTTTAGTTTAGTAGTTCCTATGGCCACCTTCTGACTCCATCTTGAGACCCTGGCTGCCATGTAGCACAAGAGTGCTTGTCAAGACTATTCAAACGAGTCCAAACTCGACGGTTTTATCTTGTTTAGTTTAGTAGTTCCTATGGCCACCTTCCGACTCTATCTTGAGACCCTGGCCGTCATGTAGCACAAGAGTGCTTGTCAAGACTATTAAAATGGCATAGTAATTACACTCATATCAAATTTTATCGATTAAATTAAAACTATCGGTTAAATAGAATTGGTCAGTTATTTATACAGCTGACTGTACTTATCATAACAATTCATTGACATCCAACATACATAATTATGTATTATGCAAAGCTTCAGCTCAATTTGAATTCGGGAAGTTGGTCAAACTTAGATCTAAAGTTTTGTTTCGGAATCGGGTAGTGGTTGATTCATTTTATCGCTGACTGTACTTTTTTTCCACGAGCAACTAATACTCATCAAGACCTTTCTAAAAACCCCAAACATAGTAAGTTTACGCTATTTTATCACAGAGTACTCATAAGCATCTCCAGTCTCCATCATCAGATCAGCTTCAAGTTACCATAATATTGCATTGTCATCGGGTTTTGATATGTGTGCCAAGTTTCAGCTTAATCAGAAATCGGGAAGTGGGCCAAATTTAACTTCTACGTTTTGATGGACACTAACATACTAACAAGTGAAGTAGAATAAAAGCTTTTAAAAAATGCTATTTTTTTACATATGTCGTGAGATACCTGACAGTAACTTTTTTATTATTCTTAAGGCTCTATCAAAGTTATGAATTAATTTATTAAATACGAAAAAGAAATATACTTTTTCCATTTTCACCAAGAGCAAAATAACAGTTAGCTTTTGTTATAATTGGCCTAATATTCTGTCTAATTTTACTGAAATAAAAAAAATCACGGTGTATATTTAGAAATACATCGCCATTTCCTCAAGCCGTGAACAAAACACATGTTACATAGGCATGTTTGTACAGCGGATTAATTACTCGCACACTTGACGCTTTTACGATAATAATGCCGCCGACGTTTTATGGTTTGCTTGTAATAAAACACAGTGTGCGCCGTGTGCGGTGGCTTACCGCCGAGTTATAATCTGGTACCGTAGCCGAATGGATTTTCTGCGACGCGAAACGAAAACGAAACGCCGCGAAAGGTAGTCTGGCTCTATCGTGCCAATACGCACGAGCGATAGAGATAGATATCTACGAGCGTTTCGTTTCGTGAGCGTTTGTGCCATTCGGCTACGTACCACCTTATATGTATAGGAAAAGCTACAGTGAATTCACCTTTACTTGTCCAATCATGTAAACAAACACTGCTGGAAAACATTATTTCACTTTTCTCTGGAATCACACATTAATCATCACTTAAAATGTTATTATATATTTAAAGACACCCACAAAGTATTGAAAACAATCAGAAAATCACTCAAAAATATCATTTTTATCATACGAGCGGATGACATCAAAAACTCCTGACATTACAAAGTCTATTATTGCCAATGAATCGTAATGTTGGGATTACAACTTACCGTTATTACATCATTTTATCGCCATTTCCAATCACTAGTAATTGTCTTTGACCATATTTGACGTTTCTTTTGTTTACATGATTGGACAAGTAAAGATGAATTCACTGTACCAGACGGAAAATTTCGGAGTACATAATATCTTTAGTACTGCAGTACAGTATAATAAAGATTAGGTACGTTTTTGAGCTGACAATCACAATGATTACCAATGAGGAGGCACACTCAAAGATTATGACAGATGGCGCTAATACCTTATTAGTCCATTGCACAGATAAAGAATTTCATACGTGAGAGCGAGAAGATTTTTTTTTTTTCATTCTCTCACATATGAATGACAGTGACACGCCTAGGCACTTGCACAGGGGTGCGTATCGAGCGATATAACTTTTTTTGATATATTTTTAGTCGTTATAACGATCATTTGATATAATTATTGAATCATATAAGAACAAATAATATACTAACAAATTGTATAATTCTTATTTAATATAATGATAATTTTTTAGAAAAACATGTATTATAACATACTTTTAGTATAATGCTTATTTCCGATAATAAGTAAATTGTATAACACAAATTAATTAATTCTAAAGCACAGTGAGAATAAAAAAAGTTGTACAATAAATTAGATCCATCATTTACCAGAAAAGTAGATTAGCTTAGAACTGTGCCCCCTACACACAACGCGCTGCTTCCAGAAAAATAGGTTAGGTTAGGTTAGAACTGTGACCCTTAAACACATCTACTGTCAGAAAAGTAGGTTAGGTTAGGTTAGAACTGTGATCCCTGAAAAAAAGAATAAAATTAATTCATGAAATGTTTTATACTGTTTGCTAGTTATATTATACTAGTCGTATATCAATAGATAGTTATACCATATAGCGGTTATTATAAATAAATGTTATACGAAATAATGATTATACAAAATAAAAGTAGATCTTTTGTGGTTATACCAAATGTTAATTATGTCAAATGAGTGATTATATCCTTTAAAAATATACCAAATGTTGTTATATCAAATGTTACTATACCAAAAAAAGTTATACCAATCATTACACACCCCTTGCACAGGCGCCGCCTGGCGGGATAAAATGTCAGTGTCCCTCCTCATTATTACAAGATTTTTCACTATTTCATGTATGGAGTATTGCAGCCACCAGTGGGAGGGCTCAGTTAAATACCAACTTGCCGCTTTAGACTCAGTGGAGTGTAGAGCTAGGAGGCCGGTTTTCATCCTTATTTGGTAGATATTCCGCGAATTCGCACGAAGCGTTTTGCTTCTTCTTTTCTTATGCGCACTGCCAACGAGTGAAATTCTTTGCCGGCGGCCATATTTCCGAGCTCATATAACCCGGCAACCTTCAAAACAAGGGTGAACAGGCCCCGTAGCCGAATGGCATTTCTCCGACGCCAAACGAAAGCGATACGCCGCTGGCTCTGTCGCGCCAATACGCAAGCGCGATAGAGATAGATATCTACTAGCGCTTCGTTTCGTGAGCGTTTCGGAGCGATTGTGCCATTCGGCTAGCCACCCAGGCATCTTCTGGACGAACTCGCTCCATCGTAGGCCACGTCTTTGCCTTTGGCTAGTCTGTGGCCAAGAGTAAGCCCATTAATAATACGTATTTAATAAAAAAAAAAAGAGTTTCTATTTATGAAACTGTAATTTCGGTACAGCTGCATGTATTGGCAGGGTGCAAAGCGGGTGGAGGGGGTAGCTAAAACGATCATAGCGCGTGATAGCGCTCACTGCGGCCAAAATTGACATTTTTGTCGCTGACTTACGCTGTCAAATCCATATTGCAGTAAACATTTTCATAGCGTTTTTGAGATAGGTAAATTTAATATGGGCCTAGTAAAATTTATTATGGTAAATTGTAATAACTCCAAGGAAAATAGCGGCTAAATTCTAGCAATTTCCAAGACCGTGGTGGAAACGAAACCACCGTTTAAGTGGATGATTGCCGTAAGAAGAAAAGTGCCATCTAATCTCTGAAGTTTTACTTATAGTGCGGTACTTATAGTATTGAATTGAATTTACGGTGAATTTGTAGTGCAAACTTTATTGGAGGTGGTTCACCCTGTTGTGGCATAATTTTTTTATGAATAATTCTATTGTGCATAATCGATTTAGTCATAATTGGCTTTGTGCATAAACTGCTATGGCATAGTCAAGTTTAGCATAATCTGTTTAGGCAGATTGTGATTTGTCTGAATATTCATTGTACATAAATTTGGTGCTCCGAATCATTT
Organism: Leguminivora glycinivorella; assembly: GCF_023078275.1. Classification (NCBI taxonomy): domain Eukaryota; kingdom Metazoa; phylum Arthropoda; class Insecta; order Lepidoptera; family Tortricidae; genus Leguminivora; species Leguminivora glycinivorella. The sequence continues at coordinate 1,101,687 of NW_025952831.1, forward strand.
TTACGCATAAATTTTATGTGCATAAACTTAGTGTTCCGATTCAATGTTTTGCCGAATTTATTTTGGCATAACATCAGGTAAACGCAGCTATTAACGCCCCTCTTAAGGCAATTTTTCAATCAATCGTTATTTTTAAGTATACAGATTGCCCTAAAATATTGTTTTTTAATTTTATATGCTAATTAAATGTTTTTGAAAGATAAATATTAAGTTACCTGTGCATAAATCGTAGATTTAGGTGTAAAAAACATAATATAAAGTTGAAAAGTCGAATGTTACTATTACCGCCCCATAATAATGGACGTGAGGCTATTAACGATTTTTAAGCAGCTATTTCCGACCCTATGTGAAAGAAGGTATTTGTAGCTGTAGCTGTGTAACCTTTATAGCTGTAGGTGGCATAGTAACTCAATTTTATACCTGTTATACCTACCTATGGATAAATAGCTTATTTTTCACGTTTAAAACATACTGTAAGAGTGGGTAAGTGAAACAACGGGGCAACTAAAACACTTAAATATATCTCCCATGCAATCATTTCAATAAGCTGTACAAAAAATCTATCATAATGAAATTGTCAAAACAAATTAATATTAATTAAAATATTTGCTTGCATATAAATTATTATATTCAATTCTTAAGAATTCTTTTTTTGTTTTTGTTTCGTAACATTGTACTTCGAATCAACTTATTTAATTCCATATTTTCAGGAAAAAGTGATTGATTGTATATTTTTTAATGAAATGTTGTTGTTGTTGTTAACGATTCCTATGAGACGGTAATAAAATTTCTAAGTACGGACGGAAAATCTATTACCGACTTATAAAAAAAATATGTTTTATTTATTTTATTGGCCTTCCATTTATAAAACCGTTTGCTATTTTCCTACATTTTAGATAAGAAGCACATATACGTGGTCTTAAATAATAAAAACTTATCATTAACTTTGGTGTTTTCAACATAGTTGCTTCGAAAATATTAGAACTTTCGTCAACTTTACGACACCAGAAAAAGAAAATTAGATGACAAAGTGTAGGTCGCTAATAGTTTTTTCATAAGATTAGCCTGTTTGGATTTGTACAAGCCCATAAAAACACTTCTCTTGATATGATATAATAACATAAAAGAAAGAAAAACTAAACATAACGTTGATGTTATTGCCGACTCACGGGTCGTTGATAGCTGCTACAACTAGAAACGGTGAAGCTATCACCGCTTTGTTTTAATTTCATGTTTTACGGTTGTAAATAACTTTTTTCTTGTACATTCTCATATAAAATTAAAAGTTTATAATTAAGTAAATACATTTTGTATGAAAAGATAAATCACAGTACTCAATTTTTCAAATAAATGTCTTAACAAGATATGGCACTTGCTTACTTGAAAGCATAAGCGTTACTATGAGATGATCTGCGTTCTCGCCACTTGGGCATTTATTGGAGTAAATTTTACTTTTATCGAAGTACCCCTCAAAGTAATGTAAATAAATGTACTCGATACTCAAGAAACCGTGCTTGCAGAAGATCATCTACCCACTACTGCAATATTTCTGGCAAACGCAATATATCGAATTAATAAAAATAAGCGCGTTACAAAACACGGAGAAACTAAAAAGCAAAAAATAATAAACCTTTGAATTCAGATTTCTTATCGTATTGCAATAATCTAAACATCCAAATTATAAACAAATCAATTATTTTTGTAGTCGGTACCAGACCTGTTCGTCGCCTTGCTATTGCCTGTTTGCCCCACCCAACCATACGCAGGCTGGTACCGACTCCAAAAATAATTGATTTGTTTATAATTTGGATGTTTAGATTATTGCAATACGATAAGAAATCTGAATTCAAAGGTTTATTATTTTTTGCTTTTTAGTTTCTCCGTGTTTTGTAACGCGCTTATTTTTGAAGGCGGTTTTATTTTTTGTTAAAAAGTTTATTTATTTATTGATTTTTAGTGGTTCCTATTGATATTATATGTATCAGTCCGAATATATGCACACTAGTGAAAGAATTATCCTTTAACTCCTAACCATTGAGGAGTTGACCTTCCATCATCAGCTCAGCCACATAAAATTATTACCATCAGGCGTAAATACTGGTGTACCTTTCAAAAATACACTAAAAACATTACATGTGCGTATAACATTTGAAGAGTTCCCTCGATTTCTCCAGGATCCCATCATCAGACCCCGACTTGGTGCCAATGGGACCATCTCGGGGTTATACCCGTACGATCAAAAAAAAAATTTTGAAAATCGGTCCACAATTCTCGGAGATATCGAGTAACATACATACAAAAAAATAAAAAAAAAAAAACATTCAGTCGAATTGAGAACCTCCTCCTTTTTTGAAGTCGGTTAAAAATAGATCGGTAATACCTTCCGATTTTCGATGGGGCGTTAATAGCTGCGTTTACCTTAGGTCGAATCTTACCATTATACATTCTTTTGTATATAATTAAAAAAACCGGCCAAGAGCGTGTCGGGCCACGCTCAGTGTAGGGTTCCGTAGTTTTCCGTATTTTTCTCAAAAACTACTGAACTTATCAAGTTCAAAACAATTTTCCTAGAAAGTCTTTATAAAGTTCTACTTTTGTGATTTTTTTCATATTTTTTAAACATACGGTTCAAAAGTTAGAGGGGGGGGGACGCACTTTTTTTTCCTTTAGGAGCGATTATTTCCGAAAATACTAATATTATCAAAAAACCATCTTAGTAAACCCTTATTCATTTTTAAATACCTATCCAACAATATATCACACGTTGGGGTTGGAATGAAAAAAATATCAGCCCCCACTTTACATGTAGGGGGGGTACCCTAATAAAACATTTTTTTCCAGTTTTTATTTTTGCACTTTGTTGGCGTGATTGAAATACATATTGGTACCAAATTTCAGCTTTCTAGTGCTAACGGTTACTGAGATTATCCGCGGACGGACGGACGGACGGACGGACGGACAGACAGACATGGCGAAACTATAAGGGTTCCTAGTTGACTACGGAACCCTAAAAATGGTTACTACCAATATTACAACATTATTGGAGCAATAACGATCTAATTCGTCTTTGCTCAGTAATTATCAGGTTAAAATTATAAACGTTATTGTTTTATTTTTGTTTCACTTTTACCTAGTAGTGCGTTTTTGTTGTGGTCGCAGTTGTAACCTAAAACCTAACCCACTTTTTCCTAGCGGTAATTTTCTGTTGTGGTCGCAGTTCTAACCTAACCTAACCCACTTTTCCCTAGTGGTGCTTTTCTGTTGTGGTCGCAGTTCTAACCTAACCTAACCCATTTTTCCCTAGCGGTGCTTTTCTGTTGAGGTCGCAGTGCTAACCTAACCTAACCCATTTTTCCCTAGCGGTGCGTGTTTGTTGTGGTCGCAGTTCTAACCTAACTTTTCCCTTTACACCCCTTAATACTTTTCCCTAGCGGTGCTTTTCTGTAATAGTCGCATCTCTAACCTAACCTAACCCACTTTTCTGGAGCAGTGAGTATCTGTAAAGTTCGAAATTCTAACCTAGTGTAACCATTTTTCCCTAAAAGCGCATTTCTGCTTAACGAATAATGTATGCGAAATAAGTTTCGGATAATGGGATGTATGCCAAAAATATTTATGCTCATCCAATTTCTTCCTAATGACACTCAGCAAAATAATATTCGAAGTATCGTGCATTATACCAAACAATGTTTATGCTACATTAACATTCGGCAAAAATCGATTATATGCCAAATCTGTTATGACAAAAGCGTTTCGGACAAATAAAGTTATGCCACATAGAAGGAACCCATTGGAGGTAGAAAAGCCGACGTGGAAGCCAATTCCAGTTATGTTCCAAAATCATTTGAGTTGTTTCCTCATGTGTGCTCCTGTGTACAAATCGAGACGGATTGACGAAAATGAGTAAATATCGAGGTTTCAATGGGACAAAGGAGCACGAGAACAATAGAAGCAGAAGCAGAAGCAGTCCATCCACTGAAGGCTTATCACATTTTAAATAAAATTCCTGAGAACTTATTTCATCGCACTGATGATTACATATTTGATGTAATATCTGGTAAACCTCCAACATTTTCAAGTAAATGAAACAAGTTTTTCTAATGTATATTATGATTAAAAGTTATTATAAGTAGAATTTGTTTTTATTTTACAATAAACCCTACAGGGTACACCCTGTAAATGATATTTATAATACCTACAATTAGCCTATGAAAATGACCATAGCAGTGAACAGTGAACTGATCAACAATTTCAAAAATTGTGATCAACAATTTCAAAAACCAATGATTTATTTATACTTTATTGCGCATAAGTAGGTACAAATGCCAAATCATGGTATTAGTTCTGTTGTCACAGCGGACCCCAGCCTCCCATGAGCCGCGTCAAATGCCGGGATAACGCAAGAAGGATGATGAAGTACAAATGGTGGAATAATGTCTTCAATCTCTAGAAAATGCCCAGCCAGCACCAATTTCTTGCCTTTATTCATCGTCTCCGGTTGGAAAATGATTTCGTGGGTGATGGCACGGAACACCGTTTTAGTCACCAGTTTGCTAATATCTCACTGAAAACAACAAGTTTAATGTTATTTATTGGCGATAATGTTATAACCACCATCGTCCAAAATTGTCTAATGAGTGAGATATGACTGGTCGACTGTTCACGTTTTTGACAGGCGGTAACTGAGAGGTAACCGAGAGCGGGTGGGCGCGGCGGCACTTTCAGCGGGGAGCGGGAGTGGCCATACTGTACGATAGTACTCTTTATTATACTGTGCCCGTGCTGAGAGATGGTACTGTGACTACACATTTTACTTGGCAGTGTAACTCTAGATATACTCAATCCTCATTGGTAACCAAGTACCAAGTTGCTACTTACGCTAGTTACGCTACTTATGTTTGTAGGTAAGTAGGCATAATATAATGACGTCATATGCGATTAAAATCGATTAATCTTGTCGGATGTCGGTCGTCACGCCCACTCCGCTTGAGCGGTTTATTTGGTCAAGTGGGCTTTCGACGGGGGAGTTAAGGGGCTGACAGCTCTCAATGACCTTGATCTGGTGCTTAAGGGGCAAACTATTGAACAAATGGGCACGGGTTTTCGGTAGAAAACATGTAGTTTCATTGAGATAAGAACATAAAAAAAAACGGACAAAATTTGTAAAAAAAGGACAAACTACGGATTTAAAAAGGTTTATTTGTGAAACATAACTCGTTGGTATTTTATGTATGAATGTTTTGAAATTATGATTCACAGACAGTATTGGCAATTATTTTCTATCAAGCCGATTTCATCCAATCATGGTTCGTGCGCGTCTGCATTAGATATTTGAAAATATAATAAATATTTGTTTCATCACTAATTCGAATAGTTTTGTATTAAAAAACTAGGTACCCAACCTTTGGTTTACTGGTGAACCATTTCTTTATTAAGGTTACATAAATGAAATTTTTTTGACAGGATTATACGAAAGGTCAATACCAAAGCAACATCATTTCAAGGTTATTAGGAACTGTCAGCCTCACAAAATTAGATTTAGATAGAAGAAACAAGTTCAGCATTAGTATGATAAACCGAGCGTGTCAGATTTTGTGTTAAATATGTCTCAGGCCCTTGAGTGTTCATAATTTTTGTGATGTTGTAATTAAATAGGCAGGCATTTTTAATGTTTTTGTTGACTTCAACTTACAAAAATTGACGCCCGAAAGCTGCAAGCTGCGATTAAAAACGGACAACTTCAGTGGATTTTACTGAGTTCATTTAAAATAAATAAATATTATAGGACATTCTTACCCAGATTGACTGAGGCCCACGGTAAGCTCAAGAAGGCTTGTGTTGTGGGTACTCAGACAACGATATATATAATATGTATAAATACTTATATACATAGAAAATTGTTAATTAAAAAATAACTAACAAAACTATACTTTTCACATATAAAAAATCTTAATCAGCATGTTATACGCTTTCAACGGACACCTCATTTTTCAAAATTGGATAAGGGGTTCTAGACAAATTGGCAAAAAATTGAAACCCGGGACCGCGATCTTTGTGACGTCATAGTTAACCCCCCCACAGTCTGAGAATGCGACAAGTCATTATTTCGTACTCAGTAAAGTCTACCGATCACAACGATACCACTTGTCAGCAGTATACTCTCCAGTCACATCAACTTCAAAACTAGACGACTTTTTTCAATTCCGCCGCCTTACTATCTTGGCAAATAAGGGGTTGACAGAAAACGAAACTGTGACATTGTGGGGATTATTTATTTAATAAATTTAATTTACTTAATCGTTGGCATTGGTAGGCGAGTAAAGTTGGTTTTGTGTCACGCGGACGGCCCAAAATGCCCAAATGTGCGACACAAAACGCCGCCTACGGCACCAGCCGGTGTATCATGCTTCCAATTTTATCACTTATCCACGTGGATAAGACATCTGTCACTCTCACACTGACATACTTGCCAAAGCGTGACGGATACTTTATCCCCGTGGATAAGTGATAAAATTGGAAGGATAATTCGCCGGCTGGCCCCGTAGCCGAATGGCTATAGCTATATAGCTAAGAGCGATAGAGATAGATATCTACTAGCGTTTGTGCCATTCGGCTACGCACCCAGGGTGGCTAGCCGAATGGCACAATCGCTCACGAAACGCTCACGAAACGAAGCGCTAGTAGATATCTATCTCTATCGCGCTTGCGTATTGGCGCGACAGAGCCCAGGGGCCTGGCCCCGTAGCCGAATGGCATTTCTCCGACGCCAAACGAAAGCGATACGCCGCTGGCTCTGTCGCGCCAATACGCAAGCGCGATAGAGATAGATATCTACTAGCGCTTCGTTTCGTGAGCGTTTCGTGAGCGATTGTGCCATTCGGCTAGCCACCCAGTAAGAAAAACTGTCGCACGAAACGGAGTTTTCTGAAAACTGATTAATATTCAATAAAACTCAAGGACGCTTAAAATCCTGTCCATCTACGTAGTACTAAATTAATGGATCATACCTTTTTAAAACGCTGTTTGTGATCCTATGTTCCGATAAAAAAGCAGATTATATTTAATAGAGGATATTCATTCACAAGGACTATTAACATCCCATCAAAATCGTATTCATCCAATTATTGGTTCCCTTGAGTAAGGTTTGTCATTTAGAATTCTACTCAATTTGTACTTGTCTTGCATGTGTGGTTCTATGGCTGAAGGGTCCTGTGTTTTGTTTGTGTATGTTTCATCACTAGTATTACTAATCCTTATATAACCACAAAATTAAAATTTTGAAAAAACCCCCGACCGCGACATAGTGGACCGATTTTCATGAAACATGGCTAAGAACACTCCCGACTAACTCAGCTTTCAGACAAAAAAACTAAATCTAAATAGGTTTATCCGTTCGGGAGCTACGATGCCACAGACAGACACACACACACACAGACAGACAAACAGACAGACAGACAGACACGTCAAACTTATAACACCCCTTCGTTTTTGCGTCGGGGGTTAAAAACAAAAACCAAATAATCGATGGAATCAGGCGTTACTTTGACGAAATCCATGTTACGCCGTGTCTTGCGTGGGCGACGGTCGCGCGACCGTCGCCGTCGCGTCTCATACTTCCATATCGATAAGGTTTGGTTTCGTATGCGTCGCATCGCCGTCGCGCGACCATCGCGCGACCGTCGCCCACGCAAGCCACGGCGTTAGTCAAAATCTAGAACAATCTTTTGCTAATTGACGAATCAGTGTGCGTAGCCGAATGCACAAACGCTCACGAAACGCTCACGATAATATCTCTTTCGTAGTTATCTATCTCTATCGCTCTTGCTTATTGGCGCGACAGAGCCAGACTACCTTTCGCGGAGTTTCGTTTTCGTTTCGCGTCGCAGAAATGCCATTCGGCTACGGCTAAAACGACGGGGTGTTATAAGTTTGACGTGTCGGTTTGACGTGTCTGTCTGTCTATCTGTCTGCCTGTCTGCCTGTCTGTCTGTCTGTCTGTCGGTCTGTCTGTCTGTTTGCCTGTCTGTCTGTCTGTCTGTGTGTGTGTGTGACTGTCTGTGGCATCATAGGTCCCGAACAGATGAACCGATTTAGATTTTTTTTTTTGTCTGAAAGCTTAGTTAGTCGGGAGTGTTCTTCGCCATGTTTCATCAAAATCGGTCTACTATGTCGCGGTCGGGGGTTTTTTCAAAAAGTTTGATTTTGTGGTTAGGTTATTTCAAAAATTTTGTTACTTTATTTGTTAACATAAAAGTTAAAATTCCATTGAAGATCATTTTCAGAATTTGGGACACCCCAATTAGGGTAAATTGGTAACAAAAATTAACTAGCTGTCCGTTTTGCGACGACAATTAAGCATAAAATCTGTCTAAAAATTTACTTTTTTCACATTCTGAATGTAGATTATCGCTTAAAGTTTATGTAATTAACACAAAAACCATATTTTTACAGAAATTTCATTTTTATATATCGTCACAAAACTGACAGTGAGTTAATTTTTGTTAACAACTTACGCTAATTGGGGTGTCCAAAATTCTGAAAATGCTCTGGAAACAAAATATAAACGTCAATGCAATGTCCATTGGGCGGCTAGAGGTTGGACCGTTTAGGCACGGAACGCTACATGTATGTATACCTACAGTGCGTAAATCCAATACGGGTAATAAATTAAACCAGATATATGGTGTTATTCATGGACGCTTCACAAGCCTGAATTAGCCAACAATCGTTTGTCTCTGTCGTATTGGCTATTTATTTGCATATCGCATTAAACATTCACCAGTAAAATACGTTTTTATGGATGAGGGTTTTGGGAATAAAGGCGTGAAATTGTGTATTTATATTTAGTTTATTTTGTAGTTATTGTCTATTTGATGTTCAAAGTTGCTCACAAAACTAGACTAAATAAATAAATAAATATCTTACACAGATTAACTTAGTCCAAAACTAAGCAAAGCTACGCTACTATGGGCGCTAAGCGACGATATACATACTTGTATAGATAAATACATAGAAAACATCCATGACTCAGGAACAAATGTCTGTGCTCATCACACAAATAAATGCCCTTACCGGGATTCGAAACCAGGACCGCGGCTTAGATGACAGGGTCACTACCGACTGAGCCAGACCGGTCGTCAATCTTTACTTATTATGTCCAATCTGGCCCCGTAGCCGAATGGCACAAACGCTCACGAAACGCTCACGAAACGAAATGCTCGTAGATATCTATCTCTATCTCTCTTGCGTATTGGCGCGACAGAGCCAGACTACCTTTCGAGGCCTTTCGTTTTTGTTTCGCGTCGCAGAAATGCCATTCGGCTACGAGGCCTGAAGGATAGGAAGTATTGCTATCATGATTTGTCCCATCTCCAGTGACTCTTTGCTGGTACATCAGTCTTCCGTAACCATGGCTAGTGCAGCCTAACCGACACGTTGGAAAAAAGGTGAAAAATGTTATTTAATCGCATTATACCCGTAAGTGACTCTAAAAACAATATATACCTATGTAATTTTCCGTGACTTGGTTTGTATTGTTTGTATCAAGAGTGAACAGGCATCTTCTGGGCGAGCTCACTCCATCGTAGGCCACATCTTTGCCTTCGGCTAGTCCGTGGTCAAGAGGAAGCCAAATCATAATTAAAAAAAAAAAGAATGAACCTGGGAGTGATATGCAGGTGCCGTAACCAAATGGCATTTCTGTGACGCGAAACGAAAACGAAACACCGCGAAAGGTATCTCATCGAAGATCTACGAGCGTTTCGTTTCGTGAGCGTATTGTGAGCGTTTGTGCCATTCGGCTACGTAGCCAGGTGCTGATTATGCGTGTTCATACAATAATACACTAACAATAGTTACGATCCTAATCCCAATACGTCTAAGAAGTTCTAGATTCAAGGACTTACTTACTCAAAAGTAAGGATAAGGTGATTCATTGAAACGCTGCAACACGATTGGTTGATAAGTTCACATCACGCGTGCGATTGGCCGCTTAGACTGCATGTTTGTATCGCATTCATACAAAGCGGTGTTACCATATAATTGAACTAGCTTTTGCCCCCGTCTTCGCTCGCGTTAAAAAGAGACAAAAAGTAGCCTATGTCACTCTCCATCCTATCTGATCAACTATCTCCACTTAAAAAATCACGACACTTCCAACAAACAGAAGTTTGTCAAAATGTCAGGATCGAATCGTGCTATTCCATTTGACACTGTCCCTTCCGGCTATTTGGGGTTGTCAAAAAATCAAGTAATTATCTTATCCTGTTGTAGTAGCGGACGTAAAGTTGCACCAACCATAATGATTGCACCAAACCCCAGCCGAATGGAGCCGGAATCGCCCGATCGGAACCTTATCCGACCACAGACATCGCTGACATCGCTGTACTAGCAAAATTTTATTTTTTCACCATTATGCCACGTCCTTACGAACTATACAAGTCAATGTCTACTCATCACTCCTAGTATCCCTACTGGCAAGGCTGTCTTAGCAGAATATTAATTTGAACACCTTAATTAATATCCCCTGGGTAACTAGCCAGCGTCACAATTGCTTACGCTCCATAAGCGTTTCGTAGTTACATAGCTCCCGTTTCGTTCTTCAGTATTGGCGCGACAGAGCCAGACTGCGTTTCGATTGTTGGCGTCTAGCGTCAATGATTGGCTACTTTTAGTCAAATCAGCTACTTTTTAAGAACTGTCAAATCGATTTTGAACGATTTGATAATAATATGAATTCCAGATTAGTGACGTCACGGTCAACTAATTTACTTTATATATTTCTATCCGATTGTTAAATATAAATTTGATTTAAAAATAACTGTCCATGTTTGTCCTAAAATTATTGTGCTTTATTTCGTGCATGTTATAAAATATTTTATTTTAACGACAGTCAAGTTCCTTATTCAGAAATTAAGTATGTAGGATTGCGTCAATCATTTGCTTTACTAACGCCGTGGCTTGCGTGGGCGACGGTCGCGCAATGGTCGCGCGACGGCGATGCGACGCATACGAAATCAAACCAGGCCCCGTAGCCGAATGGCATTTCTCCGACGCCAAACGAAAGCGATACGCCGCTGGCTCTGTCGCGCCAATACGCATGCGCGATAGAGATAGATATCTACTAGCGCTTCGTTTCGTGAGCGTTTCGTGAGCGATTGTGCCATTCGGCTAGCCACCCTTATCGGTATGGAAGTAGACGATGCGATGAGACGCGACGGCGACGGCGACGGTCGCGCGACCGTCGCCCACGCAAGACACGGCGTAAAAGTTTAGACAAAATATTAAAAAAAACCCACTTTTTCTTTTATCATACAACTCTTTTCAATCAATTCAATTTTAATCAGTTAAACTTTAAATTGAGACCGAGCTCAAAAATGGTAACGTTTTCTGATCAGTCTCATTTGCACTCATGGGATGTTCTTTTCGGCTGTCTTTAAGCGTAAGCGAAATTATGGGTCTATGAGTTAGCTATCTCCATCACTTTTCCATATTTTCGCGACAGAGCGGCGCTCAGTTTGCGTTTCGAGTGCCACGTAGGGTCAGCGGTTGTCGTGGCTTCCTTCTGCGAAGAGATCATATCGCAGAAGGAAGAAGCAGAGAGGGAGCGAGAAGCAGCCTCAGACGCTCTTCCGCTACGACGCCGTCGGCAGGGTCGAAGGCGAAGAGCGTACGCTCGCCTCGAGCCCTAAGCCCCCGATGCCAGCGAGGGGGATCAAGCGTTTCTGCTCCCCCTCCTCATGGTGCCTTGGGCGTAAGCCCGGGCAATGCTGAAGGGCGCCATGGTGAATGACATGATGAACATACATCGATCCCAGCGCGCCCTCACGAACGGCAATGATGAAACACCATTAGTGGGTAGGAAATAAATAATAAATAAATATTATAGGACATTCTTACACAGATTGACTGAGGCCCACGGTAAGCTCAAGAAGGCTTGTGTCGTGGGTACTCAGACAACGATATATATAATATACAAATACATATATACATAGAAAACATCCATGACTCAGGAACAAATATCTGTGCTCATCACACAAATAAATGCTCTTACCAGGATTCGAACCCAGGACCGCGGCGTAGCAGGCAGGGTCACTACCGACTGCGCCAGACCGGTCGTCAGAAAGAAACGGCGAGTTCCACACATCGTGCGTAATTGCATTCCCACTCCGTCAAAAAAAGGTCAATGGTTGTCACTTCCACTAGGCCGGCTGTGGTAGCGCGACAGAGACAGACTGCGTTTCGATCGAAACATAGCGTTAACGATTGTCACTTCAGCTAGACTAATATTCATGTAACAACGAAACTTGTAAACGTGTTTAAGACAATTTCAACTTAGACAGTTGATGTTCTAAAGATAATGAGTTTGTTCTCTTTAACAGCTCGCACTCTTAAAACGACACCGACCTAACTCTGATACAAATCTGTATTCAGTTAGGTCGGTTTCATTCAACACTGATCTGCGTAAAGCCGTAAGTTTCTGTATTGTCATCTAGTAATGTGTTTACGAAAGCTAATATTAACGTATAAATTAAGGTAAAACATTAGACTACAAAAAACATATCTTATACTTTTAAACGAGCAATTCTTGTATATTTATTTATTTATTTATTTATTTATTTATATATATATATATTTATTTACACTGACGATCTCGGAAACCGCTCTAACGATTTCGCAGAAATTTGTTATGTGGGGGTTTTTGGGGGTGAAAAATCGGTCTAACTTATCCTTAGGTCCCGGAAAACGCGAATTTTCGAGTTTTCATGCGTTTTTCTTCGCGCGCCATCTCGTGTGCAGTAGTTGTACTGTTAAGACAGAATTCTTTCGGTCGATGTAAGTACTATTTATTGCAAACACTAGATGGCGACACAGGTCAAGGCTAAAACGAATAGAAAATACACTATTTGAGTTTTTGTGGCGAAATGCGCGCCATCTCGTGTGGAGTAGTTGTGTTGTTAAGGCTGAGAATTCTTTCGCTCGATGTAGGTACTATTCATTTTTGAACTAGATGGCGACACATGTCAAGGATACGAAACAGAACCGAGCGAAGCTCGGTTGCCCAGATATTTGAATTTATTTGTGAAATTAAGGGGTGGGGAGCATTGAGCACTAATTTTAAAGGGAGGTTTAGGCATGCCCAATGCTCCTGCCACTATTGTTTGTTTCGGCAATCGCTGTAAAAAGTAAGTTCTGTTAAAAGAAAATTATTTCGACGGGTTTAAAATGCATGTAAATATTCAATTTGAATACTAAATACTTTTGATGTTTTATTATTGTTTGTGTTACTAATTATATTATTTTTTCTAGAAAAATGCCGTTTGAATTTAAAAAGAAAAATAAGCGACGCGAAATCCCAAAAGAAATAATATTACGTGCCATAGAAGAAATTACAAAGGGAGCAAAAATTAAAGCGACTACAAATAAATACGACATACCTAGATCAAATCTCCAAAGATATTTAAAACTAGGCACTGTAAAAGATGTTTCTTCTAAATTCATATCTTGCCAAATATTCGCTGAAGATGAAGAAGCAAAACTGTCAGAGTACCTCATAACATCTTCTAAATTGAATTATGGACTTTCAAAAGTGCAAACGCGTCAGTTGGCTTATGACTATGCATGTGCAATAAATAAAAAAATACCAGTAAGAATACTGAATATTGAGTACTAAATCTTTAGTATTTTTTTGTTTCGAGTACTTATAGTTTGAAACAGTTGATTGTTTGTTGATTTTATTGCAAGTTTTTATTTTTTTTATATATACAACGTCGGTGGCAAACAAGTATACGGTCCGCCTGATGTAAAGCGGTCACCGTAACCTATGGACGCCTGCGACTCAAACAGTGTCACATGCGCGTTGCCACCCCATTAGAAACTTGTACACTCCCTTTTGCTGTGTTAAGTACACAGCAAAAAGGAGTGTACAAGTTCCAAGGAGGGTTCGGGTTGCCGACGACTCAAAGGACAATAGACGGAACAAGTTAGTTCCGTAAGTCCTCCCGTCATCAGCACACCGCACCCTCGTTGAGCTCTGGCAGCCTTACTCACCGGCAGGAACACAACACTATATGATTATATTATTGAATATTCAAGTAATTTACCATTAAGTGGCCTATTTAATACAGTGCGCAAACCTCCCATTGAGGTGTCCAAACCTCCCGACCATTGGGAGGTCTGGGCACTTTTGACAGTATTCAGAAAATCTCTTGCAATTTTGAGACTGATTATAATTGTATAAGTGTTCTTCGTTATAATTGAAGCCAAATATATGTGCTACTAATATAAGGAGTAAAAAACGGCCAAGAGCGTGTCGGGCCACGCTCAGTGTAGGGTTCCGTAGTTTTCCGTATTTTTCTCCAAAACTACTAAACCTATCAACTTCAAAACAATTTTCCTAGAAAGTCTTTATAAAGTTCTACTTTCGTGATTTTTTTCATTATTTTTAAACATATGGTTCAAAAGTTAGAGGGGGGGGACGCACTTTTTTTTCCTTTAGGAGCGATTATTTCCGAAAATATTAATATTATCAAAAAACGATCTTAGTAAACCCTAATTTATTTTTAAATACCTATCCAACAATATATCACACGTTGGGGTTGGAATGAAAAAAAATATCAGCCCCCACTTTACATGTAGGGGGGGTACCCTAATAAAACATTTTTTTCCATTTTTTTATTTTTGCACTTTGTTGGCGTGATTGATATACATATTGGTACCAAATTTCAGCTTTCTAGTGCTAACGGTTACTGAGATTATCCGCGGACGGACGGACGGACGGACGGACGGACGGACGGACGGACGGACGGACGGACGGACGGACAGACAGACATGGCGAAACTATAAAGGTTCCTAGTTGACTACGGAACCCTAAAAAGTTGATTTTGTTAAAAAATTGCATTTTTATTAAGGCTTAAGTAAAAAAGTGCCCAATGCTCCCCTATCTCCCCTACTTCCCGATTTGTACTCGGTTTTAGTTTTAAACACATGTATAAAGGCTATTCACATACCAGCTCATAGCAAATTGTAGGCATCATCAGTGTAGTTATGATAGTATTTAATAGGTGGCGCTAAAAAATCTATGTACGAACCTTAGTACCTATTATTATAAATATTATAGGACATTCTTACACAGGTTGACTGAGGCCCACGGTAAGCTCAAGAAGGCTTGTGTTGTGGGTACTCAGACAACGATATATTTAATATATAAATACTTATATACATAGAAAACATCCATGACTCAGGAACAAATATCTGTGCTCATCACACAAATAAATGCCCTTACCGGGACTCGAACCCGGCGCAGCAGGCAGGGATGAATTTATTAGTGTGAGAGACCCTTAAGAATAACACTCAAGTTAGTGTCAAGTGATTGGCGGCACATGTCAAAACAAATAACATTAGGAATTGGTAAAAGCTGTCGCACAGATGTTCAGTAATAATCTTTATTTTTGGTTAACATCTCGATAACCCTAAGAGTTAAGACGCTAGTTTCTTAGAGAAATTAATTGTATTTGATCTAAAGACACTTCCCTTAAAGTTAACGGAATTCAATAAAAACAGGGTGTATAAATATACCTTGGTGTAAGGATGGATTCTCCCAATATTTATTTACTTCACCGGAAAATCTCAACGGAATTTCTCCATGCGTTTCTCAAAGTTTAAACTATTAGGAGAAAGGGTATAGCGAAGTTTAGATGGAGGTTCCGCTGTCATGACAGTTGCCAGTTTTGCCCGCTTGCGGCTTCGCAGTTCTAGGCTAAAGTTTACCATTCCGGTGGGGAAATGCAGAAATGGAAAATGTTACTGTCCGTTTGACCATAGATTAATACGAAGATCATACCATCCCATACATTATAACCGACCGCGACGTAGTAAACCGATTTTCATGAGACATGGCTAAGAACACTCCCGATTAACTCAGACTTCAGACAAAAAAACTAAATCTAAATCGGTTCATCCGTTCGGGAGCTACGATGCCACAGACAGACACACACACACAGACAGACAGACAAACAGACACACACAGACAGACACGTCAAACTTATAACACCCCGTCGTTTTTGCGTCGGGGGTTAAAAAATGTATTGTAACTTTCGATTATATTTGTAGATGGCGTTAAGTGTCACTTTTGATATAGATTCATGGCTCGAAAGTGACACTTTACGCCAATCTACAAATAATCGATGGCAACAAGGCTTTTTTTGTGGAGCCATCTATGCGTGGTGTAGTGTATGCGCGTTCTTAGGCGGTCGCATCTTAATGTATGGGAGGGTATGGTCTTCTTATATTTAATCTATGGTTTGACAAAACGAGGTTGTCAACTATACGAGTCTTGATACTTGTACTTAGTCGGTCCTAAAGTTCTGTCACAAATGCTTTAACTGATAAAATTGTATATAAAGGTTTTTATTCAATAAAAAATACATGATATCAAAACCTGTTTTATACTTATTAAAATGTGATATAAACGATCGAAAATGTAGATCGTGATTTTTAAGAATCCTTGATTACTTTGAGTTTGTCGATAGACGTCAGCACGCGGAAAAATAGACTTCGCAAAAGGAAGAAAAAAACATTGTTACATTAGCCAAATAAAATAATATTTTTTTTAGTATGAGTTCTCTGAATTTGGGCATATTGAATTACTGGTATTTCATTTTCCTAGAAATCTTTAAGTCTGCTAGTAACCTTTAGAACTTGGGTACTTTTCAGTAAAACGCTTAGATTTCACAATCATCAACGGGAATGTGCAACAAAACGTTGTACAGTAGCAATATTGTCCATTTAATTCACAAAAATCATATACAAACTTAGGGCCGGTTGCACCAAACCGTCTGTCTCCGTTAAAGCGTTCGTTAAATTTTATTCTATGGGAAGTTCCATAGACATCTGCTGCGTGACGATGATTTAAGAGGATACGATACCGAAGCACGAATTCAAATTTGAGATTTTTAGGTCTTTATCGCCGTCGCGCTGACGGGGGTGGCACCCACAGAGAGGCCCTGTGCGTGCGCGGCGTGGCGCACGCGAACACATCGCCGTCGCCTGACGGGGGTGGCACCCACGCCGTCGGCGCGTACGCCGTCGGCGCAAGTACTTACTCGCGCTCAAGCGCTCTCTATATTTGTCTAGTTTCGGACTTCTGATGCATAATGTTTTGGACTCCGTGAAGATATTAAGTGTACTGATTTGATTAAAATGCAAATTGTAATGTTTTAAGGAATGGTAGAAACAATTCCTTATCTTATACATAATGTGATTATCTTAAAAGATGATTTCTTTTAAGATAGTCACATTGTTAGCGAAATAAAGTTATTCGGTATGTAAAAAGCTAAAACCTTTTCGATTTCAAAGAGAAGCCATATTATAGGAGTAGGTACGTACAATCAACCAATTAATCTGAATCCTAGGTCATAGGCCAATCTAGACCCTTTCACAGTAAAAGTAAAACTGACTTCTGTAGCAAATAAAGGACGGTGTCAATACGACAGGGTTCTAGAGTGGCCTAGGATTCTACATAATTGGTTGACAGTATCTACCTACCACATGTTTGACAGAAGTGACAGCGTAGGAAAATTTAACTAGGTAACAATTTGGTACCTATTATACTTACCAGACACCGGATTATGTTCCAAGGTAATTAGAACTTTTTAGCAGAATTCTAACAAAAAATCAGCCAAACAAAATCTTATTGCATATGAAGCATAAGGACCTTTTTCAGATGGAAAGCTACATATGCATCTTATATTTCTAATTTTCTAGGGTTGTGTATACATATTACCTACCTAGCATTAGAAATACAAGGCTTAGCACAGAACAAGACCAACCATAAAAATGCTTAACTAATTTGCCAGCTAAATTTAAACCTAGGTATCGGTACTTAAACGTATAGATACTTTTGATATTTTTATTATTTAAAACTTATTTATACTTACATATCAGCATTTCTGTTACCATAGAATTAAAACGTATATAACACTCATTTCATCTACCAACTAAGGGCATCTGTAATCTACATACAAATAAGGCCCGGTTAAAAGTCTCGAAATGTTATGTACATTTTATAATTAGATAAGTGTAAATGGGTCAAAAAATTGGGTTCATGTGCAATTGTGCATTAAGTAGGTGCACTTTTCCCAAATTGCTGCATGTATGAAATAAGGCCCATCAGTAACTTAACAAAAAATAAGGTATTTCTTACATACCGAATTAAGCGTAATTGTGTCGCTTAACTTCAAACCTGGATAAATCCATTCTGCTACAAGGTTAATATATATTTTTTATATATTCAATCTTAAAGCAGAATGGATTTAAGTACCCAAGTTTGAAACTAAGCGACACAATTGATAGTATGTATCTAGGAGATAATATTTTCTTTACAAAATCGTATTATTCAAGAGCGCTATGATAAACGCACGTCGAAATAAAGTAAAATTGACAATATTTACCGATGAGATTGTGCTCTGTGTGTAATGGTAAACATTAATAATATGAAAAGTAATTGTTTCAGTCAGAGCATCTTCACTCGTCAATTTCGTCTTACTCTTTAGTTGTGAAACATGGGTGACAAAGGACGGTCGCCGGAAGAAAAAGAATAAAAATATATGGATACCTATATATATTATAATATTTATCCCGTAGGACAGCAGGTTACTTCAAAGTACTTTAATTAACTACCTAATTTTAATGTTGTCTTCGGTTCCCGTCGTCGTTCGTCGTTCGTCGAATCCCGGTAAGGGTATTTATTTGTGTGATGAGCACAGATATTTGTTCCTGAGTCATGGATGTTTTCTATGTATATAAGTATGTATTTATCTATTTAAGTATGGTTTTGTATTTATCTATGGGATATGGGTTAAATTGT
The DNA here is from genome assembly GCF_023078275.1 of Leguminivora glycinivorella. NCBI lineage: Eukaryota > Metazoa > Arthropoda > Insecta > Lepidoptera > Tortricidae > Leguminivora > Leguminivora glycinivorella. The sequence goes on from NW_025952831.1 coordinate 1,120,552, forward strand.
GGCGTAGGCGAGAGGCTGGCAACCTGTCACTGCAATGTCACAGTTTCGTTTTCTTTCAACCCCTTATTTGCCAAGAGTGGCACCGAATCTTTAGTAGTTTCATGTGTTCTGCCTACCCCTTTATGGGATACAGGCGTGATTGTATGTATGTATGTTATCTATTTAAGTATGTATTATTTATTTATTTATTAGTAAAAACATGTTTACATGACATTACAGTAAAACCAATGCGTCACGAAACTTAGATAACAAAAAAGAAAAAAAAACAGTAAGTAAGAACATGAAAAAAAAAACAAACAATAAAGTTTAAAACTAAACAATTTATTTGGGCGATGACGTAACAGCGTGGCTCCTTTGCGTCGTTTGCCCCGGTGTAGGATTCGGCAAGTTGCCCCGGAATCGCCGAAAAACCACATCTTTCGGCCAGAAGTCTGCGCTCGCGATGGTGTCTTGCGCTATATCGTCGCCTAGCACCCATAGTACAAGCTTTGCTTATGTGCATTTTTTCGTGGTTACCAACATGCATACCAACCATAAAAATGCTTAACTAATTTGCCAGCTAAATTTAAACCTAGGCTATTTAAACGTATAGATACTTTATATACTTTTATTATTTAGATCTTATTTATACTTTTCGGCAAAGCATTTTTGTTACCGCAGAATTAAAACGTTGGTAATACTCATTTCATCTACCTACTAAGGGCATATGTAATGTCAATGCAAACAAGGCCCGGCTATTAAGTTTCGAAATGTTATGTACATTTTATAACTTGATAAGTGTAAATGGTTCAAAAATTTCGTGCAGTAAGTACAAAAGTAAAAATTAAGTATTATTAAACAGAAAAACTATGGGTCTTATTTGTGTCCACATGTTCACAACCTTCGATACCCAAGAAGTAGCGCTGCGGAAATAGAGATGGATCGGATATAATCTTCAAAGATGAGCTATCAACAGCGCCAGTATTTGAGTGGTGGCCTCAGAGTGGAAGGCGACCCCGCAAACGCCCAGTACTTATGATACACAATACACATAAACACAATACATTATAATATTTATTGCCCCGTAGGACAGCAGGCTACCCCACACTACTTTAATTAAGTACCTAATTTTGTCCCTTTAAACTTAATATGAAATAAAGTCTGCCTATCTTGACCACATTGACCTTGACGCACTGCTTGTTAAGACTTGAACCCCTCTAATTTAGAGTACCATATCCTAAATGCATAGTCCTGAATAAATGTGTTTTAGACGACAGACCGTAGTATAAATACTTATCACAAAAATTGATGATTGAATTCATGAACACAATGTTTACACAAAGTTATAAAACTTAAGAAGCGAGCGATGGGCCTTATTTAGAGAAGTAACTATTTAGGGCATTTTTTGATTCTATGTCTGCGAAGAAAATATACAAAACGGCATGATTGATAAAACTTAGAAGAAATATAAGCACTGGGCCTTATTAAGGGCAGGTACTGGTACCAACCTGAACAAACTATGTATTACTAAATAAGGCCCATCGTTTTTTTAAATATTTTAAAACATGACTTAAATTATTAATATTATGTCTGTTTTTATTGTGTGTAAATAAGTACATATAATATGACTAATATAACTACTTACCTAATTGGTGTTCGGCAGAATAGTAATAAATAAACAATGATGACCGAATACCAAATTTTCGGCAAAATGGCTGAAAAGACCGAATACCAAATAGTTGCCTAATATTCGTGGAATCTATCGTAAAATACAACATAACTTTAAAATAATTGTTACTAGTAAACCAATGACGAGAAAAGTTATGCATGTATAAAATAAACCTATACCTGTATGCAATTGTTACGTACCTATACTTATAAAAATATGGACTTAGTATTTCCACAGAATATATAATACAGATTCAAACTTTCACGATTTTAAAATTGCAAACGGGACTTAATCGCGTATTTACTATGCTTTAAACACTAACCTCCGACGTTTCAAGGACGGCATTGTCCCCGTGGTCTCGGAGCAGACTGGTCTTTTTTGGACCACCAATTTTAAATATGAACATATAATAGTACGTATTTCTAACTAAAAAGTTCGTCAAACACGGTATGTCGATATTTCGACGTAGTATATCGATAACTTTTCACATCACTAGATTATCGACATTAGATGTCGAGTATTTCCCATCACTTTATTTCAGTGTACGTATATAAAAACTTAGCCCCGCCCCTAAATTTGGTGCGATAGGGACAACTGCAGCTCAGGCGCGAAATCCCGCGTAAAAACTGCAAAAATCGAGGTTCCGCTCTCGACTGTTTCCTCCTCCAAAACTTAACCAATGTCTTAATACGAGCCCCAATGCAAATGATATCGTCTAGTATGAAAAAAATATTATGTCCTAACTTCGACCTCAAAATTCAGGATGAATTAGATGATTAGTAGAACATGTAACATAAAAACAAGAGAGCTTATAATGCATATTTTATTTATTCAAAACATAAATTAACAATTTTCCTCACTAGTAAACAAAAAAACATAATTTCACCAAATGTAACACTCGCAAAAATGTTCGTCTTCAGCGTAGCCGATGCAGAAAAGAACAACTACCACTTGGTGGCGTCACCTTTTGCATCTAAAACGGCCTTAATTCTGAGCGGCATTGTATCTACCAACTGTCTATACTCCTCAGGGGTTATTCCATTCCAGACACCCACAAGTTTCTCCTTAAAATCAGCTTTGGATTTAGAAGGATCTTTTCGCAACTTTTTCTTCATTTACCACTACAAAGTTTTTATGGGAGACAAGTCTGGACTGCTGGATGGCCATGATATGGTAGGAATTTGTTTTTGTTTCAGCCACTCCATCGTTGTCTTGCCAGTATGACATAAGGCACCATCTTGTTGAAAAGTAAATCCATTTATATACTTAAACTTTCTTATAGACGGTAGTGAACTCTATTCCAAGATGCTTTTGTATTTCTCTGCATTGACGGTTCTATCTATAAATTGCAGACATCCCACACCCTGTGCCGACATACAGCCCCAAATCATTTAAAGATGCTGGAAACTACACCTTGCGTTCAAGACAGTCTTTGTGAAATGCATCTCCTTTTTCTTGAATGACTTTACTTCGTTCATCGCCAACTATGACCTCAAATTTGGATTTGTCGCTCCATATTATTTTTCGCCACTGATCGGCAGTCCAGTTTCTGTACTTTTGTGCAAATTTCAACCTGTTAGTTTTCTGCTTTTGAGTAAGTAATGGTTTCTGTTTAGCGGTGTGAAAACCGAAGCCCATTATTTTCATTACTGTCTTTCAGGTATCGACTGAAATGTTTATTTTGATCGCGTCATGCCATAGTTAGATAAGTTCTCCTGCTCTTGCATGACGATTTTTCCTGATGATGCTCCTCAAAATCCTGTTTTCTCTTTGGCAGTTATTCTTCGACGGCCAGATTTATTTAAACAGGAGACGGTTCCGTGTTTTAGTTGATGCTGGATGATTGTATGCGCCGTAGATCTTGGCAAAAAAAGGTCTTTGGATATTTTGGAACGTAGATTTGCCGCTATTGTTACTGGAAATTATAATTTTCCTCACTGATTCAGGCACCGACTTACCTCTTGCTATTTTGGTATAAAAATGTTGTAGAATAATTATATTTTTTACAGAATTTACCTTTTTATGTAGCCGTATATCATATCAGACGACTTATAATATTATTAATTCAATTTAAAATATTATTGTATAATATAAATCTTACTAAACTATTTTTATTTAAAATAGACGACCTATTATGCCTCAAATATGAACTAGGCGTATTTTTTTGCTTTAGATATGTTATTTTTATGATATGATTATATTAAAACATATAACATTAGGGCATTTTGTACGGCGCAAGATTAAACTAGTTTTAATGGCTTAGTGTGTCGTGTATTCCATTTATCATCAAAGTCAATCTGGGTTTAAACACCAGTTTCGGAAATAAATATCGCACGTTGAAGTGTGACTAGACGATATCATTTGCATTGGGGCTCGTATCTATATCGACAGAGCCCTCTACCACGCGTTTTTAATGTCTGTAAAATTAATCACTCGAAAGCGTATCAAAAATATATGTATTGGTATGTAGTAGGTAAGTCAGTATGAGTTCACAGAAGTGACCAATTGAGAAACACGGGACTACGCTCTAGAAGCAGAACTCGAGTTACAGATGTAGGTGGTAAGACCACAGAACTAGATTTAGATAAAATAAACAAGTTCATATATTTGTATAGGAACCGAGCGTGTGTGATTTTGTACTGTGGTTGTTACTTGCCTGTGATTTTAAATATGTCTCAGGCTTTTATTTTGAGTGTTCATAATTTTTGTGTTGTTGCAATGTAGTTAACATAAAGTCTAAAAAATCGTATAATAGACAAGTATTAACTGCTTTGCAAATTACGAGATTTCGTACTCTAGAAACTGTTTCTTTTTTCACTGTTTTTTTTTTCACGTTTTTATCCAAGCCAGAAAAAGAACCGTTTTATTTGCAACCCTAGTATAGATTAATGTATTTATTGTCTCAAACTTGTGGTAGTGGTTCAGAAATATGCGTGCGTGCGTGCCGATAATGAACTTAATATACTTTTCCCCTCACTAGCTCGGAAACACGTGTTTTGTCCTTTAATACCAGCGGGTAAAAACGCATTTTATCCACTAGTGAGTAAAGTAATTTGACCTTGAATAAAGTCAAATTAACTGCTTTAAAATTGATAAAAGCAGGTGAATCTAGTAATAAAGATGATTTACCACCTGTGGAACTACTGGAAGCTGTGATAAACGCATTTTTTGCGTTGTAGTTTCCTCGCTGTAGTGAGGGGAAAAGTGTTGTGTTACACTCGGGTGCAAATGTATTTTACTTCTCGTGTGTTACAAAACTCGCAAGTTCAGGATTCTATTCTCGAACCACTCGCTTCGCTCGTGGTTCAACTATAGAATCCTTTCACTTGCTCGTTTTTCAATTCCACACTCGGCGTTAAAATACAACTTTGCCCCCTTGTATAACAAATAACTATTATTTTTAACCGACTTCAAAAAAGGAGGAGGTTCTCAATTCGACTGAATGTTTTTTTTTTTTATTATTATTTTTTTGTATGTATGTTCCTCGATATCTCCGAGAATTGTGGACCGATTTTCAAAATTTTTTTTTTGATCGAACGGGTATAACCCCGAGATGGTCCCATTGGCACCAAGTCAGGGTCTGATGATGGGATCCTGGAGAAATCGAGGGAACTCTTCAAATGTTATAGGCACATGTAATGTTTTTAGTGTATTTTTCAAAGGTAAACCAGTATTTACTAGGGCTCTGGATACACGTGATTCACGCCGAACCGTAGCTACGTGATCTTAACACCGGCGGTACTAAGATCACGAATTTCACGAACACGGCAAGGTACGTACCTCGTACGCACGTACGTACGTACTTGCCTTAGCGCCCGGATTCACGTGACACGCCGCGGGCCGTGACACGCCGCCGCCCGAACTAAGTTCGTGTGCAGAGTACTTATCGTACGTTTTGTAGATTTAACTCGCCCGGGAGAAAACCAAATCATGACTATTATTGAATTATCACTTAATACCTATACTTAATACTGGACGAAATTTTTTTACATATGAATTAAACTTATATTTATGTTTTGCTTCGATTTTTATACAATACATATAACTAGCGGCCCTCCCCGGCTACGCACGGGGATTATGATAAAAATTGTTATAATAAGTTATCCGTAAAAGATAGACATATGCCATCGCGGACTTTTTTGTAGACCTATTAGAGAGACACAATTTTCCAATACATTATTTTGATATAGCTCAAACGGTTTCGGCAGCGTTTTCGATTAAAGCTCTCAGCCAGCGGGATTTTGTCCAACTCGATTAGAAAATATCGTCATATTTCAACCAATTCAAACAAAACTTTAACAAATTATATACCTGAACTTTCCTCAAGAATTACTCTATTCATAAGTGAAAACCATATGAAAACCCGTTCAGTTTTTGAGTTTATCACGAACACACAGACAGACGCGGCTCCCCGGGAGTTTATTTTATAAGAGAAGATTAAGTGATTTACGGCGTTATTCTGTTTCCGATTTTATTGAAATTAAAACTAGCAAACTGTCCGATGCCTTACACTATCTATATACCTGTATGGTAAATGTCAACCTGTGTTACGTTACGTCTTAATATTGTTTATTTTTTGACATGTGCCGTCAGAATCCTCAAATACTTGACACTAACTTAAAACTGTATGTGGTGACAGTTTAGTATAGTATGGAGTAACTATTGTCCCAGAGCTGTAAGAAGTGTAAGAACCTCTTTTTCACACATGACAGCGTCCACAAAACGTAAAATCCTGTAATAATAGTTAAAAAAATCAAGTACTTAAAATAGTATTTTATACAATCGCGATATAATACAAAGCTTTTCAGTCGAGTACCATGTTTAGGCCACGAAGCTTTGCTGAGTGGCCTAACAGTACGGTACGAGAGTGAAAAACTTAATTATATCACTATTGTATACAATACTTTTTCTACGAGTCATCATCTTCATCATCAATGGACGGAAATATCATCATTCATGCAAGTTTAAATTAATGTTAATAGCGTCGTTCACCGTTGTATCAACATCGAATTACCTAGTAACCAATTGTTTGTAACAACCGTCTCTGATTGGCCGATAACGCCACAAATAAAAAAAATGTATTTCAGATGCAGAAAAATTTGCCAGGTATCGCAAATTAGTATATAAATTGTATGATGTTCTATTTTTGAAATTATTACAGTTAACTTAAAGTCAACTATAATGAGATTAAGTACATATATTATTATAGTTGAGTCGGAACTGCCATAGAGTATCCAACACTGAAAAGTTAGCACTTATAGTTTAGTCTGTGGTGTCCTAATTGACAGATTACAATCGACGAGTAGAAAAATAATATTTCCCTTACTTTAAACATAATCTAAAACATGTTACATTTTTGCGGATCTTCGTTAGTAAGTATTTTACGATATTAATTTATAACGCAAGATTTACTTATTAAACCATTTATCATTAATTTTTATTTTTAAACTAGTGCTGTGGCAGAGTGTAATTTCGATTCAAATGACATTTCAGTAAGTTGATAGAAATCGTATATTTGTTTAAGCGCCTCCTTGTCCATAGGGCCTAATCGATTCAACCAATTCGAAATTAATCGTTAGATTTGGCAAACGATACGCCTTAGCCACATCGCAACATAATTATTATGTACTTCAAAACAAATGTGTCAAAAATGTGAACTTACGGATCCGGGACAATAGTTCTGATGAAATTCAGCAACACGACGCTTAGCCATATATTTCTGGTCAAGCATTATTATGTTATTCTTAAGGTTTTCACATTTATTCTTTCATTTATTATGTATGAAAATGAAAACCTACCAAGTGGCTTTAATTAATTAATATTTAAGCTTGCTCTTATGTAAGCATATAACGTAATCTTAAATGTAAACAAGACAAACAGGAGTGTAGGTGAACAAAAGAGCAAGTTTATGATGACTATTATACTCCAGGCAAAAAATATGCACACATGTGCGCGGGGCCACGGCTAAGACAAAAAAAATGACAGCTGCAGTTCTTATCAGTTTCGGTACATTAAATAATACTTTTAGATAGTATATTCCTTTATAGCACTGTATTGTTTGACGAACGAGCTCAGCTATCTTACTGTGGTGGTATTTTGCAAATAATAAGCGCAGTTCCACCACGTGGTAATAAAGACAGTAAAATTTACGAGCAGCCTTTTGTACGTGAAGCTGAGTGAAGTGAGCGATGTGTTATTTTTACATTTTAGGATTTTTTATTTAATCTGGATGGGGCAGTTTAGAATTTTAGTTTATTTCAATTAGTCACTTGTAAGATCCCAGTTAATCAACACTTGAAGGCCTTGACACTTTACTTTAGCGGTGAATTTAAAAGTTATTTTCTTGTTGTTTTGTTAATTTTTTGTATTGTTACTGTTAATGTTTGAAACTCTTAACAACGAAGAAAAGTTTGGTGTGGAGATATGCCACCAGAGTCGGAGATTCAACTTTATGTAGTCTCTGCAAGGATCGGACAAACAATGAGTTTCCGTGTCGTCATGGTACTACAGGATCTATCGCGAGGCATTTGACGTCAGTTCATTTGAAATCTGCTGTTACTGTTACGACATCAAACGAGTAAGTCAATTTTTTAAATAGGTGTAATCCATAATAAGTAAATGAAAGCAGCAAAGGTCTAAGTTTAAATACCATGAAAAAATAATTTTAAAGTTATTGCATGTAAATAGTATAACGAAGCTCACTTTATTAAGCAGTGCCTATTTATTATTTTTGAAACAATATATCAGTCATAAAACAGTGTTTACATCTTAATAAAATGATAATCCTGCGCCTTGAACCCTCTTAAAGTAGACTTTTTTTTACTACCATCAATCTTATTACTATATAACGTAATTACACTAATTACCTAATTAAATAGTGGCTATAACAGTTAAGTAAGTTCGCGTAAAATGTATAACATAATTATTAACTAGGTATGTGTTAAAATTACGTTTCCGTGGATGTCATCCTATCGTCACATTCTTAATTTTTATACTAAATTGACAAATTTCTTACTCCTTGCATCAATAATTGAATGGTACCGTGGATACTTATCTTCCTATTAAATCTTATTAATCAGAGGGTAACTAGAGAGTTTTTGTCAACGAACATTGCAGACACATAATAAGCAGATTCAAGGGTATCACGGTGCACGGTTAAGCCCATATTACCACGTTAACGCATGGTATTTTTCAACCACAACCACTCAACAGATAAGCTTAACAAAGGATAAGGTATAGTCATGGTATAGTGCCATTTTAATAAACATAAAAGTAATATTTTAGTGAAAGTATAAGCATTTTTTGAATTTGTACTCGAAGCGTCGGTTGTAGCGTAGAGACAATGCTAACAGTGGTTATTTAATAATAAGTCGAATTTAGAATTATAACTGTTGAAAACCTTTAGATAGAGTAAAAAACTCAAATGACTGGAAGGAAACTTTATCTGAAACGGTTACCAAATCTAGCAGTTACCCTTACAAAAGGTTACCTACCCATATCGTTGGTATTTTTATAACCACTTCTAAATTAAGCCTATCGGAAACCCCGGATCGTTTATTTAGTTATATTTATTTATTACTTACATATTAATATTTGAAAAACCGCAGTATTGAATATAAATTTTAATTCAAAAGTAATTAAGATATAACCTCACGATACCTACATTTTTATTCATAACTTATAGAGACTGCATCCGATCTTATCTTCTCTCATGAAACGCCGCTGGCGGACCGAACGGGCGTGTCACGTGAATTCGTACGTACGTACGGACGGATCTACGAACGTACGTACCCTAATTTCACGTGATTTATTTTCACGTGACGAACGAACCAGAAATCCGTTGCCGTGTATCACGGCAACGTGCGTACGGCTACGTGTTCACGATACACGGTCACGACCGGGAGCCCTAGTATTTACGCCTGATGGTAATAATTTTATGTGGCTGAGCTGATGATGGAAGGTCAACTCCTCAATGGTTAGGAGTTAAAGGATAATTCTTTCACTAGTGTACATATATTCGGACTGATACATATAATATCAATAGGAACCACTAAAAATCAACAAATAAATAAACTTTTTTAACAAAAAATAAAACCGCCTTCAAAAATAAGCGCGTTACAAAACACGGAGAAACTAAAAAGCAAAAAATAATAAACCTTTGAATTCAGATTTCTTATCGTATTGCAATAATCTAAACATCCAAATTATAAACAAATCAATTATTTTTGGAGTCGGTGCCAGCCTGGGTTGGGTGGGGCAAACAGGCAATAGCAAGGCGACGAACAGGTCTGGTACCGACTACAAAAATAATTGATTTGTTTATAATTTGGATGTTTAGATTATTGCAATACGATAAGAAATCTGAATTCAAAGGTTTATTATTTTTTGCTTGTTAGTTTTTGGCTGACAAGAAGTAGACATGCTGGGGAAAATAATTTCCTTCATGTTGTTACGATATAATCTGTCATGACCACAGATGTCATATATAACATATTATTATGTAGATCAAGCAAACGTATCTACTTAGCGTGTCAAATGAACTCAGTAAAATCAACTGAGTTGTCCGTCTTTAATCGCAGCTTGCAGCTTTCGGGCGTCAATTTTTTTAAGTTGAAGTCAACAAAAATATTAAAAATGCCTCGTTACGTGATATTAAATTGCAACAACACAAAAATTATGAACACTCAAGGTCCTGAGACGCATTTAAATCACACGAAAGTAACAACTGCAGTACAAAATCTGCACTGAGAGAAAATACAACCAGTTTTCATGTTCGTTCAACAAGTTTTTTGGTTAAAATAGCGCCTACGTGCTCTTTGGTTCAAACAACAAGCTACTTGTCATTTGAATCGGCAATATATTTGAATCAACAAGTCGATTTTATAAAAACAACCTGACACAATATTGTTTTAAACATACGTTTGGCTGATTCAAACGGATAAACCGCAACAAGTCGAACTTGTTAAATTCACAATGCAAATTTCTCTCAGTGTGGCACGCTCGCTCGGCCGCCATACAAATAGATGAAGTTGTTTCTTCTATCTAAATCTAGTTCTGTGGTCAATGACATTTGTAACTGCGGAACGATTTCAATCGATTCATGTTACAATCTAAAATCCTGATAGATGTAAAGATAATGAAGTAATAAAGGGTTATTTTGTATAATTTTGTAGTTCCGATCGTAATGAGTCTAGTGATATTTATTTTTGGCTAAAAACGTACAACCTTTTATTATTACCATTGATCTATTATAAAAAATAGGCAACTTGCCTGTACTTAAAATATTTTACTCCATTCAGGAAAAAAAAAACAGATAAATATAAGAAAACATGGACTGAAGTTAGTTTTAAACCAAATTTCTATTTTATAAGTCGGAGAGAAGGATATAAAGTAAACCAATTGATCGTGACGTAACTCGGCACAATTTCATAAGAATTCCATATTAGCAAATTGTTAAAATTCGTTTTGACAGCTCTTAAAAAAAGCTGATTCTAAATAGCGTCACTACTTTTAAAAAATCTCTTATTTCACGCTGTTCCTCAAAGTTAAAACGCAGTAAGTCTATATGCATTCCATACATACTTACTACAATTTTCTTTTCATTGACAGACGAAGATACAAGTTTTTTTAAAAGTAGTGACGATAGGCTACTTGCCTTCCTAGTCAAGACAAGTTGTCTATTCGTACGGATGTCACATACAGGCACCAAAGCTCCTTATGGAGAAGTTGTTATTTGTTTTTTTTTTTGTTTTACGAGGAGGAAAAGTCGTTTATCCGCACGTGCTATTATTGATACCAGTAAGTGAAAGATTCCAATATTGAACCGCGCAGAGAGTGTTTCAAAAATATAAATCTTGAGAGAAAACTTTAAATGTGATTAATTGTTTATTGTTTATTTATTGAGAAAATCAACAGCGATACAGAGTATTTTTATCTTTGATATTATTTGTTAGTATTTGAAATATTGACATGTAATTTATTTATTACCAATAAACTGATTATGATTATGATTATGATTTTATCTGGTTTAAGCCAATGTCAAGGCTTAGGAAGGCACGCGTTTTTTGAAGACAGTTGGCCGGTGAGCTCTACATTTGTAAAATTTGCCGCCATTTTATCTTATGCTAGTGTACTGTTATGTAGTACAGTAGTATGGTCAATTAAGGATTTCCTTTGTAACTTGTATTGTATAGATAACATCAAACGGACTTTATTTTATGGAAAAATTATAAGTAGATAGATGATTTATTTCACGAAAAAAATTACAATATAAGTTTGCGTTTCGGTACAAAAATATAAGAATTCCCATCATGATCGTCATAAAATTAAAAACTTAGAGATAACAGGAATAATATTAATAATAAATCATCATATTGTGCCCCCAATAAGGATCGTCATTTTCCAAAATTTAACAATAAAAACAAATTAATTAAAATTAAAAATTAATTAACATAAGTATGTTACGTGTAAGTTACGAGATTAAAAATAACATAAAGATTTCTGTCATTAAAATGCTCTCTCTACGACATTAAAGTTACTTTCCCTTCATGTCTTATAGTCTTGGGACGCCCTGTTCATATAATAAAACCGGCCAAGAGCATGTCGGGCCACGCTCAGTGTAGGGTTCCGTAGTTTTCCGTATTTTTCTCAAAAACTACTGAACCTATCAAGTTCAAAACAATTTTCCTAGAAAGTCTTTATAAAGTTCTACTTTTGTGATTTTTTCCATATTTTTTAAACATATGGTACAAAAGTTAGAGGGGGGGGACGCACTTTTTTTTCCTTTATGAGCGATTATTTCCGAAAATATAAATATTATCAAAAAACGATCTTAGCAAACCCTTATTCATTTTTAAATACCTATCCAACAATATATCACACGTTAGGGTTGGAATGAAAAAAAAATCAGGCCTCACTTTACATGTAGGGGGGGTACCCTAATAAAACATTGTTTTCCATTTTTTATTTTTGCACTTTGTCGGCGTGATTGATATACATATTGGTACCAAATTTCAGCTTTCTAGTGCTAACGGTTACTGAGATTATCCGCGGACGGACGGACGGACGGACAGACAGACATGGCGAAACTATAAGGGTTCCTAGTTGACTACGGAACCCTAAAAAGATACTTTTTTTGTGGGTTTACTCTTGGCCACAGACTAGCCAAAGGCAAAGACTACGATGGAGTGTACTCGCCCAGAAGATGCCTGTTCACCATTGATTTGAAGGTTAACAGCAAGGAATTCCAATCCTTGGCAGTACACATAAGAAAAGAAGAAGTATAGCGTTTCGTGCGAATTCGCGAAATATCCTCCGAGTCTTCTAAGAGTCCGATGGTAGAATGGGGACGGTGCTTATAAGAAAACAGTCATGTACCTATGTGTACGATGAGCGTAGATAATTGTTCGTACTAATATCGTTGTCTGAGTTACCACATCCCGAACCTTCTTGAGCTTACCGACTAAGACAATCTGTGTAAGATGTTCTATACTTACTTATTTATATTCAAATTATTTTTAGAATTGGGTTAGAAAACCTACTTACAGATAAATAAAATCGTCTGAATTTTGGTAAAAAATAAAACTGGTAGCCATGTCATCCCGGTTGTAAAAATGAGATGATTGACACCTCATTAATCAGAGCGGGAATTCGAGTTTTGACACCAGTGTGCACAGAAGGCTGAAAACGGGTCAAAAAATAAAAACTAAATTTTAAATTTTTACATTGTTTCATCGAAATATTTTTATTAATAAATCATTTATTCTCAAAATAAACCCTTTTTTGATAACATTAATTCTTCTGCCAAACTGCAGGACAGTTTGTTGGCAGAGGGGACTCCCTTAGATAATAGCTAGGTAGAACTATCTAAGTATTACAAGTTTACGCTAGGTACAGGTATTAAGTTACAAATAAAAATAACTCGTATGGTGGCAAAGCCGTGAGTTGCAGGTTCGAATCCTGCCGGTGGTGTTATTTTAACCATTTTTCTTTTAATTTAGAAATAAGTACATATGAAGCTGTTTCAGCAAAAAAATGGAACTTGCAAAGTTGAGTTTCTTTTTATGACCGATATGACCGATAATAAGCCCACCGTGCTTCAGAACACGAGGCTCATTTTAATTTACCAATTTTTTTACAGATTTTGAACGAAGAACAGGGTTCAAGGTTGTAACAAGTTTTTACTTAAACAAAAAATATTTTTTTTTTTACAACTTGTAAGGTAAAAATGTTTTCGGTAAGTACAACTTCATATATTGAACGAAGAACAGAGTAGGTTGTAACAAAATTTTTACCCAAAAAAAGCAAAAAAAGTGTTATTTTTTGGGTAAAACATTTAAAAATGTTTTTGGCAAATAAAACTTTTAGTCGCTCAATCTTTTCTTATCATAGATTGAAATGTTTTTTTTCTCTGCTCTCTGTTTTGTATGTTTTCTGTATTGTATTCTTTTCTTTGTATGATGTTTTGTTCGATATTCTATGAAGTGATGAATCAATCCCAAAATATTATTGGTATTTTTTTTATAAAATCGAGATAGTATTGAAAAATTAAAGACTAATTTTTATTTAGAATGGCAAAGAATCTCAAATTTCCACTGAAAAATTTAAATATCTATTGTATTGACAATACAATAGGTTATTGAACTTAGATATACCAAGGATGATTTATATACGATTGACAAGCTTCATACTAAGAATCGTACCTCAATTTTTTAGCGCCACCTATTAAATACATACTATCATAACTACACTGATGATATCTACAAATTTCTTTACTACAAATATGTCTTCTAAAAAATAAAAACGCAAAAATATTTGGGGAAAACATGATTTTTGCCACTTCCAGGCTGCGAAACAGCGCCATCTAGTATTATCCCTAAAAGGCCCGTACATTTCAGGGGTACACTTTTTTGTATGGGCTTTGTCAGTCCGGGTATGTATTTGTATAGTCCTTGAATGTACCTGGGTTTTTTCGCGAGAGCAATCGCCAAAAATATTTTTTCTAAGGTAGGTAAATTTTATGTTTTTCCTACTCAGAATCACGAGCCCTTTCGATCTAGGACAAAAAACAAGAGACAAAAAAAATGGTTGCAAAATGTTCTATTATTCTGCATACTTTCTACTTTGTAACCGCTGTACAAAGTGTTTGAAAAATGGTAACGAAGTGGAAGAATTAAATTTAGGACAATTTTTTTTACCTAGTAGGATCGAAAGGGCTTTTTGCCTAGTAGGCGGAAAGGGAAAGCCAAGAAAAACATTAAATTTACCTACACCCTGTTATTATTGAATTCCGTTAACTTTAAGGGAAGATTCTTTAGTTCAAATACAATCAATTTCTCTAAGAAACTAGCCTCTTAACCTTTAACAGTTATCGAATTATTAAGAAAAATAATTATATTACTGAATACGTGTGTGGTATCCCTTACCACTTCCTAATGTTATTTGTTTTGACATGTGTCGTCAAACACTTGACAATGACTTTAATGTTATGATTAAGGTCCTCTCACACTAATTAATCCATTTATTATGTATGGAAAAAGAAAAAAATGTTTTTTCGAATTTAACAAAAAGCGATACACAGGGTGGTTCCTGCTGATGAAACTAACTGCGTGTCGAATTTAACGGAAAACAAAAAAACCGGCCAAGAGCGTGTCGGGCTACGCTCAGTGTAGGGTTCCGTAGTTTTCCGTATTTTTCTCAAAAACTACTGAACCTATCAAGTTCAAAACAATTTTCCTAGAAAGTCTTTATAAAGTTCTACTTTTGTGATTGTTTTCATATTTTTTAAACATATGGTTCAAAAGTTAGAGGGGGGGGACGCACTTTTTTTTCCTTTAGGAGCGATTATTTCCGAAAATATTAATATTATCAAAAAACGATCTTAAAAACCCTTATTCATTTTTAAATACCTATCCAACAATATATCATACGTTGGGGTTAGAATGAAAAAAAATATCAGCCCCCACTGGGGGGGTACCCTAATAAAACATTTTTTTCCATTTTTTATTTTTGCACTTTGTTGGCGTGATTGATATACATATTGGTACCAAATTTCAGCTTTCTAGTGCTAACGGTTACTGAGATTATCCGCGGACGGACGGACGGACGGACGGTCGGACGGACGGACGGACGGACGGACGGACGGACGGACGGACGGACGGACGGACGGACGGACGGACGGACAGACAGACATGGCGAAACTATAAGGGTTCCTAGTTGACTACGGAACCCTAAAAACACGGTGTATTTTGAATAAAAAAGGTTTTGAATCATATTACAATACATATTCACAGTTGTCAAATTCACTGATTTAGTGTTAAAAATCAATGTCCTGTTTTCAATTATCTCTAAACTTGATAACATCATTAGCAGATGTTCCTGATTGATACACAATTAATTTACAAACAGGCTACGTTGCTTTAATACAGTCTCCAAGGTCATCTCCTGTCATCACCAGATCCGATCTGCATACAAGGTACAGTCAGCACCTTAGCGGATGAAGCAACGCAACAATAGGATCTGACATCCTGATTAACTCTCCTATATACATATAGATAAATCGGTACAGGGAACTAAGAGAGACGGCCTATTGGTGAAGGGCATCCATATATTTAAATATCTTTTCCCCTCACTAGCTCGGAAACACGTGTTTTGTCCTTTAATACCAGCGGGTAAAAACGCATTTTGTCCACTAGTGGATAAAGTAATTTGACCTTGAATATAATAAAATTTTCTATTTCAAAATTGATAAAAGTGGGTGAATCTAGTGATGAAGATGATTTACCACCCTGTGGAACTACTGAAAGCAGTGATATACTCGTTTTTTGCGTTCTACTTTCCTCACTATATGAGGGGAAAAGTTTTGTGTTACACTCGGGTGTAAATGTATTTTACTTCTCGTGTGTTAAAAAACTCGCAAGTTCAGGATTCTATTCTCGAACCACTCGCTTCGCTCGTGGTTCAACTATAGAATCCTTTCACTTCCTCGTTTTTCAATTCCACACTCGGCGTTAAAATACAACTTTGCCCCATTGTATAAGAAATAACTATTTATTTCAAGGGAGTTAAATCACAAACAACTACTCCCAATCGCTGTTTCTATTCGAATGCCCCGTCAAGTGTTCGTTCTCCTTGATGTTTATCTATTATTCCAAATTCAAATCGGGGACTACGGCCAGTCACCGAACATCAAAATGCTGTAAAAGGTTTCATTCCGTATAGGGTTGCAAATAGAAAAAAACCAAATGTTTTTTTTTTCAGAATTATGAAAAAAAAAACATGAAAAAACCAAGCACCATTGTTTTTTTTTCTTCAGATGAACAAATAATACGACAATAATGGATTTTCGTGATTTGTAACGTTTCAATAACAATAACGTACATTTTGATTCGATAAACATTCAATAAAATTATACAAACGTTTATTGGGGAATCCCCGATGCGGCGTGGAGCGTGGAGAGGGGGAGGCGGTAGTGTTACCAACAGTAAATAGCGATAACTACTAACTACAGATTTCGTAAATGTTAGTTTTAATAAAACCAGAAATTAAAGTTATTAAATTAAATTCGTTTATTAGTTAACATAAAGTCCAAAAAACCGTATAAAAGTCTTATATGCTTTGAAAATTTTGAGATTTCGTACTTTAGAAAAAAAAAACATACTCCAGAAAAAAAACTGTTTTTTTTTTCGTTTTTTTTTCAACCCGTTTTTTTGCAACCCTAATTCCGTATATGAAACCTCTTACAATACGTAGCCAAATGCAGAAACGCTCACGATACCATCGTTATCATAGCTAGCTATTGCTTTTTCGTATTAGCGTGACAGAGCCAGACTGAGTTTCGATCGGCGTCTAGCGTCAACGGTTGTTATTCGGCTAGGCTGGCTGTTCGCTGTTACACGTTACATATCGTGCGAAAAGGTTTCCCTTCGTAGTTTTCCGGAAACGATCGTGTTTCAGACAGTTTCAGTGCGTCTTGTACTGAGACTGACTGAAATAGCATGATATGTTCGTACGAAGCAAAATCTTTTCGCATTACATCCGTAGAAATGATGATGTTGAATTATTTTTTCCATAAAATAAATTGCTGATAAATAAGTATAGACCAAAGACATAAATGTGACTCCGTAAAGACAGATAAAGTCTAAGAAAAAAACGTACCTCAGAACCATGCAGAAAAAGGTAAGGAGGCCTAGAAGGCGTTACACCTTTGGGTGACGCTCGGCTAGATGGCGCTTACATTAGGCATATATTTAATTTTGGCATTCTAACACATCAAGCTAAGAATATGGGCCAAATTGTCAAAACTGAGGTTCAAAAGTTTTAAGCCTGTGTCGAGAGATGGCAGTCTATGCACTGTGATTACACATTTTACTTTGACAGAAACTCTATAATACTCGATCCTCTTTGATATAGACACACATCTCTTTTGTTTGACGGTTAAATAATGGTAGTTACTTCTGAAGACATGTTTCGCTACTTTTAATGCTGACTGTACCTAGCTAACGTCAAAATCGCTTACGCTTCAAGACGATACGATAGGGGTCAATTCTCCATACAAACGCTCTCGACTATTTCCTCCCTGGTTTTTGAAGATAGAGCAATGGTTTTTTCAACACAGATTGTTATTATTTTTATCTGTGTCGGACCGTTTTGATTTTTTTGATATTCTGCTTTTTAAAGACTCTAGAGCCAATCAAAAATTTCCAAAAACGGCCTTTTTCATTGTGGCGCAAAAAAAGGTGTGATACTCAAGATTGGTAACAATTAACCAAAAAAGCTAAACGGTCCGACATAGATTATTTCATTGTTATTCGGATTCTCAAATTTCGTTCCGATTGATTAAGTTTTGAAGGAGGAAAGAGTCGAGAGCGGAACCTTGATTTTAAAGATTTTTTTGAAATATCTTTTGACTGTGTTGTTCTTAATGGACGATTTTTTTTCGATAAATCTATATAATAACACTTGTAGTTAAGTATATTCAACTAAAATTCCCAAGTCGAAAGGGGGCTCCTTTCCATTTTAGCATTTTCGCTACCGTATCCTCTTAAGCGTATCGTAGCTCGCTCTCCCTATCGCTCTTCTGTAGTAGTGCGACAGAGACAGACTGCGTTTCGGTCGCCACGTAGCGTTAACGTCACTTCCGCTAAGCTGGCAGGTATTCTGGTACTAATCTTAATCGGAAATCGGGAAATCTCCCTTAATGATTTTTGTCCACGCATGTAGGGGTGGACAGAATATCTTGGGGTCGTGGATGAGGTGAGTTAAATGACACTCGTAGTCCAGTACATGCACGTATAATGATGATTAAGTGTGATACATAGGTGTTGAATATCACTGATTTTAAGCGGACGGGCGCGGCCGTCCGTCGCAAGATTGCTGAGCGAATTGAATTACCGCCCCCACTTCACCGCGCCCCGCACCATGCGTTGTGCCGGCGATGGCTCCCGAAGATGCCCGAACAAAGACGAGGCGTTAACAATTTTCAAGATTTAACCTAAACAAACACGGCAAGTGAAAAATGAATAAGAAGCTTCTAAAACTAAATTGATTTTAAGGCAACCTGGTTCCCTGATAGACTCAATGAATATTGATTAGATACAGGGGGCCGATTTTTGGAATTCGACCATTCGATTTCGTGAAATTCGTTCAATAATATCTCCACTACTAGCGATTTAAATTCTACTAACGGAATCGAAAACGAGTGGTTTAAAACTACTAGCCGTCCTTTTTCAAAAATAGCATTAGGTACATCGTTTTTCACAGACTTTCGAACGGCGAATTTGTGCGTTCGAAAATCAAAAATCGATTCTCAATTTTCCGCAAACCGTAATAATTATTTTTCCCCACACCTCTACCGTACCTTTCAGGATCGTTGGATTCTTCAGAAACGGATGAGAAAGTTTCATTTTTAACCCCCGACGCAAAAACGAAGGGGTGTTTATAAGTTTGACGTGTCTGTCTGTCTGTCTGTTTGTCTGTCTGTCTGTCTCTGTGTGTGTCTGTCTGTGGCATTGTAGCTCCCGAACGGACGAACCGATTTAGATTTAGTTTTTTTTTGTCTGAAAGCTGAGTTAGTCGGGAGTGTTGTTAGGCATGTTTTATGAAAATCGGTCCACTATGTCGCGGTCGGGGGTTTTTTCAAAATTTTAATTTTGTGGTTATATCTAAAAGATAACAAAGTAATTCATACAAATTTTAACTTTGGGCAAAGCTGCCTGGTTTTACAGGTCATTTCTACTGACTTGTAAACGATCATTTTAAATTATAAATGTTGTATAAATTGATGGATTTTATTTAGTTTCACGTTTTAACTACTACGGTTAGTATTTATCGTCTAACATTTAGATGCCCTGTTCAGTTTCTCAATGAATATACAGAGTGGGGCCTGTAACAAAGGCGAAGAATTGAACTCTAGGCTATTCTCCTTATACTGATCAACATTTGTTCGGCGACTTTTAAAAATAACTTGTATTTAGATTTTTATCACCCTTGAAAGTTTTTTCTAAGAGGTAATGTATTGCGAATTCTGTTAAGTCTAAAGTGTGACAGACAACGTCAATGACAACAATAATGGCGTACATTGAAGCTAATATTTATTTTGTATGAAAAAATAAAAATTTAAAGACTTCATAATTTTTAAAAGTCACTGAACAAATGTTGATCAGTATAAGGAGAATAGCCTACAGTTCAATTCTTCGCCTTTGTTACAGGCCCCACTCTGTATGCCAAAAGGTTTTCCTGCGTATTTTTTAGGAAACGTTCGGATTTATCATGCTAGTTCAGATAGTGTCAGTACGTCTTGTATTGAGACTGACTGAAATAGCATCATGCATCATGCTGCATGACACGTTCGTACGTTTCCGTATAAATACGAATGAAAATCTTTTCGCACTAGGTACATCAGTACCTAACTTATTTATAAATGTCAAAAACAAGTAGAGGTTCAGTTTTACAACCTGAGATGACGCCTTAAACTGTAACTATGTTAACCCTAACGGCCCAGCCACGACATTGGTCTAAGCGCGGCAGCGGCGAGCGGCAGCCATACGTGCGAATGAAAAGTCCCATCGCTGTGTCTCGCTTCAATGTATGGCCGCCGCTCGCCGCTGTCGCGCTTAGACCAATGTCGTGGCTGAGCCGTAACGTAATGCCCCTTAAAAAGGCCGTTTACAGCTGCTCTAATTCACAACTACACAGAATCTCTCTCAAAAACTCTGACACCGACATCCATAGAATCGACATGTAACGGAAGCTTAACTTACACTGGTTCTATTCGATTCAGTTGACGATTCGATTCTACGCGCTCACGTCAGTTGATTGGTGTCGGTCGGGCGCGCTGCCTGTGCTGTGCTCTTAGTGAACTGTGGGCGGGAAAAAGTTCAGTGAACAAAGTGAATGAACTGAGTGGTTTTCATTTGTTTTTTGGATAATCGGTAAGTGATTTAATCATGTTTAGATTGGTTATATTTTTAGGAATCTTAGAATAATATTATAGATTTTATATATAAAAAAAATAACGTACTTTTACAGTAGGTATATGGCGTTATTTTACCGCCAGAGTGCATAGCAATATTAAAATTGCTTGTTTAGAATTTCAAACGGCCATATTTGTTTAAGGTACCGGCGCCTAAGATTAAACGGTTCTTAAGTTTTATCACTTTGAAACTTTCATAATTTTGTTAGTACGATTGAGCTTATTATGTAAGTATTATTGTTTCTTTTGAACCAGAGGTAAGAAGAATAAAAAGTACTTCAAATAATTAAGTAATTTGGGCCATCTTAAGCGCCGGTATCTTACTGGAAAACGTACAATAGCTATTTGTTTTACAAGGGGGCAAAGTTTTTGTTTGACCGCATGTGCCAAAATTGATACCCGAACAAAAGAAAGATTCCAATATTGAAGTGGAATCTTGGGCGTTGCGAGGGTTTCAAGACACGAAGGTTAAACAAACTTTGCCACCGAGTGAAACACAAAATTGTTCATCACATCAACACGAACAAAATACTGACTAAGATAAATCATGAAACTAAATCAAATCCATCAAATTGTTCAATATTTATGATTCAAATAAATCATTATTTGTACATAAATTGTACCAATTCGCTTAAGACATCAAGCTAAAATTTGTATAAAATTACTTTGCACTATTGTGGATAAATTGTAATTTGCTATCTGCTTTCGAAGAACTAAGTAAGCCTTTACCAGTTGGTGTGGTGAAAATACAAGTGCGTAGGGGCACTTAATTTGTAACTAGTGTCGATTTATAACACTCCCTTAGGTCGATTTTTGATTTATCGCCACTAGTAGTAGTTTCGGATTTTCTCTTTTATGCATAGGCATCGTAACGTTGTAACATACTAGGGTGTATTGGGCTAATTTCAAAACGCAAAAATGCTCGGGTAATTTCGAAAGGGGAATCTTGATGGAAATAATGGTGATTTTTATGTGACTTTCGAACTTAGACGAATTTCGAAATTACCCTAAGGCACCCTATTTCAGTTCTCGGGCCGGAAAGCGTCAAATTTCAGGCCGCTGTACTAAACGAAGTTCCCCGGCTCCGTCGAATAGAAAAATAGTACACATCTTGGCCACTAAATGAGGCTCTCTTGTTACACTCTCAAAAACGAAGGCTTTCGTGGTCAAGGCGTTTACTAATTGAAATATATATCATACACGAAAGAAAAAACGACAAGGCCCACTGGTAGCCGAGCCGCGAAACGAACCCGGGTCTTAAGCTTACGCGGCTGACGTCATTACCACTAGACCACCCGCCTGTCGTGGTGGGCCTTGTCGTTTTCTCTTTCGTGTACAATATCTATTTCAATTTATAACGAATAGCATAGTTACATTTTATCTACAAGAGTGCGAATTTCACACAAATTTTAACTTGATGCCCAAAGCTAACAGAGTATAGTCCAAACCGGTCGTCAAATAATGTTCAGGCTTTTTGAGAATTGCTCCCATAATCCTAAATTAATATGCCATTGTATTCTAATGGTTTTGTAAGGGGGTGTGTTCATTGAAAATATCTTTAGCCTCCTTCCGAAATTCGGAGATAATGGCCTTTCAGGGTTGCTGGGTGAGTGAAAATGCATTTAACCTTTGAAAATCCATACTCGTTTGCAGTGTTGTACGCATTTGGATTTCTTTAATCTCATTATAAAGCCTGTGTGGTGACGGGTTAAGAATTTCACCACCCCCTTTCTTGGGTGTCGTAGAAGGCGACTATGGGATATGGGTTAAATTGTGGCGTAAGCGAGAGGCTGGCAACCTGTCACTGCAATGTCACAGTTTCGTTTTTTTTCAACCCCTTATTTGCCAAGAGTGGCACTGAAGCTTTAGTAGTTTCATGTGTTCTGCCTACCCCTTTATGGGATACAGGCGTGATTGTATGTATGTATGTCATTATAAAGCTTGACCAGAAATATATGTCTACGGGTCATGTTGCGGATTTTCATTGGAACTAAGATTTTCTTCATACTATACGGAACTGTCACCTCATACATCATAATAACAGCGCCCTCCTGACAATAATCATATATTTGTGGTCCGTCTTTAGCACAAAATACTTTCAATTATTGCGTTTTGTACACATTTTTGAGGTAAAATAATGTTATTTTAACGCGTTTGACCCGTGTGTGACATTAAAGAATGTTTTTGTATTTTTAAAGGAAATTCCGACTGATTAAGCTTCCTAAAAATATCAACATATTATGACTTTCTTATACAGAAGGTCTGACCCCATGGCAAGCCTCTGTCCATCAGTTGTCCTTTCTAAGACAAAAAATTTGCAAACATGCACTATCATCATCATATCAGCCCTTTATCGCCCACTGCTGAGCATCGAAACATCGAAACAACGGTTACCACTAGTTCCATTACCTGAATTGTTTTAAATAAAATTAAGTTTTAAAATTTGACTTCTTTAAATTATTAGGACCCATTTTCGCTATTTTGATATAATTTGAATTAACTTTTGCTTTTATTTTATATGTTTCTCAATTATTTTTATTTGAACATTTTGACTTTTCCGAACGATATTGTATTGCTATGAATTTATAGTTATTTGTTATACAAGGGGGCAAAGTTGTATTTTAACGCCGAGTGTGGAATTGAAAAACGAGCAAGTGAAAGGATTATATAGTTGAACCACGAGCGAAGCGAGTGGTTCGAGAATAGAATCCTGAACTTGCGAGTTTTTCAACACACGAGAAGTAAAATACATTTGCACCCGAGTGTAACACAAAACTTTTCGCCTCACTATAGCGAGGAAACTACAACGCAAAAAAATGCGTTTATCACTGCTTCCAGTAGTTCCACAGGTGGTAAATCATCTTTTTTAGTAGATTCACCTACTTTTATCAATTTTAAAGCAGTTAATTTGATTATATTCAAGGTCAAATTACTTTACCCACTAGTGGATAAAATGCGTTTTTACCCGCTGGTATTAAAGGACAAAACACGTGTTTCCGAGCTAGTGAGGGGAAAATAAATTTATTATTCACTTCCCTCACATTTATATCAATGCTCAATTTTATTCTCACAACCTGTTTAATGTAAATGACATCTAAATTTGAATGTACCTAATGTAATGTGTTCTATTTAAATTTAATTTAATATTTATTTCATTAATGAACAATTAACTGTTTCACTTCACTGTACTTGATATTGTATATTGGATGTTAGATCCTAAGAAATACAAAACTAATTAGCACGTAAGGTTTAACTGTCAGTGTTAATTTTATGCAATAAATTGAATTGAATTGAATTGAAGCATAGGCCTCTCTTCTAGTACGCCACTTGTCCCGTATTATTATTAAAGTAAAAGTAAAGTATTATTAGTATTACTAAAGTTGCATGCAAAATAAAGTAAATGACGAGTATTAGGTACTTGTATGAAAGCAAGAATGATTTAATACTGTACTGACCACAGATGTCATATAAACCATAGATCAAGCAAACGTATCTACTTAGCGTGTAAAATGAACTCAGTGAAATCCACTGAGTTGTCCGTCTTTAATCGCAGCTTGCAGCTTTCGGGCGTCAATTTTTGTAAGTTGAAGTCAACAAAAACATTAAAAATGCCTCGTTACATGATATTTAATTGCAACAACATAAAACTTATCAACACTCAAGGGCCTGAGACATATTTAAAATCACAGGCAAGTAACAACTTCAGTACAAAATCTGACACGCTCGGCCGCCATACAAATAAATGAACTCGTTTCTTCTATCTAAATCTAATTCTGTGGTACTGACAAAGCCCATACAAAAAAAGCGTACCCCTGAAATGTGTGGGCCTTTTAGGCTTAAAACTAGATGGCGCTGTTCGCGGCTTGGAAGGGGCCAAAATCATTTTTTTTTTCAAATATTTTGCGAGTTTTTATTTTTTATAAGAACAAATGACATATTTCTTTATTTTAAAATCATGATATCACGTCAATACAAATTAAAAAAAAAAGTACATTTCGTCTCTACTTATAAAAACACGTATCTTCTTCTGTCAATGAAAAGAAAATTGTAGTAATAAGTATGTATGGAATGCATATAGACTTACTGCGTTTTAACTTTGAGGAACAGCGTGAGATACGAGATTTTTTAAAAGTAGTGACGATTTGTAGGCATCATCAGTGTAGTTACGATAGTATTTAATAGGTGGCGCTAAAAAATCGTGGTACGATTCTAAGTATGAAGTATAAATCCTATTCTAATTAACACAAGTCAAATTATAACCTATTGAAAATATATCAACTTGTGCTATCTTAAAGTAGTCACACCACTATATATATGAATTAAAACCGAAATAAATTACACATGAAAGAAAAAGTGACCAAGGCCTCTAGTGACTGAGGCTGGAATCGAACCACGTACTCTGCAATCGCGGCAGATGCCTGTTTATCCGCTCGGCCACCCAGGTCACAGTTGCTGAGGTCGAAATTATCTCATATGAGTAATCTATACAACTCTAGCACTAGAGGCCTTGGTCACTTTTTCTTTCATATATGTAATTTATTTCGGTTTTAATATGTCCTATAGTATATAAATAATCCTTGTATGAAAAAAAATTAAAAACTATTTTGCGCAAGTAAAACTTTTTTAAATCTTTTTTTACCGACTGCCATTTTCGAGTTAGCCATCTTAAGTCTTAGTGGCTCAGTTGGCAGATTGCTTGAGTATAAAACCAGATGCCGTGAGTCGAAGTCTTACCTAAGGCAAAAAAATTGCCACTTTATTTATACTAAGCCTAATTAAACGTAAGCTCTGAGCTCAAAAGATCGTACATGACTTACTTGAAGAATAATTATCGCACGCCTGGCAACCTTAGACGTATGGAATTAATACGACATTTTGAGTAAATGAGGTTATTTGTAAAGAGAGCTGACGGATAGCTGACGGGTAAAAAGTATAGCCGTCGAAGGATATAATTTCGTCGAGGGGGTGTTAAGTCAGTAATGGATAGAACGTGAACTGCCACCGAAAAAGAGGATTATGCCTTTAACGGTTCATCTGTTTAAATGGGTCAGGATCGTGTCTAAATCATATTCAAGGATGGCGGCATAATTTACAAATTAGTGGCTCTGTGAGTGAGACTTTCGCGATTTCGCGGAAACGCAATAGTGAAGTAGTTATTTGTTTTACAAGGGGGCAAAGTTGTTGTTTGCCAATATTATATACCCGAGCAAGCCAAAGATTCAACAAAAAGTTGCATCGTGCCACCCACGAAGGTCAACTTCGCCGCCATATTCGCGTTATATAATTAAGCTTTTCACTCTCGTACCGTACTATTACGGAGCTTTGCTGAGTGGCCTAAACATGGTACTCGACTGAAAAGCTTTGTATTATATCACGATTGTATAAAATACTATTATCGCGTTCGACCCGTGTGTGTGTTTAAAAAAAGCATCTACAAGTAGGAGAAGTTGGCGCCGAAACGTATACACTTATACAGCAAGCGATGCAGGCCTTGGATAGGTACACCTCTAAGGCCTAATTGGTAGCGAGTCAGCTCGCTTAGACCTAATAATAATTTTGGAAAATAAAAATTGTAAAATGTTATGTAAATATCACAGAGCAGTTTAGAAATAATAGCCCTATTTCCCTTGGCATGCCCGATTAACGTTCCACAAAAATACTTACCAATCGGAAGGAATTTACCAATTTGTAGGGGTAACCACAAATTCCTTAAACGCCGTTTGATACAGATTAAGTACCTGAAATATAAGAACACTCCCGACTAACACAGCTTTCAAATAAAAAAAACAAAATCGAAATCGGTTCATCCGTTCGGGAGCTACGATGCCACAGACAGACACACACACAGACAGACAAACAGACAGACAGACAGACAGACAGACAGACAGACAGACAGACAGACAAACAGACAGACGGACAGACAGACAGACAGACAGACAGACAGACAGACGGACAGACAGACAGACAGACAGACACGTCAAACTTATAACACCCCGTCGTTTTTGCGTCGGGGGTTAAAAACAGAATCTTTGTAATGAAGCAACTATAGCAATAGGTATCGAGAAAAATATAGATCTTAAGGTAAGATCTATAAGTATCTTAAGTAAGATCTAAATAACCTTAACACTTTCGCTACCAAGAACCCGACTGTCGGGCACACCGCTCGTAGAAGCGTAGCCGATTACATGGGTTTCCCCGTATGTAGCGAAAATGTCGTAGCGCCGCGTAGAGCCCGGTTTCGAAAGTGCCTTAGGAGTATACAAGTTTCTAATGGGTCGGCAAAGCGCATGTGACACCCCTTGAGTTGCAGGCGTCCATAGGTTACGGTGACCGCTTTCCATCAGGCGGGCCGTATACCTGTTTGCCACCGACGTGGTATAAAAAAAATGTTATCCTGTACACATTGTGTGTGTTTTTAACCCCCGACGCAAAAACGACGGGATGTTATAAGTTTGACGTGTCTGTCTGTCTGTCTGTCTGTCTGTCTGTCTGTCTCTGTGTGTGTCTGTCTGTGGCATCGTAGCTCCCGAACGGATGAACCGATTTAGATTTAGTTTTTTTTGTCTGAAAGCTGAGTTAGTCGGGAGTGTTGTTAGGCATGTTTCATGAAAATCGGTCTACTATGTCGCGGTCGGGGTTTTTTTCAAAATTTTAATTTTGTGGTTATATCTAAAAGATAACAAAGTAATTCATACAAATTTTAACTTTGGGCTAAGCTGCCTGGTTTTACAGGTCATTTCTACTGACTTGTAAACGATCATTTTAAATTATAAATGTTGTATAAATTGATGGATTTTATTTAGTTTCACGTTTTAACTACTACGGTTAGTATTTATCGTCTAACATTTAGATGCCCTGTTCAGTTTCTCAATGAATATACAGAGTGGGGCCTGTAACAAAGGCGAATAATTGAACTCTAGGCTATTCTCCTTATACTGATCAACATTTGTTCGGCGACTTTTAAAAATAACTTGTATTTTGATTTTTATCACCCTTGAAAGTTTTTTCTAAGAGGTAATGTATTGCGAATTCTGTTAAGTCTAAAGTGAGACAGACAACGTCAATGACAACAATAATGGCGTACATTGAAGCTAATATTTATTTTGTATGAAAAAATAAAAATTTAAAGACTTCATAATTTTTAAAAGTCACTGAACAAATGTTGATCAGTATAAGGAGAATAGCCTACAGTTCAATTCTTCGCCTTTGTTACAGGCCCCACTCTGTATGCCAAAAGGTTTTCCTGCGTATTTTTTAGGAAACGTTCGGATTTATCATGCTAGTTCAGATAGTGTCAGTACGTCTTGTATTGAGACTGACTGAAATAGCATCATGCATCATGCTGCATGACACGTTCGTACGTTTCCGTACAAATACGAATTAAAATCTTTTCGCACTAGGTACATCAGTACCTAACTTATTTATAAATGTCAAAAACAAGTAGAGGTTCAGTTTTACACCCTGAGATGACGCCTTAAACTGTAACTATGTTAACCCTAACGTAATGCCCCTTAAAAAGGCCGTTTACAGCTAATTCACAACTACACAGAATCTCTCTCAAAAACTCTGACACCGACATCCATAGAATCGACATGTAACGGAAGCTTAACTTACACTGGTTCTATTCGATTCAGTTGACGATTCGATTCTACGCGCTCACGTCAGTTGATTGGTGTCGGTCGGGCGCGCTGCCTGTGCTGTGCTCTTAGTGAACTGTGGGCGGGAAAAAGTTCAGTGAACAAAGTGAATGAACTGAGTGGTTTTCATTTGTTTTTTGGACAATCGGTAAGTGATTTAATCATGTTTAGATTGGTTATATTTTTAGGAATCTTAGAATAATAGATTTTATATATAAAAAAAATAATGTACTTTTACAGTAGGTATATGGCGTTATTTTACCGCCAGAGTGCATAGCAATATTAAAATTGCTTGTTTAGAATTTCAAACGGCCATATTTGTTTAAGGTACCGGCGCCTAAGATTAAACGGTTCTTAAGTTTTATCACTTTGAAACTTTCATAATTTTGTTAGTACGATTGAGCTTATTATGTAAGTATTATTGTTTCTTTTGAACCAGAGGTAATAAGAATAAGAATATAAAGTACTTCAAATAATTAAATAATTTGGGCCATCTTAAGCGCCGGTATCTTACTGGAAACGTACAATAGCTATTTGTTTTACAAGGGGGCAAAGTTGTTGTTTGACCGCATGTGCCAAAATTGATACCAGAACAAGAGAAAGATACCAATATTGAAGTGGAATCTTAGGCGTTGCGAGGGTTTCAAGACACGAAGGTTAAACAAACTTTGCCACCGAGTGAAACACAAAATTGTTCATCACATCAACACGAACAAAATACTGACTAAGATAAATCATGAAACTAAATCAAATCCATCAAATTGTTCAATATTTATGATTCAAATAAATCATTATTTTGTACATCAATTGTACCAATTCGCTTAAGACATCAAGCTATGTATAAAATTACTTTGCACTATTGTGGATAAATTGTAATTTCCTATCTGCTTTCGAAGAACTAAGT
The DNA here is from genome assembly GCF_023078275.1 of Leguminivora glycinivorella. Lineage (NCBI taxonomy): Eukaryota > Metazoa > Arthropoda > Insecta > Lepidoptera > Tortricidae > Leguminivora > Leguminivora glycinivorella. Next base: position 1,150,212 of record NW_025952831.1, read on the forward strand.
AAGCCTTTACCAGTTGGTGTGGTGAAAATACAAATGCGTAGGGGCACTTAATTTGTAACTAGTGTCGATTTATAACACTCCCTTAGGTCGATTTTTGATTTATCGCCACTAGTAGTAGTTTCGGATTTTCTCTTTTATGCATAGGCATCGTAACATGGTAACATACTAGGGTGTATTGGGCTAATTTCAAAACGCAAAAATGCTCGGGTAATTTCGAAAGGGGAATCTTGATGGAAATAATGGTGATTTTTATGTGACTTCCGAACTTAGACGAATTTCGAAATTACCCCAAGGCACCCTATTTCAGTTCTCGGGCCGGAAAGCGTCAAATTTCAGGCCGCTGTACTATACGGAGTTCCCCGGCCTTGGCCACTAAATGAGGCTCTCTTGTTACACTCTCAAAAACGAAGGCTTTCGTGGTCAAGGCGTTTACTAATTGAAATATATATCATACACGAAAGAAAAAACGACAAGGCCCACTGGTAGCCGAGCCGCGACACGAACCCGGGTCTTAAGCTTACGCGGCTGACGTCATTACCACTAGACCACCCGCCTGTCGTGGTGGGCCTTGTCGTTTTCTCTTTCGTGTACGATATCTATTTCAATTTATAACGAATAGCATAGTTACATTTTATCTACAAGAGTGCGAATTTCACACAAATTTTAACTTGATGCCCAAAGCTAGCAGAGTATAGTCCAAACCGGTCGTCAAATAATGTTCAGGCTATTTGAGAATTGCTCCCATAATCCTAAATTAATATGCCCTTATTAATTATAAATTAATATTCTAATGGTTTTGTAAGGAGGTGTGTTCATTGAAAAGATCTTTAGCCTCCTTCCGAAATTCGGAGATAATGGCCTTTCAGGGTTGCTGGGTGAGTGAAAATGCATTTAAATTTTGAAAATCCAGACTCGTTTGCAGTGTTGTACGCATTTGGATTTCTTTAATCTCATTATAAAGCCTGTGTGGTGATGGGTTAAGAATTTCACCACCCCCTTTCTTGGGTGTCGTAGAAGGCGACTATGGGATATGGGTTAAATTGTGGCGTAGGCGAGAGGCTGGCAACCTGTCACTGCAATGTCACAGTTTCGTTTTCTTTCAACCCCTTATTTGCCAAGAGTGGCACTGAAGCTTTAGTAGTTTCATGTGTTCTGCCTACCCCTTTATGGGATACAGGCGTGATTGTATGTATGTATGTCATTATAAAGCTTGACCAGAAATATATGTCTACGCGCCATGTTGCGGATTTTCATTGGAACTAAGATTTTCTTCATACTATATGGAACTGTCACCTCATACAATAACAGCGCCCTCCTGACAATAGTCATATATTGTTAGTCCGTCTTTAGCACAAAATACTTTCAATTATTGCGTTTTGTACACATTTTTGAGGTAAAATAATGTTATTTTAACGCGTTTGACCCGTGTGTGACATTAAAGAATATTTTTGTATTTTTAAAGGAAATTCCGACTGATTAAGCTTCCTAAAAATATCAACATAAATTATTATGACTTTCTTATACAGAAGGTCTGACCCCATGGCAAGCCTCTGTCCGTCAGTTGTCCTTTCTAAGACAAAATAACCGGCCAAGAGCGTGTCGGGCCACGCTCAGTGTAGGGTTCCGTAGTTTTCCGTATTTTTCTCAAAAACTACAAAACCTATTAAGTTTAAAACAATTTTTCTAGAAAGTGTTTATAAAGTTCTACTTTTGTGATTTTTTTCATATTTTTTAAACATATGGTTCAAAAGTTAGAGGGGGGGGGACGCACTTTTTTTTCCTTCAGGAGCGATTATTTCCGAAAATATTAATATTATCAAAAAACGATTTTAGTAAACCCTTATTCATTTTTAAATACCTATCCAACAATATATCACATGTTGGGGTTGAAATGAAAAAAAATATCAGCCCCCACTTTACATGTAGGGGGGGTACCCTAATAAAACATTCTTTTCCATTTTTTATTCTTGCACTTTGTTGGCGTGATTAATATACATATTGGTACCAAATTTCAGCTTTCTAGTGCTAACGGTTACTGAGATTATCCGCGGACGGACGGACGGACGGACGGACGGACAGACAGACATGGCGAAACTATAAGGGTTCCTAGTTGACTACGGAACCCTAAAAAGTTGCAAACATGCACTAAAGTATTATTCATCATCATCATATCAGCCCTTTATCGCCCACTGCTGAGCATCGAAACATTGAAACAACGGTTACCACTAGTTCCATTACCTGAATTGTTTTAAATAAAATTAAGTTTTAAAATTTGACTTCTTTAAATTATTAGGACCCATTTTCGCTATTTTGATATAATTTGAATTAACTTTTGCTTTTATTTTATATGTTTCTCAATTATTTTTATTTGAACATTTTGACTTTTCCGAACGATATTGTATTGCTATGAATTTAATAAATTTATTTCACTTCCCTCACATTTATATCAATGCTCAATTTTATTCTCACAACCTGTTTAATGTAAATGACATCTAAATTTGAATGTACCTAATGTAATGTGTTCTATTTAAATTTAATTTAATATTTATTTCATTAATGAACAATTAACTGTTTCACTTCACTGTACTTGATATTGTATATTGGATGTTAGACCCTAAGAAATACAAAACTAATTAGCACGTAAGGTTTAACTGTCAGTGTTAATTTTATGCAATAAATTGAATTGAATTGAATTGAAGCATAGGCCTCTCTTCTAGTACGCCACTTGTCCCGTATTATTATTAAAGTAAAAGTAAAGTATTATTAGTATTACTAAAGTTGCATGCAAAATAAAGTAAATGACGAGTATTAGGTACTTGTATGAAAGCAAGAATGATCTAATACTGGACTGACAAAACCTATACAAAAAAGCGTACCCCTGAAATGTGTGGGCCTTTTAGGCTTAAAACTAGATGGCGCTGTTCGCGGCCTGGAAGGGGCCAAAATCATTTTTTTTTTCAAATATTTTGCGAGTTTTTATTTTTTATAAGAACAAATGACATATTTCTTTATTTTAAAATCATGATATCACGTCAATACAAATTAAAAAAAAAGTACATTTCGTCACTACTTATAAAAACACGTATCTTCTTCTGTCAATGAAAAGAAAATTGTAGTAATAAGTATGTATGGAATGCATATAGACTTACTGCGTTTTAACTTTGAGGAACAGCGTGAGATACGAGATTTTTTAAAAGTAGTGACGATTTGTAGGCATCATCAGTGTAGTTACGATAGTATTTAATAGGTGGCGCTAAAAAATCGGGGTACGATTCTAAGTATGAATATAAATCCCAACTAACTTTTAAAACCAAAACTGAATTAGGTTTACGACCTTTACGTAACTCTAATAGTCTAAGCCTCCAACCCACGCGTACTAAATTTGGACAAAGAAACATTGGATATGAAGGAGCACAGTTTTACAATAAAATACCAACAGAAATTAAAAAATGTAAAAACATTACCACGTTTAAAAGAAAATTAAAAGAATTTGTTATTAAAAACATTTGAATCCGGCCCCGGAACTTTTAGTCAGACGGCTCAAAGGTCTGTCGTCAAGTGATAAACAACATCGTCGCGCGTACTATTGTGAATCTTAGTGACAAAATCCTAAGGATACAATATAGAATAACTAGCGTATTTTGTAGTCATATTGCATTCCCTACCCGCCGCTGGTCACTGGTTTTGTTCTGTTTTGTTTTGAATTAGTTATTTATGTAATTGTACTTAATGGCTAAGTTAACTAAAATTGTTTTATACCTAGTAAAAAATTACGCAAAATTTATGAAAGCACATGTACCTACTTAAACGTTATTAGCTAGCTAAAAACGTAAAAAGTAAATAAAGCTGGCATTGCTTGTACACAATTGTAATTGTTGAATTACAAGAAGACGCGTTGTACTATAATATATTTAATTTAAGTTTTAGTTAAGTAATTTTTTTAAAGCGAGTGTGCACTCGTTATACTTACTACCTAACATTTTATTTATGTTTTAGTTATATTTCTCTAAAGTGAAATGTATAATTTCTTTGAGAAAATAAAGATCTATAAACCTAAATCCTATTCTAATTAACACAAGTCAAATTATAACCTATTGAAAATATATCAACTTGTGCTATCTTAAAGTAGTCACACCACTATATATATGAATTAAAACCGAAATAAATTACACATATGAAAGAAAAAGTGACCAAGGCCTCTAGTGACTGAGGCTGGAATCGAACCACGTACTCTGCAATCGCGGCAGATGCCTGTTTATCCGCTCGGCCACCCAGGTCACAGTTGCTGAGGTCGAAATTATCTCATATGAGTAATCTATACAACTCTAGCACTAGAGGCCTTGGTCACTTTTTCTTTCATATATGTAATTTATTTCGGTTTTAATATGTCCTATCCATCCATACTTCCATACTAATATTATAAATGCGAAAGTAACTCTGTCTGTCTGTCTGTCTGTCTGTCTGTCTGTCTGTCTGTCTGTCTGTTACGCTTTCCCGCTTAAACCACGCAACCGATTTTGATGAAATTTGGAACAGACAATCTTTAGACCCTGAGACAGAACATAGGCTACTTTTTATTTCGAAAAAAAGGGATGAAGGGGTTGAAAAAGAGGTTGAAAGTTTGTATGGGATTTCTTAATTTTAAATGATAAAACCATGAAACTTTATATTTTAGCACTTGATAAGAAATCATTAAACATATATTTAAAGTCACATACAGGTCGAACGCGATTAATTAACATTATTTTTACCTTTAAAATAAACATGGTGGGAAATAAACATTAACTAAAAGCGGGTAGATTATATTTATTTGTCTACCCCGAACATTTATATAAATTAATATCGGGTAGTTTTGTGTTGTTTACATCTCCGGTGACATTTTGCTGGGACGTCAGTCTTCCGCGACCACGGCCAGTGCAACCTGGCCGAAACGTTGGGAAAAAAGGTAAAAATAATGTTAATTAATCGCGTTCGACCTGTATGTGACTTTAAATATGTGTACAAAGCGCGAGAACTTAAAGTGTTATATCATTAAACATCTTGATAAGGGATAGGGATAGGGATAGGGATAGCGATAGGGATAGCGATAGGGAAAGCGATAGGGATAGCGATAGGGATAGCGATAGGGATAGCGATAGAGATAGCGATAGGGATAGCGATAGCGATAGCGATAGCGTTAGCGATACGGATACGGATACGGATAATATGGGTATCGTTAGAGGGATACGGATAATCGGTCGGCGGTCTCTTACAATCAATGTGCTCTAAGACGATCGTTGTTTGCTTGCTTGAAGATTACGTTTGCGATAAGTATACTTAAGCAAAATGTAAAAAATTGTAAGGGATAATAGAAAAAAGTACTTTTTACCCACCGATCATAGTGTCGAAATACGGGCTATGTGGGATGTTTATAAAGGTTTCCGCAGCGTATATAGAATTACCTACGCTGTGGTCGATGTATAATATTTCTAATTTTCTACAATCATTGCAAGCAAAAGTATTATGTGCAATCGAAATAATCGCAGATAAATATACCTACAGAGAAACCTACGGGCCCTACGGATCCAAATGAAAATCTTAATGAATACTTTTATTACGCGGGCGAAGCCGCGGGTAAAAGCTAGTAGTATATAAATAATCCTTGTATGAAAAAAAAAATAAAAACTTTTTTGCGCAAGTAAAACTTTTTTAAATCTTTTTTTACCGACTGCCATTTTCGAGTTAGCCATCTTAAGTCTTAGTGGCTCAGTTGGCAGATTGCTTGAGTATAAAACCAGATGCCGTGAGTCGAAGTCTTACCTAAGGCAAAAAAATTGCCACTTTATTTATACTAAGCCTAATTAAACGTAAGCTCTGAGCTCAAAAGATCGTACATTATGACTTACTTGAAGAATAATTATCGCACGCCTGGCAACCTTAGACGTATGGAATTAATACGACATTTTGAGTAAATGAGGTTATTTGTCAAGAGAGCTGACGGATAGCTGACGGGTAAAAAGTATAGCCGTCGAAGGATATAATTTCGTCGAGGGGGTGTTAAGTCAGTAATGGATAGAACGTGAACTGCCACCGAAAAAGAGGATTATGCCTTTAACGGTTCATCTGTTTAAATGGGTCAGGATCGTGTCTAAATCATATTCAAGGATGGCGGCATAATTTACAAATTAGTGGCTCTGTGAGTGAGACTTTCGCGATTTCGCGGAAACGCAATAGTGAAGTAGTTATTTGTTTTACAAGGGGGCAAAGTTGTTGTTTGCCAATATTATATACCCGAGCAAGCCAAAGATTCAACAAAAAGTTGCATCGTGCCACCCACGAAGGTCAACTTCGCCGCCGTATTCGCGTTATATAATTAAGCTTTTCACTCTCGTACCGTACTATTAGGCCACTCAGCAAAGCTTCGTGGCCTAAACATGGTACTCGACTGAAAAGCTTTGTATTATATCACGATTGTATAAAATACTATTATCGCGTTCGACCCGTGTGTGTGTTTAAAAAAAAGCATCTACAAGTAGGAGAAGTTAGCGCCGAAACGTATACACTTATACAGCAAGCGATGCAGGCCTTGGATAGGTACACGTACTAAGGCCTAATTGGTAGCGAGTCAGCTCGCTTACAGCCCAGCCACGACATTGGTCTAAGCGCGGCAGCGTTGAGCGGCAACCATACGTGCGAATGAAAAGTCCCATCGCTGTGTCTCGCTCCAATGTATGGCCGCCGCTCGCCGCTGTCGCGCTTAGACCAATGTCGTGGCTGAGCCGTTAGACCTAATAATAATTTTGGAAAATAAAAATTGTAAAATGTTATGTAAATATCACAGAGCAGTTTAGAAATAGCCCTATTTCCCTTGGCATGCCCGATTAACGTTCCACAAAAATACCAATCGGAAGGAATTTACCAATTTGTTGGGGTAACCACAAATTCCTTAAACGCCGTTTGATACAGATTAAGTACCTGAAATAAAACAGAATCTTTGTAATGAAGCAACTATAGCAATAGGTATCGAGAAAAATATAGATCTTAAGTAAGATCTAAATAACCTTATGTTATCCTGTACACATTGTGTGTTTTTAACCCCCGACGCAAAACGACGGGGTGTTATAAGTTTGGCGTGTCTGTCTGTCTGTGTGTGTGTGTCTGTCTGTGGCATCGTAGCTCCCGAACGGATGAACCGATTTAGATTTAGTTTGTTTTGTTTAAAAGCTGAGTTAGTCGGGAGTGTTCTTAGACATGTTTCATGAAAATCGGTCCACTATGTCGCGGTCGGGGTTTTTTTCAAAGTTTTAATTGTATCTGTTGTTCTGAAGACAAGCATATAAGGAACAAATTCGGGTGGTTTAAGTAGTAAGTAGATGGCAGAGTCATGACAAAAAAAATTGATAAAGACAGTAGGTAAAATTTTAAAAACAGTTTCGAAAAACGAAAAAGGGTTTCGAGATTTTTACACTTCTAGTAAAAATATAATATTTTTACAAGCAATCCATTTGATTGATCACTTGTCAAAAAAATTTTCCCCACGGACTCCTATGTCGGATCATACGTATTCAAAAACAATTGCGTGGAAAGTTGTTATGACATATTTACGGAAAGACAGACGGACTTGTAGAAACTATAAGAGAACCCAAAACTGATTTCCATCGTCAAACCGACCGGAGTGAAAGGGACGAAACTTAATATATGTATTTCTTGCCAACTTCTTTACAAAATATTACAAAAATCGTTTTGAGATAAACAATTGAAGGCATGTTTACAAAAACAACATAACTACACTAGACATGAATTTACAGGAAACGAAAAAAACTAAATGTCTTCTTATATATTAGCTATTGGACATAAACGTTATATACGTTATTTAAGTAAGTGGCCATTAGTTCCGAAACACACGATTAGACATCTCAAAGACAATTATTTTTGGAAAAAATATGAAAAATAAGTTCGTCAGTTATGCTGTTTTTGTAAAATTTTGTTAGTTATGTTCTTTTTGTTAGAAAATAAAACAAGTTTCTATAGAAATTATGTTTTGTATTCTATCATTTATCTTACTAAACTAGTGCTGCTGTTGTCATCGTTATCTACCTCCAGAGACGACGATTCTTGACACGTATTATACAAAATTGATTGGTAGAATTGATGGCTCGATGGTTTGACCAAAAACTGCATCAATTTTCTCAAGTCGCCTACTTTGTGAGGATTAAGGGGAAGTGAAGACTCAAAAGCACGTTTTAAATTGATGTTCTTGGGCACTTTCTTCCTATTTCTTATATCAATAGTAACCCAAGGTAACCTAAAACGTTACGTAAACTAAAAAGAGTTTGTATATATTTTATTGAAAATTAAGTTTTTTACGTGAACGATAAACAGTTATATGTTCTTTTTGTAAAAAACAATGTAGATATGTAGTTTTTGCAAAATGGGTATATTTTTGGGGACTGAATGTGGACAATTGGGGTAATTTTTGGACACTATCTTTTGCTCTACGTATAGATCCTGCTTAGACGAATGCTATGATACCAAAAACTCAAATTCGCAAAAAATGTTAGTTATGTTGTTTTTGTAAACATGCCTTCAATTGGTTGCCCTGAAAACCAGCACCATGGCTAACTTAGTCATCGGCTTATGCTGAGTGGCAACCATTTTGGTGTATAAAATGTTATTAGACTAAAATGTAATAGGTTAAGTCTTAATTTATATTTTTTATACACCAAATAAACGTTTCTTTCTTTCTTTCTTTCAATACAGTTGTTAAGATATACTTTGTGTAAGAAGGTATATAGCAAATTTAAGGTAAAATCCAGAGGTCGCGGGTTCGATCCCCGGCTCGTACCAATGACTTTTTCGAGACTTATGTGCGAAATATCATTTATTATTTGCCAGTCGCTTTTCGGTGAAGGAAAACATCGTGAAGAAACCGGACTACTCGTAATCCCAATAAGGCCTAGTTACCCTTCGGGTTGGAAGGTCAGATGGCAGTCGCTTTCGTAAAACTAGTGCCTACGCCAAATCTTGGGATTTGTTGTCAAAGCGGACCCCAGGCTCCCATGAGCCGTGGCAAATGCCGGGATAACGCAAGGAGGATGATGATGATTGTAATGTATTAGATATCTTTTTAACATTTGCGTCAGTACAGTAACGGACACACCTCATGTGGTTTACTTCCGTTGTCTGTCTTCAATTCGCCTTATTGCTTTAATGTTAAGGTGCCATAGGTTTAGGAAGCAAGAATAAAATAATATTCTTGTTTCTATTATTTTGTATCCAAACAACAACAGACACCATTGCCTTGAAATGGTTTAATCTCAGCATATTGCTGGCGACTTCCAGCGCTGATTTTCCGATAACACAATTCGGTGAACAAAAACGACAGGTAACAAATAGGTACAAATTAGAAAACACATAGGTACGGAAGATAATGATTTTATATATATCACAAATAGGTACAAATTAGAGAACAGATACGGAAGAAAATGATTTTATATTATAATAGTATCCTGTATAATATACATAATCATGTATGGGTATTTAGTAGGTATTCCATTCCTCGTCATTGCGATATTTCCTGCACCTATTAAGCTCTTATCTGTTTGGCCCAAAGGTTAGCTGGTAGAGAGTGCCTTCCGGCATTAAGTTCACCATTTGTACGTTTTTTATTGTGCAATAAAGTTTAAATACATAAATAAAATTAACCCCTTCAGGTGGCGGAGCTACAAGTTGCATAGGGGATAAGTGGCACGGTCGTTTTATAAAACTTTCCGTTAAGTGGCAGGCGCCGGGAGCCGGACTCTGGGAAAAACAAGCCGATAAGTGGCAGGGACCGGCTCCCGGACCCCGTGCGACGATATACCTAAATATATAAAAAAAACCGTCTAAAACTGTATCTAGCTTCCTCACACTTGCACGAACCATTCGTCACTAAACAAGGACGGCATTCAGTAAAGGTCCAACACCCTCAACTTCAAAACAGCTTGAAATATGACCCAATTTGATTGGACCAACCGCCTGCCATATTTGAGACACGTGTTTAAAAACCGTCTTTTTTGCAAAAATTGTACTGTAATATGTTAAAAAAAGGGATATAAGTGTAAATATATAAATGTATATTTAAGTCCCTGAATTACTTTTTTATACAATTTACTGTTTGTTTTCCTAAATAAAGTTACTTATAATTTTTGTAACACAAGTGACATTCGCGATGACCACCCGTGAGGGCCCCGCCACTCAAGGGTAAACTTTTTCTGTCATTTTATCGGTATCCTTGCCACTCAACAGCTTTTTATTTCAAGTCCGGCTCCCGGTTACCTGCCACTTTACGTGCGGTCGGCTCCCGGATTTTGCCACCTGAAGGGATAAAACATACAAAATACAAAGATGTTACACGTTTTTTGTTAGAGTAAAAACACCAGGTCACCACTATTAATTATACAGTTTATTAAACGGAATCTCAAAATACAAGTTCAATGACGAGCTATCTTCAAGTGACGCTCTGAGTCCGTCTGCCGCCATTTTTGACAGCGATGCCTAGGGATGGGGACCAGCGACTAGTGATGTCCTTACATTCGCCCATTCTGACCTTGACCTTTCGTCCCGAAGGTCTCTGCTATCCATGCTGCTACTGATGACTGCCGCAGTCAACGCAGCCGAAGCAGGCCGCGCCTCCAACTGGTGGCGGTAGACTTCATCTGTTCATTTGTTCTTTTCTTTTCTGCAAAGTGAACAAGAACTTTGTATACTCCAGCTATACACTCAGGCCCTGGTCCTTTGAAGTGATTAACTCGAGAACCGTTGGAAACGGCCGGTGTAGTTTAAGACTAACTTACACCAAGATATGTAATTGGCCTCATTTTATAGTCGAATCATAGTAATGACATAACTAAACTCAAGATTGCATGACCAGACTAGCCTAGTACAAGTAAGTCAGGTCATTATTTAACAAATCCACAGCCAGTAAGGCTTTAAAACTATTAAGGTGCGATGGTACGAAAAGTACATGTTTTACCGCCATGATCGATACTATATATTAGTCAAATTAATTATGTAAAATAGATGACATCTAACGGCGGGCAGGTAATTACTGGTGTACAAAACACCATCTAATATTTGCTTGTAAATAACTTCACCCATCAATACATTTCATTTATTTTCAGGCAAGTATTATGCCATTTATGCCTTAAGTTAAGACTTACGTGAGCGGTGCATTCCAAACTAACCAACCGCTCAATATAATAATGATGATTGGCGTCGTTTAAATAGCAAATACATGGAACAAACTCACAGTTGGCTTCGTCACTGTAGGCTGTGAAGCTCCCCACATGCGCAAGAAGGCGTACAACTCGTGAGAGGTTAACATGACACACCCTATCGTGATCATAGCCACCTTCCAACACAGCACAAGCTCTTGTTAAGAAGCTCTGTAACATACATGGGAAATACTAAGTTCCTTAATGTAACGAGAACGTGATAATTTTTCCTTGGAACTAAGCCAGTAGGTGATAGAATCAGTACAACACAACTGTCGTTCAAGTAACATGATAAGGTTACGAGAAATTAATTTACAATTGGCATAGTAGGTGCTCTCAATTACAGATCCGGCTTACATAGCCGTTAAATAATTTAGTAATAAACAATGACAATCAAGACATTACAAAATATTGTCATGTATTTTTTTTTTTTTTGAATATATATTAAGCAGAATACATGGCTGTTCCTTGGCAGGACCTTTAACAACCGCTGATTATTTTTTTCTATCAACATGATAAAATTAATAAATGGTAATAATCAATGTGTACTAGCCACCAATTTTGCTATAAGACAACACACATTACCATATCAAATCTTCATACGAAAGCCACGGTGATACGGCTTCTTTCGTGGCTGTCAGCGCAACGACCGCAGAAGTTGGCCCTTCATGACAAGGTTGTCGCGCAGCCTGTTGCATGTATTCGTTCAGCTAGGCATTCCGAACAGTTGCTCTCTCCGCTCTATTGGAAACCGTAATTTCACCAGCGACCTCTGGAAAGTATGCATGTAAGTGACCCTTTCAAGGTAACCTTGAGATCATTACTCTTTAAGGTCATAAAACATGCTTTTGACAAACAAGGTCTCAAGCTAACCTCTTAAGGATATACCTCTTAAGGACTATATAACACATGATGGCATCTCTGAAGACCTTCATCACAAATAACAGAAGCAGAACAATCCTCTTAAGGATAGACTATATAGCACATGATGGCGTCTGTAAGACCTACATCACAAATAACAGAAGCAGAACAATCCTCTTAAGGATAGACTATATAGCACATGATGGCGTCTGTAAGACCTACATCACAAATAACAGAAGCAGACCAATCCTCTTAAGGATAGTCTATATAACACATGATGGCGTCTGTAAGACCTACATCACAGATAACAGAACAGAACTAGCCTCGTAAGGGTAGTCTATATAACATATGATGGCGTCTGTGAAGACCTACATCACAAATAACAAAAACAGAACAATCCTCTTAAGGAAAGTCTATGTAACACATGATGGCGTCTATGAAGACCTACATCACAAATAACAAAAACAGACCAATCCTCTTAAGGATAGTCTATATAACACATGATGGCGGCTGTAAAGACCTACATCACAAATAACAGAAAGAGACCAATCCTCTTAAGGATAGTCTATATAACACATGATGGCGTCTCTAAAGACCTACATCACAAATAACAGAAACAGACCAATCCTCTTAAGGATAGTCTATATAACACATGATGGCGTCTGTAAAGACCTACACCACAAATAACAGAAACAGACCAATCCTCTTAAGGATAGTCTATATAACACATGATGGCGTCTGTAAAGACCTACATCACAAAACAAAAACAGACCAATCCTCTTAAGGATAGTCTATATAACACATGATGGCGTCTGTAAAGACCTACATCACAAATAACAGAAACAGACCAATCCTCTTAAGGATAGTCTATATAACACATGATGGCGTCTGTAAAGACCTACATCACAAATAACAGAAACAGACCAATCCTCTTAAGGATAGTCTATATAACACATGATGGCGTCTGTAAAGACCTACATCACAAATAACAAAAACAGACCAATCCTCTTAAGGATAGTCTATATAACACATGATGGCGTCTGTAAAGACCTACATCACAAATAACAAAAACAGACCAATCCTCTTAAGGATAGTCTATATAACACATGATGGCGTCTGTAAAGACCTACATCACAAATAACAAAAACAGACCAATCCTCTTAAGGATAGTCTATATAACACATGATGGCGTCTGTAAAGACCTACATCACAAATAACAAAAACAGACCAATCCTCTTAAGGATAGTCTATATAACACATGATGGCGTCTGTAAAGACCTACACCACAAATAACAGAAACAGACCAATCCTCTTAAGGATAGTCTATATAACACATGATGGCGTCTCTAAAGACCTACATCACAAATAACAGAAACAGACCAATCCTCTTAAGGATAGTCTATATAACACATGATGGCGTCTGTAAAGACCTACACCACAATAATAGGTCTTATGCACATGGTCCGCCTCCTTAGGCCTGCATTGCATAAACAGAACTACTTAAGAAACAATAATCAAAGTGCTAAATGACTAATCAGACATTAAAGTAATCATTATAATTATGACTCACACTTTAAGTGACGGAAATCACTTCATTTGTGGATATCACATTAATTACACTACCATGGATACCACAAGATTCAGGTACAATGTGCTTATCAGGAAACCCTGTGAACAGAATATATTATTAACATCATGTAAAGGCAACACAACTCGGTTCTTAATCCGGCGTGTATATATGCAATGGAAACTCAGTTCTTAATCTGAAGTAATAAGACAAGCACAACTCGGTTCTTAATCTGAGACTAATAAGACAAAACACAACTCGGTTCTTAATCCGGCGTGCATATATGTAATGACAACTCAGTTCTTAATCTGAGACTAATAAGACAAAACACAACTCGACAACTCAGTTCTCAATCCGGCGTGCATATATGTAATGACAACTCAGTTCTTAATCTGAGACTAATAAGACAAAACACAACTCGGTTCTCAATCCGGTGTGCATATATGTAATGACAACTCAGTTCTTAATCTGAGACCAATAAGACAAAACACAACTCGGTTCTCAATCCGGCGTGCAACTTGTCTTATTTTTCCCGTGCCCCTAAGGTAACACGCTTACTATATATACCATTATTGAAACACATTCCAGTCAAGCAAGAATAATCATATGGCACTTGGCTTGACTTATCGAGGTTTCACTACATTCAAATAATGTAATATTTTATCTATCATTGTTCACTTACCAAATGGTTCTTGACAAAGGTATTTATATATCATCATCAGGCATGGTGCATAAGCTTAATAATTAAACCATCAAGCTTGCCAGACACACTAGAGAGGTGCTCCAGCTGTAGGTATATGTGCAATTTAAAGCACAACATTATCCATATAGCTGCCACCTGCACAACTACATAATTTTGTTAGTTGTGTTAATACTATGCATATGCAAGAATACTTAGTACAGGTGATTGAGTTTTTATAACAAAATATCATTATTTTTGATTCTTGCAAAAGTCACAAAACATGTAAAATATATATATTCTTGTGAAATCAAGAAGCAATAGAAGTGTACAGTTATTTTTTTTTATATTTCAAGGAACAGAACATATTAAAAGTAGACAATACTTGTCAACTTCAAACGTTACCTGTTTGTCATGCTTCGGTTCAGAACTTCAGAAACATTCCTTCGCAGTGAAGGGTTAAAATTATTAGAAGCTCCAATTAAGTTATTTACCTCAGATTATTGCACATCTGTTAAAAACTTAACTGATTGGCATGTTTCAAGCCCAATTCCAAATCAAACTGATTTGTTGTAACAGACAAGTATAGCATGTAGACCGTTAAAGTCCATCAGGTCTATAAATATCAAAATCTCTTACCATTAGCTATGACAAATTTTACCAGTGTCATAAATAGTTCAATAGATATCCAGTTTGGTGTTTCCAGCTTTTAGCAAGATTTAACCTCAGGAACTTCTGGAATCATGCCTTACCAATGCAAGTATTTTCAACTTATGGTCAATATTCACCAGGTTACCGGCAGGCAACTACTGTAATCAATAAATTAATCTGGAAAGGAATGTAATTAAGGAACAAATTATATCACTGATAATGCATTAAATGGACACTGGACTATGTCATGATAATAAATGTTCCAAATGTCTGTCTAGGTAATATATTTGTCTTTGGTTCAATTTAGAACATGATTACATTGATTACATTTCTTGTCAAAAATGTTTGCAATGCTAAACCAGCATTATTATAAACAAAACAGCATCAACAATACACTATACTTCAGTGCTATGCCCTTAATTTTAACACACATTATGGTTTTAACAAGATGCATAATTAACCTCATCAAAATATTATTATTATTTTATCAACATTTTTGATGAATTTGTGCCATGTAATATAGCAACATGTTTCCTCATTTAGAAAAATGCAAGATCATACAGAGTTTATATGCATAAGAATGTCACTAAGACAGATTTCAAAATACAGTCCCCGGAGAAGTGTTAGTGAACTTATAACAAAACACAAACAAGACAAGACAGTTGTCAAAGTTTTCTTATGCTTATTTACTCATCCCTTTATACCAACCTGTAGTGAATTTAAAATGTATTTACTGTCAGTATACTTACATAAGCCAGATGCAATGGTACAATATTATTGAGTAGGATAAATACCTTATTCCATGTCATTCCGGACAAACTTATATTTAATATGACAAATAGGGCAAGATAATGATCATCTCTCTTTGTAGATCATTAAACCCATAAAGTCACCTGTTATAAGGAATCATTTAGGTGTAATTTAGATCTAAGTACTTGTATCTTATACTCTGTTTCACTGTGACACTGTGACAATTGTCAATATATCACAAGTAGGTTCAATATGTATTATGTATTCTGAAACATATCTGGAAGCACAAAAACACAACACACAAGTGAGCTAATGATTATTCATTACTGCAGCCCCTCTATATATACTGGTAATACTCTTTGCCCGGAGCATTATGTGAATGACAACTTGGATGTGGTTAGCATCTCACCGTCCATGACTTACTGTGGTACTTATTGTGATACATTTTGTGAGTATATAAAAGTATTAGTATCTTCAACATGTACATAACTAAGTTGATCTGAAAGAAAGAAACACAACACAGGCTACTATAGTGGATGTTGATAATTTCAGCCCCAGAGCACTGTGTTTGGATCACTTTTACTTCCGATTTCACACTCATTATGATAAATTATTACTCCAAAGTGTGAATATCTCGTAAACTGCAATGAATCTGAAAGACAACACAAGACACGCCAGCACACTAGGCATGTTCTATCTCTTTGTTGGCACAATTACGGACAACTATTTGATCACGTACTTTGCCTCTTACACTTTTAACTGTATTATATGGTGCTAGTGTCTTTACTCGTTGAATCAGATCGACTGGTGTTAATTAAATACTGTTGGACGACAATAAATGGTTATGAGCGCGGCGCGAGAATGATATTGTCAATTTCGGACAAATTTCATAGTACGGGCGTATATGGGTAACTTAATATCTCGCTTCTGAAACTGTTAGAGTAAAAACACCAGGTCACCACTATTAATTATACAGTTTATTAAACGGAATCTCAAAATACAAGTTCAATGACGAGCTATCTTCAAGTGACACTCTGAGTCCGTCTGCCGCCATTTTTGACAGCGATGCCTAGGGATGGGGACCAGCGACTAGTGATGTCCTTACAGTACCTAAACATTACAACCGATGACAATAAGATCAAGGGAAAAGTATATAAAACAGTGGTGCGACCAGCCTTAACCTACGGAGCAGAGTGTTGGACTATGAAAAAAGTTCACGAACAATAACAGCACACTAACGAGATGAAGATGTTGAGGTGCGCCGGTGAGGTGTGACGCGTCTAGACAAAGTCCGTAACGATTAAGTTAGAGGTTCTTTCAAAGCAGCTCCTGTCGTGGAAAAAGTGAAGGAAAGTCGCTTGCTTTGGTATGGCCACAAACAAAGGCGCGAAGACGACTATGTGTTTAAGAAAGTACTCAACATACCAAACTCGACCAGGGGAAGAGGAAAACCGCCTGCCACTTGGTGGAACAACATCAAGAAGGAGATGGACCGGGACAACCTAAGTACCCAGACAACCCAGAAACGAGTTCTCTGGGGAAAGTGTACAGTGAGACCTGACCCCAGATAAACTGGCAACATGGGTAGGACAAAGAAGAAGAACAGGGTATGTAGCCAAATGCGCTAACTCTTGCGATAATATCTGTTTCGTAGCTACAATCGCTGTCAATAGAAATTGTCAACAATGTAAACAAACAATTATTTAAAATATCAATATTTTAGCACAATTTCATTATTTTAAAGGTTGAGGATCATAATGTGATATGAATTGATTAAATGACACATGGATTTAGCCAGTATCTGATGAGTTATAATGGAAGTTAAAGACATTTTGACTACAAGGTTTGTTTACATTGTTCACAAGTTCTATTGACGGCGACTTTAGCTATCTCTATCGCTCTTTCTAGACTAAACTGCGTTTCGAACGATTATCATTTCGGATAGGCAGGCAGCGCCGCCAGACAAAAATATCATACATTTTCCGTGTTATTACGCTATTGAGTAACGTATTTAGCGACAAAATAATTTTCCCCTCACTAGCTCAGAAACACGTGTTTTGTCCTTTAATACCAGCGGGTAAAAACGCATTTTATCCACTAGACCTTGAATAAAGTCAAATTAACTGCTTTAAAATTGATAAAAGTAGGCGAATCTAGTAATTAAGATGATTTGTAGTTTCCTCGCTATAGTGAGGGGAAAAGTTTTGTGTTACACTCGGGTGCAAATGTATTTTACTTCTCGTGTGTTACAAAACTCGCAAGTTCAGGATTCTATTCTCAAACCACTCGCTGCGCTCGTGGTTCAACTATAGAATCCTTTCACTTGCTCGTTTTTCAATTCCACACTCGGCGTTAAAATACAAATTTGCCCCCTTGTATAACAAATAACTATTAATTGATTCGAAATATTTCGCCAATAACGATATAATAAAAGTAAAGCGCTGGGTACGTAGCTGAATAGCACAAACGCTCACGAAACGAATTGCTAGTAGATATACATATCTCTATCGCTCTTGCGTATTGACGCGACAAAGCCAGACTACCTTTCGCGGTGTTTTGTTTTCGTTTCGCGTCACAGAAATGCCATTCGGCTACGGCACCTGGTAGCCTAGCAGTAAGTATGTGCAACTTTCGTTCCGGGGGTCGCGGGTTCCCCGGCTCTCACCAATGAGTTTTTCGAAATTTATGTGCGAAATGTCATTTGATATTTGCCAGTCGCTTTTTGGTGAAGGAAATCATCGTGAGGAAACCGGACTAACTCCAATAAGGTCTAGTTTACCCTTCGGGTTGGAAGGTCAGATGGCAGTCGCTTTCGTAAAAACTGGTACCTACGTCCAATATTGGGATTAGTTGTCAAAGCGGACCCCAGGCTCCCATGAGCCGTGGCAAATGCCGGGATAACGCAAGGAGAATGATGAATGATTATAATAAAAGTAAGTAGGTAGTAGTTTGAGTTGCGCAGGCGTCCATAGGTTACGGTGACCGCTTTCCATCAGGCGGGCCGTACGCTTATTTGCCACCGACGTAGTATTAAAAAAGAATGCTTATCAATATTGAAACCGCGTTTTGTATTGGATTTTAAATCACGCGCCATGTTTTGCAAATTAATTCAAAAACGAAGTGTCATATTTACCTCTGACGTTTATTCTACGGTGTGTAAATCTAATACGGGTAATCTCTTAACGGTAGTTTGTATAGAACATAAGAAATGTAATTAGACTTAGAATTGAAATTAAAATTTTACCTGTACTAAATAATTCGGCCCGCAATGTAATTTATTATTATTATTTGTCACAGTTTCGTTTTCTTTCAACCCCTTATTTGCCAAGAGTGGCACTGAAGCTTTAGTAGTTTCATGTGCTCTGCCTACCCCTTTATGGGATACAGGCGTGATTGTATGTATGTATGTTATTTAACCAACTTACATTTAGAGAATGTAATACAATGCAAACACGCGTTAAACGGTCGATGACAGTTGTCATTAACTGTCATAGCGACCATAATTATACTTATTAAGTACATTGCTGCTGAAATATATTTAAAACGGTCAACGAAAGCTTGGCACTTAAAAAAGGCGGCAAATTGGCAAAATGTAGGATTCATCGGTCAATTGTCTCCATCAAACGCGTGTCTTCTTAAACCTTGATGTTTGGCAAATCATCGACACAGTATAAAGCAGTAATAACTCTTCTAACAAACCTCACTCCGCGCGGTGTGTCGAAAACTACTCTCCATATGCACCGAATACATGCGAAACTGGTAAGTGTAGACGCCGGTACTTCTTGCTGAGGTCTTTAGCTGGGAGTGGAATGATGCTACTTTAAACTTTTAAAAAATTGGTTTAATAACCAGTAAAAATAAAATTGTAAAAAAAAGTGTCGATATCGTTTGGTGGCTTGAGGACGAGAGTTCGGTCGGTAAAACAGCTCGCTCGCGCTCGCGCCGGTCGAGCAGGTTTCTTGCTGTACGCATGTGTGAGTGTGGGTGCGTTCACAAGAACATATGCTAGGCGTTAACATGTTGCGGCCTCAGGAACGGAGTTCGTGTCTATGACTGGTAGAGGGCACAGTCGGTTGAACGCTCGTCGGAGGGTACCCGAAGTGGTCTTGATGTCGGCTACGCGGGTCACGCCGTCGGAGCCAGGGTAGAGGCGGGTCACGCGCCCCAGCAGCCATTGGTTAGGAGGCAGCCGGTCATCTTTCACCAGCACCATCTCTCCTAAATGGAGTTGCTGTCCTTGTTTGCGCCATTTCTGTCGTTTCTGGAGCTCTGTAATATATTCTGTATAATATCGGGACCAGAAATGGGCTTTCAATTGTTGAATTCTCATGTATCGTGAGAGAGTGGGTATCGCCGCAGGGTTAGAGCTCTGAGGAGAAGGCAAAGTCGTTAGCGTTCGTCCGATTAAGAAATGAGCGGGGGTAAGTGCTGTAAGGTCTGAAGGATCAGACGACAATGGAGTGAGAGGCCTAGAGTTCAACGTAGCCTCGATGGAAATGAGAACTGTGTTTAAATCTTGGTATGTTAAGTGGGCTAAGCCTAGGACCCTTTTTAAGTGGTATTTTACAGATTTTACGGAACCCTCAACTAATCCGTTAAAGTGCGGACTATAAGCCGGTGAAAATTTAAAATTGATAGACAACTCAGATGCTTTTGAGCCGATATAGTCACTGTTTGATTTTAGAAATTTAGACAACTCATTACATGCGCCTGTGAAACAGGTTCCATTGTCTGAGAAAATATTCTGAGGCTTTCCTCTGCGGGCAATGAATCGGTCCAATGCTGCGAGAAATGTACTACTACTTAAATCGGTGACAAGTTCTATGTGAATTGCTTTTACAGCCAGACAAACAAATATGCAGAGGTACGACTTTATGAGTCTACTGCCTCGACCGCTTCGGTTCAGAATCATGATTGGTCCAGCGTAATCGCATGCGGTATTTGCGAATACGTAGTCAGCGTGTAAACGTGGTGAAGGAAGATTACCCATTATGGGTTGAATACTTTTGCCTGCATAACGTCGACATCTAATACAATTCTCGACTATTTTTCTAGCAAGGTTTCGACCACTGAGAGACCAGAACCTGTGACGCAAGATTGACAGTAATAGTTGGGGTGGTGCATGTAAAAACATGACATGATAGTGTCTAAATAATAATGTGGCTAAGTAGTGCCTTGCATCAAGCAATATTGGGTGTTTAGTGTCATAGTCGTAGAATGAGTTACAGAGTCTGCCACCTACTCGTAACAGGTTATCATTTGCGTCGTAAAATGGATTGAATTGTAGCAATTTATTCTTAGGAGACAATTGCTTTTTATTTTTTAACAATTCATATTCTAAGCCGAAAACTTCAAGCTGAACGAACCTGCACAACAAGTTTAAAGATAAAGTATATTCATGAATTTTTATGTAACCAGTGTACTTGTTTTGCGGGTTACGACAGTTGTGAATAAACCTAAGGACGTATGCGACTACTCGCTGAAGTTTGCCAAAATTTGAAAAACGTTTCATAACTTCAACAAAATATGAAGACTGATCGTTGTAGTTTGTGGTTAAATGACATGTAACCTTGAATTCTGGCAAGTCATTATCTTGTAAATGCGCTGGCTGCTCAGGCCATGAGTCTTTATCTTGAAGTAAGTACGGTGGACCTGACCACCATAAGCTGCAAGTTTTTAACTGACTTGCATCTGCCCCACGTGACCCTATATCGGCAGGGTTGCATTTCGTAGGCACATAGCGCCAGTCGCTTGGGTCAGTTGAGTCACATATCTCACTGACTCGATTGAACACGAATGGTTTTAATTGATGAGCTTTAGTTGAGCGAATCCAACCAAGAACAATGGTAGAGTCGCACCAATAGGTGCATTTGGTTATTTTTAATCTGAGGGCAGATTTTACTTTATTTGCTAGCCGTACAGCCAAGAGTGCACCGGCTAATTCAAGTTTTGGTACGGTCAGAACAGGTTTCAAGGGAGATACTTTACTTTTAGCTGCTATTAAATGGACCGCCACTATATTGTTATTATTAACGCTACGCAAGTAAACACAGGCGGCATACGCTTGTGTAGACGCATCACTGTAAGTATGAAGTTCTACTGATAAGGGACAGTCGATCAAAATACAACGAGGGATACGAATGTTGTTTATAATGCGCAATGATGATACAAATTTAGACCACATGATTGATACTTCTGATGGTACAGGCTCATCCCATGAAATTTTTGCGGCCCACAACTTTTGAAGAATTATTTTTGCTGACAGTACACACGGGTTAACTAGACCTAATGGGTCAAATATTTGTGACATCATTGAAAGTATTGTACGTTTAGTTATGTAATTTTGCTCGCTCAGATTAACTGAGAATAACAGATTGTCTTCTTTAGAAGACCAAAGTAAGCCTAACGTTTTCGAATATTCATTGTCACATAAATTAAGTAATTCGTCATCAGTACTTTGGCCAATGATTTCGTTAACGATGTAAGCACTGTTTGAATTAAATTTTCGTAAATGGAATTGACCAGATTCCAATTGTGTTATTACACCCTTGCAGATATTAATGAGATCCGATTCAGTGGATGCCCCTGTGATTAAGTCGTCAACGTAGAAGTCATGTTGAATGACTTCGGAGACTTTTTTGTCAGGACATTCAATACCTAATTGTGTCAAGCACCTTGTCGCGAGAAAAGGAGCTGACGCCGTTCCATAAGTAACTGTGTGTAATTTGTATTGTTGTAATTTTTCGTAAGGCTCAAAACGCCATAAAATTTGTTGAAGTGATTGTTGAGAAGGTGTAATATTGATCATTCGATACATTTTTTCAACATCTGCGGTAACAATGAACTTATGCTGCCGCATTCGAATAAGGATGCTAATAAGATCGTCTTGAATGGTAGGTCCGACCATTTGAAGTTGGTTGAACGATACGCCAGATGTCGTTGTCATAGACCCGTCAAAAACAGTTCTTAGCTTTGTAGATAAGCTAGACTCACGAAAAATTCCAAAATGGGCAAAAAAATACGAATGAGTGTCATTTTTAGGGTTCTCATTTAACGACATGTGATTTAGTTCAATATATTCTTTGATAAATTTGCAATATAAGTCTTTTAACTGAGGTTCGCGTTTGAATCGACGCTCCAAAGAGATGAACCTGGACAGAGCTCGTTCATAAGAATCGCCAAGTTTCTCAGGCGACTCCTTTAATGGAATCGTCACTTCAAAACGACCGTCAGGAAGCCGAATGGTATTATCTATAAAGCTCTGTTCACATTCCTGCTCCTCCTTGGAAATTTGTTTACGCGGTGTGACTGATTCTAATTCAAAAAATTGAGACAGTTGATTATGTAATTGATTATCATAATGTTGTAAGTGTAAATTGATAGCATGGTTGCAATGGACTGTATTTGATTTTAATTGCAAGTTTGTTTGTAATGGTTCTGTTACTAAGTAACCCAGTTTGGTTTCCCATAAAATTGGCTTATTTTTACCTAACGGAATGTTATGAGTACCAAGTACTGACCAAAATATTCCTAATCCAAGTAGCATGTCTACTGGGGCAGGTACGTCAAATGTGGGATCCGCCAGTCTTACATGAGGCGGTAGATTTAATGATTCGCGATCAATTCGGGCTACTGGCAATGGCTGAGTGACACGTTTTGCCAAGAAGCACGGCACAATTGTTTGATAATCGCTGAACATTGACGACATTAGTACGTGACAACTTTGAGACAAATGTGATTGTTGATAATTTAATCCGTCGACTGTTGTCGGAGCATTAGATACATGTAACTTAAGTTTTTCACATAAACTTTCAGTAATATAATTCGCGGTTGAACCGTTATCGAGCAATGCTCGTATTGTGTGTTTTTTACCACTGTGGTCTGTCACTTTAATTATGACCGTTGACAGCAGCATAGAATTATTACTAATGGCTGACATTGAAATCTCTTGAGCAGGACTAGAAAACTGCTCTTCATCGTCAGTCTGTGGCACAGAGTGCAGAGCGACGTCACTTGATGAAGGTGAAGCTTTGGTATTGGTATGTTCATGTAATAAACTATTACGCCGTACTCCACACGAGCGACACGGGTTCAGCCTACACGTTTTTTCATCGTGACCAACACGTAAACAATTTAAACAAACTTTGAGTGACTTAGCTTTGTCAATGCGAGCTTGCAAGTTTAATGATTTGAATCTTTGACAAAGATACAGTGCGTGGTCGTTATTACAAAACGGACAAACATACTTGCGAGACGTGGAGGGAGAAGAGGTAGTAGCAGCGAACGCCTTCTGTCGATTATGTGTAGTATCGCTAGACCTACGTTTTTTATTACTTAATTCAGTCGATTCTAGAAAGTCAGCCCTATCTTTGAGGAAATCGTTAAACATTTTAAGTGTAGGAATCTCCTTTAACTTATTTCTATAGGATTCCCATTTATGATGAGTGGTTGTATCTAATTTGCATGAAACTATTTGAATGATAAGAACATCCCAATGCTCAGTGGGAAGGTCAAGTGATTTGAGTGTTCGTAAGTTTTTATTTACGGTATCGATAAGGTTTCTTATTGCCCTAGATGATTCTTTTGACAAATGTTCGATATTAAAAATTGCCTGAATATGGTTGTTCACTAGGGACCGTTTATTATTGTAACGATCGCAAAGTAATTCCCAAGCTAACGTATAGTTATCACTGGAAAAATCTAAAGATTGAATAATTACCGCGGCACTACCCTTTAGTGCGGCGCGCAAGTAATGAAATTTGTTGATGTTCGGAATTGAGTCATTTGAATGTATGAGACTACTAAATGTATCACGGAACTCCAACCAATCATGATAATGGCCCGAGAAGCTAGGCATATCAATAGTAGGAAGTTTAAGTTTTGTCTGACCTCCAATTGCAGTGACACAAGAACCTGTCTCCGAGCTGCCGCCGCCCGCAGAGGCGCCCGCCGCCGGCGCGGCGGCTGCCAGCAGCTCGCGCGCGCGCGCGACGAGCCCGAAGTACTTGCTCTCGAAAGCCTCGCGTTCTTTATACTGGTCATCTGGAATTTCCAATTCATTCTCTATATCACACTGAACGGAGTCAAATTCTGAATAAATTTCTTCGATTTTTGACAGACGGTCATTTAATTCCGTGATTTGTAATCTACTCAGACGTTCACAACTTTCGGCAGTTGTCAAATAGCTTTCAAAGAATGTAAGCTTAGATTTAAATGAGGCACGTCTTCTAATTAATTTAACATCAACCATTTTAAATTTAATGAGTTACTGGCAACTAGATGAATGAAATAACTGAGTACCTATAGGTATCAATATGAATTGCCTGTCAGTGGCAAAATAAATATTTAGTTTTAAGCCAAAAAAATCCAAGAAGATATACTTGTTATGAAGCAGTGCGATGAAATGAGTTGCTAGAAAAGTCAACAAATTAATTAGTTGCAAGGCAATAAAGTTCAAAAATAAAGATTTGAAACGATTACTTTTAAATTAGCACAAAAGCAGCAAAGTGAGGGTGCGCGTAAAAACTGCAAAAAACCAAGCGGTGCGAGCGCGTAGCAACAGCGAACGAGCGCGCGCGGTCCCGGCCAGCCAGGCGCCAGCCAAACAGCACCGATATTGCAATGCACTGAAACACGTGAAATAACACTAATTACGCACTTTGATAAACACAGTTCACACTCACAACGAAGCAACCGTAAAAAATCAGGGCACTCTGAAATGCTATTTGTTGTATTTATAATGATTATTAATGAACAAAAGGTATAATTCCAACCTTTGCTTAACAATAAGGAAAATGTAAGCAACAATGCACGAAACTTAGATAAGGTGATTACTGATTTAACAGAGTTAACCTGTTTATGCTGAGGATGCAAATGCAATAACACGTTAATCGAATAACGGATCGATAACGTATATAAGTATGTATAAGTAAGAATGATTCGCAAAATAAAGGATTTGCGAAGAACGTACAACACGTTTCCAATTACAACACAAAATAACGGATTTGTGTGCGTTATTGAAAAATAACCGTTAACGTTATTAGGAAAAATTAACGGTAGAAACAATTTATAGGTGGGAATATTATGCAAAATGAAGGATTTGCAAATATCTTTTAACACGTTTAAAACAGCAACACAAAATGAGGGATTTGTGAGCGTTACTAAAAAATATCCGTTAACGTTATTGACCTTAACGTTACTAAAAGGTATGGGAATGAGATAAAATTACTTGCAAAATGAAGGATTTGCAAATAACGTTTAATATATATGAAACAGTAACACAAAATGAAGGATTTGTGACCGTTATTAAAAATATCCGTTAACGTTATTAACCTTAACGTTACTAAAAGGTATGTAAATATATTGAGATGACTTGCAAAATGAAGGATTTGCAAGTAGAACTTATAATATAACGTTACCACAAAATAACGGATTCGTGGGCGTTATTGGCAAAATAAGGGTTACGGGAAAAATATGTATTTGATTGGAAGACAAAGCACAAATGAACACAAATGAAGGATTGAGTTTTTAAATTAATGATTTTGGAGCGAACAAGCGGAACGAACTTACGGTTTGCCAATCTCAATTAGAACTTAACTTATAACTGACGATTCCCTGAGTCGGCGCCGTCGATCCTTTATCTTACCACTCTCACACTGTTAAGTATCTTCTTCCAACCGTATTTGTCCTCGTAATAATGTAACTGTATCTTCGTAGAAGTCGTTGTATGTAAAATCGGATGACTCGTCCTTTTTGAAGAATCCGATCTTTGAAATGATGATTGAAATCTTCCACGTAGCAACAGCCAAGTTGACGTCAGCGAAGTATTTCCTTTGTTCTTTGTTCGTCGCTGGTAAAATATCCGTGCTCGTAGGATCAAAAATGTAGACGCCGGTACTTCTTGCTGAGGTCTTTAGCTGGGAGTGGAATGATGCTACTTTAAACTTTTAAAAAATTGGTTTAATAACCAGTAAAAATAAAATTGTAAAAAAAAGTGTCGATATCGTTTGGTGGCTTGAGGACGAGAGTTCGGTCGGTAAAACAGCTCGCTCGCGCTCGCGCCGGTCGAGCAGGTTTCTTGCTGTACGCATGTGTGAGTGTGGGTGCGTTCACAAGAACATATGCTAGGCGTTAACAATTGGGCTGGACAGTCGGGGCCGCGTTCGCGCGCTGTGTTGACGTGTTGAGTTCGGGAGAAAATGACGTCAGCACCGAAGACATATTTTCGTTACTGTAGTGTTTATGTTATGGGTGTATGGAGAACAGTTCTCAAAATGCGGAAATGTCAGAATGTTCTTTAGAATTCCTAGACACCCAGAAAAGTAAGTGGTTGTTATATTTTTGCAGTGTTAGGTACATTATTGCTTACGTAAATGGCGTAAAAGTGAGATTTAAAGCTAGAATGACACATTAAAATCAATAAGGATTTATCTGTAACGACATTTAGGTAGATGCTGCGATCTATCTAGCTCGAAAGTTTGGTACCTACTTAAATATTGTGCAAACATCTATTCAAACATTTTATGTAAATACGATTTCGTCAGTATTTGAGAAACAAACAAGTACTTGAATCTTTATTAAATAAAAATGTAGAAAGAGCGTTGGTACTAGCATAGCGCCATACACAGTTACTACGAGTAGGACAGTAGCACAGGTACAACCCTGCGTGACCTTGCGCAGTAGTAACGACCGCGTCGCCGCTGCCGGAGATTAACTACTGATTTATCCTTATACTGTGTCATCGATGAAACACTTAGAAATTTATTAAAAATGAAGGGCAAAAGTTTACCTCCCTGAAAATTTAAATTTCGCGCCATTTTTTAATGCTAGGATTTGATTGGACGTCTATAATTAAATATGGGGTGAAAAAAAAACACCTCTTAATTAATGGTAACACTAATAAAATTCTACGTCAGCTCTTGTTAATTTATTGCCAGCATTAGGTTATACCAAAAACATAAATGTAACTCCGAAAAGACAGATAAAATCTAAGAAAAAAACGTACCTCAGAACCATACAGAAAAAGGTACGGTGGCCTAAATGGCGTTACACCTTTGGGGGACGCTCGGCTAGATGGCGCTAGTATTAATATTTGGCATTCTAACACATATCAAGCTAACAATATGGGCCAAATTGTCAAAACTGAGGTTCAAAAGTTTTAAGCCTGTGTCGAGAGATGGCAGTCTATGCACTGTGATTACACATTTTACTTTGACAGTAACTCTCTATAATACTCGATCCTCTTTGGTATACACATAAGGCAACACACTGTTGATATTTCGAAGTACGCCTACTGGGCCTTAACGATCGTGTAATTAGCAACAGTATATTTGCAAAACAATCTACTGGTCGTTCAGCCTCGGAAATACGAGAAAACAAATACTGCCAGCAAATTTAGGAGAATAATAGCGGAATCTATTACACTTGATTTATGAGAGATGACGCAGTTTCGGATAAATTGTAGCCATTGTAGGAAATTTTGCTGCGTGACAAATCAAACGACAGTTTTTTTTAAATAACAACTAAAATTAGTAACTTTTTTAAACATAAGTAAAAATGGAAAATTTTACATTAACAAGTCTTGAAGCTGTGACCTTCTGATGGGCGACTCAGCCGCTCTGACCAACTGAACCACAGAAGCTTTATCTGTGTGAGATTTTTTTCTAAATATGCATTCTCTCAATTTTTAAAGGACTTAACCACTAGACGGTTACGATAAGATAGGTTACGGTGACCGCTTTCCATCAGGCGGACCGTATGCTTGTTTGCCACCGATGTAGTATAAAAAAACCAGAAGATGCAAGTTAAAACTCTGTTGGAGGTGTGAATTTTTCCATTTTTAACCCCCGACGCAAAAACGACACTTTGGATTCAAAACTGCAATGGCATGCACATATAGCCACTTTAGCTGGCAAACTTAGTTCTGCAGCTTACGCAGTAAGGCGAATCAGACAACTAACAAACGTAGAGACGGCCAGGCTGGTATACTTTAGCTACTTCCACAGTGTTATGTCATATGGGATCCTGTTATGGGGAAAAGCTGCAGACATTCAGGCTATTTTTGTGCTGCAAAAACGAGCTGTCCGTTCAATCTACGGATTGGGCGGTCGAGCATCTTTAAGAGAAAAATTCAAAGAGGTGAACATTCTTACCGTTGCCTCTCAATACATATACGAAAATATTATGTATGTTCGGAAAAATATCCACGAATTCAAGCTTAACAGTGACATCCATAACTATAACACAAGGAACAAACATAAACTTGCTGTGACCGCCCACCGTCTCCGTAAGGTTGGTACGTCTTTCGTCGGGAACTGTACACGTTTTTATAACAAAGTACCAACCGATATAGTGGATTTGCCATTTGACAAATTTAAGGCACGCATTAAGCGTTTGTTGTTATGTAAGGCGTACTACACTGTGAAGGATTTTATAGATGATAGGGATGCCTTTAAGGTGGTTGCTTGTCAATAGATGAATGAAGTCGTATATATTTTTTCATTTTCTCTGCATTGTGTAATTAAGCATACTAGTGTTCAATTGACGTATGAGAACATATTCTCGTCTGATTATATTGTTTTTATTTAAGTTTAGTTGTGGACACTTGGAGACCTTATACATCTCCAAGATTATGTGTTTAATGTTTAATGTTTATCTTACTTTAATTTTATTGTATAAATGTATATTTCCTTCCTTTGTAACATACGAGCACAGAATATAGTGTCTTACAGCTATGTTTTATTATTTGAATATTTAATTTAGCCTGGCAGCTTAAACATGTCATGCACACTTAAAAGTCTTTGCTGCGGTGGCGTCGTTGATCGGGTCGCCACCTTCCCGAATAAAGGTTGAGGGAGGCGATGGCTGAGATATGCGTCATACTCGTGAACGGGTGCCGTCTGTGAAGACCGGTCTGTTTAAGCTTACTGGGGCTGTTATAACTTAGTAACTTTAATTCTAATTTTTATTAAATTAGGACACTTTGTTCGGTTGTCGTTTGTTTCCTTTCTTTTAGTGAATATTTTAAATATATGATTTTGACTCATGGAGACCATATACATCTCTAAGGAGAATTAGATTAAGTAGATATACATTTTATTTTTAGTTGTGACATTTAGAGTCATTTGCACCTCTAAAGTAATTTTAGACTTTTTTTTTTTTGTATTTGTACTTTTTATATTAAAATTTAGTGTAGTTCTTGGTTGTAATTCGACATTTAGAGACCTTCTACATCTCTAATTAATTGTATAGAGTTAACTTTAGTTAGAACTTAGAATTAGTATATAATAGTATCAATTGTAATTTCAACTCAATTTTAAATATTTTTTTTTAAATACCTATGTACATGTGACGTGTAAAAGTGCCCCTGTGGCCTATTTGCTGAATAAATTATTTTGATTTTGATTTTTGATTTCGACGGGGTGTTATAAGTTTGACGTGTCTGTCTGTCTGTCTGTTTGTCTGTCTATCTGTATGTTTGTCTGTTTGTCTATCTGTCTGTGTGTGTGTCTGTCTGTGGCATCGTAGCTCCCGAACGGATGAACCGATTTAGATTTAGTTTTTTTTTTGTCTGGAGTGTTCTGAGCCAAGTTTCATGAAAATCGGTCTACTATGTCGTGGTCGGGGGTTTATTCAAAATTTTAATTTTGTGGTTAGGTTATTCTTGAAGGTTGTTGAAAAAGATAGTTTTTTTTTTTTATACTACGTCGGTGGCAAACAAGCATACGGCCCGCCTGATGTAAAGCGGTCACCGTAACCTATGGACGCCTGCAACTCAAACAGTGTCACAAGCGCGTTGCCACCCTATTAGAAACTTGTACACTCCCTTTTGCTGTGTTAAGTACACAGCAAAAAGGAATGTACAAGTTCTAAGGAGGGTTCGGGTTACCGACGACTCAAAGGACAATAGACGGAACAAGTTAGTTCCGTAAGTCCTCCCGTCATCAGCACACCGCACCCTCGTTGAGCTCTGGCAGTATTACTCGCAGGCGTTTTGGCTTGATAAAAACAGGCCAAGAGCGTATCGGGCCACGCTCAGTGTATGGTTCCTTAGTTATCCGTATTTTTCTCAAAAACTACTGAACCTATCAAGTTCAAAACAATTTTCCTAGAAAGTCTTTACAATGTTCTATTTTTTAAACATATGGTTTAAAAGTTAGAGGGGGGGACACACTTTTTTTCCTTTAGGAACGATTAAATATATCGAATATTTTCAAAAAACGGTTTTGGTAAACCCTTCTTCATTTTTAAATACCTATCCAACAATATACCTATCACACGTTGGGGTTGTAATGACAAAAAAAATCACTCTCCACTTTACGTGTAGGGGGGGTACCCTAATAAAACTTTTTATTTCACCACTTTGTCGGCTTGATATACATATTGGTACCAAATTTCAGTTTTCTAATGCTAACGGTCACTGAGATTATCCGCGGACGGACGGACGGACGGGACGGACGGGACGGACGGGACGGACGGGACGGACGGGACGGACGGGACGGACGGGACGGACGGGACGGACGGGACGGACGGGACGGACGGGACGGACGGGACGGACGGGACGGACGGGACGGACGGACGGGACGGACGGACGGACGGACGGACGGACGGACGGACGGACGGACGGACAGACAGACAGATATGGCGAAACTATAAGGGTTCCTAGTTGACTACTGAACCCTAAAAAAAAGTTTAAAATTAGTCACTTCCAAAGAAAGGTGACTATTATATTAATTAAGTATGTGTTGTCTGTACCCTTTGTAAGACCCCAAACCAATGTTTCCTATTTTGAATTTCGAACTTTTGGAATCTTAGTTCAAAACTCGAATTAAATTTGTACTTGTGTAAGTACGCCGAGATTTACGAGGTTAAAACTTATAATGGAGTCGGAACAGTTGTTCTAAAAACAGAATCAGTTCGCAAGACAGTCTTCTCTGAAATCACGGGGACAACGCCGTCCTTGAAACGTCGGAGATTAGTCAAATAAAATCCCATATTATTAAATTAAAACGGGACTTAATCGCGTAAAACTTACGTTTTATATTTAACCCGACGTTTCGGACATGACATTACGTCCGTGGTCACGGGTAGACTGGCTGGGAGTTGTATCAACATCTTCTAGCTGTAAGAGTTTTTCGAACTACCCGCACTTGATTGTCATCAGTCACTTTTACGCTAGGGTTGCCACTCTGCCTACATACAACACTCACGACATCCGATGGTATGGGACGGGAAGTTTTCTCACGTTTACACTTGCCAATCACTGGATTCCACGAAGATGAAATCCCTTGCCCTTCATTTTGATTGAAATTACGATGTTTCCGATGTTACGATGTGTTATTAAGTCCCGTTTTAATTTAATAATATGAGTGAAGATCGTGTTAGTTTAAATCAAATAAAATCCCGTTTCATATTTTTATCATGTGATCAGAATGTATTGGTAAGACTCGCGCGTCGCGTTTTTTGTTTTCAAACAATAATTCATTTTTGATGCTGATCGAATCCTTTATGGATTTAATCAGCATAAAAATAGTACATTACGATACTAGTGCGGAAAAAAGGAAGTTCGGAACGAGTGGCGATAAAATAAAACACGGCCGAAGGGAGTGTTTTAAATCGATGAGTTACGAATTTCCTTTTCGCACGTGTATCGTACGACGTTTTTCAGTACAGATGGCCTTCCGAAGTATCGACCTGCCATATAATGAACCACTTCTCGCACTAGTAAGAGAAAAATAGTAAAAAAAAAACACCATCTGTAGGTACCGAAAAAGTTTCAACAATCCACAAAAAAACTAAGCACCTATGTTTTTGCAGAGCATAAAACTAAATGAATATATAAAGTTATAAACAAAATATTTACAATTCATTTAAACATAGTTTATCTAGATAGTTTATCACAATATTTATATTTAACACGAACATGTGTTAGCAATTTATCGGGAATTGAAAAATTCTACCTGTCTGGGTAGGCAAGCAAATTAAGAGCGTTATAACATTTCGGCGTCGGGCGAAATTAGGTATTTTACCCGCCGCGCGAGCCCAATATGCCGACCCTTTCTAGCACGTCTTATCACTCGCTCGCACTACAATAATGGGCAAAACAATCTTGATCCTTCCTATGGAATTTTGATAACAACCACAATCTACTATCTCGATATAATCTTTTGATTTCTAATAAACATTATTTTGTACGAAAGTACTAGAATATAGCGCAAAATAATATTAATTATGTTAAAATTTATTTAAAAATTTAAAGTAATAATTATAAACTATGATTATATTTAAGTAGATCCCATCCCAAATATTTGCTTTTGTTATATGATAAGTATTAGAGTATAGTACATTACGATACAAGTGCGTAAAAAAGGAAGTTCGAAACGAGTGGCGATAAATTAAAACACGACCGAAGGGAGTGTTTTAAATCGACACGAGTTACGAATTTCCTTTTTGCACGCGTATCGTACGACGTTTTTCAGTACAGATGACCCTCCGAAGTTTCGACCTGGCATATAATGAACCACTTCTCGCACTACTGCGTAAAAAAAACACCATCTGTACTGAAATAGTACATTACGATACAAGTGCGTAAAATAGGAAGTTCGAAACGAGTGGCGATAAATTAAAACACGACCGAAGGGAGTGTTTTAAATCGACACGAGTTACGAATTTCCTTTTTGCACGTGCATCGTACGACGTTTTTCAGTACAGATGAGCCTCCGAAGTTTCAACCTGTTATATAATGAACCACTTCTCGTACTAGTGCGTAAAAAAAACACCATCTGTACTGAAAAAGTATATATTAATATGATGATAAAATATGTCAAATACAATTCTAATTACTTCAAGGTGGTACTCAGGGTCTGATGATGGAGCCAGATGGTGGTCACCAGGTACTAATGAACCATGTGACTAAACGACTTCGTGTTTATGCTCGTTGGGTTAGTCTCAACAAGACCTTTGATAAAAGGTGGAGCCAGATGGTGGTCACCAATACCAATGAACCATATGACTAACCACTTCGTGTGTTTTTATGTTATTCACATATGAGAGTTGATTTTTTGGTGACCACCATCTGGCTCCATTATCAGACCCTGAGTACCACCTCTTGTCAAAGATCTTATTGAGACGATCCCATTGAGCCTATACATGAAGTGGTTTAGTCATATGGTTCATTGGTACTGGTGACCACCATCTGGCTCCATCATCAGACCCTGAGTACCACCTCCTGCCAAAGGTATTGTTGAGACGAACCCAATGACCCCAAACACGAAGTGGTATAGTCATATGGTTCATTGGTACTGGTGACCACCATCTGGCTCCATCATCAGACCCTGAGTACCACCTCTTGTCAAAGGTCTTGTTGAGACGAACCCAACGAGCCTAAACACGAGGTGGTTTACTTACGTGGTTCACTGGTACTGGTGACCACCATCTGTCTCCATCATCAGACCCTGAGTACCACCTCTTGTCAAAGGTCTTGTTGAGACGAGTCCAAAGAGCCTACACACGTAGTGGCTCAGTTCCATGGTTCATTGGTACTGGTGACCACCATCTGTCTCCACCATCAGACCCTGAGTACCACCTCTTGTCAAAGATCTTATTGAGACGATTCCAATGAGCCTAAACACGAATTGGTTTAGTTCCATGGTTCATCGGTACTGGTGACCACCTTCTGGCTTCATAGATGTCTTCACAAACGCCTTCCCTACATACTCAACAGCCTGCCCACTGACACCAGACAGGAAGCCAACAAAGTTAAATTTGGTAAAAAGCTGCGTAGTTACCTCATAAATTGTGTATAGAAATAGTTTATCATAAGTATTTAATGATATAGATTGTTTTATAAGAGAGTAGAGACTGCACGATCCCACAGTCAAACCGTGGAAACTGTTTTGTGGGACACTGTACTTGTATAAGCTGTATACACTTAAGTTAATAAATAAATAATAATAACAAAAAATCAGATCCCGAGTACCATCTTGATGTGTCTTATCATCTTGACCGTATTGTAATTTTCACATATTTATCATCATAACGTTGTAATATACTTTAACATTCAAACATAACAAAATATTACAAAAGCAAATATTTACGGATCTAGGATCAAATTCGTTGGTCGCTGTTTACACACACACAATGCGAGGATAGCCCGTGTATAAACAAGGTGTACGACCCACACAACGATAAATATTCTCGACGTTCGCGATGAAAACTCGGAGAGCGAAGCGACATACGTCTGACCTCCACGAGCTCCGACGCGGCACTGAAATCGCAGGCGTCCGTCGCCGGTAAAATAGCGACAGGAAGGCTAGTTTTCAAAAAATTGGCAAAAAATCATTATAAAATATTATAACGACAACTGGATAACAGAAATTTAAGCAGATTGTGCAGATTATTTATATACTAAAATAACTTCGATAACATGTAGATTTTCGGAGAAATGATCACTTGTTTCGATGTATTTTCAAGACAAAATTGAGTTCGTTTTACTCTCAATTTCTCAATTTCAAAGGATTAAATGATAAATATTGTTTAATGGGCCTAAAGTACAAGATATTAGGAACTTAAATTTACCGCATTTATGAGAGTGAGCTTATCAAATTGTACATAATAAGAGCTCCGAAATCAGTGCTTCACGCGGTTTTTCCTAAACGAGCATCAGAAAAAAAATTATTACCAATTGAATAAGCTTTTTCTTTCATATGTTTTTTGTTTAACCTACGGTTAATAACATGTTCTAACTAAAACAAGTACTTTTACTGTCTTTTAGTATGGGTAAAGTGTACAATTTTATCGTTGAATATTGCGAATTTTACAATATATCGCCATTTTTTGTCATAGCGCTCTTAATAAAACAAACATTTTTTGAGATGTTTGTACGCTACTTAGTAAAGTATTCTATAACCTAACCAAAAAATTTTTGACCAAAAACCCAAATATAGTAGACCGATTTTCATGAAATATGGCTAAGAACACTCCCGACTAATCCGAACTTTCAAATAAATAAAACTAAATCTAAATCGGTTCATCCGTTCGGGAGCTATAGCGGGACACACACAAACAGACAAATAGACAGACATACACGTCAAACTTATAACACCCCGTCGTTTTTGCGTCGCGGGTTAAATATGACATAAGCTCATGGTTTTTTGTACCCAAATGAGAATATTTTTAGTTATGGAAAAGATTTTGCTCAAAGCGAAAAGGCATGTTACAAAAATTCAGTAAACTGCGAAGCGTCCAACAATTGTACTATAGAACTATTTTAAGAACAGCTCTGCGAAAGATCTAAATCTCGGCACTTTACAAACAAATGGTTCAAGTAATCAACAATGTTTATTTATACTCGCATTCTTTCGCTTTTAGGATTCAGTGTTCTAAATTGCCATAAATAAGAATGGAAAACCCAGGAGAAGATTTTAACAGTTTGGTGTCTAGAGTATCTACTAGAGTGTGTATTTGTGTAATGTCTATAGACGTAGGTAGGTACAGATGTAATGCGAAAAGATTTGCCTTCGTATTGTTACGGAAACTTGTCATGTTGTCATGCTATTTCAGTCAGTCTCAGTACAAGATGTACTGAGACTGACTGAACTAGCATGACAAATATGAACGATTCCGGAAAAATACGAAGGAATTTCACATTACATCTGTAATGTTGAGAGATCATTATCCGTTCAGTGGCGCCCTCAAAAGGGAAAATAGTGTTTTCTAATAAACCACACAATCACGTATGTATTCTCAGAAGGGATGGGCAGAGCATATGAAACTGTTCAAGTTTCGGTGCGTAACTATTAAGAACATTGCGTTGTACCTAACTAACTATTGGGTTGGTAAGAAAGTAATGAGCGATCGATTGAATTCCACATAAAATTTTTGAGAGAGTTCTAGAATCTTCTATGGTCGAAAGTATATAAAGGGCGAGTCGCACAGTTTCTCGTCAGTCATTCACTAGCTGTCGCCGAGCTAATATAAGGAAGAAAATGGACGAATTAAAAGTGCATGTAAGGCATTGCTTACTATATGAATTTCAGTCTGGCCATTCAGCCGCCGAAGCAGTGCGTAATATATGTCAGCGTGTTGCTCCTGAAGTTGTATCTGAGACCACGGCGAAACGATGGTTCCAGCGGTTTCGTAGTGGCGACTTTTCATTATCAGATCAACCTAAGTCTGGTCGACCGGTGAAGATTGATGTAGCCAAATTAAAAACCTTAATTGAAGGAGATCCGAGGCTAACGAGTCGTACTCTTGTTACCGAGTTAGGCTGCTCTCATGTCACCATAGAAACACATTTACACGAGTTGGGAAAAAACTACAAATACAGTGTTTGGATACCGCACGAACTTGATAGAGATCAACTAAACCGCCGTGCCGATATCTGCATACAACTTCTGTCTTTTCGCCGCACATTCAACTGGTTGGACCATCTTATCACTGGAGATGAAAAATGGGTCTTATATATAAATCACACACGCAAACGTCAGTGGCTAGCTCCAAACGAAAAAGGAATAGAGGCACCAAAAACAGAGCCTCACCCGAAAAAAGTTATGCTGTCCGTTTGGTGGGATATTCATGGTATTATTCACTGGGAACTCCCACCAAGTGGAATGACTGTTACCGCATCAGTATACTGTAATCAGCTTGAAAATTTAAACCAAAAAATCTGTCAGAATCGTCCACAGCATGCTAAAGTTTTTTCTTACACGACAATGCTCGCCCACACATTGCAAAAGTGACTCGGCTAAAGCTATTGGAGCTAGGTTGGAAAGTGATACCTCATCCACCGTACTCTCCAGACTTGGCACCTACGGATTACGCATTGTTCAGATCGCTAAGCAATGCCTTGAATGAAAAAAAGTTCGATGATCAAGCCCATCTACGACAGTACATAGCTGAGTTTTTTGAATCTAAACCTAAGAACTTCTTCGCCGATGCTATTCATTCTTTACCAGAACGATGGAGACAAGTAGTAGATAACGAAGGCCGTTATATTTTTGATAAATGATTAAAATAATAAAT
Source organism: Leguminivora glycinivorella (assembly GCF_023078275.1). Lineage (NCBI taxonomy): Eukaryota > Metazoa > Arthropoda > Insecta > Lepidoptera > Tortricidae > Leguminivora > Leguminivora glycinivorella. The sequence goes on from NW_025952831.1 coordinate 1,187,974, forward strand.
TAAATAAAAATTACAATATTGGTTATGATTCGCTCATTACTTTCTTACCAACCCAATATTTTGGCTCACTGATCCAAAGTTAATCTTGGCCTCCGAAACGAGAGATCACCACATGTCCCGATCTTGCGCAGCCTCTTGCCAGTCACTGGCTTGAAGCCACCACACTGTTCTCCCAGCGCAGCCGGTCGACCCAAGAACGCTCTCTTGACAGCCCGATCGTTTCCCATTCTAAATACCTAAGTGACCAAACCAGCGAAGTCGGCTTTCGTTTCGCCGATAATATTGACGTCGAAAGAAAATGAAATTTTTAAATTGTAGTGACAGCAAGCGTTCACCACAACACAATAGGGACTATCGTTTCTTTGCTCACCAGTTGTTGGCGCCACTGTTGTGTAAGGTCCAGAGATATATCTGTCAAAGTTAAAGGCGACTTATAAGATCGGCGGCGAAACAAAGTTTTGAATCTCATTTATTAAATATAAATAATATCTAGATTACGAGTATTAATTATGTATGAATAACTTGTCATCATATTTTTACGCCTCTTTTTCTTAATTCCGCTTTCAAAGCGTTCACGTTCATCGCCAAATAATCCATATTTGCGATAATTTCACGAAGGAGATCACTTTTCAATAGGTAAATTAAAATAAATTCTAATTTATGTCACGAAGCCCGCTATAACCAGTAGTAGCAGTAGCTTTTTGGACCTCACGCGACAACAGCGCCTCTAGTGGCAAATTCATACGCGATAGCCCCCATTGGCTGAGTATGAGGTTGGCAACCTGTCACTACAATGTCACAGTTTCATTATCTTTCAACCCCTTATTTGCCAAGAGTGGTACTAAAACTTGAGTAGTTTTATGTGCTCTGCCTACCCCTTTTATGGGATACAGGCGTGATTGTATGTATATGCCATTTTTTTTTTTCAAAGTTGTCCATCCCACTTTTTTGTAACATGGGTATTTTTTACGCGATTCATACTCAGAATCGTGAAGTCGATTCGATCCTGAATCCTGATAGGAGAAAAAAATATCCTACGATTTCCATACATTTTTCAAACTTTCCATTCCGTTACCGCCAAACAAAATGTATGAAAAAATGGTAACGGAATGGGAAAAAACCTTGGGACACTTGAACTCGCGATTCTGAGTAGAAACCACATAAAAAATTCCATATCCAAAGAAAAGTGGGGTGGACAACTTTGAAAAAATGGCCCGTATTTATATTTTCATTTTACACGTTCGACAGTTTCAGTTCATTTAAAACTCCATTTATTCTCAGGCCTCGGACCCCGGGCCGCCCTTGGACCCCACCCGGTGCTCGAATGCATCAAATGGCACGGAAAAGGTCCGCTTCGGGACCCTTACATTTCATTGTATTGTCGCCAACACATGGCCGGTATTGCTAATGCCTTTTGTTTAGCTCTGACACTTCTGGCTTTGAAGGGGGAGTAAGCTTTAAACTGGGAAAGAGTTTTTAAAAGATATTAGACGATTTTAGCATTAAATAAATATTGGGGGATACCTTAAACAGATCAAAATATTATATCCAAACTAACTAAAGCTTGTTATTACAAGCTAGGTGCTAGGCGACCACAGAACTAAATGAAGAAACATGTTCATCTATTTGTATGGCGGCCGAGCGTGTCAGATTTTGTACTGAAGTTGTTACTTGCCCGTGATTGTTTCAGGCTCTTGCGTGTTCATAATTTTCATGCTGTTGCAATTAAATATCACGTAACGAGGCATTTTTAATGTTTTTTTTTACTTCAACTTACGAAAATTGACGCCCGAAAGTTGCAAGCTGCGATTAAAGACGGACAGTGGATTTTACTGAGTTCATTTGACATGCTAAATAGATATGTTTGCTTCATCTATTATTTTTACCGTGTCTGAAGTTGATGGTACCAGCGGTCACAGGTAGGGATGAAAATTCAAATTTCAAAAAAATCTGATATACTTAATGTACTATTTTTGTTCATCCAGTTTTATTTCGAAAATCTGACTGTCACATACAATGCCACTGGTTCCAAAATTTCTCGTATTTTCCGAGGTGTTCCACAAATAATCAACGTGCCAGATGTCGAGGGATATAAATTACGTAGTGGGTAAACGATACTAAACTACCCAACATAGTTACCATCATCATTAGGCTGTTATGATCTTGTAGGTTATTTAAAAAGGATTTTTTAGGGACAACAACTTTTCATTTCTGCGTGTATCACAAACGTTTAGACAGTAAACAGCGTTGTAATAAAAAAATCTATAGTTTTAGCAGGCCACAGAACTTTCATATATTTGTACAGGGGCCGAGCGTGTCAGATTTTGTACTGAAGTTGTTACTTGCCTGTGATTTTAAATATGTCTCAGGCCCTTGTGTGTTCATAATTTTTGTGTTGTTGCAATTAAATTCTACGTACCTAGGCATTTTTAATGTTTTTGTTGACTTCAACTTATAAAAATTGACGCCAGAAAGCTGCAAGCTGCGATTAAAGACGGACAACTCAGTAGATTTTACTAAGTTCATTTGACACGCTAAGTAGATACGTTTGCTTGATCTATGGTACATAATGTACCTATATATGACATCTGTGGTTTCAAGTGTTATCAATACCCCTCCACATTGTGGAGGACCTACAGCGAATCATGTTCGGCGTCTTGCCTCTTTGTCTCAATTGAAAATTCGCACGTAAGCGTGACAGAGAAGCAACATGTTGAACGTGGTTCGCGGTAGGGCATCTTAAAACAAACCGTTTTTGGGGCATTCACTTGGTTAACAAATTAGAAGTATTTTCTCGAGCTTTACAGATTTGATTGAAATAGCTGTCAAACGCAAAAGCGTGTCGTAAGCGACATTCTCATGGAATGCCCTTTTTATGCATCAATGTCATAATCAAAACTTGTCAAAAACGTAAGTACAGATGTAGTGCAAAAAGATTTGCCTTCGAATTGTTACGGAAACGTACGAACGCTTCATGCTATTTCAGTCAGTGTCAGTACAAGATGTACTGACATTGACTGAACCAGCATGACAAATACGAACGTTTCCGAAGGAAACCCACTACATCTGTATGTAATGTACTATTGTATACTTTTTTCAATGGTTTAATATTAATTAATTCTTGAGTTATGTTATCTATTTAGGCAAAGAAATGTGTAGATAGTAGATAGTCCAAACAAGCGTAAGATTACATTTAAGACTAATTGACACTTATTCAACACGGAACCCTTTTTTATACGTACGAAGACAAATCGTTCTACTTTGTTTTATCTATTACTGAAATAAAGAGAAATGACTCACTCCACAATCATTTGGGAAGACCATTTTTTATAAACCCACGTTCCTTAGCGAATGAGATGTAAAGTTTAAAGTAAACATTTTTTTCTTGACTATGTGTTTATTGCTGTTTTAACTGTTTTACTAGCGAAAACGAATTGGGTGCTTGTTAATTTGTTATATTTAAATATTTTTCTCAAACATGGTATGAAATATTGATGTTATGTGCCTTATAATTGGCAGCGAAGTATGACGTTGCAGGTGCGGCTAGGACGATTGATAGATAATGGAATTTCATACAAACCTTGTAGGCCAAGGCCGGCAAAGTCCTCTTTTTTAATTTCCAAACACAGATAATTGTGACATAACATCCAGGTATTTAGCCAATTAAAAAAAAACTATAAGGGGCTTTATAGACGTGCCGACTGCAACTGGTACGGGCCCTAGACAATATTTGATTTTGGGTGCGTTTTCATACAAAAAAAAATTTTTTCGTTTTTTTTTTTCGTTTTTTTTTAACTTTTGGTTTTTTTATAAGCGTATACGCGGTATCAAAGGGGAACGAAAATTCGATTATTTTTGCGCTACGACGCACCGTTTAGGAGATACAGCCATCCAAAGTTACTATTTTCAGTAGACTTTTATTTATACATACCTCGGCGGGAAATGGGCCTCGGGCCTCAGACCTATCCGGCCTCGCTTCGCTCGGCCGTCTATATGTCTTCGGCCGGCAACCCCCTTTGTCCCGGCCTCTGTAGTAATGTACTATTATTACCATAGCCGAGAACTATTTAATACTGGACTGACAAAGCCCATACAAAAAAGCGTACCCCTGAAATGTATGGGCCTTTTAGGCTTAAAACTAGATGGCGCTGTTCGCAGCCTGGAAGTGGCCAAAATCATATTGTCCCCAAATATTTTTGCGTGTGGTAGAACAATAGTTATTTGTTATACAAGGGGGCAAAGTTGTATTTTAACGCCGAGTGTGGAATTGAAAAACGAGCAAGTGAAAGGATTCTATAGTTGAACCACGAGCGAAGCGAGTGGTTCGAGAATAGAATCCTGAACTTGCGAGTTTTTTAACACACGAGAAGTAAAATACATTGGCACCCGAGTGTAACACAAAACTTTTCCCCTCACTACAGCGAGGAAACTACAGCGCAAAAAATGCGTTTATCACTGCTTCCAGTAGTTCCACAGGTGGTAAATCATCCTTATTACTAGATTCACCTACTTTTATCAATTTTAAAGCAGGTAATTTGACTTTATTCAAGGTCAAATTACTTTACCCACTAGTGGATAAAATGCGTTTTTACCCGCTGGTATTAAAGGACAAAACACGTGTTTCCGAGCTAGTGAGGGGAAAATTATATTTTTCTTTGTTTTAAAATCATGATATCACGTCAATACACATTTTGAAATAAATACATTTCTGAATTTAACGTTGCGAGGCCGCGGGTAAAAGCTGATTTATTATCATAAATAAATAAATAATAAATATTATATAAGGTCCTAATTTATTAGATGCAGATATTTTTACAGCTGATAGAACTCGGTCTCTGGAGTATATTAAGACGATACGGTAGGGGTAAATTCTCCATACAAACGCTCTCGACTATTTCCTCCCTGGTTTTTGAAGATAGAGCAATTATTTTTTCAACACAGATTGTTATTATTTTTATCTGTGTCGGACCGTTTTGATTTTTTTGATATTCTGCTTTTTAAAGACTCTAGAGCTAATCAAAAATTTCCAAAAACGGCCTTTTTCATTGTGGCGCAAAAAAAGGTGTGATACTCAAGATTGGTAACAATCAACCAAAAAAGCTAAACGGTCCGACATAGATTATTTCATTGTTATTCAGACTCTCAAATTTCGTTCGGATTGATTAAGTTTTGAAGGAGGAAAGAGTCGAGAGCGGAACCTCGATTTTAAAGATTTTTTTGAAATATCTTTTGACTGAGTTGTTCTTAATGGACAATTTTTTTTCGATAAATCTAGTTAATAACACTTGTAACTAAAATTCCCAAGTTGAAAGGGGGGCTCCTTTCCATTTTAGCATTTTCGCTACCGTATCCTCTTAAACCGTGAAACATTATAGCTTTTACGATGTTTTTTGGAGAAAACGGAAAAACAAATTTGCTACGTAAAAACACCTTGTTTATGTGATTATTAAATGAAAACCCATTGAACAGATTCTAGTACCTCTTTTACGTACCACTTAACTGTAACTGGCCACTTCAATGACATGTGCAGTTTTCCCGCCGAACCTTTACGACATTTACAACAAACAATTGTTTACATGACAGACAGTGTTATTGTGACATGTGATAATGCACATGATGATTTTTTTTAGACGAAATTATAATTAATTTTTTTGTTAGGAAAATGAAATCAAAAAAGTTACATGAAAAGATTTCTTAATTTATATTTAAAGTTAATTATTTTAATGTAAAGTATCATGTGTTAAAATATCTGCAACTAATAAATTAGGACCTTATATAGTAGCACATTTTTACACCAATTGACTGAGTCCCGCGGTAAGTTCAAGAAGGCTTGTGTTGTGGGTACTCAGACAACGATATATATGTACAATACAACTAGCTTTGGCGTGCGGCTTCACTCGCGTTAGAAAGAGACAAAAAGTAGCTTATGTCACTCTCCATTCCTTCAACTATCTCCACTTAAAAAATCACGACAATTCGTCGCTCCGTTTTGCCGTGAAAGACGGACAAACAAACAGCCACACCCACTTTTCCGTTTATAATATTAAGTATGGATCATAATATTGACTACGAATGATGACCATCGCAATCTGTTCCGGACAGTAACAAAGAAAAACGCGGACACTAATTAATGTCCAATGTTTAGATCGGGACCGCGGCCCGCTATTTGTCGACCACTGATATAATGTCCATTAACGAAATTAGTGTAGGCAGTACATTCCTTGTGAGAAACTTCAAGTGAGTAGGTGTATTGATTGGCACCTTGACAAGGCCCCCAAAGGTAGGTATACCTGGCCATAAGCACACCTCGGACACTGGCGACCAAATATATTGAAAGAGGCGCATTCCTAGCACACAGTCTAAGCTCGTGTAGGTGAACGCGTACTAATATCCTTGTATGAGTGAAATATGGCATGTCGACTGTTCGCGTTTCCGACAGGCGGAAAGCTTAACAGTGACATCCATAACTATAACACAAGGAACAAACATAAACTTGCTGTGACCGCCCACCGTCTCCGTAAGGTTGGTACGTCTTTCGTCGGGAACTGTACACGTTTTTATAACAAAGTACCAACCGATATAGTGGATTTGCCATTTGACAAATTTAAGGCACGCATTAAGCGTTTGTTGTTATGTAAGGCGTACTACACTGTAAAGGATTTTATAGATGATAGGGATGCCTTTAAGGTGGTTGCTTGTCAATAGATGAATGAAGTCGTATATATTTTTTCATTTTCTCTGCATTGTGTAATTAAGCATACTAGTGTTCAATTGACGTATGAGAACATATTCTCGTCTGATTATATTGTTTTTATTTAAGTTTAGTTGTGGACACTTGGAGACCTTATACATCTCCAAGATTATGTGTTTAATGTTTAATGTTTATCTTACTTTAATTTTATTGTATAAATCTATATTTCCTTCCTTTGTAACATACGAGCACAGAATATAGTGTCTTACAGCTATGTTTTATTATTTGAATATTTAATTTAGCCTGGCAGCTTAAACATGTCATGCACACTTAAAAGTCTTTGCTGCGGTGGCGTCGTTGATCGGGTCGCCACCTTCCCGAATAAAGGTTGAGGGAGGCGATGGCTGAGATATGCGTCATACTCGTGAACGGGTGCCGTCTGTGAAGACCGGTCTGTTTAAGCTTACTGGGGCTGTTATAACTTAGTAACTTTAATTCTAATTTTTATTAAATTAGGACACTTTGTTCGGTTGTCGTTTGTTTCCTTTCTTTTAGTGAATATTTTAAATATATGATTTTGACTCATGGAGACCATATACATCTCTAAGGAGAATTAGATTAAGTAGATATACATTTTATTTTTAGTTGTGACATTTAGAGTCATTTGCACCTCTAAAGTAATTTTAGACTTTTTTTTTGTATTTGTACTTTTTATATTAAAATTTAGTGTAGTTCTTGGTTGTAATTCGACATTTAGAGACCTTCTACATCTCTAATTAATTGTATAGAGTTAACTTTAGTTAGAACTTAGAATTAGTATATAATAGTATCAATTGTAATTTCAACTCAATTTTAAATATTTTTTTAAATACCTATGTACATGTGACGTGTAAAAGTGCCCCTGTGGCCTATTTGCTGAATAAATTATTTTGATTTTTTTTTTTGCGGTAACTGTGAGGTAACCGAGAGGGGGTTGGTGGCACTTTCAGCGGGGAGCGGGAGTGGCCATACTGTACAATAGTATCTACTCTTTATTATACTGTGCTGAAGTTATAAGATTGTAAGAAATCTCTTATTGCTTGTCATTTTGACATAGTTGTAGACTGACCTAGGTTCCGATTAGTTGACTGTACATGCATTGCAAGTTAAAAGTTGTAATACCTAATATTATTTCTTGCTAATGAAATCAGAGCTGGTTAAAAGTTTGTTAAAATTGTTCACACATCTGTGGTTGAAGGTTGGACAAATTATATTTGAATCCACAATATGTAGGTCTAAGGCGGTGGTCACACCTACGATGATGACGATATTAACGAGTTGTATTTTTAACCATCGACGCAAAAGCGGAGGGGTGTTATAAGTTTGACGTGTCTGTCTGTCTGTCCGTCTGTCCGTCTGTCCGTCTGTCCGTCTGTCTGTCTGTCTGTCTGTCTGTCTGTCTGTCTGTCCGTCTGTCTGTCCGTCTGTCTGTCTGTCTGTCTGTCTGTCTGTCTGTCTGTCTGTCTGTGTCTGTCTGTCTGTCTGTTTGTCTGTCTGTCTGTGTGTGTGTCTGTCTGTGGCATCCTGTTATAGCATATAAATAGGCTTAGTTATATGAGAGCATGTCTCCGCCAACAAACTGTTTTTATAGTTTGGCGGGCACTTTAATAAATGTAGCCAGGTTATTTTTTCTGAGTAAATGATTTATTTATTTTATTATTTATTTATTTGTCGTAGCTCCAGAACGGATAAACCGATTTTCATTTAGTTTTTTTTGTCTGAAAGCTGAGTTAGTCGGGAGTGTTCTTAGCCATGTTTCATGAAAATCGGTCTTCTATGTCGCGGTCGGGGGTTTTTTCAAAATTTTAATTTTGTGGTTAGGTTATTATGTTTTGGCATGTAAAATAGTGTTAAAAGATTTATTGAAATGTTTATATGGAAATTTGAAGTACTCAGTGTTTTTTTATGTTTTATGATCCAGTTCGTAGTTTATACTGATAAAACGTTGGTAAATAACCTAAAAATAAGATTTTAATTCATACTAAAATAAAATTTTTAGTCTTGAGTACTTTTATTTTCTATTTTTATTATCTTTATTACCTTTTATTAGCTTTAGTATTAACAATATTGTGCGCCACATCGCGGTGATTGTAATGGTACCACCCTAACATAGTTTTAAGACCATTGTACCTAACTCACAATCTGACAATAAACATTTCATTTCATTTCATTTGAATGTCGCGCGTTGAGAATTACTTCAATGTAGGTAGATCGGCCTAATAAATCGTCATGATTTTTTGGCAGTTCGCCACATCTTTTTGAGATACCACCTACTCGCACATAACTTAGTTTTGGAAACTCTCACCACCATCTTCAATATATCCTTTGGCGAAAGAACATGGACCCAGGCTAGCCTACCCATCAGGTTGGGCGGCTTGGGCATCCGAAAAATTTCTAGTGTGGCGCTGCCTGCTTTCTTGGCTTCGGTACACAGTGCTCAAATCCTCATCGGGAAAATTTTAGCCCCTTCCATTGGGGTCCTGGAGGCTGCGCACTGTACCGAGGCCAAGAATGTTTGGCAGCTAACATGCCCCAACACAGACCCGCCTGTCAACCCATGTTCGCAGAGGCAATGGGACGAACCTCTCTGTCGTCTAACAAGGGACCGCCTTCTAGAGACGGCTCTTGATTCGACAGATCGGGCTCGCCTCCTCGCTACTGCGGAATGGGAGTCGGGTCTGTGGCTGCAGACACTACCATCCATCACAATAGGTACATTGCTGGACAATACCACATTCCGGTTGGCTACCTGCCTCAGAATAGGGGCATCAACAAATGTGCCCCATCGGTGTCAGTGCGGAGTTATGGTGGATAATCTTGGCCACCACGGCCTTTCATGCAGCCGAAGTGCTGGGAGAATTCCTCGCCACGCCAGCCTCAACGATGTCATCCGGAGGGCCCTTGTTAGTGCAAAAGTGCCGGCCGTCCTCGAACCCAATGGACTGGCCAGGGTTGACGGCAAGAGGCCTGACGGAATGACGCTGGTGCCTTGGAGTATGGGTCGGCCGCTTGTCTGGGATGCTACTTGTGTAGATACCCTGGCGCCGTCCCATGTTCCAGGCACCAAAGTTGGTGCTGGGGCGGCTGCATCATTGGCTGAAGACCTCAAGCGTCGCAAGTATGTCACCCTCGGCAGTAGTTACATATTTGCGGCGTTTGGGGTCGAAACCATGGGGCCGTGGGGGCCAAGTGCGCGTTGCCTCTACAAGGAGCTATCTAAGCGCCTTATAGACGCTTCTGGTGACCAGAGGGCTGGTCAATACCTTGCTCAGCGGATCAGCATTGCTATCCAGCGGGGCAATGCGGCCAGCCTTCTGGGCACCTTACCCAACGAGCAAGACCTGGGCCAAATATTTTATTTATAAGTTTTATTGTAAGTTTTAATTTAAGTGTTTATTGTATTATTTTTATGTTGTTTATAAATAAACTTATAAATTGCGGGAAATCCGCCCATCTATCGGCCACGCAGACAATATGGCATACCTCGTTTTTTCGTCTGAATCACTTCTTTACAGCCCAGCCCATTACCAGACCTTTTCTTTGGCAAATTTCCAACATTTTTATTGAAACAATCGGAAACGTAAACGATTGTGAAAATGCGGCGAATAAGAATACTATTATGAGTTTTTGTTTTAAGATGACTTTGTAGATGGGACATTTCTTTCAAAGTTGTCCACTCCACTTTTTTTCGGATTTGGAATTTTTTATGTGGTTTCCACTCAAAATCGAGAGCTCTTTCAATTCTTATAGGAGAAAAAAAGTGTCCCAGGTAGGTGTCCATTTTTTTCATACATTTTGTATGGCGGTAACGGAATGGAAGGTTTGAAAATGTATGGAAATCTTGGGACATTTTTTTTCTCCTATCAGGATCGAAAGAGCTCACAATTCTGAGTATGAATCGCGTAAAAAATATCCATGTTACAAAAAAAGTGGGGTGGACAACTTTAAAAAAATGGTCCAGATAGTGTGACAAAAAATTACGGAAAACATTTAAAATATTCTAAGCGCTCGACAGTCGACAGACATGTTTCGATGTCGAGCGTTATTTTGATTCAATTAAAACGTGAGTAACCCGCTAAGAATATTTCTTATTTCTAAATATATAAAAGAAGAAACTGACTGACTGACATATCAACGCACAGTTGAAACCGCTGGTCCTAGAGACCCCAGGCACGTAGGTTCCTTATAAGGTGTAGAGGAGCACTAAGAAAGGATTTTTCACATCCCAAGGGGGTACTTATTCAATGGTAAACACAATTATATACATAAGAATTCTATAAATTCTAATAAGTGATGACATAAAAAAAATATAACTCGGGTTTACCACGAAATGGTCCCGCCTCAGCATAAATGCTGACCCAGGAGTCAGCGCTGATCTTCTGGCGAGATCAGTTTGTGGGCCACGAACGCGGCTGTACGACCCGACCTGCCCTTTTAAAAAGCTAGTTAAATATAATTATATGTTTGAGTCTCACATGCATTTTTGGTTTTAGTAAGTAACCGTGCGGGGCGCTGTTCAGTTTCTCCATATAATGAATGATAATGTACGTCACATATCCGCTATCGAGTATCGTATTCTAGAATTTCATAAAATTATGTTAAGAACTAAGATTATACAGACTGTTTGTTAAGAAACTTTTAGTATAGTGTGCCAGGTGCCAGAAGGAAACTTTGATACAAGGAAAACGCTAACATTTTTTATGAATTCACAATGTTTTGTTTTATAGAGAGTTAGAGTTACCGGCTTACCATGGCTGATTTATTTTCCAATTTTATTAACAATTCTCAGAAATAAGTATACATTTTTCATTTACAATTGTAATTTTTTAATTCTTTTCATATTCTTGAAGGGCCTAAGCCTTCATGCAAAACGCAATTAAGCATAAAACGTTTTCCTGCTATATTTCATTGTTCAATTATAATATATCTTCGGGCCATCTCTTCTTTTGTCTTCCCCAATTTCTTTTGGTTTTGTCCTACCTCTTATTAAATCCATTTCTACCTAAAATGTTACAAACGATGTTCGGTAGGCCATCATTCGATCTCGCGTAGGGCTTTGAATTCAACGCTAGACTAGGCTGAGCAATTGGTGGTTATGATGGTTATGTTTTCAAAATGAAGGTCGATTTTTTTAATAACTTACGCATAACACAATAGACAACATCATCATCATCCTCCTTGCGTTATCCCGGCATTTGCCACGGCTCATGGGAGCCTGGGGTCCGCTTTGACAACTAATCCTAAGATTTGGCGTAGGCACTAGTTTTTACGAAAGCGATTGCCATCATAAACTAGACCTTGTTGGAATTAGTCCGGTTTCCTCACGATGTTTTCCTTCACCGAAGCGACTGGCAAATATCAAATGACATTTCGCACATAAATTCCGAAAAACTCATTGGTGCTAGCCGGGGTTCGAACGCGACCTCCGGAACGAAAGTCGCACGTACTGACCGCTAACCTACCAGCGCTTTAAATTACAGATTAATTTTTGAAAATTATCTCAGCGGCACGAATAACGAATCACACAATTCACAACATTTGCCACGAAATGATTCCGACTCAGAATGGTGTTAGCCTGGGAGGGCCAACGCTGATCTTCCGCCGGGGCCATAGCGAGTGAAAACAAGGAAAGTACACACGTTACAAAGAGGAAATATTAAATTCCTGAGACTTGGCAATCTATGTTTTTTGTTGTCAGTCCGTATGACACGAGCTATCATCATCATCATATCAGCCCTTTATCGCCCACTGCTGCGCATAGGCCTCTCTTCTAGTACGCCACTTCTCCGGGGGCTAGTCTCATCCAGTTGTGACCCGCTATTTTCTGGATGTCGTCGACCCAATGAGCCAACGGATGCCAGGGACTTCTAAAATTTGTTAGCGGCCACCATTCCGTTAACATTTTAGTCCACCTGCCATCACTCTGCCTAGCAACATGTACCGCCTAACGGTGTCCTGCCGTTTCGCCAAAAAACGTTTCGTCAAATTTCATTTCCCAATAATCATTTCGCAATAGTTTCATTTCCCAAAGTATTGTTTGGCAAAGGTATGTTTCGCAATGATTTTGTTTGGTCAAATTATCATTTGGCACAATTTTACATAGTCAAATTTTATTTAGTCAAAACTTTATTTCGCAAACATTTTTAATGGCAAAACTTATATCCCAAAAACATGTCTTGGTCAAAATTTCACATCGCAAATTTCAAAAATATTTAGGCATTTGCATTTTCATTTCTACGGGATTAATTTAATTTACCGAAGATTTTTTCGCCAAATTTAACTTAAAATTGTCAAATGATAATTTCAGTTTTATTCCCAAGGCTTCAGTTGGACACGAAAAGTTTGCTCAACTTTATTTTTGTTAAACTAATATTACTGGACAAAATTATTTTGTCAACTATTTTTTTGTCAAAAAATGTTTCTACAAATTACACCATGCAAAACCACGTTTGACAATAAATATTATAAGGCATAAATGTAATGTAATAATTTTATTAGTATTGTACTCGTAACAGAAAACTCGTGTGTGACAGGGTCAGTTTAGGTGCGACGACGAGCGAAGCGAGGAGGAGCGTGTTAGGTTGACAGTGAGCAAATGGCGTTTTAAAGTAATTAAAAATTAATAGAACATAATGGTCTTGAAAACATAAGGTTCCTTATTAATAGAATGTATCCGGCCATGTAAGTGAAATTGTCATCCTTGACATTTGCAGCAGGAGGAAAAAAAGTAGGTATTTACGACATACACATTATTTCACACAAATCTTGGACACATAGTATAAAATCAACAAACAAATTTCCAGTGCACCATTTAATTACAATATATTGGGAAATGGAAATTTTGCCTAACAATACCTTTGACTAAATAATATTTGGTAAAATGAAATTTGACCAAGTAAATATTTTGGGAAACAAATACTTGCCAAAAAAAGTTTTGCTAAATGTCAATTTGCGATAAGTTGTTTTGCCAAACGTTTATTTGGGAAATGATAATTTGGGAATAATAGTTTGGGATGTGAAACTTTGGGAAACGTTTTTTGGCGAATCGTCAGTAAACCACCGCCTAACTCCATTTTATATACACGGTGTCACAATTATTATTCGGTTATCCATATCCATAATGAATAATAAATATGGATAACCGAGTAATTTTCACAGCGTCATACTAGAAAGAGTAAAATTTCATATAAACTTTTCTGGATTTTGGCCTACTTTCAAAGATTTATAAGTATCACAAAAAATAACAACTAGGTACTCATTATTTTCTCAGAACAAAACGCTGTTTTGATGGCGATGATAGCGTTATCGGACATAATCTATTAACTATCCTCGTTGATGGATATCAAAAAGTAACTAGTGACTCATTGCGAAAAAGTATTAAAAAAAAATTGAAAATTCTTATTTTTAAAATAAATAAAAAAAATTTTTTGGCAAAATATGCTTGACGTCATGTAACATTTTATCTTTATTCTGCTCTCAAAAATGCGTCGCCAAATGTGTATGTATGACCCGGGCCTTAACGTAAAAGGTAAAAATCAAATATGGAGTGTGCTCCATCAGAAGTGTGTCACTCGCTCGGATTTGTTGGAGATGAAATCTCATTCATTCGGAAGAGCTTTACGGCTTTGCATGTACCCATTATACTATGTTAGTGTGTATACACAATTGAAATACCAGGGGCCCGTTTTTCGAAAGGTACAAGCCTTGTTTTACAAGTGTGTTTCCATGACAACCCTTACGATTTGACAGTTCGCGCACTTGTAGGTAATACAAGGCTTGTACCTTTCGAGAAACGGGCCCCAGGCTGTCCCATAATGACCTGGCCTAACCAACTTCTGTGCGAGGTATCATGACGTGTTATGCACTATTGCATAGCACGTCTCATCAGTAGTTTTTAAACGGAATTCTGTTTTCTTGCATGCAATATTTACAGATTTAGAGAGAGACAAAGTCAAGGAGGTGGCAAGATTTTCGACGTAGTCGAAAATTGCAAACCGAATCGTTATAATATTCCTGCTTTATGAAGGGTTAATTCTTACTCAAATCAAATGTGCTTTAGATGTCGTATTAAGTAACTCTTCTACTTCGAATAGCACCATAAATTACAGTGTGATCTATTTCGATTCGGTCGGGAAGCTATCCCTACTCATAGTGTTGTGTTCCTGTCGGTGAGTAAGGTTGCCAGAGCTCAACGAGGGTGCGGTGTGCTGATGACGGGAGGACTTACGGAACTAACTTGTTCCGTTTATTGTCCTTTGAGTCGTCGGCAACCCGAACCCTCCTTGGAACTTGTACACTCCTTTTTGCTGTGTACTTAACACAGCAAAAGGGAATGTACAAGTTTCTAATGGGGTGGCAACGCGCATGTGACACTGTTTGAGTTGCAGGCGTCCATAGGTTACGGTGACCGCTTTACATCAGGCGGGCCGTATACTTGTTTGCCACCGACGTAGTAGTAAAAAAAAAAAGGCCTGGGATGGGATGAATTTTCAGTGGAGAGCCTCTCTCCTGATAACATCAACCGTCGTCCAAGGAGAAGTTTTAGGTAATCAACTTCTAAAGATCAGAGAAATATCAGCAGGCTTAGGGCTTTCTAAATATACCATCCACTATATTATTCAAGGTCATTTTCACATGAGTAAGGTCAGTGCAAGATGGGAGTCCAAACTTCTATTGACTGTTCAAAAAGAAAGGAAATTTTGGCGGTTAAAGCTACAGTTCGCGTATACGGGTTCACTGAGGTCTTCCATCACTTTTAATTTACGGATATGTCTTCCAGTGACTATTTTTTATTCCCATACCTTAAATGGGGCCTGTTAGAAAAATAAAATCCACGGCAAAAACCTGGAGGCGGCAGTTTTCGGTCATTTTGAAGACCAAACTTCATGTTACTTCTACAAGTGAGTAGAGATGCTTATTCAAATAAAATGACTTAAAATGACTCTGTTGAAAAGTAATAATGGTTTCATTTCGCTAGCATAATAGTATCTAGTTCAGGCCAATTTATTATAGGACACACCACGTACATACTAATATCGATACCTCTGGGTTCAATTGGCGTAAAGGACATTTTGGCGAAAATGAGTTATATATACAGTTTTGTTCAGAATTTCAAGCGCTATCGATCTGTGTATTTAAAATTTCGATATCTCTTAAAAAGTTGCCTTTATCGACTTGCAAAAATAGCTTTTCTGAAGGGGCGTAAATATCAAGTCATTAATTATAAATTATTATTTGTGTCGTAAAGGAAATCTACAAATAAAAATATAGTCGTAAGTCACCTTGATATATATTGTTGCCCTTTAAGCCCTTACTTTTTAAGGATCACTTTCTATAGTAGTGTGGTAAAGTTGGGCGTAAAGGACAAGTTTTTTGTTCTTCGTCCTTTACGACCAGCACTAAAAATATTTTATCCGCAACTGTAATCGATATCATTGGGTTCAATTGTCGTAAAGGACATATAATGCAGGTTTACAAGAGAAAGATAAACCCACTTTTCTGTTTTTTTTTTACCTATATTTGTGACGTGTATAAGAAAAATTTGCAGATTACGAGTATCTTTAACCTAGTGTAACAACCGTAGTGATAAACTAAACGATTTAAAAGATAGATGGTTGTAAAGGACACGTCAAAAGCTATTAACGTCATTTACACCCATGATTTGATAGGGTCGTAAATGACGGTCTTAGATGATTTTTATACAAAACCGGGGCGTAATTGTAACCGAAATGG
This sequence comes from Leguminivora glycinivorella, assembly GCF_023078275.1. Taxonomy (NCBI): domain Eukaryota; kingdom Metazoa; phylum Arthropoda; class Insecta; order Lepidoptera; family Tortricidae; genus Leguminivora; species Leguminivora glycinivorella. Next base: position 1,204,436 of record NW_025952831.1, read on the forward strand.
TACAAATGTTGTGCTAAGTTTACAATTAAAAACTGGAAAAATGTGTCAAAACGTACTTAATATGGCATAGAATAGACATTCGTTTAATGCAGTGTATTATTTATCTAAGCTATCTTAGAAACAAAAAAGAACAAGACTATTTTATATCCAGTTTTGTAATAAAGAAACAACATTTGCTTAAAAACGATCTACTAATACTTTGGCAACAAGCTCAAAGTTATTTTTTTAGTATTCGCCGCTGTTGAATAGTCAGTAGGTTACGCATTCAGCCTTTAATTCTAGCAGGGAAACGCTTTCGTAGTACTGCGACGAGATGTAGGTAATTAAAAAAAAAACACTATGGTAATCAGGGTACGTACCCACAACGTATGCACAAACGCTCACGATAATATCTATTTCGTAGCTATATATCTTTATCGCTCTTGCGTATTGCACCAGACTGCATTTTTGTCGGCGTCTGGCGTCGACGATTGCCATTCAGCTACGCCGGCAGTAAACTTTAACAGTAGACTATACTAACATTTAGTGCGACAATAACAGGTGCGTTTCGCTAGCGAATGAGCGTTAGCGTTTGGTGACTTGGCTATGTACCCACAGGTATTTAAAGCATTGACTAGAATATTTCTAGGTTTGAACTCATAATTAAGATTATTCTTATTTAACAGGTTAAAGACTAAATAACAATCTTCTGTTTTAAAATTATCAAAAATATGAATCAACATAGTAGGTAGTCTTGACTACAGTTACTATTATTTATTAGTTGGTCACAGTTTGTATACGCGTCCTAACTTGCGTTTATAAATTGGTACTTAACTCTTAGTTATTCTTAGAACTTCTTTCTACTTTAGACTTAAAATTACTGTCGTATTAATATAGTCTACTGTTCAAAGTTGCTGATTAAAGTTTACGTGATTACCATTAGTGTTTTTATATTTACTTAAACTACGAAAGCGTTTCCCTGCTAGAATTAAATACTGAATGCGTAACTTATTGAGAGTTGAGACAGCGGCGAGTACTAAAGTAATAACTTTCCAAAATACTAGATAGTTTTTAAGCAAATGTTGTTTCTTTATTGCAAAACTGGGTATAAAATATTTTTATATTAAAGGAAAAAATGGAAAAATTTACGCTTCCGGCGGGACTTGAACCCGCACCATTTTACAAACACAAGACAAGACGTGTGTACAAAGATTTGCGAAGTCCGGCGTGGCTTCCGTAGCTCAATTGGTAAGAGCATTGCACGGATTGCAAAAATGGTGCGGGTTCAAGTCCCGCCGGAAGCGTAAATTTTTCCATTTTTTCCTTTAATATAAAAATGTTTAGAATCGTTAGCAGACGTTTCTGCTTAATAAAAATTAATTTGGGTATAAAATAGTCTTGTTCTTTGTCTTTGCTAAATATTTAGATAAATATGCACTGTAACACTATTGTGGCTATTCTATGGCATATTAACTACGTTTTGATACATTTATCAAGTTTTTCAATTGTAAACTAAGCTAAAAACAGTTGCCATTTGTACCATTCCGGCTACATTTACGCCCCGAATTTGTATAAAAATCATCTAAGACCGTCATTTACGACCCTATCAACTCTAATTGTTCAAAAAAATCGTGGGTGTAAAGGACGTTCATAGCATTTTGACATGTCCTTTACAACCATCTAACTTCTAAACCGTTTAGTTTATCACTACAGGTGCTACACTAGGTTAAGGATACTAAAAATCTACATATTTTTCTATATACGTCACAAATATAGGTCAAAAAACAAAAAAGATATAAACATTTTTCTAAAAAAAAAGTTGTTTTTTGCTTCTCCTGAAAACCTGCATTTTGTCCTTTACGCCAATTGAACCCAAAGGTATCGATATTATAAATGGGAAAGTATCTGTGTCTGTTTGTTTGTCCGTCTTTCACGGCAAAAGGAGCGATGAATTCGCGTGATTTTTAAATGGAGATAGTTGAACTGATAGAGAGTGACATAGGCGACTTCTTGTCTCTTTCTAACCCCCCACTTTCCCTAAATGGGGGGTGTAAGTTTATATGGAGCATTCCACAATTTTTCAATTAACGCGAGCGAAGCCGCGTACGAAAGCTGGTACGTACATAAATAAACACGACAGCCAGAAGTGACAATTGTTGATCCTACGTGGCGAAACGAAACGCAGTTTGGCTCTGTCGATGTCGTATTAATACAGAAGACCGATAGGAGCTAGCTACGGTACGATTACGAAGCACGACCGATTATGACGTTGGCTAGGTACCCTGTATTCCCAAAAGAGGTTGGCCGAGCACATGAAACTACTCAAGTTTCAGTGCCACTTAAGGGGTTCAAAGAAAACGAAATGTGACAGGTTGCTAGTTCACAAATTACAATAGAACACATATACCGCAGTCAACTTCTACGACACCCGCGGGAAAGGGATGAAATTCCTGAACCTGTAATAATTAAAAATAATTCTGAATAATGTGTATAGTATTTAACTATTTTAACTCCTGCGTAAGTACTTAAATATATTATTCAATGAAAATCTTAGCGTTTGAAAGAAAAGTTTTAAAAAGCGAAGTGCTTTTAGAAAAGCCTGAATAAGAAATAGGTAGGTAATGGGTAAATGGAACTCAGACAATGCCTTTGATTCGTCCCTCTTTCTACAGGAAGTTCAATGAAGTAAGTAATTGTATTTGTCATATTAAATTAAAAGCTGACGGTGATTATATATGCACCTATCTATATTATCAACGTACATGGGTGTTTTCATACATACATACATATAATCACGCCTTGTATCCCAAAAAGGGGTAGGTAGAGCACATGAACTACTGAGTTTCAGTATTGTATTTTCATACAAGTTGTAATTACTTGAAGCAATCAATATCCATACTTAATATTATAAATGGGAAAGTGAGTACGTCTGTTTGTTTGTCTGTCTTTCACTTCAAAACGGAGCGACGTTTATTAAACTTGCCTTGTTTAGTATGTTAGTTTGGGTCAAAATTTAGAAGCTGAATTTGACCCACTTTCCGGTTTCCGATTGAGCTGAAAATTTGCACACATATGAAAATCACGTGACAATGCAATATTATGGTATCATGGTGGAGCTGATCTGATGATGGAGCAGAAAGGTGGTCATAGGAACTCTGTTATGAAACGTCGTATCCCCATCGAGTAAGGGGTATTTAGAAACGTCTCGGAGAGCAGTAGATGACTGTTGGAAGGTACAGTCGGCGATAAAAGCTTGTCAAGAAGGATTTCTTTGCAAAAAAACTTATTTAAGTTGAGGTAGTTGAAAGGATATAGAGAGAGTAACATAGACTACTTTTTGTTACGATATTTTACTTACATAGTGGGTGGCTTCGCAATCAGCATCACTCCTTGACGTACATTGTTAATTCTTCACTCAAATTGTAGCATAATATTAAAGGGACTTTAATATTGAAATATACTAAATGCAATAACCGAACCGATGAATCTGTCTTCAATTATCACAGCTAGTTACTCAAATACCTGCACAAAGAAAGCAATATCGAAGGGGTTCTAAAAGGGTTCAGGGCAATGACCGAATTGAAGGTTAAACCCAATATATAATTCAATATATAATATTGAATTAAGAATTTAATAATGGTTACACCTAACCGAAACGTAATTGCCTCACTGATTTTATTACAAGATAGTCTCTACTATGTTTTGGACAATATAGAAATCACATTTGATATAGAAATCTTACTCGATAGGGTTTAAATATCACGGAAAATATTAATTCATTTATTTATTTGAAAACTCACACAATGACATTACAGATAAATCAGTAAGGTTTTTCGTCTTCGTAGAGCGGTGTCCCTTTCTTGCTTATGTGACGTTAATTGTCTCTTTCTAAAGACCGATGTGCATTCTTTATGGCCGTTTACTGTACTTTGCACTATGCGGGATGCACTAACTGTGAAAGATTTAAAGAAAATATTTCTTGACAAGGACGCCTAAGGCTGGTTCATTCGTCGGGCAGAAGATTGGCATTGCCATCCAGCGGGGAAATCATTATGATCCACAAGGATCGGATTGGAAAGTACAATCAAGGTCTCTTTAAAGCAAGAGTAAATAGGTATCTCATAGATAAGCGTGCTCCACCGTAGACCGCATCATCACTTACCATCAGGTGTGATCGTGGTCAAACGTCTACCTATCCATACTAAAAAAAAAATGGGGAAATTTAATTTGACAGTTTATTTTATGAATGAAATTTTAGATATTAAGACTTATTTTTGTTTAATGTAATACAGTTATTACAAATGTATCTTATTTAAATTTTGGGGCACGGAACTGCCCCGCCAAGACGAGCCAAACTCATCATCATCCTCCTTGCGTTATCCCGGCATTTTGCCACGGCTCATGAGAGCCTGGGGTCCGCTTTGACAACTAATCCCAAGATTTTGGCGTAGGCACTAGTTTTTGCCTCCGACTGCCATCTGACCTTCCAACTCGAAGGGTAAACTAGACCTTATTGGAATTAGTCCGGTTTCCTCACGATTTTCCTTCACCGAAAAGCGACTGGCAAATATCAAATGATATTTCGCACATAAATTCCGAAAAACTCATTGGTGCGAGCCGGGGTTCGAACCCGCGACCTCCGGAACGAAAGTCGCACGTACTTACCGCTAGGCTACCAGCGCTTTCGAGACGAGCCAAACTAAGCCCTATATTTTTAGCCCAAAATGTTGTCGTTTCGTTTAACCATAAGACCATAACCAATATTTTTAAACCCGTATCAAAATACAACACAAAATATTAAAAACGAAAGAAGAATATTTCCGTAACTAATGGAATTCTATATTTAACCTAATTTAAACATTCTCAGGCTCAAAGATTTCCGTGTATTTCAATGGATGTGTACATTACAAATTGAAATAAAATAATGTAATGCGAAGGAGTAAATGTCATATGACGAGAAAAGTAATAAATTTATTAGGAAGGAAGACACGGAAAAGGAAAAACTAGGGAAATGTGAAATACAAATAAATATAACTTTTACATGTCAACATACATCTCAATATATAAAAGAAGAAACTGACTGTCTGACTGACTGACATATCATTAGACTTATATTGACCGGGATATTGACGGGATAGAGTCGTGAGGATGGCTTCAAACTATCTAATGTATGGAATCCAGTGATTTGTTTGTGTAAAAAACCGGTGAAGTCAGAATTGAACAAACGTAGTGACACTGTGAGTGTAGTGTGTTTGGACAGACCATCGAGTGTGAACGCGACCAGTGGTAACGCTGAAAGTGAACGCAGCCGACGCGCGCGAAGGAGGGTAGATCGCGCGCTGTCTATACAACTTTAACATCCACCCGCCTTCCTCAGTTTTCCGTGATCATGATGCATGCAACTGCGTCGAAATATCGGGAGCTCGACAAAAATCAAAAAGGTAATCACGGTCTATATCCCGGTCAATATAAGTCTAATGAAAATAACCGTGAATCATTCAAAACTCTGACTGACATAACAACGCACAGCCGAAACCGCTGGTCCTACAGATGCCAAATTTGGCACGTAATCATAATCATAATCATAATATTTATTAATAATACAAATTACAAGTCACATAATTTTATACAGCAGGTACATAAAGATTAAAATCCTTCTACGACATAATGGTAGGTTATTTTATTTATATCTTATATCCTAGGTTTTTAATTAAAGAACTCTTTGTGGTCATAGAACGCTTGCTCGACTAACCACTGTTTTAACTTGTATTTAAACACTGCTGCGCTATTAACGGCTACTATTGCATCCGAAAGACAATTGTATACTCGTGGGCCCAATATGTGAATAAGCCAATCTGACCAGGGGCGGCTCACTCCGCGATTCTATCGCCGCGCTACAAGTACATGCCGGCGGCCGCGAGTTCGCGGCCCATTCAGTGGTGACGACCTTCGCGCGGCGCATTAGAATTCAATGTCGGATGCTCGCGTGCGGTCCGTTTGTTAATGTAGGTAAGAATTTAGAATGGCGGCATATTGTGAACTTCAAAGGAGTGAGCCTTTTGTACTTGTACTATTATATATTCTGTGATCTGACTTGGCCAGCTTGTGCGGCACGGGCGAGCCTGCGGGCGGCGCGGCCGCAGTGCGCGGGGTAGCGGCGCTCTCTGCTTGCGAGCGTGCATATATTGCAGCTTCGAATATTAGCATCGACGGAAAGGTTCATATGCCAAGGGCTTGGAAGTGAGGTTTCGCCGATTCTGTTTGGGTGATTCGGACTATGGCCCGTATGGCGCGCTTTTGTAGCCGAAATACTCGTTCCGTAGGTTCCTTATAATGTGTAGAGGAGCACTAAGAAAGGATTTTTTTAAATTCACCCCCTAAGGGGGTGAAATGGGGGTCTAAGGTTTGTACGGGAAAACAAGATTAGATTAGTACGCGGGCGAAGCCGCGGGAAAAAGCTAGTTGAATATATATATAGTAAGCAATACCGTTGGATCAAGTCAAAATAAACATTGTTAAATATACATATTTAACCCTTAAATGCTATCCAATATCACATTTATAGCTTGATTATTATTCAGTATTTATTATTATTTAAGGATAAAGATGAAATGGCGGAAATGTGTGAAAAAACAGGATGATGGCGATTTTTAGTATGTGATTTAGGCAGATTTTTTCGGAGTTAGGAATTAGTTTATGTTTAAACATTTTATCATGGGGGTTTCACAAATAGTGTACCTTTCTAATAGTAGTCAAACTTTACAAATAAAACTTACCAATAATTCTATATTTTTATAAATAAGTTTTGGTCTATTTAACTTCTAACACTGATTTAGTATTAAAATCGGTATTAAATATTTTTTTATTATTTTTCCCAGAGTCAGAAAACCATTGTCTATCGCGTATATTAATATCTCGTTAAAAGAAAAATACATGCATTTAAGGGTTAATCGATGTATGACGTGTCTTGTCTCTGGACATAAAGCCTGACCAGAAAATATTAATATATGACTGTTGTCAAGAGAGCGCTGTTATTCTGATGTATGGGGTGACAGTTCAGTTTAGTAAAAAGAAAATAGTTCTTATGAAATTCCGCAAGATGGCGCGTAGTCATATATTTCTGGTCAGGTTTTACCAAGTTAAGAATATGATCCAAATTGTCGAAACTGAGGTTCAAAAGTTTTAAGCCTGTGTCGAGAGATGGCAGTCTATGCACTGTGTCAACACATTTTACTTTGACAGTAATTTTCTATACCGGTTGAGCCCTGTAACAAAAGCAAAAAATTAAACTGTAGGCTCATATACTCCTTATACTGACCAACATTTGTTCAGCTACTTTTATTTTTATCATCTTTGAAAGTTTTTTTAAGAGGTAATGTATTGCGTATTCTGTTAAGTCTAAAGCATGACGACGTCAATGACAACAATAATGGCGTACATTGAAGCTAATATTTATTTTGTATGGAAAATTAAATTGTAATCATAATTATTGCTTTCATAGGTTATGCAGGTGGTGGTACATTATATTATTTGGTCAGCTATGAAACCCTGTAGGGCACTGCAATTTTTACTAATTCTAACTTAACTACTATGACTTAAGACTAATAAATGCATAAAAGTCGCTGAACAAATTTTGGTCAGTTTAATGAGTAGATAGATAGATAGATTAATCATTTATTTGGCAAACTGCAAACACACACAATATACAGATTAAAGGAAACACATCAATGAATCGCAACATAATAAAAAGAGACAAAAATAAAATGAATAAAAGACAGTAAAAAAAACAAACTGTAATAAAAAAAAGTACACAATATAACACTGTGTGTGTTGCAGCAGGACAAAAGGGTCTCGGCTCAGTGATACGCTTCGCTCTTTCGACCAAAGCACTGATTTTCTGCCGGAACCCAGGTCACATCAAAGTATATATTTAAGTTTTATTGCCAACGTTAAAGCGTAAACAAATGTATAGTGTATAGTGTGAGTGTTATGTGCATATCGTGTGTTGTTTTCTGAATGGTGTAAATGTTAAATGTTGATGGTGTAAAGTTGCAGGTAACTTGATACGTGTGGACCGCTTGTAAGCCTCCTAAGACTACTGTTGTTCCCACCAAATCATATCCGGAAGTATAGCCTACAATTTAATTTTTTGCTTTTGTTACAGGCTCCACCCAAATACTCGATTCTCTTACTTATAATTAAGCGTCACTGTAGTTAGTACCTTTTGATTCAGAAGGTCAGCTATGTAATTTCGTGAAGTTCAAAGACATATCGGGGCTAAGCCCGATGGGATTTCCAGGTACTATACCTACAAAGGGATTTATCAGAGCAAGTAAAACTACCTAGCCACAGGCTACGCACATAGTTACTAAACTAGTTTCGCGTTGACCTATTTGAAAATTTGGTTTCCATGAACTAATTTACATTATAGACACTAACGGCATAAAACTTTAAAGCTGGTTTAATATTACTGATAGGTACCTATGTATTTTATTAAAAGTGATTTGTGTCGCCACCTAACCAAAGGTGTAGTCAATTTTATTTTATTTTTATTATAAGGCGTACGCGGGGATATAGATCCAATACGTAGAGCCCGTTTAGAGATATTTGATGTCATGTAGAACGCCTGCTGGAACCCATTCACAGGTACTATCATCAGCAAAAGTCGATGGCGAACTCTAAACAAAATTGGCGTGCACGTTAAACGAACGCAACGTAGCTTCCAAGAAACCTTGTTGATTTTTTTCCAGCTCACTAGATGGCGTTGACAACCAAATTGACACAAAAAGTAATTTATCTTATAATTTTAGAGCCCACTACCTACTATCTACCTACATCCGTACTGTTCGTTCAATTTTATATTTATTTTTCACTTCTTGTAGTTTTTGGTACTTTTTCGTTGGAAGGTAATTACCTACTAAATTATTCTTAACATCTGCCATCATTTTACATCACCAACCATTCAGAATTTAAAATAATTCCAAAACACAAATTTCCATAGTCGCCGGCTAGGATGCGAACTGGGAACCTCCTGCATAGCAATCCATGCATCGAACCTCCACACCAAATGACCAATTGAAAAAGTCTACGAAATTAGTCCCTGGTTGCGTCAACATCAATAAATACGAACTTATCAGCAACAGCACTATGCTCGACTTGCTATGAGTGGAAGATAGAGGGCAAATAAGAACAATTCCATGCCATGAAGTAGAATTTAAGTTATAGCACAATGATAATTTTATTTTATTATACTTATTAAAATTAGATTGATATAATATTTTTTATAACTATAAGTTATTCATTACATTTCGTTCGATATCACATTAATATTTTTTTGTATTAAGAAAAAAAATGTGTGAGGGTACTGAGGGTAGACTAGAAATTCAATTCCGTCTTATTCGAGTCTTTACTAATTACCTACCTTACAATTCACATATAACTCATTCACTTCATTTCTGTGTCTGGGTATCCTGTTCTTTGCTTTATTTGTGCCTTTTTTATTTAAGTATGAGTTCGCAAAGTAATATTGACGTAGTCAAAAGATCGCAAATAATTGCGTTGCACGAAGAAAGGAGAAACATTTCGGAGATAGCTAGAGAGACCGGTGTGAATGTAAGTAGTTTTATTCTTTCCTTACCAATTGGTTTTTAGACAATAAATAAGTTGGAATGCTATACAAAATAGGGTTATAATATAATTTATGTTTAATTACGTGTTTATAAATTGTTACAGTGGAAAACGGCTAGTTTGTGGATACAACGTTTCCAAATGGAAGGGTCGGGTCGCTGTCAAACCGCCAGAAGTCTGGCAGACCGAGCCTTATAGACAACTCACAACGTTAACTTATGGTGAGAGAATATGCGGAAAATGGTTTCAAACCGACAAGCCACTATGCCCGTTTATTTGGCACTTGTGCGGACACGGTTCCTCGAGTTCTTCACAGTGAAGGCTTGCACAATCGCAGGTTTGCTGTCAAACCTCTTCTCACAGATAAACACAAAACGGCAAGATTACAATTTGTGAAGGATCACTTAGACTACGACTGGAGTAATGTTATCTTCACTGAAGAAAAGTCTTTCAGATCAAGTTAACATGGCCGTCTTCATTTATGGCGCAGAAATAATAAGCGGAACGATAGCAACAATGTCGTGCCTAACATGGAGTCAGGCCGTATTTCGGTGAACATGTCCAGCGGTGGCCGGGGGAGCTCGTCAGGATTCCCAATCGAGCGAATAGCGAAACATATGTGGAAGTGCTAGAGGAAACGTTAATACCTACTGTTCGAAACCCTGAAGACGAAATGACACAGATAACGTTAGTGCAGGTTAATTGCCCTATTCATAATTCGCATACTGTGAAGAGGTGGTTGGAGCAAAATAAAAATGAAATAAAAGTGATTCTGCGGCCTGCTAGGTCGCCCGATTTAAATCCGATTGAGAATATATTGTGGGGTGTTATGGTCCAGCGCTGGGATAACGTCAATGAGCGAACCCCCCAGCATTAGAAGCTCATTGTTTGCAAATATGGGAAAACATTCGCGGGTCAGATTTTTGTCAAAATCTTGTCGCATCTATGCGTTCCCGTTTGCAAGCTGTAATTGACAAGGAAGGGGGTTATACCAAATATTAGTTCTATTTTTATAATCGTTTGTAACATAACAAAGACTGTTAATCAATGCAACAGTGTGTGTCAAATAAGTGTATAGATAACATAACTAAGAATCGTTTCAAGCATTGAAATAAAAGTGCCTATGCCTACAATATAAGCCTTCACTTTATATGCCTATAATATGTTAAAATAAATTTATAGTTTAAAAAACTCTAGAAAAACACGCTTTTATAAATGCACGTAAAAGCCAAAAATAAATTATGGATCGTTCAAGTTGTCTCTATTGCTGGGATGAAGAGTAAACTATTTGCTTTTAATTATAATATTTGATTGTAAAAGCGTGGGGCGCTGGCAGTCGTGCTGCAAGTCCAGTTAGCGCGCCAATCTGTGTAAACTGCTTCTCATAATATAGCTTAACTTGATTTCTCAGCAAGTTATACAAAAAGTTTTTCCCGTTACAGCGCCCCACGCTTTTACAATTAAATATTATAATTAAAAGCACATAGTTTACTCTTCATCCCAGCAATAGAGACAACTTGAACGATCCATAATTTATTTTTGGCTTTTACGTGTATTTATAAAAGCGTGTTTTTCTAGAGTTTTTTAAACTATAAATTTATTTTATACTTTTTAGTCGTTAATAATAAATTATATTTATAATCTGAGACGATGTCGTTCAGATCTATCTCTGAATCAGAAACCTATAAGTACCTTGGTATGTCACAGTCGTTGGGTATTGAGGATGTTGGCATTAGACGGTCGGTGAAGGAGCGCTTTTTCAGCCGGCTGACAAAAGTCCTTAACAGTCTTTTGTCAGGAGGCAACAAAGTGCGCGCCTTTAACGCCTGGGTAATGCCTCTACTCACATACTCCTTTGGCATACTACGGTGGACCCAGACTGAGCTGGACGCCCTGGATCGGAGGGTCCGCTCACTGCTTACCACACACCGTCTGTTACACCCGCGCTCGTCTGTTATGAGATTGTACATCCCACGGAAGTGCGGAGGTCGAGGCTTCCTAAACACCAAAGATCTCCACAACCGTGAGGTGTACAATCTCAGGAATTACTTCCTTAACAACGAGTGCGGGATGCATCATGATGTGGTGGCAGTGGACGGAAACCTCACGCCGCTCTCCTTGGCGAAAGAGAACTGGCGCAAACCTGTGGTACTAAATACTGCGGACCGCAAGGCGGTATGGGAGAGCAAGCAGCTACACGGGCGGTTCTACAAGGCCCTCACGGGACCCGATGTAGATCTGCTCGCATCGGTGAACTGGTTACGATTCGGGGACCTCTTCGGAGAAACCGAGGGTTTTGCCTCTGCAATTGCGGACGAAGTTATGATGACGAACAACTACCGGAAATATATCCTGAAGGACGGTACGGTCGACATTTGTCGGGCATGCCGCCGTCCCGGAGAGTCACTCAGGCATATTATTTCCGGTTGTTCTCATCTTGCTAACGGCGAGTACTTGCACAGACATAATCTCGTAGCCAGGATTATTCACCAGCAACTTGCTCTTCAATACGGCCTTGTGGACCGCGAAGTACCGTACTACAAGTACTTACCTGCGCCAGTTCTCGAAAATGATCGTGCCACGCTCTATTGGGATCGATCTATTATCACTGACAGGACTATTGTAGCCAATAAGCCTGACATTGTGATAATAGATCGCCCGCAACGCCGGGCAGTGCTCGTTGACATCACCATCCCCCATGATGAGAATCTCGTGAAAGCCGAGAAGGACAAGTCCAGTAAGTACCTAGACTTGGCCCACGAGATAACCGCCATGTGGGATGTTGAATCAACGATCATTGTTCCGATAGTCGTTTCAGCGAACGGTCTCATAGCGAAGAGTCTCGACCAACATCTTAAGAGACTCGCTAGGTGGCTGGATCAAGGGCCAGATGCAGAAGGCGGTGATCCTGGACACAGCGCGGATAGTCCGACGGTTCCTCTCTCTGCGGCCCTAACCACCGGCAGCTTGGGCCCTGCCCCGCTGCTGGCGGCACCCTAGGTTAGGTTTTTTATAATGTGTTTAATATGTTTTTTATATTGTTTTGTATGTGTCTTTGTATTTTACTTTTATATTCATATTATAAAAATCTTAACCTAAGAAGCAAAATAAATAAAGGAAAATATATTTAAAATTCAAACAAAAATATTTTTTCAAGTAGGCGAATTTCGCAAGCCATTTGTGGATTAACACGTATTGTTACTTAATAATAATTAAATACCATCTGATGTATAGGAACCAAGTTTATCGCAATAGAGTCATTCATTGATTCATTGAATGTAATTTTTATTTCAATTTATTTATTAAAACTTTACTGCACAGTAAAAATATACAGTTACAAAAGGCGGACTTAATGCTACATGGCATTCTTTACCAGTCAACCTTTAGGCCAAACAGAGAAGACCAAAAAGCCGCCTCCGCCAGTGTGTCTGTATTGCATAGTGTTTTACCTGTCAACTTAGAACAATCTAGCTCTCCTATATGGAGAACACTGAGTGATTTTACTCTACTCAGGGCCACATGCAATGCACCTGTCCAACCGCAAAAGTACGGGACCCTAAATACACCACTGCGTAGTGCCTTGCATCTAGTGCACGGTAGATGCCCAACTTGAAATCACTAGGAGCCAACTAGTGCCGGCCAGTGCCAGCCTGTGCAATCGATTAGAGTTGTGTGGGTTGATTGAGCGAATTTGAGTTTCTGCAGATTTGGGAAGAAAACTTAGCATGTAGGAAAAAAATCGCGAGCGCGAGCGTAGCGAGCGCAACATTTTTTTTCGTAGTGCTGCGCTAATTTGAAGATTAATGCAATACAGAACTTAAGGATTTCATCTTACAGAGTAGGAAAGAGACAAAAGGTTGAATTTTCTCAGTCGCTCTCTAGTATATTTACGTGGGGTTGAACCTGGATATGGAACGTGGACGCGACAGTTTGCTAAGCAACTAAAAGTCTAATAGTGGCTCTGGGATCGCTAGATCTTCGCGACGTGCTTAGCAGTGGCGTGGCGTGAAATTTTTCGTTGATAAAGCCACCCCTCCGGCCCCCACCTTATTTTCGCTCTTAAGGGTCGCAAGAAAACCCACACCCACCTTTTTTATATACTACGTTGATCTTTCTTATTTTGTGGGGGCTTCGCCCCCAGCCCCCTTTACTTGCTCTTAAGGGTCACCAGAAAACCCAAAACCAACTTATTTTAAACACTACCTTGATATAATTTTTTTTATAGCTTCGAGAGAGACAAGAGAACCATAACCCAACTTATCTTAAATACTACGTTGATCTTTCTTTCATGCGGGGGGCTTCGACCCCCGAGCCCCCCTTTGTTTGCTCTTAAAGGTCACAAGAAAACGCTAAACCAACTTGTTTTAAATACTACGTTGATCTTTCTTTCATGCGGGGGGCTTCGCCCCCCGAGCCCCCCTTTGTTTGCTCTTAAAGGTCACAAGAAAACGCTAACCCAACTTATTTTAAATACAACGTTGATCTTTCTTTTATGCGGGGGAGCTTTGCCCCCCGAGCCCCCCTTTTCGTTACTCTTCAGGGTAACAAGAAAACCCTAACCCAACTTATTTTAAATACAACGTTTATCTTTCTTTTATGCGGGGGCCTTCGCCCCCCGAGCCCCCCTTTGTTTGCTCTTAAAGGTCACAAGAAAACGCTAACCAAACTTATTTTAAATACAACGTTGATCTTTCTTTTATGCGGGGGCTTCGCCCCCCAAGCCCCCCTTTGTTTGCTCTTAAAGTTCACAAGAAAACGCTAACCCAACTTATTTTAAATACTACGTTAATCTTTCTTTTATGCGGGGGCTTCGCCCCCCGAGCCCCCCTTATGGTTACTCTTAAGGGTAACAAGAAAACCCTAACCCAACTTATCTTAAATACTACGTTGATCTTTCTTTCATGCGGGGGGCTTCGCCCCCCGAGCCCTTCTTTGTTTGCTCTTAAAGGTCACAAGAAAACGCTAACCCAACTTATTTTAAATACTACGTTAATCTTTCTTTTATGCGGGGGCTTCGCCCCCCGAGCCCCCCTTTTCGTTACTCTTAAGGGTAACAAGAAAACCCTAACCCAACTTATTTTAAATACAACGTTTATCTTTCTTTTATGCGGGGGGCTTCGCCCCCCGAGCCCCCCTTTGTTTGCTCTTAAAGGTCACAAAAAAACGCTTACCCAATTTATCTTAAATACTACGTTGATCTTTCTTTCATGCCCGGCTTCGCCCCCCGAGCCCCCCATTGTTTGCTCTTAAAGGTCACAAGAAAACGCTAACCCAACTTATTTTAAATACTACGTTGATCTTTCTTTTATGCGGGGGGCTTCGCCCCCGAGCCCCCCTTTTCGTTACTCTTAAGGGTCACAAGAAAACTCTAACCCAACTTATTTTAAATACTACGTTGATCTTTCTTTTATGCGGGGGCTTCGCCCCCCGAGCCCCCCTTTTCGTTACTCTTAAATGTCACAAGAAAACCCTAAACCAACTTATTTTAAATACAACGTTGATCTTTCTTTCATGCGGGGTGCTTCGCCCCCCGAGCCCCCCTTTGTTTGCTCTTAAAGGTCACAAGAAAACGCTAACCAAACTTATTTTAAATACTACGTTAATCTTTCTTTTATGCGCCTTATCTAGCCCCCTTTTCGTTACTCTTAAGGGTAACAAGAAAACCCTAACCCAACTTATTTTAAATACTACGTTTATCATACTCATACTCATACTCATACTCATTTATTTATAATATTGTTACATATTACACGTCACAATTGATTTAGGTACATAGTTATTATATGGTATATTAAAATTAAAATTATTATATTAGTATTCGTAGTTTGATATGTCGAAATATGGTAATACATTTTTAAATAACATTAAGGACCATTGAGCATTATATAATATTAGAATAGAATGGATACAATGTTTTGTGACTGTTAATTAGATAGTTAATTAAATAATTTAAAAGATGTAGAATTCATTCATGTCATAAAAGGCGTGGGCGATAAGCCATTTTTTTAACGCTCGTGTGAATTGGTTCGAAGATTCTATACAGGTAATGTCTTCGGGAAGTTTGTTAAAAATCTTGGGACCTTGTACCTGCATAGTCTTGGAGGACTTACTCAGACGACAACTGGGGAGGAGCAGGCGTTCTTTGCTTCCTAGACGGGTTCGTGTTAGCTTGCTTGTATTAAATGTATGTCTGTATGTGTGTACGTGTTTGGCGATGTTAAAAATGTATTGTGATGTGAGTGTTAAAATGTTATTGCTTATAAAAAGTTGTTTTGCTGGTGATCCGGGGGGAGCGAAAGATATTATTCTTATCGCCCGTTTTTGTAAAATCTTTCTTTTATGCGGGGGCCTTCGCGCCCCGATCCCCCCTTTGTTTGCTCTTAAAGATCACAATAAAACGCTAAACAAACTTATTTTAAATACAACGTTGATCTTTCTTTTATGCGGGGGCTTCGCCCCCCGAGCCCCCCTTTGTTTGCTCTTAAAGGTCACAAGAAAACGCTAACCCAACTTATTTTAAATACAACGTTAATCTTTCTTTTATGCGGGGGCTTCGCCCCCCGAGCCACCCTTTTCGTTACTCTTAAGGGTAACAAGAAAACCCTAACCCAACTTATTTTAAATACAACGTTTATCTTTCTTTTATGCGGGGGGCTTCGCCCCCCGAGCCCCCCTTTGTTTGCTCTTAAAGGTCACAAGAAAACGCTAACCCAACTTATCTTAAATACTACGTTGATCTTTCTTTCATGAGGGGGGGCTTCGCCCCCTGAGCCCCCCTTTGTTTGCTCTTAAAGGTCACAAGAAAACGCTAACCCAACTTATTTTAAATACTACGTTAATCTTTCTTTTATGCGAGGGCTTCGCCCCCGAGCCCCCCCTTTTCGTTATTCTTAAGGGTAACAAGAAAACCCTAACCCAACTTATTTTAAATACAACGTTTATCTTTCTTTTATGCGGGGGCTTCGCCCCCCGAGCCCCCCTTTGTTTGCTCTTAAAGGTCACAAGAAAACGCTAACCCAACTTATTTTAAATACTACGTTGATCTTTCTTTTATGCGGGGGCTTCGCCCCCGAGCCCCCCTTTTCGTTACTCTTAAGGGTCACAAGAAAACCCTAACCCAACTTATTTTAAATACTACGTTGATCTTTCTTTTATGCAGGGGGCTTCGCCCCCCGAGCCCCCCTTTTCGTAACTCTTAAAGGTCACAAGAAAACCCTAAACCAACTTATTTTAAATACAACGTTGATCTTTTTTCATGCGGGGGCTTCGCCCCCGAGCCCCCCTTTGTTTGCTCTTAAAGGTCACAAGAAAACGCTAACCCAACTTATTTTAAATACTACGTTAATCTTTCTTTTATGCGGGGGCTTCGCCCCCCGAGCCCCCCTTTTCGTTACTCTTAAGGGTAACAAGAAAACCCTAACCCAACTTATTTTAAATACAACGTTTATCTTTCTTTTATGCGGGGGGCTTCGCCCCCCGAGCCCCCCTTTTCGTTACTCTTAAGGGTAACAAGAAAACCCTAACCCAACTTATTTTAAATACAACGTTTATCTTTCTTTCATGCGGGGGGCTTCGCCCCCCGAGCCCCCCTTTGTTTGCTCTTAAAGGTCACAAGAAAACGCTAACCCAACTTATTTTAAATACTACGTTGATCTTTCTTTTATGCGGGCGGGCTTCGCCCCCCGAGCCTCTTTTTCGTTACTCTTAAGGGTCACAAGAAAACCCTAACCCAACTTATTTTAAATACTACGTTGATCTTTCTTTTATGCGGGGGGCTTGGCCCCCGAGCCCCCTTTTCGTAACTCTTAAAGGTCACAAGAAAACCCTAAACCAACTTATTTTAAATACAACGTTGATCTTTCTTTCATGCGGGGGCTTCGCCCCCGAGCCCCCTTTTCTTTACTCTTAAGGATCACAAGAAAACCTTAACCCAACTTATTTTAAATACAACGTTGATCTTTCTTTTATGCGGGGGCTTCGCCCCCAAGCCCCCTTTGTTTGCTCTGAAAGGTCACAAGAAAACGCTAACCCAACTTATTTTAAATACTACGTTGATCTTTCTTTCATGCTTCCCCCTCGAGCCCCCCCTTTTTTTTTTCTGTTCTTATCTTCCAGCACCATCATCAGGCCTTGAAACCTAATCGTAGTCATAGTTCATTACAAGACTTTTCTAAGAAGCCCAAAAACAGCTATGATACGATGTTCCATCATGTAGTTCCAGTTCATATCTTCCGGCTCCATCATCAGACCTTGAAACCTAATCGTAGTCAAAGTTCATTACAAGACTTTTCTAAGAAACCCTAAAACAGCTATGATACGATGTTCCATCATGTAGTTCCAGTTCATATCTTTCGGCTCCATCATCAGACCTTGAAACCTAATCGTAGTCAAAGTTCATTACAAGACTTTTCTAAGAAACCCAAAAACAGCTATGATACGATGTTCCATCATGTAGTTCCAGTTCATATCTTTCGGCTTCATCATCAGACCTTGAAACCTAATTGTAGTCAAAGTTCATTACAAGACTTTTCTAAGAAACCCAAAAACGGCTATGATACGATGTTCCATCATGTAGTTCCAGTTCATATCTTCCGACTCCATCATCAGATCAGCTCAACAGTACCATATTATTGTATTGTCATCGGAACTACATATAGCTGCCAATTTTCATTACGCTACGACTCCTGGAAGATGGTTAAATTACTTCCTTAGATTCCATTACATACATAGTTACATACACGACGACCTAATAAAAGCGTGTTAATTACATTCATTTCTATTGAACACGTAAGTAAATGATATTACCTTTGATTATTTGATATTGGAATTTCAAACGACAATTTATTAATTAGTGGTAATTGAGTAGGTAATTGCCACTTATTAATAAATGTCACCAAATCAGTCCTATACTCCACTCTGGTTTTACCATACAGGTAAAAGGATTTATAAAAGTGCTTTTTTTAATTTATTTCTAATGTGATTCGTTCACTAAAACGTATTTAAGCTGGAAATAATGAACTTCAAATTAACAATCTTAGTTCTCCTTTATTTCACATAATACTTACCTACATTTATAATTGGGGTGAGGCTTCAATCCTTTTCCGATCGGAAATGCAACTTAAGCCTAAACCTTAATAAAATGTTGGGTAATTTGCCATTCGGCTGTAAATTAGACCATTTAATATATGTTATAAAAATAGCGATTAATAAATAGTTAGCACCCAAAATATAGTTTAAACCACTGTTGATATAGTAAGGTTAAATGGTGGAAAGTTTATAAATACATATTTAAATGAGATTAAGAAATTTTGTAATTTATTTCCACATGTCAACACCTGAAGTACTACTATTTTTTTACTACTTTTTCGAGGTATTTTCTTATACTTCATAAATCTTTTACATAGTTATACATAACTTTGGCATCATTAAAATCAGAAGCTCCGATTGATTGAATTGATATCGGAATCGTTAGCAAGCTCTTGGTATGTGTAGTGTTTGTCTCCAACTCGTGTTTGAGGATAGAACTTTAGTAAAGGGCACTTCAGACTTACCAAGGGCTTAACACGAAACAGGACGACCGCCCGAAATCCTGAGTTTCAAAAAAAAATTGTCTCATTTTCCTTCCCGTGTGTTAACGTTATTGGAATTATTTTTAATGTGAAAATGTTATTTTATCGCGTTCGACTCCTGTCACACGAGTCGAACACGAGTCGTGTGTGACTTTAAAAATGTGTGCAAAACTCAATAATTCAAAGTGTTATAGTTTTAATTTTAAAATAAAAAAGTAATATTATTTATTGCTTATATTATTTATATTGTGGCGTAGGCGAGAGGCTGGCAACCTGTCACTGCAATGTCACAATTTCGTTTTCTGTCAACCCCTTATTTGCCAAGAGTGGCACTAAAACTTGAGTAGTTTCATGTGCTCTGCCTACCCCTTCATGGGATACAGGCGTGATTGTATGTATGTATGTATGTAATATTACTTATACAACAGTTTACAACTTGTATTTCGAACAGAAGGAAAAAAAACATCTTCACGGCTTCAATATTTAGAATAAATAAATAAATACTTATATACATATTTAGAACAAGGTGATAATTGTATTATATAAATTTCACAGTGCTTGTTGCTAAGCCAAATGAATAATAAATTAAATTCAAAGTCTGAAACTCAAACTTTGAAATTATAAATACGATCCAGTTTTGCTTGTTAAAATCTTAGCCGTCTTTAAACATGAAAGCAATACTCTTTAGTATTTGTCGCGTTAAATACTTGACAAAATATCTAACCTAACTAGAATACTAGGAAAGCGAAAATAATCGTTCGCGAGATATTCGCCGCGTTATATTTTTCTCTTCAATTAAAAAAAACATTAATGGCTGAACAACTATTTAATGACCTTTATTATTTCTTGAGAGCTGAAACTACAAATGATGGAAAGGTGAATTGTGCACACCCGTCCTTATTACATTTATTAAATTAGAAAAAGACATGTGATCTATGTCGCGGCGAGATACTATCGCACCAATAATGCTCTAGCCCTGCTGCAACAAGGCTGGCTTTTCTGAAATTCAAAGGTAGTGTGTTAATTAAATAAGAATTTGCTCAGTTTGTTTGAGGATTAAAAGGATACCTTCATTCAATTCATTCAAATGATGGAATGATTCATTACTAAAACTTAGGCGCCTTAGGGTAGATCTGTTTTAATTACGTTTTCGCGAATAATGTATGCTAAAACGTCAAAAACGAGGGAGACGCGTAACGTTAAAGTTGATTTTGCGAAATTATCTGGCTCCTTATTCGAAGTTAATTTCTACGGCGTTTTCCGGCATGTAGCCAAGAAAACAATATTTGACGGTACTAGTATGATATGCCACTGGCTCTTTCGCACCTTCACAGAAGAGCCATCGAGAGGGATACCTAGCGAGCATCACGATCGCTTTTGCTAATATCGTTTTCTTAGCTCAGTCTCTCTATCGCGTAAATCCGGAAGATCGGTAGAGAGACAAAAACTACAAATATGTGATAAATTGTAATGTTGGCTATGTACCGTCGGTTGAAAATTTTATGGACAGGACTGAAAAAACGCCATGAACCTGATTTAATTTGTTTATGCAATGCTTGCTTTATTTACTCTTCAGAAGCTGCAGAGTTGTTGACGGATCAGAATCGAGTCAAATGAAGGTTGTTGATACAGAAAATAGATTTTATTGTGGTAATTCAGTTTTATGTCTGGTTGACAAATAAGAAATAGTAAGACCAATTTGCTTTTCTAACAAGAAAACTTTTATAGGTATGTACTTAATTTGATTACCTATCTCTATTATGTCGGCTTAAGGTTACATAAATTAAATCTGAGACTTTAAAAGTTTTCGGCTATTTCACGTTTAAAAAAAACTATTAATATCCCTTACTGCTGATTAAGACGTTACGAGAACTCGTATGATTTGATCAGTTCTCGATGTAACTGAAATCGCATGTAAGTTCATACGCCGTATAAATAGTCCCTTCAAATCCGACTAAAGTCTTTGCCTATTTGACTTTTTTTCCTAAGACATGCATGAAATTGTCATATTACTCATATGAGGGTCACGGCTAAAACAGGTGGGCTAGACCAGTCCACAGAGCATTTAATCTTAGGGTTGTGGGTTCGAGCCCCACTGATGGTGATGTAAAAGGCGCTGGTTTTTTAAGTAGTTTATTTGATTAACATCAGAAGCACGTTGGGCGCCAGTTATGTCTATAATCTCAGGGTCGTAAGTTCAAACCCCACGTTGGGTGCCAGTTATGTAAATATGCTCAGGGTCGTGGGTTCGAGTTCCACGTCAGGCGCCCATTGTACCAATAATCCCAGGGTAGTGGGTTTGAGCCCCACATTGGGCGCCAGCTACGTCAATGATCTCAGGATCGTGGGTTCTAGCCCCACGTTGGGCGCCAGTTATGTCAATATGCTCATGGTCGTGAGTTCTAGCCCCACGTTGGGCGCCAGATATGTCAATTATCTCAGGGTCATGGGTTCGAGGTCCGCGTCAGGCGTCAATTATATCAATAATCTCAGGGTCGAGGGTTTGAGACTTTGAGTTCCACCTTTGGTGACAGTTATGCCAATAGTCTCAGGGTTATGGGTTCAAGTTCCGTGTTGGGCGCCAGTTATGTCAATAAGCTGAGTCGTTGGTTCAAGTCCCAGTTGGGTGCCAGTATTGTATATAATCTCAGGGCCGTGGGTTCGTGTTCCGCCTTGGGCGTACGTTTTGTCAATAATCTCAGGGTCGTGGGTTCGAGTCTCACATTGGGCGCCAGTTATGTCAAGTCGTGGGTTGGAGTCCCTCGTTAGGTGCTAGTTATGTGAATAACGAGTCTCACTTTGACTGCCAGCTATGTCAATAAGCTCAGGGTCTTGGGTTCGAGTCCCATGTTGGGCGCCAGTTATGTCAATATTCTCAGGATCGTGGGTTTCAGCCCCACGTTGGGCGCCAGTTATGTCTATAATCTCAAGGTCGTGAGTTCGACCCGAGCTCCACGTTGGGCGCCAGCTATGTCAATGTGCTCAGGGTCGTGGGTTCGATTCGAGTCCCAAGTTGGGCGCCAGTCATGATAATAGCCTATAATAATAGGTCGTAGGTTCAAGTCCTCAGTTGGGTGCCAGTTATGTCACGTCTATTTTAGTATATACCAGGCTGCAGCCGGCTCATGACATAATACCTGGTGATGGAATGATGAAATAAACACAAATAGATTATAAAACGTATTTATTGCACAGTAAGCGATAACAGTCCATGGACCACTGGAACACCAGAAGGGTTAGAAGTGTGGTTGCTGGCGTTTAAGAGGGGTGTACGCTCGTTTCTTCAAGGTTGCATCGGTTTAGAAATACTCGTACCGCTCATTCTTCGGTGACAGTTCATTCTACAGTTTAACCTTTTCTAATATAAACATTTCAATTCATAAAAATTCGATGGGCGAGACCAACTCGCCCTTCGTTTTGTAGTATCTCTAATATCTACCCACACGGTCGTATATCAGACAGGGTGGAAAGCGATGTGTATAAATATTCTGTATTTCAGCGGGCAGTTAAAGGTTGTGGCAATGGGTTAAGAATTTCACCATCCCCTTTTCTCCCGTGGGTGTCGTAGCAGTCAATTTTGTGAAATGGGTTAAATTATGGTGTGGGCGATGGGCATGCAACCTGTTACTGCAATTATGTATATGTATAAATAAATATCACGGTTTTGTTTTGTTTCAACCAATTTATTGCTACGAGTTGCACTGAAACTCGAGCAGTTTCATGTGCTCTGGTTACCCCTTTCGGGAATACAGGTGTGACTTTATGTATGTATATTGCATATGTAGTGGGCTTCCAATTGTTCTATATTATACAAGTACGGGTACCAGGAAACCGTGTATCGGCAGCATTTCCTAGACTTGCATAGTCCGAACGATAATAATATATCTGGGGCACAGTAGTGCCCCCGCCAAGACGAATCAAGCCAAGTGTACTTATTCGCTTGTCTTGTCTTAATGACAGTGTCAAGTAACTAAACAACAAAACACAAAATCAATATGTGTAAGAACGACCTATAATATTTATTCATTTTATTATTCACTGTCTCCATACAATAAACGTCATTTTCCGTGAATTTTACGTAAACTCAAGTATTTCGTCACACTCAACTTGCCACATTAAAGTGACATTAAAGTTTGTCGCCAAAAGCTCTCACAAAAGGAAAACTTTTGATTTAATTATCTCGGGGTAACCTTTTAGGGCAAGACGGTTGACTACATCTGGGGGCACGGTTGTGCCCCCGCCAAGACGAGCCTTTATGCAAATCTTTAGGAAACTTTGTAGACGACGGAACTACCAACAGTACCAACCTCCGTGCTGGCAGTCTGGCCAGTAAAGATACCGCTGCCATCGCACGTCTTTTGATTATACTTGTAAGCACTTATTTTTTCGCGGTTCTGAGCTGTCAACAAGGCACAAATGTTTTACTTAGCATATTTGTTGTAAGTAATTATGAGGCTATCCAACAAAATAAACGCTTAGATATAAACTTGGCTCTATTTGAAGCTTTACAACGTATTGACAGTGCGAGCCGTACCTAATGTTCTTCATCTTGGCAACATTTTACATAAAATTAATTTTAATGGGTTTAATGTTCACGCTCTGTTCATGTTTAAAATTAATATCGAATTTGATGGAAAATATAAAATATGACTCGAATCAGCTTTCTCGCGGCGAGGCGTACAACAACACGATTAATTAAAGAAAATGTTACTAAATTAACCAATTAATATACTAGCAGAGTACTTAATAAATGTTATGGTATAAAGCTTCTGCTTATAATAAATTTTAAATGTTTTGAAACTTGAAAGTCTACCAATCAACATACATAACAACCTATTTAATATATTGAAACTATATCTAGATAGTAGATACATTAATACATTTGAATAGGGGCCGAATACGACATATTTTGTACTAACATCGTTACTTACCTGTGAGTATTCATTATTTTTGTGTTGTTATAATTCTCTTAATTGTTCACTTAACGAGGCATTTTTATATTTTCGTTGACTTCCACCTACAAAAATTGACGCGCAAAAGCTGCAAGCTGTGAGTAGGTACGACGACGTTTAGATTGAGTACGTGTGGCACGCTAAGTACCCATTAAACGAAATCGCGAAAATAAATTTGACTGTTGCATAGAAATGGGTAGCATCACGTCATTCTAAATGTATGAAACAACCACAATTGTTTCGCGATTTTAGCATTGGTCCTAATAAAAGTTGTTCATTATGACCTCATAAGTCACTATTCAAAGTTTGGCTAATACTTACAAAATCCCGGCTGAATACAATCTGGGTGTACCTATTCAAGTCAAGAGTGAATATTTAGGCTATTACTGAACTTTATAGAATAGAATAGAATAGAATTTCTTTATTTGCCAGAATACGTATGGTACAGGATGATAACAGGTTTTTATAATTATCAGTATTCAGTCGAAAACACGACATGCAAATAATTGACAATATTAAATTTTACAACAATAATACAAAACTCATAAATTAAAACATAATATGTTTGGTAGGTTTTTTACATAATAAAAAGGCATCCACTTATAAATAATAGTACGATACGAGAAAAAAAAATACAACTGTCAGAAAGTTATTAATACTAGCCGTTTTTAAAATTAAAAAATATACAAAATGGAAGTCATGAATTAATAATTAAAAATTGTAAAAGTTAAATGTCAAGAAACGTACCTATACAATGTGAAACTACTACTTGTTTAATAATTTATGTTCTAATGTTTCTTTTAATCAGGTGTGACTAGGGTCAATCACTGGCCAGTTTATATAAAAAAAGCAACCTGTTTATGAAATCTGTGGTACAGACACAAACATAGATTACTGTTTTGTGCCTGTACCGAGCATTTAGATGATAAGTTAAATGAAGCTATTGTCCACGCATGTAGGGGTGGACAGAATATCTTGGGGTCGTGGATGAGGTGAGTTAAATGACACTCGTAGTCCAGTACATGCACGTATAATGATTAGGTGTGATACATAGTTAGTAGAATATCACTGATTTTAAGCGGACGGGCGCGGCCGTCCGTCGCAAGATTGCTGAGCGAATTGAAGTACCGCCCCCACTTTACCGCGCCGCGCACTATGCGTTGCGCCGGCGACGGCTCCCGAAGATGCCCGAACAAAGACGAGGCGTCAACAGCTATATTTAAACTACAAATCACGCAGAAAGGTAATTATGCTTGATTTGCAGTAAGGACAATTTCCTGTTTGAATTTCAGATGATACCGTCCGCACAAATTAGATGACCCATTTTCATTAACCTGTGTGGCAACCATGAATTTTTAAAACTCTTGAGCGTGAACGTGGAGGAAAATAGCAGTTTTTACGTTTGATTAACAAAAATGTCTGCAGTTGATGACACTAGGTTTAATTTTTTTTAAGCGCTGTGGTGACCTAGCGGTAAGAGCGTGCGAATTTCGATCCGGAGGCGGAGGTCGCGGGTTCGAACCCCGGCAATGAGTTTTTCGGAACTTAGGTATGTGCGAAATGTCATTTGATATTTGCCGGTCGGTTTTCGGTGAAGGAAAACATCGTGAGGCAACCGAACTAATTCCAATAAGCCCTAGTTATTCTTCGGGTTGGAAGGTCAGACGTCAGTCGCTTTCGCAAAACTAGTGCCTACGCCAAATCTTGGGATTAGTTGTCAAAGCAGACCCGGATGAAGATCACATTTGCTGTTAAAAAGTCTCATTTCATCTACGTGTACTGAGGAATACAGTAGTATTTAGTTCCCAAGGGAGTTATGAATTTAGTTTAAGTCCCAATGTGGTGGAAAATTTCGCTGGCTTGGTTGAAGTCAAGTCAAGAATGAACAGGCATCTCCTGGGCGAGCTCACTCCATCGTAGGCCACGTTATTGCCTTTGGCTAGTCTCTGGCCAAGAGTATGCCCATTTATAATAAAAAAAAGTCTTGGTGGTTGGTGGCTTAGTAGGCAGAGCGCCGGAGCATCGATCCAGAAGTCGTGTGGTTCAGTTTCACCATACAATGAATATCATTATCCACCTTTACGCTGTCGAGTTACACATTAAAATCTCATAGTAGTCAGTGGTCGGATCTTCAAAGATTGTTTACGTTTACTTCGATTTACGATTTGGCAATCAAATTACGAATTACATCATTAATTTACACTAGGATTGTTATTTTTATACTATATTTAGGTTAATACTACCAAATCGTTTAAACTTTGTAATTGTTTGAAAAACACTTTTTTCTTTTACGTTCATTGAAGCATCCTGTATTTCTTTTGGTACATGGTATGCTTTATAATAGTGTATACGATGGCATAAGGTTACTTAGATCTTGCCACCAAATACAGAAGGCTCACTCCTTTGACGTTCACAAAATGCCGCCTAAATTCTTACCTACATTAACAAACGGACCGCACGCGAGAAGCCGACATTGAACTCTATTGTGCCGCGCGAAGGTCATCATCACTGAATGGGCCGCGAACTCGCGGCCACCGGCATGTACTTGTAGCGCGATAGAATCGCTGAGTGAGCCGCCCCTGATCTTGCTTATAAACATCAATTATTTTAACTATAAGACTCCCGTGAGACTCATTACATATTTAAAAATATTTTAAGCGGGTGCTCACGTATTAAGTCGATATAGCGTTCGACATGTTTTGATCCAATAGTAAAGTAAAGTAAAGTAAAATTCTTTATTTGCATTAAATGTGGTTAAAAATAGGTATCATAATAATTGCAAGTATCACACATTTAGCCTTATTTATAGCATGCAAAAATTTCAACTTAAACCTAAAATATTTATTTACATTTCATGCAACAACACAGAAATGAAAGTAGTTTACAATAGTAAAAAGTACTTACAAAAATTTAAATTGATAAAATTGAATGTCATTAGTCAGTTTGGTAGTCAAAAAAATCCTTAATGTTGTAAAAATTATTATTCAATAGCCAATTATGCAATGTCCGTTTGAATATTTTTATGTTACAAATTTCTTTAATATCTAATGGTAATTGATTGAATACTTTAATTGTCATTACATGGCAGTTATTTTTGAATAAAGCACTTTTACACATTGGTCCCATTAATCTTGTAGGGTCTCTGCAACGCAACCTTGGGTTTGTAACTTGTTTTGTAAATAAATTAGGATTCGACTTTACAAAAATTCCAATTTCTAAAATGTACATACTAGTTAGAGTCAGTAATTTAAGTTTTTTAAATAGAGGTCTACAAGATTGTAAAGGTCCTTTCCCACATATAGCTCTAATACATTTTTTCTGGCTTATAAATACCTTGCTTATGTCAGTTGAGTTTCCCCAAATAATCAGTCCGAACCTTAGCAATGAAGCAACATAACCGTGATAGGCTATGACAGCGGTTTTTTCGTCAGATACTCGTTGTAAACGCCTCAGAGCATATGAGAATTTCTCTAATCTAATACATAAGGTGTCAATATGTGATTTCCAACTACAACATCGATCTAAGATTAATCCAAGAAAACGTGTTTCAGTATCTTCTTCTAACCTATGTCCTTTACAAGTGATATCTAAATTAGACGTGTTAGCTTTAATGTTACAGAACTGTATGTACTTAGTTTTACTTATATTTATCGTCAAATTATTTAATTCTAACCAATTCCTAACAGAGTCAATAGTTGCATTAATCCTAGACATATACATAATTTTATCGAGATTTTCATCTGGTATCAGTATAGAAATGTCATCAGCAAATAGAACCGTCTTATAACTACTAGTCTTTGGCAAGTCATTAATGTAAAAAATTTCGAGGACCATTCTCAAGAGTAGCGAGCCCGCCTTTACATGTCATGTCAGTATGCGTCGCGCTCTCGACATGTAAAGGCGGGGTCGCTACTCTTGAGAAAGGTCCTCGAAATTGGATCGAAACATGTCGAACGCTATATCGACTTAATACGTGAGTAACTCGCATAAAATATTTTTAAATATCAATGATTTTAACGGCAATACATTTAGTTTGACAGTTATAGCTATTGCGTAGGCGATGATTGTACGTTCGATTAACTAGGAGGAAAGCCAAGAGATTTAAGACTCCGTCTGTACAGTGGCGCCATCATTGGCGGGGTTGTATTTTATGTTAAACAATTAATTTTAGAGAGTTTAAAATCAGTTAGCAACGATTTTGAGAGCTTCGCCGGTGCAAAATTAATATTATTCAGAACAGCAACGCACCTACAAACTTTCTGATTTAGCGAGTGTCGGATATCGGGAACTATGTGCAATGAGCCTCCTATACTTATCTTAAAGTTTTATTCAAGTTTATTACGAGTAAGTATATCGCTGTAGAGGCATTTTTCGAGTCATATGATGAGTCTTCATCTGTCTTGATATGAGTGCTCGCGACGGCTACATTTCGTGCACTGCACTCCTATTAAATATTACATTATTAATGTAAAATTATGCCAGCGTAGAGATGTCAGGTAACAACCTTACAATTGCTTAAATACGTTGCGTAAGCGTTTCGTTAGCTCTCCCTATCGCTCTTCTGTAGTGGCGCGACAGAGACAGACTGCGTTTCGATCGCTACGTACCGTCAACGATTGTCACTTCATCTAGTCCGGTATAATTGTGCACAAATGCAAGCCAAGCGTGCAATCTATGCATATAGTGACCGGCAATAACATAGAACAAAAAGAAAGCTGCATAAATATAACGACAAGCTCTTATGACACTCGAAATAAGATTGCGTCAGATATTTTTGCTTCCTCTTTTTGTGCGATGTTATTGTCATCAACCAATCCCATTGTAGCGTTCCAACAAAGCGTATCAAATGGAAATAGGTAGTCACTACAGGTTACCCTATCCTTACTATTTAAATCTTTGTAACCAGCACTAAGCCTGCCTTCATTTAGTTTCCATTGGAGGCCTTCCTCTGCATTGAAAGGAATTCGAATATTCCTAGGAAGGTTTTTAATGCACCATTTGTATAATGATTTATCTTGACGAGTCTACGTACCTGGATATTGTTGTGGAGTATTTTGTGGCTACCGTCATTTGTTTGGTTTTAGAATATGTTACTATATAACCAACCCATCGGGATATTTTGTGCAATTAGATTATTAATATGTTACTAATGTAACAGATCCTTCACTTGCCCGCAAAACGACAAATGAATACGCTTTATTTAACTAATACTAATAACCTAACCACAAAATTAAAATTTTGAAAAACCCCCGACCGCGACATAGTATACTGATTTTCATGAAACATGGCTAAGAACACTCTTGACCAACTCAGCTTTCAGACAGACACAAACACAGACAGACAGACAAACACGTCGTTTTCGCGTCGGGGGTTAATATTGGTAGTAATAACCGATTGTGGTGCTTGCTGTGTCAAGCCCTACGGTCGGTGTCGCGTCACTAGTTGGCGCGGGTGGAGCTGTCAGAGGATCGTCCGCCATTACCGCGTCGTGCTGTGAATTGTCCCAAGCTAGGCTCTGTTTTCTAAGTGTTATGTATTAAAACCTGTATTTCATGATGTCTGGTGTTTTCCCTTTTAACAGGTCAGAAGTGAGATCCGTGAACTACACGTGCGATATATTGTAATTGGCGTAAAAGCCGTATTTGCCTACTCATTATTGTTCACGAAAGTAACGCCGGTTCTTGTGAATTACTATACTTCTGGCGCCATTCATCATTGAATACTGAAAACAGATAATCGGTAAAGCCTTGGTAAGGCATATTTTCGAGAAGAAAAGGTTAAGTAAGTTACTGATGATGCAGTACGTGATTGAAGGCTATGTATGTCGTTATACGACTTGGATACAATACAAAAACTTGGTAGAATTACAGAGTATGGTAAGCTTTATCGTGTAGTTTCAATTGTTGGAACGATGTTCAAGTCACGTAAGTTATAATTTCATATATGTTGTGATAAGTTCAAGAACTGAATGTACTGTATGAGATCTTGAATATCATTAAGCAATCAAGGACAACTTGTGAAAGGTTATGTTATACACTTGTTAAAGAAGAGTTTTTACCTATTGCGCATAAGCAGCAGTCTTAATTCTTACCTTTATTGACATAGACTGATGTCATTAATAATTTTATTGCCATTGACTCTTAGTCTACTCTTCATAATATTCAAAGAACAGTAATAATAATATTGGACTATGAATGCCAACTATGGCAGCTAGATGACTACAATAACATCATAGTCAGGCACCATAATAATTGCCCTGAATCCTAATCATATAAAATCCATTCATCGGTAACAAGCGCAGAAAATTCTGTAGTTGTGTTGGAAATGCTTATGATATTTTATCAGCTAAGGTTTCTGATTTATTATTGAGCTTCATTAGAACACTGTCTAAATCTAATGGTTTTTACCAATATTACTGGATTCTATAATTTAACTTCAAAAAGTATTGCTTATTAATTATCCCATAAGTTACCATTATGAGAGTTCGGTGATTTAATATTGAGTACCTATTATTGTCACTAAAAATATTTTAAGCACTGAATGAAGGTAATTAGTTGAGAACTACCTGTGTGGTGTGTGAATATTACTCCTTGGATGTTATTATTGCAATTAATAATATAATGAAATCTTGAATACCTATTTATGCATTACCGGCATTGCTGTCATGGGTTATTGAACAGCATGTTTCTCTTTTCACAAAATTGAGTGTGTGTGAAGTGTGGCATTATTAATAAAATTATGCAGGCATGTTGGTAATAAATGTAATTTCAGGAAAAGTTGTTGCTTCAATTGTATGTTCACAGAATAAACATGTTATCCTGAGGTTATTATTTACCAGAGAGATGAACAAGAGGGATGGGTGTCTGCCAATCTGCACACCCATAATAGAAGCCTAGTTCCTGCAAAATTATTGCACAAATATGTGTAATATTGTTGTGTGTAAATGGAGGTACATAAAATATAGTAAGCGGGACAAAATTGAACATGGTAAGGTCAAATTATATCATATGAGGTTTCACTTTTATGTGATTGATATCCACATATGTAACTTGAAGTAATAAATAGTAGTTCATGGTTAAAATAATGTCAATTTATTACTGATCAAATATAAAACTCACATACAAATGATTATATGAGCCTCTTGGACTTCCCAAGAGATATTAGTGGACATGGACACTGAATAACTAAAATAGAGCTAATGTGTCAATGTTTTAGAAATAAAATAGAACAGGCTAGCATGACCACCAAGGGCCTGTGATGTACAAGTAGAAGGATTGAGGTGATATGTATTGTTAACAAGATCATGTCACTCATGTCATTGATTTATTATACTGTTTTGCTAGAATGTGGCATACGGATATAAAAGAGTGTGTGAGTTGACTTATCCTCACTTTTGTCATCTTTGAGTCAGGTACCAACTGTTAATGTTGACAGTGCTATATCAGGCAGTAATATGAATGAATAAAATAGACAGGGAACATGATTATGTTATGATTTTTGCAGAACATCTAAATCTTAATTGTTGGTCATATGATGTTGTGATGGAAAATTAATATTTCCTTTTAGTATGAGAGCAAAGTCTTGATTAGTGATGAAAATTATTGGGTTATCTTTAATCACATTGCCCCAGGGTAGATGATACATCTAAGTTCAGCTTCAAGCGTTCATGAGAGAATCAAGTTAATGAGTGAAGGAAAATAATGTTACTTATTTAATTTTGACAAATTATATTTGTATCTAATTTATGTGAAATGTTATATGTTGTTAGAATTCAAAATAGCTTCACATTGCTCCAGCTGCATGATGGGAGTTGTCACCAAACTGTATGGTGCAAGGAATTATTGGCAGTGAAGTAAATATTTGATGAGAAGCAACTGAAGGTAAAATGTTAATGGTTGCCAAGTTTGATGATACAGCATCAAAGACTGACACAAGTTGAGAATTTTTAACTAAAGTTCTTTGTTTGAATAATTTGAAGTATAAAATTGTCAATGTCATGGGACAAGTGCAACGAATGTACTACTAACTGGTAAAAAGATAAATACACAATAAAATATTGATGTATCAATTTGCATAGAACAATTACATGTCTTGAAATGGAAGT
The DNA here is from genome assembly GCF_023078275.1 of Leguminivora glycinivorella. NCBI lineage: Eukaryota > Metazoa > Arthropoda > Insecta > Lepidoptera > Tortricidae > Leguminivora > Leguminivora glycinivorella. Next base: position 1,236,667 of record NW_025952831.1, read on the forward strand.
GATTTTAATAGAACAATTGATATCTTGGTATAGCTAAACCATGTTGGAATACCTAGAGTCAACACTGTGAGCATGTACATGTTTAAAAAAAAAGATATCAATATTCTTGATAGAGTATCTGAATTGGAGTACCTATCTCATGGTCGTTCATCGGGTTGCATAGGTATCAATCTGTTCGAAGCTGTCATCATTATTACTCCTATAAAATGCTTCATAGATGAGCACAGGTCTCTCTCCTCGAAATTCATATATATAATTAATTCTAAAGAGACAGATAAATTACATTTATAAAAAAAAAAAAATAGTAAGGGTTGAACCTTACCTAAATACGTGCGACTAATCTAAACATAGAATGTTATGGCGAACACAGTTATTGCCTAAGAATTGTGGTTACAGAATATACTGGCAGGAGTCTGCTCGCCTATGCGGCGATGCGAGTCTGCACGCCTGAGCGGCAGTGCCAGTCTGCTCGCCTATGCGGCGGTGCGAGTCTGCACGCCTGAGCGGCGGTGCCAGTCTGCTCGCCTATGCGGCGGTGTGAGTCTGCTCGCCTACGAGGCGGTGCCAGTCTGCTCGCCTATGCGGCGGTGCGAGTCTGCACGCCTGCGAGGCGGTGCAAGTCTGCTCGCCCATGCGGCGGTGCGAGTCTGCCCGCCTACGAGGCGGTGTGAGTCTGCTCGCCTACGAGGCGGTGTGAATCTGCACGCCTGCGAGGCGGTGCAAGTCTGCTCGCCTACGAGGCGGTGCAAGTCTGCTCGCCTACGAGGCGGTGTGAGTCTGCTCGCCTGCGAGGCAGTGTGAGTCTGCACGTACCACGAGCCCGTGAGGATAAACGCTTAGCGAGCCTAGACGTATCAGCTTAGCGAGCCATGATACAAATGATTAACAAACCTGTGAGGAGTGTCAGCTTAGCGAGCTATGACACCAATGCTTAGCGAGCCTGTAAGACGTATCAGCTTAGCGAGCCATGATACGAATGATTAACAAACCTGTGAGGAGTGTCAGCTTAGCGAGCTATGACACCAATGCTTAGCGAGCCTGTAAGACGTATCAGCTTAGCGAGCCATGATACGAATGATTAACAAACCTGTGAGGAGTGTCAGCTTAGCGAGCTATGACACCAATGCTTAGCGAGCCTGTAAGATGTATCAGCTTAGGGAGCCATGATACGAATGATTAACAAACCTGTGAGGAGTGTCAGCTTAGCGAGCTATGACACCAATGCTTAGCGAGCCTGTAAGATGTATCAGCTTAGCGAGCTATGATACGAATGATTAACAAACCTGTGAGGAGTGTCAGCTTAGCGAGCTATGACACCAATGCTTAACGAGCCATGATACGAATATTTCTTAGTGAGCCCAACAAATAAAATTATCTTAGAGCCCATGTTAAGTATCAGCTTAAAGAGCTATGATACCAATGCCTAAAGAGCCCCATAAATATAATTTAATTTAAAGAGATATGAGGTATCAGCTTAAAGAGCTTATGATACTAATGCTTAAAGAGCCCCATATATTTAAATTAGCTTAAAGAGCTATTATACCAATGCTTAAAGAGCTCCCATAAATATAATTTAGTTTAAAGAGATGTGAGGTATCAGCTTAAAGAGCTTATGATACAAATGCTTAAAGAGCCCCATATATCTAAATTAGCTTAAAGAGCCCCATATATAAATTAGCTTAAAGAGCCCCAGGTGTAATTTAGCTCAAAGAGCCCATATATTAATTAGCTTAAAGAGCCCCATATATAATTTAGCTTATAGAGCCTATGTGAGGTATCAGCTTAAAGAGCTTATGATACTAATGCTTTGGGAGCCTATGTGACGTATCAGCTTAAAGAGCTTATGATACAAATTCTTAAAGAGCCCGTGATCTTAATAACTTTAAAGAGATTGTTGTACAAAACTGTTTGTATAGCAACTTAAAGAGCACAAGTTCTTTTGCTGGTTGTTTTTGTTTTAATTATGTTTCTTGATGAAATAATAATAGTTGTCTACATGAAGCTTACTCTAAAAGCAGAGTATTATCTACATGATGTTTTCCTTAAGACAGCCGCCATTAGTCTAACGTCGTGATGTTATCCTTTAGACTTTGATATTTGATTTAATAGGAAGTTGTTTTAAATGTCTATGATCCTTCCTTAAAAGTTGTTGGCTGTGAGTGCGATATTCGCCTACATGATGTTTTCCTTTTAGGCCAAACACTTGACAGTGGATAATATCGCATCAGTTGAAAAAAAAAAATACCACACTAGTATTTAAAGGGCCAACAGTAATAAAATCGTAACTCTGATGTGGCCTCAACATTAGGAGATTACTTTCGAAGTGAGAGATGCCAATTGGTATCGTTTTCGTTTGTCTTAGAAGCTATCGGATATGCTGAGCTCCAATCGGCTGCGACACAAGTATTAACAATAAAACGCACTGAGTCTTGAATTATTAATTTATTTCCACGTAAAATGTATGACAGCACTTAGACCGACGCTGCTACGATCCAGGGCGGTAGCCATCTTCCTTCTCGTCCACCCACTCCGAGCTGTCAGCTCGGGGACGTTCCGAACTACGCTAACAGATCGGCCATTCGACCTTATCCTTTGCCCACAAAGGAAGTCTCCCACGCGTGGGCCACTGAACTCCACCACCAGTCCACCACGCACTTCGCAGCTCAGCTCACCAGTGGCAGTTAGCCCACTAGTCCGCTAACTCTGTGAAACAACCAAATGCATGTGAATGCTTGGCCCGAATGCAAGCCATTGTTCCAAGAGGCTTTTGATCATCCTTCCAGAATACCAAACTCAGATCCGTTTAGGACACTAGTAAGTTGCTCACCAAATTATTGTTCTCGTGAGATACATTCTAGATTTATATTCTATCAGTATAAGTAATACACCGACAAGTCACTTCTAGTGTGTCTAATGTGTCCATATGAGATAAAACGAGAAAACTTATAAGATATTCTCAATCAAGGCTCAACAGACCTCCAAAAAGCTAACGTCAAAGATTATATTCAAGAACCACTTGAAATTAATTCAATCATAAAATTATGATGCATGACTTGCATGACCTTCAGACCAGAAAAGTTATAGGTGCATATGCACCACGCTGTTATAACAAAAACATGGAACGGGCTCACATCTGACGTCAGTGATGTAGAAGATGCGTGCTCCACGCAGGGTCAGCACAAGACACTCGCTCGGCTCGGTGGGCCTCGGCTGTACACCAAGCGCCTACTTAGCTCCACGTCTACGGCAGCCTCCAATGCAAAGATGCGTGCTCCACGCAGGGTCAGCACAAGACACTCGCTCGGCTCGGTGGGCCTCGGCTGTACACCAAGCGCCTAGCTCCACGTCTACGGCCGCCTCCAATCCGAAGCATTTATATGAATCAGCCATTACAGTCTCTCCAATTCTGTAATTCATATTATTAATGTTACACGTGTTCCGTTTTACCACAATGAACAATATGATTTCAGAATAACCGTGCATTTCATAGTCCAACCTGAACTGTGAAACATTATTACAATATACATCTTATAAACGGGCTACAGAACATTACACAAACAGATCATAGTAGTCTGTTGTCTTGTCTCAATACCAATTTTGTATTGGCCAAAGTTAAAGTAGTCAATTAGTCATTGACCCTCAAACATAACTAGGGTACATCTAAACTTTACTCGTAATTAATGTTGTGTTCTGCCTTACCAGCACCATACGTGTTACCGACTATCCTCAATGTTCATCTCAGGCCCATGCCACAAACTCCATCGAGTTCGCAGTCACCGCCACCGCGCAATAGCAGCCGTATCTTGCGACTTCGTCACGAGTGCAGAGAATGACGTTATCCACTTCTCTCAGTCTGGCACACACAGTAGGTACAAAACTTCTCCGTCCAAAGCATCATGGGAGGTAACGCCACACATGGCGTCCTGAAAATAGACGTCACCGCAAGAAGCATCGTGACTACAGACAAGTCGTGATTGACGACCCGAAGGCGTCTTGGAAACAAGCATCACCGCAAAAAGCGTAGTGACTACAGACAACAACGCACGAGGCGTTCATGAAACAGGCGTCACCGCGAGAAGCGTAGTGACTACAGGCAACAGCGCACACAGGCGTTGATGAAACAGGCGTCACCGCGAGAAGCTTAGTGACTACAGGCAACACCACACACAGGCGTTAATGAAACAGGCGTCACCGCGAGAAGCGTAGTGACTACAGGAAACACCGCACACAGGCGTTAATGGAACAGGCGTCACCGCGAGAATCTTAGTGACTACAGGCAACACCACACAGGCGTTAATGAAACAGGCGTCACCGCGAGAAGCCTAGTGACTACAGGCAACACCGCACAGTGTGAAACACATGTCACCGCTACAAGCGTCGTGACACAGACACCACCGCACACAGGCGTGTGAAAACACATGTCACCGCTACAAGCGTCGCGACTACAGACATCACCGCACACAGGCGTATGAAACACATGTCACCGCTACAAGCGTCGTGAATACAGATATCACCGCCCACAGGCGTGTGAAAACACATGTCACCGCTACAAGCGTCGCGACTACAGACATCACCGCACACAGGCGTGTGAAAACACATGTCACCGCTACAAGCGTCGTGACTACAGACATCACCGCACACAGGTGTGTGAAAACACATGTCACCGCTACAAGCGTCGTGACTACAGACATCACCGCACACAGGCGTGTGAAACACATGTCACCGCTACAAGCGTCGTGACTACAGACATCACCGCACACAGGCGTGTGAAACACATGTCACCGCTACAAGCGTCGTGACTACAGACATCACCGCACACAGGCGTGTGAAACACATGTCACCGCTACAAGCGTCGTGACTACAGATACCACCGCACACAGGTGTGTGAAAACACATGTCACCGCTACAAGCGTCGTGACTACAGACATCACCGCACACAGGCGTGTGAAAACACATGTCACCGCAACAAGCGTCGTGACTACAGACATCACCGCCAGAGGCGTGTGAAAACACATGTCACCGCAACAAGCGTCGTGACTACAGACATCACCGCACACAGGCGTGTGAAAACACATGTCACCGCAACAAGCGTCGTGACTACAGACATCACCGCCAGAGGCGTGTGAAAACACATGTCACCGCAACAAGCGTCGTGACTACAGGCATCACCGCCCAGAGGCGTGTGAAAACAACTTACTTCATCCTCTTAGGAGTCTCACGCTGACAGCTTACTGTTCAGTACTTCTCATTGGCAACCGCGACCATGCCTTGTCGCGCATCAGCCATGTCAGCATTTCTCACTAGCAGCAATGCCAGCAATACTCCAAACCGAACACATACTTGCATATGTTTCCTCTGAAACCATACTAAAAGCAGTAAATTGTTCCACACAATCATGTAGCACCATTGGTTTTATGTTGTTTTATATAAATACTACCGTGTTCTATTACACTGATATTTTACTCAGCTTTGAAAAGATTCCAAAATCCAGAAACTCAGACTTCAAATTATCCATGTTTACTCAGTTTCAGTTGGACATTAATTCCTTTAGGTACTCATACCAGATGTTGTTCATAAAATCTAGCCACCAACAGTGTTAGAGCACTTAACAATACATAACTTACTCCAATATATAATTGGGAAATATAAATTATACAGTACCGCCTACAGTGGCAAATCATTACTTGTGCAGTTTAGCAGCTTGTGCAGCATAATTAAATCAATCATATCTTACCATTGGTCCAGTAAAGGATCCAATACTTAGTTAACCTTTTGTATAAAGATTTTCCCTTAGAGTAATTCTTCATCCAGTATTTGACATCTTGTTTATTTGCTCGGACAGCTCTTAAGATGACCATGATTAATAATTTTGTCAAAATCAGACTACTGCACACTCACCTGATTAAATTGCAATGGACAACAACCTTAAGTATCCGTCTCACCATTATTTCCCTCTTGAAATATGTTTACAGTCTTCCAACAAGCATATTTTATTTTGTATGAACTTTACACAACAGCCTCACCAGCTAACACCATGCTTGCTTTAGTTTATGTGCCAATTTTCCATCACAAATACTATCTGTGAACACAATGTAAGAACACACACAGAGACAAATAACACTTTGATAACAGTAATCACCATACCATACTCATTTTGCATGAATAAAACTCTTATACGTTTTTTGTAAGTTGAACATGTGTTATAAACACTTGACCATAATAATTATGATCAATTCATCCTCTGTTTCTATCTTGTGGAGCAAGCAGTAACTATTGGAGTCACATTTTGCATTGTTCCATTTGTCTGTTATCACTCCAAGAGTGCATTTGAACCTCTGTCAAAATACACCAGCTTGACAGGCTTTTATTCCACATTTACAATGAACAAAGAACATAATGTAAACACACACATTAATACAACAACTTTGATAACATTAAATCACCATACCATATTCATTGTGCATGAATAAACCCCTTTTGCTATTATTTTCTACTAGTAATTCATTGATCATGTGTTAAAAACACTTGACCACAAGGTTATCAATGTAATCCTTATTCCATTCTTGTGAAACAAGCAGTGACTACTACTGTCACATTTCACATTGCGCAGACCAATATTCTATCACATTTACTATCTGTGAACATAATGTAAAAACACACACAGAAAGACAAGTAGTACTTTGATAACAGTAAATCAGTATACTGTATTAATTGTGCAGGGATACACCCTCATCACTATTATTTTCTGCTGGTAAAACTGTCCACATGTGTTGCAAACACTTGACTACAAAATGCTTAGTAAATCCAAACTACTGCTCTTGTGAACCAAACAGCAATTATTAGTATCACATTTTGCATTTTGCAGGCCAACATTCCACCACAATTGCTATCTGTGAACATTTAAACACAGACAAGCTCACAACACAAAACAATACTTTGATAACAATAAATACCCATACTTTACATGTGTACTTTGTTGATATTCTGCATAAATACTTCTTATAGGCACACCTCATCATACCTTTTGCTTTAAGACTAATTTGAGATGTGTTCACATTCCCACAACTGTTCAACAGGTAGCGGTCAGTTTTCTCATGATTCCTCTTGCGGAATGCACAATTCCACACTCATTGCTGAACTTATACTTGTATTTGTTAAACAGGTCAATATTACACCATAAGTAATATCTGTAAACATAATGTGAGCACACACACAGAGTACACAGACACACATCTCAAAACAATCAAACAGTAAGAAATAGTAACAATATTCAAAATCACACCAACAGACTTACTATACTTTCAGCACAGTACAACATTTCCTTCATGCCAGTCAATAAATGACAATGTAATAAAATCACTCCTTTCACTAAGAGGAACTAAGCTGAATAATTAATCATCAATCAATTAAACTTAAATGGGATCATAATAAAATGACCATTGAATTTTTGTTGTAGTCTCGGGTAGTCACCAATACTGTTGTCATCGGCAACATTACTGTACCGCATTAGGTACTATCAAGTGCCAACCACTTTTATTTTTAACATCATACATTTTTTTACCATTGAAAGTATTTACTAAATGTAATTTTACACACATACATACACATACATACAATCACGCCTGTATCCCATGAAGGGGTAGGCAGAGCACATGAAACTACTCAAGTTTCAGTGCCACTCTTGGCAAATAAAGGGTTGACAGAAAACGAAACTGTGACATTGCAGTGACAGGTTGCCAGCCTCTCGCCTACGCCACAATTTAACCCATATCCCACAGTCGCCTTCTACGACACCCACGGGAAGAAAGGACGGGATGTAATTTTAAATGACTTAAATATCATGCTATAACTTCCTCCGCTGATAGGCGAGAAACTAACTTGTCTAATATGGCTCCGGTAAACTTTCAGCAATATTACACTCACATTCACATTACCTTACCTCAGTGGTTACTAAAACTTTACTGAACACATCATAATCATTATTCAATATTGAGATCAGTCTTCAATACACATCACAGTCATCAAGACAGTCTCATCTTCAAGATACCAATTACATATATTGTACACTTACTAAGAATACTTATTCTTAGACTTGAAACCATAAACCCTTGCTCCTTGACTTGCAATAATTATTGTGTAACACAATTTTATTATGATCACTTGTATAATTTCCCAACAGCACAAACTAAACCATGTGCAACCCATAATTAATGAAATATCACACTTTGCGCATTTTAGGTGAATGTTCACCGAGTTCACTGTACACATTTTATATTTATTATTTCTAAACATGTATAAAACATAATATCTTAGAGTAGTACCTGCTTTGTTATCCATAAGCAGTTCACTTTGTTACCTTGTAAGCCAACATCAGGCTGGGACGGGATCTCAGTCATGTTGATTATTACATCCAGATATTTTGTTTCACATCATTTTGTCCCAAGGCATTCATATTTGTACCATCATCAAACACCGGTATGCCATGGAGTTGAAGTTATCATTTCTGTTCTGTAAATTAAGCTCAAAACCAGCACAGCCACTCTAAGACTAGAGTGGTATTATAATAAATACCAATGCATGTTGTGCGTGCATTTATGTAATAATAATGTATAAGTTTCATACCAAAAACACACCAAATGATATACACCAACTTCAAAATGTATATTCCTGCACCATTCCTGTTAGTATTTATCTACTGGACTTCACACAATAAGGATCAAAGTCCATTATCATCTTACGTATTAGGTTATTGGTGCGTAATTGTTTATTACAATTTCTTGACAGAAAACGTTCACGTATTTGAACAATTGGACATACCTGTATTCAGGGATGGTAATAGCCACATCCAACCAGTGTAACACATTCGTAATCGAGTCTTATTACCTCGACTCATGCTCGTAACTTACCGCAGTCGCCAGGCGACAATTTTGTTGTACTTACGTACTTTTTTTGCATTGTATGATTTATGAATATATCATACATTTGTTGAATAACTTATGAACAAAACATTTAAACACTTCGCGACTCAAAACTTAATGCATTTTACCATTATTTTACCTAAGTGCGTACGCGCCCATTTCGCGCGCAAATGACACTTCTTCAAACAGTTCGATTATTAACTAATTTGACCGAAATACTACGTAGGCATGAAATTCAGAGATCGCACTTCTGAATTTATTAACAATAAAACGCACTGAGTCTTGAATTATTAATTTATTTCCACGTAAAATGTATGACAGCACTTAGACCGACGCTGCTACGATCCAGGGCGGTAGCCATCTTCCTTCTCGTCCACCCACTCCGAGCTGTCAGCTCGGGGACGTTCCGAACTACGCTAACAGTAAGGGCAAGAGAATGATGACGCGAGTACACAGGCGGGCGCGTGGCGCCTTTCGGCCACTTGTTACCTCGCGGCAACTGCTAGCGGGTAGGTACTTAACGCGCGGCCGCGAGCGAGTGACGTAGGCCTGGTAAAAGTCACGGAAAATTAATAGTATTTTATGCAACAGGCGTTTAAAGGAGGTCAAAAAAGACGAGTGGTGTGGGTAACAATTTGAGGCGAAGCCGAAAATTGTTATTGAGACGCCACGAGTATTTTTTGACTCAGTTAAACACCGTTGCATACAATACTTTTTCTACGACCATGCACTTAGTTTTTAATAGTTTTCTTGAATATCTTTCGTGAAATTCACACTGCACTGCACTGCACTGTCAGCTCGGCTGCCCAAAGCCTTCCCGCGCACGCCCGCAGTGTCGTTATAAGGCGTTGCCATGGTTACAGAGCCAAACAATGCGTTTTCAGTTTTTTCGATACTGCGCGCATGCGCGGAAAGCCGGCAGACGCTGGCTTTGGGGAATAGACCTTTATGTAGGGTTTTAAAGATCTGTGCACGACCCTGTAAATGACGAATAACAGTTCGGGAGTAGAAAAAGTCATTTATTAGATAAAGTAGACAACATCGCAGACGGTTACTTACTATAGTTTGTACCTTTAGGTAATATAAATGTAAACAAAACCCTCGAAAGACTCCTTACGCGCAGTATAATAAAGAGTACTATCGTACAGTATGGCCACTCCCGCTCCCCGCTGAAAGTGCCGCCCACTCTTTGTTACCTCACAGTTACCGCCTGTCAAAAACACGCGAACAGTCGACCTGCCATATCTCACTTATACAAACATGGTACGCGTTCACCTACACGAGCTTAAAATGTGTGCTAGGAACGCGCTTCTTTCGCCAGTGTCCGAGATGTGTCATTCGCCATTTGAAGGTAAATGAAACATTACACAATCAAATGAGAAGGTTAAAGACAGATCGCTTAGTGATAGATCCGCTTGATTTTTGTATGTCCCCGATTATCTACCCGCAAATGTACAAATTATTTGTTTACGTTATTTTAAATACCTAAAAGTACAGAGTATAGATATTTTTAAATTAAAGGAAAAATGGAAAAATTCACACCTCCGGCAGGACTCGAACCTGCGACCTTTGGCCTTGCCGGGGCCATCGCGCTTCCAACTGCGCCACGGAGGCCTGCTGGATGTGTGCGAATTTATCCATGCCTTCCCTCAATTCTCAACCGCCTTAGGGTGGCGTTATAATAGCAAACATCTACCCGTAAGAATAGATCTTAACAGGCACTGGAGTCTCAATTTACATTGAGAATTCGCCAGTAACAATGTGCTAACCCATACTAAATTTGTTTTTTATCATGCAGAAACGTCTGCGAGCGATATTACATATTTTTAAATTAAAGGAAAAATGGAAAAATTCATACCTCCGGCAGGACTCGAACCTGCGACCTTTGGCCTTGCCGGGGCCATCTCGCTTCCAACTGCAATATCGCTGCTGTAATATCGCTCGCAGACGTTTCTGCATGATAAAAAACAAATACAGAGTATAGAGTCAAAAATTTTATCCATTGTCCGTTTGTTTTTTTATCGATAATATTTATCGATAATATATTCGAAATAGTATATTGTGCAACAAAGGAGGTAAGGGGGATTTTGTCGACGAGTGTTAATAACTCGCGACAGCCGCAGGCTGGAGATTTTTCATCACATTTGAGAGGAAAACACAGAGAAAAAAAATCATAAGGCAAAACCTTCAATAAATGGCGGCGTTGTACTGCCCGTTGCTATGGCAACGCGATCAAGCGCAAATCGAGGTGGCTGTCACAATTTCCTGCCAGATTGCAAATTATAACGATTTATGTACGTGAAATTTACAAAATAAATGTAAAATACACTGAAATAATTGTAAAACATAAATAAAGTGCATTTTTCATACCGTATATTATTTTTTTATAGCTTAATAGTCAAATTTTAGTTGTGCAAAAAAATCCTTGTCTAATTGAAACATCCTTTGCCAGAGGTATTGTAGGTAACGGATTGTATTAATTTTTAAAACTAAATCCATTACTCCCTTGGGAATAAAATAGTACATTATTTTTCAGTACACGTAGACGCAATGAGACCTTTAAACAGCAAATGTGATGAAAACGTAATTAAAATTGAACCGAGACTTAATCGCTTACTTATAAGTTTCAAACCCAACCTTTTTCCATTTCCAGGGCGGCGTTGACCCCTTGATCTCGGAATTATCCTTTCACTATTAAAATTATGTGTTAAAGCCGTGAAAGTTTATCCATATACTATATAATTATATACTAATACATATTATAAATGTTTGTGTGTCTGTTTGTTTGTCCGTTTTTCACGGCAAAACGGAGCGAGGAATATAGTTCGTTCGACTCTTACAATGTCGGATTTTACAACTTAAATCAATAGGTACTTTTTCACGCGCACAATTCTACAAGATTTTCTTAAAAATTCTAAATATTTTTCAATTAAGTTGAGAAGATTAATTTGTCCGATTTCTCAGAAGTTTTAGATTTTATATCAAAATGTCCCATGACACGGACAAGGGCAACCGTTCGGTGTACCCATTTATATTTCAATTAAATTAAATTGTCAAAAGGGCTTCTACGCAGCGGACACCACCGTTGCGTGATGGGAGGGAAATATTTTTTTTTAATTTGGTACAAATGAAGTTAAAATTCTTATTGTGCGTAGGTGGTCGATATGTCCTATGCTCCAGGGTTCAATGTCTGTACAAATTACCTTCACTGAAATTTGAATCTCAGATAAATTTGCTTTTACGCAACTATGGGAACAAATCAAATTATTTTTAACAAATATTTTGATTTGTGTTTTTTAAGTAGTCACACTACTATATATAGATTAAAAATCGAAATAAGATGTCATATTTTAAGCAAAAAAAAAGAAAAGAATAAATGACGGACCACCAGTGGCGAAGGCCGGATTCGAACCGGTGTCTTTAGCAATCCGGGCTAACGCCATGAACCCCTAGGCCACCACGTCACAGCGGAAACCGTCGCAATTTCTCTTCTATATGACTGTCATCTTTCGTATACGAGGTGCAAGCACCTACTGCTTGCCCTTAGAGTTGGTCAAAGATGCCTAGTCTTACAAACATGACATTATAGAAGAGAAATTTCGACGGCTTCCGCTGTGACGGGGTGGTCTAGTGGTTCATGGCGTTAGCCGAGCGATTTTTCATACATAAAATGCGGCTCGATGCATAGATGGGCCATTTTTTTTTTCAAAGTTGTCCACCCCACTTTTTTCGTAACATGGTTATTTTTAACGCGATTCATACTCAGAATCGAAAGCTCTTTCGATCTTGATAGGAGAAAAAAAATGTCCCAAGATTTCCATACATTTTTTCGAACCTTCCCTTCCGTTACCGCCATACAAAATGTATGAACAAATGGTTACGGAATGGGAAAAAACCTTGGGACACTTTTTTTCTCCTATTAGGATTGAAAGAGCTTGCGATTCTGAGTGGAAAACACATAAAATTTTCCAACTCCAAAAAAAAGTGGGTGGACAACTTTGAAAAAATGGCCCAGATATGACTTCACCTTTAACTGTGGAACTGAGGAACCGCGGTCTATCTGTGCCATGTCCAAGATTACCGCCTCCTTCCTTGATTCAACCACCTAGCCGCAAGTCTCTCAAGATGCTTCGTTTCTTCACTATGAGACCGTTCGCGGAAGCAATAGGTGAGACGACTAAAAAAAACTAATTAGTCCGTCAGTTACATTATCAAAGAGTTTTAGACATGGATTTTTTATTTTTTCTCGTAAACGAAAAATGACGACGGTAATAAAGTGCGTTGAAGTTTCGCGTGATGTCACGCCTAGGTACAATTTTTACTTAGAAGTGACGTCATAAGCCCCCACTCCGGAACTTTGATGCTCTAATATCTTTGTATTTTTTCGTTAATAAGCGAAAAATATATTTTTATTATTTTTGGACGATCTAACTGACGGACTAAACAGAATGAGATTTTTTTTTATGTAGTCGTCATCCCTATTATCGAGACAATGATCGTTGAATCAACATCACATCAACATCACACAACATGTGGGATGTTGATCTCCATACCACATCTCGAGAGCTACGTCTAGGTACTTAAACTGGACTTGTCCTTTTCGGCTTTCGCGAGGTTATTAAGCATTATCATTAAGCGACCCGTGTGGTGACCCCCTTTCTTCCCGTGGGTGTCGTAGAAGTCGACTGTGGGATATGGCTTAAATTGTGGCGTAGGCGAGAGGCTGGCAACCTGTCACTATTATCATTAAGCGACCCGTGCGGTGACGGGTTAAGAATTTCACCACCCCCTTTCTTCCCGTGGGTGTCGTAGAAGTCGACTCTGGGATATGGCTTAAATTGTGGCGTAGGCGAGAGGCTGGCAACCTGTCACTGCAATGTCACAATTTGAATTTCTTTCAAGACCTTTTTTCCAATAGTGGCACTGAGACTTAGTAGTTCATGTGATCTGCCTACCCCTTTATGGAATACAAGCGTGACTATATGTATGTATGTATCATTAAGCGAAGGTCTACAGCTCAAAGAGCCACTGTACACTTTTTCATTATACCTAAAGCTTTGATCCCAAAGGTATTTTAGTAACATTGTGGCAAATTAAGGGAGGGTACAGGATAAGAAATCGCTATTGTGTCCGAAAACAATTGGGCACCGCTGGGCTCGCCCGATGATTGATTATATTCCGTTTGTTGTGTAAATTAGCCTAAAATCCTCCATTAAACCCCTATCTGGCTAAAGGCCCATTTACACGGTACGAGAACTCGCACATTCTTCATTACATTGCAATATTTGATTGGTGTCAAAATGTATGTAGGTAATCTCAACAATCCGCAATGTAAATCTAAATATATAAAAGAATAACATTTATCTCTCTCCCTGTTAACTTAACCATTGTATAACCTTTATTGTATCCAACATTTATCACAATTTTCAAAGCTTTTAAAAAAGAAGCTCGAACAGCTCCAGTTGTCTAGTCTATGGCATCCGGTACGACAAGTCATTAACTTTTTTGTGCACCAACATTGTCACGTTACTCTCAGAAAATCATCAGAAAATATTGTTTTATTAAATTGTTTAAATATGCAGTGAATAACTATGTCAAAGAAATTATTTAAACTTGGTGCAATTTCACAGTGTTCTCCAGACCCCAATCAGTTTACATCTCCAAATTTTTTAGTACCAAAACCCAATGGTTCATTTAGATTTATATTAAATCTAAAAAAGTTGAATGAATATGTAATAACACATCATTTTAAACTAGAGGATATTAGAACTGCTTGCAAATTGATATCAGAAGACTGTTTTATGGGTTCCATTGATTTGTCAGAGGCATATCTTTCCGTGCCAATTGCGGAGAATTATTTCAGTTTAACGCTTTACCGTATGGCCTGGGCGGATTTTTATTTTGTTGTAGTGTTTTGAAAAACTTGTGTTTTTATAAATGTTGTTAGTTTGAATGATAACAATTGTTTTTTCGTGTTCATTAGTCATTCATCTACATAAAATTCAATGAAATTAATAGCATTTTTGTAAGAACTGAGAAAAAAATGAACTTTAATCGGTGTTTCTGGAGCTTGGTGATCCACTGAGTTACAAACTTACTAATGTATAAAAATAACAAAAAAGACGTATATATGTGAAATCTTTTATTAATATTAGAAATCTTAACAAAATGAACTTAAATTTAAAACAAACAGTAGAATAAACACATAAGAACCCTCTAAAAATCACTTTTACATATCCACTGAGTGACATTGTGGTCAAAAAACTTTAAAACTTTTTCGTAAAAACATTAAAATCTGTAGAAAAAGTATCTATAAACTCCTATTAATTGTAAAGAAGATGTTAGATTTATATAATATCATACTCACAGGTAGGTAAGGCTAACAAAATCTTATAAAAATTTAAATTTACGTCTAAGAAATTGCTAGGACAATTTTTCAGTGGAACGTAACATAAAACTAAGGGTGCGATTAACATGGAGCTAATTTAACTACGTCAAACAATTAAGCAAACTGTTTTTACGTGGATGTTAATCATCATCATCCTCTTTGCGTTATCCCGGCATTTGCCACGGCTCATGGAAGCCTGGGGTCCGCTTTGACAACTAATCCCAAGATTTGGCGTAGGCACTAGTTTTACGAAAGCGACTGCCATCTGACCTTCCAACCCGAAGGGTAACTAGGCCTTATTGGAATTAGTCCGGTTTCCTCACGATGTTTTCCTTCACCGAAAAGCGACTGGCAAATATCAAATGACATTTCGCACATAAGTTCCGAAAAACTCATTGGTACGAGCCGGGGTTCGAACCCGCGACCTCCGGATTGAAAGTCGCACGCTCTTACCGCTAGGCCACCAGCGCTTCTACGTGGAACTGTTTTTACGTGGATGTTAATATCTCAAATAAAAAAATAAAAAATTAACTTCTGTCTTCAAAATATTTAGTTTTTGGACTCATTTTACGCCTCATGTATGAAAGTTGAGGCCCTTAATTTAGTAATTTGTTTTCTTTGTATATTGCATCACATTCATGAAAATAATTCAATTTCCATATAAAAAAGGGACGATAAATTTTTTTTTCATATATATGATGTGAAAATATAAATGTGTACCTATAACGCGGCTTTATCGTTCCACTGAGTTACTTTTTGATCCACTGAGAAACAATATTTCGCAATGGAACGTAACGGTTACGACTTTGAGAAACAAAATTCTGGTTGTAAATTAAATTATACAAACTCTTCCCATAAACGTTATATATTATTAAAATAGATAAACTAACTAGTAATATAAACAGGTAGTTTCTTAATAAAATATACAACATACCTTCGAAAACGTAGTCACTATGTGGAACTCAGAAACGGACCTCTAAAAAACGCTCGAACAAATCCTCCCTTCACGAGTTGTGCTGTGCGACTGACAACAAATAACCAATATGGCGTACACGGCAAGACATTATAATGTTGCCAGAATAAAAAATAACCTACCACTTTAGTAGTAAAATAGGTAAATATTGACGAAATTTCTCCGTAACTCAGTAGGATTTTCCACAGAGCTACCTTTTGTGGTTTATGTTTGAAATGATTTTTTAGTATTCTAAAACTATTTTTGATAGGTAAAACGTTATTTAAATTAAAAATGAATGTACAAAGAAACAAATTAGTAAATAAAAACATATTGTTATGATACAAAAATAATATTTTAACGCCTATGAAACATAAACACTTCATGGCAGGACATGGGAAAAACAACACTTTTGTTGACTTCAAACAGAAGTTTTTATTAAAAATATGACTAATATTCATTCAAAACTAATAATTTCTGAAAGACAATTTATTTATTTATGCATAAATATCAAACGCCTGTAAAAAAGTTATATAGAATTTGTGCAATCTTTGTCAGAAGAGGTAGGACATGGCAAATTTGGTACCATACAACAAAAAAAAATTTGCCCGCCTATGCTCAGCTCCCTATGTTTTCACTAAATTAGTTAAACCAGTTAGTACCTACCTCAGAGAACAAAATATAATTTTGACATGCTACCTAGACGACAGTATTTATTTTAACCAATCATATAATGGATGTTTAAATGATATCAAAGTAGCATGTAAACTATTTCAGGACCTAGGGTTTGTAATTAATTTTGAAAAAGTTCTTTGACCCCTAGCAAAACATGCAAGTATCTGGGATTTAATCTCGATTCTACTAACCTCTCCTTATCAGTTCCACAGAAGAAACAACTTAGTATTCTGGAAATTATTCAGCAGTTCAAATGTAAAAGATCCTGTTCAATAAGGGAATTCTCCCAATTACTGGGAAAACTTAACTCTGTTTGTCCAGCTGTTCCATATGGCTGGGTTTATACTAAACTACTAGAAAGAGAAAAATATCTTGCATTATTAAAATCCAAGGAGAACTATGAAGCCAACATGATTCTTCCTAATATTATTTTTTCTGAACTTCATTGGTGGAGTCAAAATTTACACAAATTCAACATAATTAAAAATCACGATTTTTGCATTGAAATTAACACCGATTCGTCGAAAACTGGCTGGGGGGCAGTATGTGCATCAAATAGAACATCTGGATCATGGTCAAAACTTGAACAAGAAAGTCATATAAACTATCTAGAGATAAAAGCAGCTTTTTTAGGTCTACAATGTTTTGCTAATAATTTACATGACTGTGAGATTCTTTTAAGAGTTGATAATACAACTGCAGTAGCTTATATAAACAAGATGGGTGGCATTCAGTTTCCTCATCTCAATCAAATTACAAGGGAAATGTGGAAGTGGTGTGAGGAAAGAAATATTTGGATATTTGCTTCCTATATAAACACTAACGATAATTTTGAAGCAGATGAACAATCCAGAAAAATTAATATTGAATGGGAAATTTCCCAGAAATATTTTGATAAAATCATACAAACATTTGGCCACCCTGATATAGACTTATTTGCGTCAAGGATTAATAATAAATGCCTGAAGTTCATTTCCTGGAAACCTGATCCATATGCTTTCACCGTAGATGCCTTCACTGTCAATTGGAGTGATATTTTCTTTTACGCCTTTCCTCCTTTTTCCTTATTGTTAAAATGTCTAAACAAAATTAAAAGGGAAAAAGCGGAAGGTATACTAGTATTCCCATATTGGCCCTCTCAGTCATGGTTCCCTCTTCTAAAATCATTGTTAATTACAGACCCTTTAATATTCAAGCCTAATAAAAATTTACTGTCGTCTCCTTTCAGAGATGTCCATCCCCTACATCGTCACCTTACCCTGGCTGCCGGGCTGCTATCGGCGAGGCGTACAGTAGGCGCGGAACGCCAAAATCAGCAATTCAGATAATGTTAAATTCTCTTTCAAATAACACGCTGAAACAGTATGATACTTCTTTCAAATAATGGTGGCTATTCTGTAAGCAAAATAAGATTGATGTTTATCAGGCGTCTATACCATTCGTACTTAAGTTTTTAACAGAGCGTTTTGAAAATGGAGCCTCTTATGGCACAATTAATAGTACTAGATCCGCTCTATCTCTTCTTATTGGACCTAGAATAGGAAATGATGATAGGATAAAACGGTTTGTTAAAGGAGTATTTCGATTAAAACCTCCTACTCCAAAATATAATATAACATGGGACCCTAGCATTGTCCTCAATTATTTAAAAGGCTTGTACCCTAACGAAGTTATAAGCTTGGAACAGCTTACCCATAAAGTGGTGATGTTACTTGCCTTAACGACAGGACACAGAGTCCAAACATTATCCTTAATTAAGATTAATAATATTCAATTTACTCATGAGGGAGTTCAAATTTTTATACCAGATTTAATTAAAACTTCAGGAAAAAACAGTAAACAACCATTATTAAATTTAAAAATATTCAGTAATAAGATTGAAGTCTGCCCAGTCACTACTTTAAATTCTTATATCAAAAGAACACATTCTATTAGAGATACTAACAGTCTTTTAATTACGCATAAAAAACCTCACCATGCTGTTTCTACCCAGACTATAAGTCGCTGGATAAAAAATGTACTTAAGGAGGCAGGCATAGACGTTAACATCTTTACAGCCCATAGCACTAGACACGCCAGCACATCAGCTGCAAGCAGATCTGGTATATCCATAGATATTATCCAAAAAACAGCTGGTTGGTCAGAAAACTCTATTTGCTTTGCTAAGCATTATAACAGACCAATTTCTTCAGAACCTGACCAGTTTTGTAGTACGATATGTAACTTGATATCAGACTGAATGTCATGTTGATTATAATTACATTGTTATCTTAAATGTTACTGATTTAATAAACAGCTTTATTTCTTAATCAGATTGTATGATTATGTACTCGCAACCCTATCTTCGAACATCTACAATGGTTAAGTTAACAGGGAGAGAGATAAATGTTATTATTAGATTAAACGAACTTACCTTAAGTGAAGTTCTATCTTAATAACATGATTCTCTCTCCCTGTTAAGAGAGTCCCATCCCTTCCCTTGTCTATGTCTTGTGTATGTATATGCTAATATACTTTTCCCATTTACAGGGTTGCTCTAATAATCTACTGAAATATACTTTAAACGAAATGACTTGTCGTACCGGATGCCATAGACTAGACAACTGGAGCTGTTCGAGCTTCTTTTTTAAAAGCTTTGAAAATTGTGATAAATGTTGGATACAATAAAGGTTATACAATGGTTAAGTTAACAGGGAGAGAGAATCATGTTATTAAGATAGAACTTCACTTAAGGTAAGTTCGTTTAATCTAATAAGAAACTGACTGACATAATATATCAACGCACAACCGAAACCGCTGGTCCTAGAGACTCCAAATTTGGCACGTAGATTCCCTGTAAGGTAAGAGCACTGAGGATTTTTCAAAATTCACATCCTAAGGGGGTGAAATGGGGGTCTAAAGTTCAACGTTTTAATAAGATTACTTTTGAACGCGGGCGAAGCCGCGGAAAGGAGCAAGTAAATTGATAGACGAGATTTAACTTCATCTAAATGGTCCTTAAAGTATCATTAAACTCGCATGCAATTAATCTTAATTACGATGTAGTTATATAATATTACATTGTACAACGTGAGGCGGAAGTTGAGTAAATATTGCTAACGAGAGTAAGTTTTCGAGGTTGCAATATTCTTACGCCTCGAGTTACACAAAAGGTTTCCTTTACACTCTCAATGCAAACAATATGTAAATAAATGTTAAAAAGCTAAGTACGGTCCTAGACATGTCATAACTCCCTCCGATTTTTCTATAACTCCCGCTCTGTCCTTGCAACAGCACATTTAGTGTGTAAGGGTGATGAAAATATTGTAATAGAAATCGAGAACAAAATATCTGATCAAACAAATACAATGCCCTCACCGAGATTATAACCCAAAATCGTCGGATTAGCAGGCAGGGCCCACTAAGCCGGACCGGTCGCCATAACAACCGAGCGGAGGGCGATTGGGGCGAATATAGTTACTTTGCGTAATATAGGTTACATACAATTCAGCACCATCCTTTTTGCGTAGTGTTGTGTTCCTGCCGGTAAGTAAGGCTGCCAGAGCTCAACGAGGGTGCTGTGTGTTGGTGACGGAAGGACCTATGGAACTAATTTGTTCCATCTATTGTCCTTTGAGTCGTCGCCAACCCGAACCCTCCTTGGAACTTGTACACTCCTTTTTGCTGTGTACTTAACACAGCAAGAGGGAGTGTACAAGTTTCTAATGGGTCGGCAACGCGCATGTGACACTCCTTGAGTTGCAGGCGTCCGTAGGTTACGGTGACCGCTTTCCATCAGGCGGACCGTGTGCTTGTTTGCCACCGACGTAGTATTAAAAAAAAGCTTGCATGGAAGCCTGGGGTCCGCTTTGACAACTAAATCCCAAGAGGTAGGCACTAGTTTTTTTACGAAAGCAACTGCCACCTGGGTAGGTAGCTGAATGGCACAAACGCTCACGAAACGCTCTCGAAACGAAACGCTCGTAGATAGATACCTATCTCTATCGGTCCTGCGTATTGGCGGCTCATTTTCGTTTCGCGTCGCAGAA
Source organism: Leguminivora glycinivorella (assembly GCF_023078275.1). Classification (NCBI taxonomy): domain Eukaryota; kingdom Metazoa; phylum Arthropoda; class Insecta; order Lepidoptera; family Tortricidae; genus Leguminivora; species Leguminivora glycinivorella. The sequence continues at coordinate 1,257,628 of NW_025952831.1, forward strand.
ATGCCATTCCGCTACGGCACCCGAAGGCCTTATTAGGATTGCTAGGCAGAGTAATTGCAGGTGGACTAAAATGTTAACGGAATGGTGGCCGCTAACAAATGTAAGAAGTGCCTGGCATCCGTTGGCTCGTTGGGTCGACGACATCCTAAAAACTGCGGGTCACAACTCACAACTGGATGAGACTAGCCCAGGACCGGGAGAATAGGTGTACTAGAAGAGAGGCCTATCAGCAGTATCACGCACGCACACAACGACAAATTTACTGTATATGCTCAAAAAACTGCGACACGTCCACCGACGGCTTGTCCGCTCTCTAGTATTGCCAGGGCGGCTCACTCCGCGATTCTATCGCCGCGCTACAAGTACATGCCGGCGGCCGCGAGTTCGCGGCCCATTCAGTGGTGACGACCTTCGCGCGGCGCAATAAAATTCAATATCGGCTGCTCGCGTGCGGTCCGTTTGTTAATGTAGGTAAGAATTTAGAATTGCGGCATTTTGTGAACATCAAAGGAGTGAGCCTTCTGTACTTGTGCTATTATTTATATTCTGTGGTAGGCATTGCATTCTCCGAGTGAGTAAAGTATTCCCGAATGGCAAAAATTCATAGTAGAAGGCAAGTTTGTTTTGTTTTCAACCCTTGTTTACGCTATAAAGCCGCTTATAGACACAAAGAGTAAACAGTTTAGGTTTACGCAGTTTTTTCTGTGGTGTAGAGCTAAAATTATGATTGGGCGTAAACAACCGCGGGCCGTATTTGTTATTGATTCTTTTCCAATAATTTGGGGCCGCGGGCCACAGTTGATTGCTTTGCAATTAGAGAAGGACATTTCGGTTCGATGGCTACCATAGTTGAGTGTTTTACGTAACAAGCGGTGTTAAGGTGCCGTAGGTTCAGCAGAATTTTTAAATCATCGTAGTACTTAACCATGTACGCTTACCAGTCATACTTAGGGCTGGTTGCATCAAACCGTCTGTCACCGTCAAAGCGTTCGTTAAATTTTATTGTATGGGAAGTTCCATAGACGTCTGCTGCGTGACGATGATGTGTCTGTTAAATGTGGTTGATACAACTGGCCGTTAGTAAAATATAGAGTGACTACTTACCTACTTACTATTCCATAAAATTTAAGTTTTCACTATTTGCCATTGATGCATCAAGGCGGTTTGTTCGACGCGTGGCTTCCCTATCATACATACTTCATCATCAACATCATCATTATTATCAACATCGAAACAAAGTTTTAATTTATGGTAGAGTAACTGAACTCGCGTCGCCTTAACACGCAAGATTATATAAGGTTTCCAAGAAAGCTTGGAATTAATTATTATTCGAGAAACAGTCGGGGAAAATCCACGGGGCACACAATAAGTTCGTTTACTTGCGGTGTTAAGAGGGGAGGTGTATGGTAATTCTCCATACAAAATGTACTTACTCCTGATTTTAACTAAGAAGCGCGTTATCTGTACTTTGATATCCACCCGCGTTCTTCAGTTTTCTGTGATCATGTGCCATCTACCGACTGGCAAAAAAGAGTAGAAATTAATGCATGTGGCAAGCTTGTGTACAATAGAGAGTTACTGTCAAAGCATAAATTAAATAAAACAAGATCATACCATCCCATACATGGTGGAGTGTAAGCGCGGTCTTAGGCGGTCGCATTTTAATGTATGGGATGGTATGATCTTGTTATATTTAATTTATGGTCAAAGTAAAATGTGTAATCACAGTGCATAGACTGTCATCTCTGGACACAAACTTAAAACCTTTGAACCTCAGTTTTGACAATTTGGTCCATATTCTTAGCTTCATATGTGTTAAAATGTCAAATATTAATATTAGCGCGATCTAGCCGAGCGTCCCCCAAAGTTGTATCACCATCTAGGTCACCGTACCTTTTTTTGTATGGTTTTGAGGTACTTATGTTTTTTTCTTAGACTTTAGCTGTCTATACGGAGTTACATCACAGTCAGCTGATATAAATGTAAACACTTTTTAATTTATAATAATACACGAAGTGCCCCTAAACTACTGTTTTATTCATAAGTCTTTGATACAAGTCACTATTGTATCAGAACATACACGGTGTAACATGAGGGAACCGAAAGATTTTAACTACGCATTTTTGAGGGCAAAATAAAGATAAAATGTTATATGACGTCAAGCCAATTTTGCCAAATAAAAAGGTTTTTTTGTGTATTTTTTTAGTTTTTTTGGATGTATTTCTACATAAAAAGTAAATTTTATTCGTAAATTGGCACTTAAAATAAAAAAACCGGCCAAGAGCGTGTCGGGCCACGCTCAGTGTAGGGTTCCGTAGCTTTTCGTATTTTTCTCAAAAACTACTGAACCTATCAAGTTAAAAATAATTTTCCTAGAAAGTCTTTATAAAGTTCTACTTTTGTGATTTTTTTCATATTTTTTAAACATATGGTTCAAAAGTTAGAGGGGGGACGCACCTTTTTTTTCCTTTAGGAGCGATTATTTCCGAAAATATTAATATTATCAAAAAACGATCTTAGTAAACCCTTATTTATTTTTAAATACCTATCTAACAATATATCACACGTTGGGATTGGAATGAAAAAAAATATCAGCCCCCACTTTACATGTAGGGGGGGTACCCTAAGAAAACATTTTTTTCCATTTTTTATTTTTGCACTTTGTTGGCGTGATTGATATACATATTAGTACCAAATTTCAGCTTTCTAGTGCTTACGGTTACTGAGATTATCCGCGGACGGACGGACGGACGGACGGACGGACGGACGGACGGACGGACGGACGGACGGACGGACGGACGGACGGACGGACGGACGGACGGATGGACGGACGGACGGACAGACAGACATGGCGAAACTATAAGGGTTCCTAGTTGACTACGGAACCCTAAAAAAGGTTAAGTATATTTATTAACTTTAGTTGTGATATCTAGAGTCTTTTACAACTCTAAAGTTATTTTAGTAGTTCTTATTTTTTGTATCAGTTTGTATTTTTTTTTCATTCCATGTTTGATTTTTAAAGTAGCTTTTAAATTTTGTTGAATCCGTATTATTTATTGTAATGTTGACTTGTAAAAGTGCCCCTGTGGCCTACTTACTGAATAAATGTTTTTTATTAGACTAGCTAATTATATCAAAACTATTCACGACATTAAAAGTTATAAAAGGTTTTCTAAAAGTGGGTCATCTAACCCGACTTTCCCCTAGTTGAATTTGCCTCCTTAATTGAAAAGTTGCCATGGTGCACTTTACGTAAGATTTCCAAGCATTTAATAATAATATTAATATCACGCGGACTTTCCTCTTAATCTGAACAGAAATTATAGCGGTCTTCCTCCCCATGACATAAGAGAATTTCCATGTTAATTAACATTTAATTACGTCGTTTCATCTTGTGTAATGTACTTTGTAGATGAACTTGTTTCATCATCATTGCGTTATCCCGACATTTGGCGTAGGCACTAGTTTTTACAGAAGCTTACTTACTTACTGCTTACTGCTAGCCTTTCTCCGCAGACGTTTAGTCTGGTTGCCTTTGGCATAGGCCTCTCCCATATTTCTCCATTTTTCTCTGTCTAGAGCTTGTCTTCTCCACAAGGCTCCAGCTACCTTTCTGAATTCATTTTCCCATCTCATTTTTTGTCCGCCATCCTTCCTTTTGCCATCTCTTGGGTACCATGATGTTATGTCCTTAGACCATTTTTCTCTTTTATCTCGGAGCATGTGGCCAGTCCATTTCCATTTTAGTTGCTTCATTGTCTGATTTACGTCAGTTATCTTTGTTCTTTTTCTAATGGTTTTTACAGAAGCTACTGCCATCTGACCTTCCAACCCGAAGGGTAACTAGGCCTTATTGGAATTAGTCCGGGTTCTTCACGATGTTTTCCTTCACCGAAAAGCGACTGGCAAATATCAAATGACATTTCGCACATAAGTTCAGAAAAACTCATTGGTAGGTACGAGCCGGGTTCGAACTTCGAACCCGGATCGTACCTACCAATGAGTTTTTCCACCACCTCCGGATCGAAAGTTGCACTTTGCAGCGCTTTTTAGATGAACTTGTTTATTTCTATATATGTAAATCAGAGAATCTACCACGAGTAGGCACCTACTATCAGCTGCTAAAGTGCATGGCAAATTTATCAATGAATTCATTCATCATTTATCCATGCACTTTTGCATCTGATACTACATGTTTGACGTTTTAGAGTACGTAAAATTAATGTCGTAAAATGCTAGCGGTAAGAGTGTGTGACTTTCAATATAGAAGTTGCTGGTTCGAAAGTTTTTTGGAACTTATGTGCAAAATCAAAATGTAATTTGATATTTTGTCAGTCGCTTTTCGGTGAAGGAAAACGTCAAAACTGGACTAATCCAGTAAGTTGTTGTAAAACTAGTTCCTACACCAAATCTCTGGATTTGTTGTGCGGACCCCAGGCTTCCATGAGCCGAGACAAATGGGATAATGCAAGGAAGATAATGATAATCACTCGATGGTGTAAATGTCAAGTTTAATTGTATAAATAAATAAATCAAGGACTTATCGAAGAGACTAAGAGACGCCACCGGCGACCGAAGAGCTGACAGCTTCCTCGCTCAGCGTATTAGCTTGACAATCCAGCGAGGAAATGCTGCCAGCGTCTTCGGTAGTATGCCACAGGGGCCGTTTTTAGATTTACTTTAGTTTAATTTTAGATTTAATAGTTTAGTTTTATTGTAAGATAATTTTATGTCCCTAATGTTTTATTATAATGTATTTTTATTATACAAATAAAAATTTCGTTATTGGCTGATGCATGCTATAATATTGTAATAAATAAATATTACACAAGCCTTCTTGAGATTACCGTGGGCCTCAGTCAATCTGTGTAAGAATGTCCTATAATATTTTATTTATTTATTATAGGACATTCTTACACAGATAGACTGAGTCCCACGGTAAGCTCATAATAGCTTGTGTTGTGGGTACTCAGACAACGATTTATATAATATACAAATACTTATATACATAGAAAACATCCATGACTCAGGAACAAATATCTGTGCTCATCACACAAATAAATGCCCTTACCGGGATTCGAACCCGGGACCGCGGCGTAGCAGGCAGGGTCACTACGTGATAGGCCAGACCGGTCGTCAAAAATTGTATGGAGAAATAAACTATCATATTTTCCATACAATCAACGGTTACTGACTAGACCACACCTCAGACAATGGCGATCAAATATATGAAAGAGGTGCGTTCCTACGAAAACAGTTTAAGCTCGTGTAGGTGAACGCGTAACATGCTTGATGAGTGAGAAATGACAAGTCGACTGGTCGCGTTTTTGACAGGGGGTAACTGTGAGGTAGCCGAGAGCGGGTGGGTGGCACTTTCAGCGGAGAGAGGGAGTGGCCATTGATTGAATATACAGAGTGGGGCCTGTAACAAAGGCGAAGAATTGAACTGTAGGCTATTCTCGTTATACTGATCAACATTTGTTAAGTGACTTTTAAAAATTATGAAGTCTTTAAATTTTTAATTTCTCATACAAAATAAATATTAGCTTCAATGTAGGGACGCCATTATTGTTGTCATTGACGTTGTCTGTCACACTTTAGACTTAACAGAATTCGCAATACATTACCTCTTAGAAAAAACTTTCAAGGGTGATAAAAATCAAAATACAAGTTATTTTTAAAAGTCGCCGAACAAATGTTGATCAGTATAAGGAGAATAGCCTAGAGTTCAATTCATCGCCTTTGTTACAGGCCCCACTCTGTAGAACCAAAAATTACATTTAATTACTGTGACATTTACGCTATCGCGCCACGTATTCTGAAACGTCACGTTAGAGGCTCAGGTGCCGTAGCCGAATGGCATTTCTGCGACGCGAAACGAAAACGAAACGCCGCGAAAGGTAGTCTGGCTCTGTCGCGCCAATACGCAAGAGCGATAGAGATAGATATCTACGAGCGTTTCGTTTCGTGAACGTTTCGTGAGCGTTTGTGCCATTCGGCTACGTATCCAGGTTAGCATTCAATTTAACTTGTGCAAAAGTTTGTTCCCGTGTGGTGACGGATTAAGAATTTCACCGCCCCCTTTCATCCCGTGGGTGTTGTAGAAGTTGACTGTGGGATATGGGTTCAATTGTGTTGTGGGGGATGGCCTAGCTTTAGCGACCTGTCACCTGCATTATCATCACTATTTCATTAACCTTTTAGTTGCTCAAATTGGCACTAGAACTTGAGCAGTTACAAGTGATATGCCTAACACTTTTAGGAACATTGGCGTGAGTTTATGTCATATTTATTTATTTATTTAAACTTTATTGCACAAAAGAACAACTTAATGTACAAAAGGCGAACTTAATGCCATGAGGCATTCTCTACCAGTCAACCTTTGGGCAAAGCAGAGAAGATTGTAGGCGGTGCATTAAGAGACCAATTTTGAAATATCAATCATATTAATAGTATATTATGTACCTATATAACGGTAACTTTATGAAGGCCATAAAAGTTGAGTACCGCGTTTGGTAAGGTACGAGACTTTTAGCCTTCATAATGTTACAATTGTATACTATACCTTCTTTTACTACGACAGCCAAATACATCCGAGATCCATCCATACTATCCGAGAACAATAAATTGGGTCAATTTCCATGTACGCTTTCGACTTTTCAGGTAGGTAACTTAAAAATTGTCAGTCACTTTGAGCGACATATTATTTTAGCATTAATTACGTCGGGAGTACATTGTTCATCAGAATCACTCATAAGTAACAATTATTAACAATTTGTACAATTATTTTCGTTACTCAAATGATGTTAATTTGGATAGCGCTAACAATAATCTAAATTGACAGATTTAAGTGCTGGAGTAGAAACATTTTGTTGGTAACATGTTTGTTCAAGCGTAATTTTTTCATGTCTCTGAAGAACTATTATTTTTTCAAACGGTTTTTATCTAACATCAGTGGTTGGATTCTCGTCCGCTCGGGTGATTCCAGCAAAGTTCGTGTCGCAGACGATAGTTTTTATCCAAATAAATATTATAACTGGGAAAGTGTGTGTGTCTGTTTGTTTATTCGCCTTTCACAGCAAAACGGAGCAACGAATTGACGTGATTATTAAGTGCTGATAGTTGAAGGGATAAAAGTGACATCAGGGTATGTAGCCGAATGGCACAAACGCTCACGAAACGAAACGCTCGTAGATATCTATCTCTATCGCTCTTGCGTATTGGCGGGACAGAGCCAGACTACCTTTCGCGGCGTTTCCCATTACCGTTCGACGGGGCCAGGCTACTTATTGTCATTTTCTAACCCCCTGCTTATACAACCTACTACACTCTAAAAAACCGGCCAAGAGCGTGTCGGGCCACGCTCAGTGTAGGGTTCCGTAGTTTTCCGTATTTTTCTCAAAAACTACTGAACCTATCAAGTTCAAAACAATTTTCCTAGAAAGTCTTTATAAAGTTCTACTTTTGTGATTTTTTTTCATATTTTTTAAACATATGGTTCAAAAGTTAGAGGGGGGGGGACGCACTTTTTTTTCCTTTAGGAGCGATTATTTCCGAAAATATAAATATTATCAAAAAACGATTTTAGCAAACCCTTATTCATTTTTAAATACCTATCCAACAATATATCACACGTTAGGGTTGGAATGAAAAAAAATTCAGCTCCCACTTTACATGTAGGGGGGGTACCCTAATAAAACATTTTTTTCCATTTTTTATTTTTGCACTTTGTCGGCGTGATTCATATACATATTGGTACCAAATTTCAGCTTTCTAGTGCTAACGGTTACTGAGATTATCCGCGGACGGACGGACGGACGGACGGACGGACGGACGGACGGACGGACGGACAGACAGACATGGCGAAACTAAAAGGGTTCCTAGTTGACTACGGAACCCTAAAAAAATTGGTTGCTCCTATCAATATTTTGATAGTCGTACTTAGTCAAGCATCTTGATTCCATACGAGCCTGATAAGATCTTAGACAAATCGAATAAGGTAATTTTGATTGCTTTTACTTTTGCAACGTAACTGAATCGATTAAGATCTTGTTCAATAATTCCATGAAAAATAATTATGTTAATTAAATTACCTTAGTAAGTTCAACTAAGGATTGAATCAACCTATGTTACATAGTTATGCCTAACAAGTTCATAATTGATTCAAGGTGTACAATGGTTAGGAATAACAAAACACCTAAGTTATTAGTTCAATCATACATTCCCTTGTTGTTTTTAGTAATCAGCTTTATTTGAATTATATAAGATCGTAATTGTAGTAATTAACTTAACGTCAACTAAGAGAAAACTGCTCTTAGTTGGTCTTCATTTTTTAGAGTGTATAATTTAAAATGCTCTGGTATGATTTAAAAAAGAAAGACAATTTAATACGAGTCGTTACAATATTTTTTCTCATTTTTATTTCTACATTTTTCTTTATTTATTAAGTACCAATAATAAATCAGTTTTATGTTCAAATTATTGTAAGTACGTTTTTTGGCGCTTGTTTTCCTGTAATCGCTTTTAAAACGTTCTGAATCATACTGTAATATAAACATTTATACTAATCCCGTAAACACGTTAAAATTGATTTATTTTTACATCTCCATTTAACCTTGGCTGGGTTCGTGCTCCGGCTTAAACTACAAAAATATTACTAAGGGCCTATTTACATGGTGTGAGAACTGTACGAGTTTCAGTAAATTGCGGTTTTATAATGGTGTCTTAAAAGCATTTTTTTCTATTCTCGAACAGCTGTTATTCGTCATTTACAGGGTCGTGCATAGATCTTTACAACCCTACATAAAAGTCTATTACCCAAAGCCAGCGTGCGCCAGCTTTCCGCGCATGCGCGCATAAACGAAAAAATTGGAAACGCATTGTTTGGCTCTGCAACCATGGCAACGCATTGTTATAACGATACTGCGCGCGTGCGCGGGATGGCTTTGGACAGCTGCGCTGGCATTGCTGCGCCGGAATGCTCCATATAAACATCCCCCCCCCCGTTTTGGGGAAGTGGGGGGTATAATATAAGACAAAAAGTAGTATCACTCTCCATCCTTTCAACTATCTCCAGTTAAAAAATCAAGTCAATTCGTAGCTCTGTTTTGCCGTGAAAGACGGACAAATAAACAGACACACACACTTTCCCATTTATAATATTAAGTATGGATTGATAAAAATCTAGTAGTAATTCGGTATATTGAAAATGGTCTGAAGATAATTTTCATCTCCGTTGTTCTGCACAAAGCAGAGATCTTAAACGAATCTCAGATCCAAATCAGATTGTCAACTTTATTATTTAAATGTCTTGCAGTATTTATGTAAATTCGTAGAAATAGGTATTTTGCTCAAAAAAATGAGTAGGATTATTCGGAAAGTAATTTGTAAATTTAATGCCTTTGTGATATACATTTATAATTGAAAGAAAAGTCGGTGAAGCGCGAATTTGATTATTATGTTAATTCTGGTATGGTTGTAACTACAAATATTTTATTTAGTTTTTGTTTCCCAAATATAGAGATATTCAACCCGATTTAAGGATTAATTAAATAAATACCAAACATCAAAGAAAATGCGACCAAGTTCACGGGTGGCGTCGGGAATCGAAACCGGATCTTCAGCTTACGCGGCTTACGTGCTTACCTCTACACACTCCAGCCTCCGTGTGTTTTTTTTTTATTAAATTTATATCATAAATTTTCTTGTAAGTTTTATGTGAATGAACAGTTTTAGGAGAATAAAAACTTTTTAGTAACCATAAACATTTAATACTGATTATAATTCCGAAAAAACTTTTTCAATAATTTGTAATCACAACACAGAGGTAGGTCTGGGTCTCTCCAGTCTTTAACTTCTTTAGTACACCACACATACTGCCCCTTCAGCGACTGATCCACGTCCAAAGCCAAGTACACAGGAGCTTTTGCAGATTCCTCCAAAGTGAGGACACCAACTCTTCGAGTCATGGCCGTCTTAACGAATCCAGGATTTATAGAGTTGACAGAAATGTTTCTGTCAACCTCATTCTGCTGAGCAATTGTCAACGCGCTTAGAGCTACTTTCGAAATCCTATAAGCTATCAGCTCCGTTTGGTAAAAATCCTCAGGCTCCAATGTATCATTTTTAACTGAATTTAAGAACCAGTGAACAAATTCATCAACATCTTCTCTCTTCACATCTTTATTAGTCAGCTTTGCTATCCAATCTTTGTTTCTTATATTAGAAATATGTCCACAGTCACTAGATATGTTTATAACTCTAGCGTCCTTATTCAAAATAGGAAAGAAATGCTCTTGTATTGTCACCACACCGAAATAATTTGTGTCAAGGACACGCACTGAATCTTCATATGTAGTTTCTTCAAATTTTTCTACAGATACCGCTGCGTTATTAACAAGTATATCCAAGCCTCCATGCTGAAGTTTTATATCATCCGCACAGTTTTTAACACTTTGTGAGTCAGTAACATCTAACTGGTGAAAATGAGGGTTTAAACCTTTCGCTTTTAAACTTTCTACAGCTTCTAGACCTCTTTTTTCATTTCTTGCTGTAAGATAGACGGTCTCAACACCTCTGTTCAGTAGTTCTTCAACTATTCCAAAACCGATGCCCTGATTTGAGCCAGTTACTAATGCCACTTTCTTGATCATGATAATGATCTGTTTTTCAATTAATCACGCTTCGTAAATTTATAATGAATTGTCTACTAAAGAAGCTACTGCTAACTGATATAAATTGATTCCGAGTATGTATTCAGCTGTTGTTATCTTTCGTGATATTATGTACAGCGTGTTTTATATTTAAATATACGGAAGTAAGTATTCATGTTAAGATATCGAATTGAATTTCAATAAAAGGTGTGTACTAATTTGTCTTCAGTTCGGTATGAGTGTGGTATGAGGAAGAAGAGTGTTAATAAATATTATTTCGTACATTTTATTCACATGTACAACGTTAACCCTTTAAAAACACTTAAGGTACAGCTGGGTAAATCTCGACTGGGGGGCAATTGTAACTGATCCTTTTTACCATTATTACACTATGATGTTGAGTTCTACATATTGTATCCACTGAACACGCCTACTCTATTTAATAATGCAAACATTGTAAAACATAGAAAAAAAGAACCAGTTACATTTGCCCCCCCCGTCGAGTTTTGCCTCGCTGTACCTTAGTACATTATTCGATACAAAACACAATTAATTTTGTTGCCAATTTAAAAAAAAAGTTTCTATTTGCGGTTGTATCAAAATTACACACGTAAACTCAAGATAAGATACCTACTATCATGAAGATAAATATATCGGTATTTTAGTTCTCGATTAAAAACTGATAAGATCGTATCGATATTACATAACATTTCCTGGTTTTTACATGGACAATTTCGACTGGCGGATAATTTCAAATGAACAATTTTTCAAATATTTATAAAATCGTTGCTTAGTTTAAGCAAAGAGGATCGAGTATTATAGAGAGTTACTGTTGAAGTAATGTGTAATCACAGTGCATAGACTGCCATTTCTTGACACAGGCTTAAAAGTTTTGAACCTCAGTTTTGGCAATTTGGCCGATATTCTTAGCTTGAAATGTGTTAAAATGTCAATTATTAATATTAGCGCCATCTAGCTGAGCGTACCCCAAAGGTGTAATGCCATCTAGACCACCGTACCTTTTTCTGTATGGTACTGAGGTACGTTTTTTTCTTAGACTTTATGTGTCTATACGGAGTTATAAATATGTCTTTGGTTTAAGCTAAATGGATCTGTGTGGCATAGTCCCAATATTTATCGGTTGGCTACATTTATTTACGTTATTACTTATAAAAATACTTATAATTATTGTTGTACCATGTCAGGAAATATAACACAGGATTTTTATTGTTTCAGATTTAACAACGAAGGCAGTTTAGGCGGAAGGGAATTCAAAACTTCATATTTACCATTTTCTTTATATCTTTCACCCGGAAAGTTCAGAAAACACCAGCTTGTACAAAATAAAACAAAAAGAAAGTTGTTCAAAATGTTTCCCCACCGTATAAAAACTCTAGCGATCGCTTTAATTTTTACCTCAAGTTACATTAACTGCAAAACGATCGAGACAACAACAACAAGTAATTTCCAAACTAAAAACACAGTAATAGACGAAATTAATATAACTGAGACTAATATACCAAACGTGACTTGTAGAGGAGACCCTATATACTGCAATATAAGTAAAGAAGAATATATAGACATGTTGAACAACTATATATTTCCAAAGCCGCATGAGTGGGGTCTTATAGCTACACACACCGTAGTTTTCATAGTAGGGCTAGTAGGAAACGCATTAGTGTGTATAGCTGTGTTTAGAAACCCTTCAATGAGAGGTTCAGTGACGTACCGGTGTTTGGTGAACCTGGCGGTGGCAGATTTTCTGGTGATCTTGCTCTGCTTGCCACCGACTGTGGTCTGGGATGTCACGGAGACCTGGTTCCTGGGAGAGATATTGTGCAAAACGCTCGTTTATTTTCAGGTAAGATCTATGAAAGAAAAAATAAAAAATAACAGCAGTAGGGTGTTTTGCCACTAGAGATGCGATACGTATATGTGTTTGATATCTATCAATCAGCTTAGTCGAACCCGTTCCCATCAGCGCTATGCTATGTAGAACAATGAACATGATTGGTGGATATCAAACACATCCACGTATTGCATCTCTGGTGGAAAAGCACCCTTACAGTATGGTTTATTAATAGGGTAATACTTTGTATCGTTAAGATTTGAATTTTAAAAGTGGAAAATGTCTGCCTTGGGCGAGACCTGAACTCACGGCCTCTGGGTTAGTATTCCAGCGCTACATTTTCCTCTTTCAAATTTATTCTAAGCCGTAGAAGTCGACTGTGTGGTTAGGGTTCAATTATCATATCAGGTAAAGTATATGACAGAAAGTTAGACTTGTATTTATTTATTTATTTTATTTAAGGTTCGCCAACAGGTGTAATACATAATCTTACATATTTAAATGGAAAATAAAATAACTTGCGTTGGTATTCACCCAATTACAGGCAAACACGACATGCTTACGTTTAACAGTGAAAGTTTGTTTACTTAATTACATAATAAGTACTTATTCTAAATAGTATTGATTGACCTTTCTGATTTTTGTCGAGTTACATGTATGATGATAACGAGTAACTAAAACTGGCGGGTACATGTGAAATTTATGTAGACATAATGACTGCAACGGCGTCGAAATATCGGCTTTTCGACAAAAATATAAAAGTTAATAAACGTCTACATCCCGGTCATTATAAGTCTAATGTTAGCTTAACCCTGAATCATTTAAAACCTGGAACGCCGTTACTGAATTCATAACCTTCAGTTTGTTAGTTACAGTTTAACTTATGTGTTCAGATCTGTATCTGGAACAAGGCGTTTGAGGGGTTAAAACTCTTATAACAAATAATATTCTAACCCTCTTATTCATAAACGTGCTCTAAATTTATCAGGCCGATAAAGTTTGTTTGTCCCTTTCCGACGTATTGGTATGATAGAAAAGGACAAACGAACTTTATCGGCTTGATAACCTTCAGAGCACGCATATGAATAAGGGGGTATATATCTTTGCTTGATATTAACTAGTATGTTCTTGCCAACAGTCGGTATCGGTGACAGTGTCGGTCCTCACGCTCACGTTCATCGCTCTGGATCGCTACTACGCCATCGTACACCCGTTCAGCCACCGTCAGCAGAATGAGCCCATCGTGCACGTCAAAACCATCATCTGCTTCATTTGGATTATTTCGCTTTTGTTCAGTAAGTATGGTAGTACTACTGTATCGTTAAGTATAAGGACAAAACAAACCTCGTCTAAATGTTGACATGTGCATAATTTTGTATTATTATGTTCCGAGAGTATGATCTGAAGGTATTGGTAAGCACTATTTGATATAAGAAGGTCTGATATTTTTTTTATTTTAGGGACTTTATGGTACTTTCATTAAGGTCTAGCAAATAAATTTCGGACAACCCCTATCTGGCTTAATTTGAGAATATTTCAATGACTCTTTGTACGATTTCAACAAACAAAGGTTAATATACTGCCAAAATATATTCTTTAAGAGTCCTCTTCATGGTTTTCCAATTGGGTACTTGTAGAATAAATGCGGTGAATTTATATAAATTAATAAAACGCAATTTTGAGCAACGTTCCGGATTGCCGTACATTTTTGATGCGAGTAGGATGAGAGAAACAGATAAAAAAATTAGCCATAGGCCAAAGTCTAATTGACATTCATGGCGTTTGAACAGTGCCTAAACCAGATCAATATAAACAGTGTATGATAGTCAAATTCGACATCAAAGTCGGAGTTAGAGTAAGCACCATGCCACATTCTCTAAATGGCCGCCATACACAGATCCTGAACTTTATTTTTTTAAAATAACAGTGGCTAGACTATGTCCAGATATTCTGCTTTGTGGATCATGTGTCGTTGAGGTTCGCACCGTACAATTTTTTTTCGCAATCGTATCGTCTTTTACGCACTTTGTGAATTTTCTAGTAGCATTTGTCCGGAATCGTAATTGGTACTCGGGAGGATTAAGTCAATACTGTCTAAACCATATGCTTTACGTCGAGCTTCTAGGACAAAATGTGTACCTTATTACGTGCCTTATTAAGCCCATGTCTTGTTATAAGAAAAAAATCTAATAGCAAATAAATACGGCTACTCAAAGTTGTCTTCATACTTAACGATACAGTCTTAGTCTACGCATATTTGTTCCAGTCCATGCGTCATCTTCAATAAGTAATCAGTCTACATAATTTATCAGCCGATCTTTTCTTGTTCAGTAACCAGTTGAGTATATCTAAATATATAAACTGAGATTGTGTGAGGTGATGGATGCGAGGTGTTCAACTGTCCCTATATAAAATGTCTGCTAGGTGTATGCCTATTATTGTAAATTTATATGTCTACTTGTTTTTCTTGTTATGTCAGCCTAAGATACGTGACGCAATGGTTAGCTAGTCATGTAATCATGTTTACCAATAAAAAAAAAAAAAAACGAGAAACTGACTGACTGACATATCAACGCACAGCCGAAACCGCTGTTCCTAGAGATTTCAAATTTGGCTCGTAGGATCCTTATAAGGTGTAGAGGAGCACTAAGAAAGGATTTTACAAAATTCACCTCCTACGAGGTTGAAATGGAGGTCCAAATTGTGTATGGGAAAACAAGATTAGATTAGTACGCGAGCGAAGCCGCGGAAAAAAGCTAGTATATGTATATTTGGTTTGTATGTAAGTAGGTCCACTCACTGATAACCCTACAGCCACCATCAGCAGAATGAGCCTATAGTGCACGTCAAAACCATCATCTGCTTCATTTGGATTGTGTCGCTATTGTTCAGTAAGTAACCAGTTTACTTGTATAGAGTCTGTATCTCTAGTTCCATTGAACGAATCTAGTCTATATCTACTTGTACATTCGGCGTGGATGTACTAAGTCCTCGCGCTGATACCTGTTCAGCCACCGTCAGAACGAGTCTATAGTTCACGTTGAAACCATCATGTGCTTCATTTGGTTTGTGTCACTATTGTTCAGTAAGTAGCCAGTTTAATTGAATAGAGTCTGTGTCTCTAGTTCCATTGAACGAATCTAGTCTATATCTACTTGTACATTCGGCGTGGATGTACTAAGTCCTCGCGCTGATACCTGTTCAGCCACCGTCAGCAGAACGAGCCTATAGTTTTTTTTTATACTACGTCGGTGGCAAACAGGTATACGGCCCGCCTGATGGAAAGCGGTCACCGTAACCTGTGGACGCCTGCAACTCAAGGGGTGTCACTCCTTTTTTGAAGAACCATGGGGAACCTGTAGTTCATCGGGAATACCTCGACAGGGTGCTCATTCCACAGCCGGTGCGTTCGTGGGAGGAAATTCCGTGTGAGAGTGACAGATGTCTTATCCACGTGGATAAGTGATCAAATTGGAAGCATAATACGCCGACTGTTTAGTAAAATATTTGTTAGTATCACTTGTACAGAGTAAACATGGAAAAACATCGATTAATTAAAATTACCCACCGATCCCCCTGCTCCTTACACTTTTTTTATTAAAATACTCAATTCAGCATCAATTTAAATCATAAATATACTAAGTACTCTTTTCAACGCGTGTGAAAAATTGTACCGACTTTCGCATTCTCTCATTTTATATAAAAATACTCTGACAGTTGTAATGCAAAGTTTATTGTAATGCGAATTTTTAGGTTACAATAGAGGGCGTCGGTTTTATTCTATTTTTAATTTGGATTTTATTTTATGTGATTTACATTCAGAGATTTTTATAATTGCTAAAAAAATGGGTATGTATTTATGCGGTTATATTTTGTATATTAAAATAGAGATATAGTTTATGGTAAAATTTTATATTTAGAGGCTGGACAATTATACATCTCTAACAATGTCATCATCATCCTACTTGCGTTATCCCGGCATTTGCCACGGCTCATGGGAGCCTGGGGTCCGCTTTGACGAATAATCCCAAGATTTGGCGTAGGCACTAGTTTTTACGAAAGCGACTGCCATCTGACCTTCCAACCCGAAGGGTAAAGTAGACCTTATTGGAATTAGTCCGGTTTCCCCACGACGTTTTCCTTCACCTAAAAGCGACTGGGAAAATAAATATCAAATGACATTTCGCACATAAATTCCGAAAAACTCATTGGTGCGAGCCGGGGTTCGAACTCGCGACCTCCGGAATGAATGTCGCACGTATTTACCGCTAGTCTACCAGTGGGCCTAGCACATGATTGCCGCGGGAGTATGTCGCCGCGAGATAGATGACACGTCTTCTTCTAACTGTATTAATGACATAAGGACGGGTAGTCTATCTCGCGGCGACATACTCTCGAGGCAATCATGTGCTAACCCTGCTGCGCTTCTTCATCTCTAACAACGTATTTTACTAATTAAGTCTAATTGTGATCTGTTGTTTTCGTAAATCAACCACTCCTTTTACGTCTATGAAACAAATACACGCCATGTACGCATTTAAAGATGCTCTCTTTTTCACCCAAATTGTTTCTTCTGTGTGAAAAAGAGGGCATTAACTGGCATTAGGTACTGAAAGTAGCTGTAACGACCCACTAAGGCCGTTTTCACATTATCCGATCCAATATCGGATGTCGGACCGACATCCTACACCCGATAAACGCTTCCGATAGTGTCGGATGTCGGTCCGATAAAACGCATTGTTCCAAATCAATGAAGTATGATTTTGTATCAAAAAATATTTAAAAATCGGTTTATATTTAATAATTATAAGCACTATATCCTAAATATTATATTGTAAAATTAAGATAACGAGCATAAAAAATACTCAGAGTGTCAGGCAAAATAAATAATTTTACATTCAACTATATCTATTAAAAGATGAAAAAACTAGAATCCGCAATTCGGACCGAATCGATGCATTACAACCTTTTTTTTTCAATGGGAATTTTCAACTAATTTGAATTTCGATCATTAGCACTGCAGCTGTTTAATAGACGCCATTTTTGTCACGCACACTACTACAAACGTATATAATTTATACATTATATACGCACACAAACAAATATTATCGGCCGACAGCTGGCGGGGGGTCCGGCATGCCAAAAAATGTCGGGAGCGTCCTGCCGATATCGGCAGTTCCATGGTGCCTCGGACAAAAACTGTTGTAGGAGAGTGCCATCGGCATTAAATCCGCAATTTTTGCGTTTTATATCGATTTTTAGTAAGCCTGCCTGCTGAGCCGCGGTCCTGGGTTCGATCCCGGTAAGGGCATTTATTTGTGTGATGAGCACAGATATTTGTTCCTGAGTCATGGATGTTTTCTATGTATATAAGTATGTATTTATCTATTTAAGTATGTATATCGTCGCTTAGCACCCATAGTACAAGCTTTGCTTAGTTTGGGGCTAAGTTGATCTGTGTAAGGTGTCCCCAATATTTATTTATTTATTTATTTTATTATTATTAATGATCTATTAAATACATAAATGAAGACCTGGGGCCTATTGCATAACAATTTACAACTTGTATTACAAGCGGAACTCTCTTTCTTATAAAATGAATTGGAGGGGGACTACCGCTTGTAATATGAGTTGTAAATTGTTATGCAATAGGCCCCTGGAAGCGCATAAATCTTACATTTTACATCCTTCCTACATCCGATATCGGATCGGATAATGTGAAAACGGCCTAAGAGATAATACAATGCAGGAAACTCTTTATCTTCACAAAATAAAGCTCTTGGTCTATTATAATAAAGTATGTACCATTTCTTTGGCCGTATGTGGAAGAAATTGCTGTCAGTAAAAATAGCGATCATTGTAGTCAATTGTCTTTTGTTTATACGGATTTTTATTTATGAAAAAATTGTTTTTAGTTAATTGCCACCTTGTGCGTTAACATCAGTAGTAAACTTTCCGTTACTATGCTCAGAATTATTTTTTTTAAATTCCTTGCTACGCTAAGGATTCAGTGGTAAAAAAGAATTTTCTTAGAATAACGCCGTGGCTTGCGTGGGCGACGGTCGCGCGATGGTCGCGCGACGGCGATGCGACGCATACGAAATCAAACCTTATCGATATGGAAGTATGAGACGCGACGGCGACGGTCGCGCGACGGTCGCGCGACCGTCGCCCACGCAAGACACGGCGTAAGTGTAACATAATCTACTTTTATTCAATTAAACGTATAAAATAGATACAAATTGGCCAGCAAATAAAACTAAATCTAAAAACCTACATAACTGTAAACCTAAAACACATCAAGTATAAAAAAACTACTGGAAGAGGCCTCCCCGCGCAACCCCTGGTGCAAAGGTGCCCATTACACTCGCCGCGTTACCGCGCTAAATTAAATGTGTCTAATACATTCCCTGCGAATTCTATTGCAAACGATTTACGTACATTTTAAGCCACGACGAGTTATAATTTAAATTCAAGTAATTTCTAGTTACAGTTTTATCCGATTTGCCCTCATTCACCCTCAGTCTGCTGACAACAAACTTTTAATAGGCTTCGAAAACGCTTTCATAATAAAGCCCATCTCGTGAGACTATTTATACCATAGACAAAGAAAAATATAGACGTAAGGTTTTAAGCAGCCGGCGTATCATGCTGCCAATTTTATCACTTATCCACGTGGATAAAGCATCCGTCACGCTTTAGCAAGTATGTCAGTCTGAGAGTGACAGATGTCTTATCCACGTGGATAAGTGATAAAATTGGCAGCATGATACGCCGGTAGGATGTAAATAACCTTATGTCTTATGAAACATAACCCTTTAATGAAAGAGACAGGCGATCTACAATCAGTACCTCAGTAACGCTTTTTTTCTACAAATTGATGAAACTAATAACGTTTGCCCGCGGCTTTGCTCGAGTTAAATTCGAAAATTGCGGAATACTCCATACAAACTTTCACCCTCCATTATAGGGAAGTTGGGGGGTTAGTAAGAGGCAAAAAGTAGCCTATCTCACTCTCCATCTCTTCAACTACCTCCACTTAAAAAATCACGTCAATTCGACGCCCCGTTTTGCCGTGAAAGACGGACAAACAAACAAAGTCACTCACTTTTCCATTTATAATATTAGTATGGATACATGTATAGCGGGCGAAACTTTGACTTAAAATTGATATAATAAATATCCATACAAAATAATTCGGTCGCATTGTAATGAAAACACACTCGGGTTAAACCAAGTTAAGCAATAATATAATTTATTGAAATTAATTTCCATAGAGTACCTAGTCTGTTCATATTCTTTGATGAATACTTTTGCATGTTAAATTGTATCTTGTTATTTAATGCATGTTAGTTATAAGATGTAATGTTTTGAAAAGAAGTTGCCCGCCGAGTTTCTTGCCGGTCCCATAGTGGATACCCCCTCCCAACTGAGGGGGGACTGAAATCTTCTCGAGGCTGAGGCGTAGGGTTAGAGCCGGCGTAGCTTTATTTGACGTTCATATGCGCATTGTAATATGCCTACTTGAAAAATAAATATTTCATTTTCATTTTCATTTTCATTTTCAATGCTCGTTGATAGATTTTCATTGCCTATCATTGCAACCAGGGTTACATTTTTTTTTCTTTGTTATAAAACAGCATAAAATCATTTACCTATCTACAAAAAGATAATTTACAAATAGACAATTACATAGGTATCACGGAACAAGACAGACTATAGGCTAGTTTCCTTTACTTCAAATAAAATATTTTAAGCAGTACACGTAATAAAGCACCACATAATTAGAAGAAAAGTATGGATAATACTTATGTTTAAACATAATTTATATTTAATAAGTCAAAGAGAAAGATATAAAGTAAATGAATTGACCGTGACGCTCCTCAGTATTTCATAGTAATCAAAGCAAATCGTTTTGACAGTTCTTATAAAGAAGCTGATTTGACTAGTAGGAAACTAGCCTAAATATTATCAAGGACTATGTCAGGTAGAGGAAGGACTGGGTGAGCTGCGCCGTCGTTTAGGCCGAAGAGGTTTTTGAAGGAGGTCCTATACATTGCCGCTGAGATAATTTTCAAAAATTAATCTGTAATTTAAAAACATCTTTCAATTAATCCTAACATTGATGAGTTCTATGTTTACGCTTACACGTTGTATAATTTTTTGGTGAGCAACTGGCTATCAGTCATATATTTTCGGAATGGAAAGTGGTGCCACGATACCCGTCGTCTAGGAGTTTCTACAATCTATGATTTATACCTAGTAGATATTAAAGGTTTTCTCGCCCTTCAGGGAAAAGATCATATTTCATGCCCACTGTACACCTGGTACTGAAGGACAATGGCCTATATTTTTCCCCGGAGAGTTATGGACGAAAACAAGCTGTATTTTACGAGTGAATTACAGCTTCTTAAAAATATGTTGTCACTTATTTTTACAAGCTTTTATTCACTTGCCTTGTGAGTAAGTATGTTAGTGTGCTTCAAAACGTAGATGCTAAATTTGACTCACTTTCCGGTTTTCGATTGAGCTGAAATTTTGAACACATATGTAAATCATATGACAATGCAATATTATGGTATCATGGAACTGATCTGATGATAGAGCAGAAAGGTGGTCATAGGAACTCTGTCATGAAACGTTGTATCTCATCGAATAAGGGGTTTTTAGAAACGTCTCGGAGAGCAGTAGATGACTGTTGAAAGAAAGGCCAATCGTCGTCGTCGGCGATAAAAGCTTGTGCCAAAAATGAAATGTTTGCAAAAAACTTATTTATATTATGAATTAAGTAAATATAAATTGAGTTTTAATTATAAATTACTTACAGTAACAATTGAATATTTTTAATTATATTAAAACATATTGTTGGTGGATAAATTAAATCATTACGAGTATGCTAGAAAATTAGAATTAATTTAAATTAGAATTAATTTACAGAGCTGCGTCGTACACGGGAGTTGTTGGGAAAGAAGAGAGTGAGTGAGTCATTGAATGTACTCAGGAATTAAGACGATACGGTAGGGGTCAATTCTCCATACAAACGCTCTCGACTATTTCCTCCCTGGTTTTTGAAGATAGAGCAATGATTTTCAACACAGATTGTTATTATTTTTATCTGTGTCGGACCGTTTTGATTTTTTTGATATTCTGCTTTTTAAAGATTCTAGAGCCAATCAAAATATTCCAAAAACGGCCTTTTTCATTGCGGTGCAAAAAAAGGTGTGATACTCAAGATTGGTAACAATTAACCAAAAAAGCTAAACGGTCCGACATAGATTATTTCATTGTTATTCAGATTCTCAAACTTCGTTCCGATTGATTAAGTTTTGAAGGAGGAAAGAGTCGAGAGCGGAACCTCGATTTTAAAGATTTTTTTGAAATATCTTTTGACTGAGTTGTTCTTAATGGACAATTTTTTTTCAAAAAATCTAGTTAATGACACTTGTATATTTAACTAAAATTCCCAAGTTGAAAGGGGGGGGCTCCTTTCCATTTTAGCATTTTCGCTACCGTATCCTCTTAACCTATTACACATATTTGAACAGGCATCTTCTGGGCGAGCTCACTCCATCGTATGCCACGTCTTTGCCTTGGGGTAGTCTGTGGTCAAGAGTAAGCCCATTTATTAAAAAAAAACAATCACTGACATATTGAACTTTATGCCTTCATACTTAAAAAAACAGAGGATGTTATTTTCGAATAGAATGTCCTGATTCACAGATAATCTATAGATTAACATGACTGTGTTGTTTTCACCTGATTACGTAAAAGTATACTTTAAAAATATTTTATGCTGTTTTTAAGTCATAATAAAATATGGTAATATTTTATTTTGGACCGTACTTAATCATATAAGACAGACTTTCAAAAACGGTCAAGTAACCTATTATGCTTCCAATTTTATCACTTATCTACGTGGATATGACATCTGTCACTCTCACACTGACATACTTGCCAAAGCGTGACAGATGCTTTATCCACATA
This sequence comes from Leguminivora glycinivorella, assembly GCF_023078275.1. Lineage (NCBI taxonomy): Eukaryota > Metazoa > Arthropoda > Insecta > Lepidoptera > Tortricidae > Leguminivora > Leguminivora glycinivorella. The sequence goes on from NW_025952831.1 coordinate 1,280,113, forward strand.
AATAAGTGATAAAATTGGAAGCATAATACGCAGGCAGCCCGGCTATTATGCTTACAATTTTATCACTTATCCACGTGGATAAAGCATCTGTCACTTTTTGGCAAGTATGTCGGTGTGAGAGTGACAGATGTCTTATCCATGTCGATAAGTGATAAAATTGGCAGCATGATACGCCGGCTGGACAAGGTAAAAATTTCCTTGGTCCACCACTAAAAACAATGTCAATAAATTACCTACTTCGCTTAATAAACATTAAATAAATGTCATTATACAAAGAAAAAGTAAGCAAGGCCTCCAAGTGTTCCGAGCTGGAGCCCTTGGTCAGTTTTTCTTTGTAGGTATATGACATTTATTGATGGTTTATATATAACATAATAGTATAGTCTGACTACTTAAAAATACAAGTCAAAATATTTTCTATGAAAATAATTCAATTTGTTCTTAGCGTACTTCGCTTAATATTTCACTTTTTCGTAGAAAGTGTGATGAAAACATTGCACAAACTTGAGTCTTTATTGTATCGTACATCTAAAGATCTCGTTTGCACTTTTAAACCCCTCGTTGCAGAATGTATTAAGGTAGCTTATTGTAAAAATTAAGTAGGGAACCGTGTCACGTAACTCCCTTCTCATATATTTTGGCGCAAAGTTACAAAATCAGTTTTGCAAACTCGCGATTTCTAATTTATCAAATTACCAGAGACGCGTTTAAACTCCTTCGTCAGGTTATATAGGGCTCTTGAGTGTCTACCACAGGTTCGAAATACGTTATTAGATGGCCTAGATATCACGATTTGATTCTACTACGTACGGGGGCATATTTTTTATGTATTGCGTGACTCAATACAGTACACGTCACATTATCCATACTTATATTTATTTAATATTATAAATGTGATAGCGTCGTGTGTGTCTGTTTGTTTGTCCGTGTTTCAGGGCGAAACGGAGCGATGAATTGACGTGATTCTTTAAGTAAAAATTGTAGAAAGGATGGAGAGTGACATAGGCTACTTTTTACCTCTTTCTAACCCCTTACTTCCCTAAAATAGGGGATGGAAATTTGCATGGAGCATTCCGCAATTTTCGAATTTCACGCAGGAAAAAGCTAGTATGTATTATGATTTTTTATTTCAAAGCTCGTACTCTTTTTGATTATGTTTTTTTATATCCGCTACCCAAAGGTTGTCTGGTAGAGATCGCTCTTTAGCTATAAGACCGCCTGTTGTCTGCCTCTATTTATAATCATTTGTTTTGTCTCCACTGTATATTTTTTCTGTATCTTTTGCTGAGGTGTGCCAATAAAGAGTATTCTATCTATCTATCTATCTATCTATCTATCTATCTATGTATATAATTATTGCTCGTGTGGTGCCGGGTTAAGAATTTCACCCCCCCCCCCTCTTTCTTCCCGTGGGTGTCGTAGAAGGCGACTGTGGGATATGGGTTAAATTGTGGCGTAGGCGAGAGGCTGGCAACCTGTCACTGCAATGTCACAGTTTCGTTTTCTTTCAACCCCTTATTTGCCAAGAGTGGCACTGAAACCTGAGTAGTCATGTGTTCTGCCTACCCCTTCATGGGACACAGGCGTGATTGTATGTATGTATGTATGTATAATTATTGGTTCCACTTTGAAGGCGCTGTTCTCTTTCTCCATACAATGTATGTAATTTTCCATAAGGTATACGCTATCGAGCAGCGTTCTGTAAAACGTCATAAGCTCGCGGTAGAGGCTTTGATCGTCCACGTAATTAGTAGCGACTAAACAAATGATTAATTCTCGAAATTTGTAAACAAATTAAGCTTTGAGAACTCTCGTGTTTTTTTGTTTTCCGTTGAATTCGACATGTCATTAGGCTTCATTTAACAGTAACCCGATTTCTTTTTTCCTTTTCATGCAATCATCATAATAAATGACTTAATACGTATGAGAGGACCTTAAGAATAAAATACCGTTTAGTGTGAAACATCTGAATGCATAAATGTCATAATAATTACTATAAATAAGATATAAAGGTTGTGGTACACTTGTTGAATCATTAAATTTCTTTTTTTGAATTACTCGAGAACGGTTAAGAATTTATTAGATAAATTAATTGTAATTGACCTAAGGAATCTTCGCTTAAAAGTAATAAAAACAGTTTTTCTACTTATGTATAGGTAAATATATAAATAAAATAAATAATTAATAAATATTATAGGATATTCTTACACAGATCGACAGAGTCACACGGTAAGCTCAAGAAGGCTAGGCTTGTGGGTACTCAGACAACGATATATTTAATATACAAATACTTATATACATAGAAAACATCCATGACTCAGGAACAAATATCTGTGCTCATCACACAAATAAATGCCCTTACCGGAATTCGAACCCGGGACCGCGGCTTTTCGGGCAGGGTCACCCGCTAGGACAGACCGGTTGTATAAGTATATTGATATAAGGAATTCCATCCAGATTCAATTTATAGAAGTATTAAGAAATGAAACTGTTTGAACAACCAAAGCATGCCCATGCCCAAGGGATTACCGTGCCTGAAGTTTGAAATACCACTCCCTTTATTATAAGTACGCCTACGCCCAATGTTTTATTAAGCCTCTATTGTAATTTATTATTACGTCGTCCTAAATCAGAAAATTCCAAGAAAAACGGACGTTACATAAAATAATAAGGGGAGAAATAAGGACGTCTTTGTGCTTAATTAATTTTTCAGTATAAATTGTGCGCTATTTAATCACAATAATGCGAAGTGGTTCATTATGTGCCTATTTCGAAACTTCAAAGGGTCGCGAAAAGGAAATTCGTAACTCGTGTCAATTTTCGTACGTTCCGATCTTCCTCTTTTCAGCACTTGGATCGTGTCGAGTCAAATGTACTCACAGACCAAGGATGTACTATACCAAGGATGATTTTCATAGGATTTACAATCTTCATACTAAGAATCATACCTCAACTTTTCAGCGCCACCTACACTGATGCCTACAAATTTACTTTTTTAAAAATGTGTATTGACGTGACATTAAAATAAAGAAGAATCATTTGTTCTTATAAAAAATAAAAACACGCAATAATATTTGGGGAAAATATGATTTTGGCCACTTCCGGGCTGCGAAACAGCGCCATCTAGTTTTAAGCCTAACGCCGTGGCTTGCGTGGGCGATGGTCGCGCGACGGCGATGCGACGCATACGAAATCAAACCTTATCGATATGGAAGTAGACGCGACGGCGACGGTCGCGCGACCGTCGCCCACGCAAGACACGGCGTAAGAGGCCCATACATTTCAGGGGTGCGCTTTTTTGTATGGGCTTTGTCTTTTCCGGTATTATATCATCCTTGGCTATAACATTAGGTACCGCAATTTGACGTTAAAGTCGACTTAGGGGGCTTCATTTGTGGTGTGGGCGACGCCGATGGGATGGAATGGCGACTTGTCACTGCAATATCACAATTTTGATTTCTTTCTTAAACAAAGGATACTATAGACTAGACAGCCAAATAATAATACCACTAACGAACGAGATGGTCACATACAAATTATAATAAGAGTGACAGAGAGCAAAATGTTATTTTTTGTCTTTGTCATAGTTTCACTTTTCCGCCGTTGCCACAAACGAGTTTGTGGCAAACAATAAGGACGTGACTTGTCAAGCTTATTATCCGCCCAAATTACGTAGGTTGTTTATGGTAAACTGTCAGCCATTTTTAAAGTGATTCTTAAATTAGCTCCATTATTCTATATCTGTCCCTTACGGGTGTACGCTTGCGTCGAGTCTATAATATCCTTCGTCTGAGATTTCTTTAACACTTTAATTGGCTCCATCTACTCGTTTTGGAATAAATAAGTTTATGCTGTACACATAGATATTGGAAGAAAGGAAAACAGACTGGAAGTTTTTGAACCCACACAAAATCATACAGCAGACAAATCAAATATATAGTGAATAATAGTTTATAGTAAATAATATTAGAAGCATTGCCGTCATCATCCTCCTTGCGTTATCCCGGCATTTGCTGTGGCTCATGGGAGCCTGGGGTCCGCTGTGATAACCAATCCCAAGATTTGGCGTAGGCACTAGTTTTACGAAAGCGACTGCCATCTGACCTTCCAACCCAAAGGGTAACTAGGCCTTACTGGAATTAGTCCCGTTTCCTCACGATGTTTTTCTTTACCGCAAAGCGACTGGCAAATATCAAAATGACATTTCGCACATAAGTTCCGAAAAACTCATTGGTACGAGCCGGGGTTCGAACCCGCGACCTCCGGATTGAAAGTCGCACGTGCTTACCGTTGCCACCAGCGCTTCTTCGTGTTTCCCTTGCGCTGTGACATGGGGTTCTTCAAGAAGCAGGTATTTAGGGTTCTCAAAGGTCGGCAACGCATGAGTGGCTCCCCTGATGTTGCTTATGTCCATGGGCGGCGATGACTGCTTACCATCAGGCGGCTCGTCTGCTCGTTTGCTGCCTACTTCATTAAAAAAAATAGAAGCATTGCCGTGATCATAATAAAGTTTGTTTCTATCCCCAGACAGCCCGGACCTCTTTTCCCTGACGACGGTGCAACAGCCTCTACGTTTCGATCTCCCGCACATGATACAGTGTCAACCCACATGGTCGGCTCACGCGGACCTGGTCTGGCACGTCATCAAAATCGTCTTTATGTATGCGTAAGTGTCATTGAATAAAATAGAATAGAATAGAATATAGTGAAACAGGTATTTAACTTAAATTTTTTGAGAAGCGGTAACATTTGCAAATGATGTCAAAATGAATGATAGATACAAAAGACCTTGAGTTTAAGGCTCTTTCACTTTTATAAATATTTCTATAGATACTTATTTGACAACGACCAAAAGTAGGGGAATTAGTAAAATATTGATTTATTTCTTTAGTCGTATGGCATCAATTGGAATAGTACCCCGAAGATCGGGGACTTACATAAACTAAGTTAAATACGCAGCCAACTTAGTGAAGAACTTAGATATTAAGAGGATACGGTAGCAAAAATGCTAAAATGGAAAAGAGCCCCCCTTTCAACTTGGGAATTTTAGTTAAATATACAAGTGTTATTAACTAGATTTATCGAAAAAAATTGTCCATTAAGAACAACTCAGTCAAAAGATATTTCAAAAAAATCTTTAAAATCGAGGTTCCGCTCTGTACTCTTTCCTCCTTCAAAACTTAATCAATCTGAACGAAATTTGAAAATCTGAATAACAATGAAATAATTTATGTCGAACCGTTTAGTTTTTTTGGTTAATTGTTACCAATCTTGAGTATCACACCTTTTTTTGTACCACAATGAAAAAGGCCGTTTTTGGAAATTTTTTGATTGGCTCTAGAATCTTTAAAAAGCAGGATATCAAAAAAATCAAAACGGTCCGACACAGATAAAAATAATAACAATCTGTGTTGAAAAAAATATTGCTCTATCTTCAAAAAACAGGGAGGAAGTAGTCGTAGCGTTTGTATGGAAAATTGACGACTACCGTATCGTCTTAACTTGTAAAATATTGATTGAATATAAATTCGTTTATGAAAAATCACAATACCTCCACTGGGTCGAGTGGACGACTGAGTCTTAACATTTTTACCTTTTTAGATATTTACATGTTTTTATTTAATTAATCTTGTCAGTATGTACCTATTTTTTGTAATTGAGGTCAGATCTATAAAGCCGATGTCCTTAAAACTTCCTTTTTTAATATAGACGTTAGTGGACGGTCGGCAGACTCTTAAATTTTTAAGTAAACAAGCATGGTCCGTCTCGGTTTGCACTTATTATATTCTGTAAATATTTACGTAAAAAAATGTTTCATGGGCAACAGAAAATAGGTACTTGGACGGTTATATCTAAGATTGAATGTAATGGTGCTTGGGATATGATATATTACTTTCTTGGATAAATAAACACACATTTTGTAGAATGAGGCGAAAATTTGGTTTTTGCAGTTTTTTATTAGATATCTGCGTAGACTAGATCGCTTCGTAGCGTATCGTAGCTTTTTAGCGCAGTTTTTAATACAGTATTGAAAGGATTAAAACTTTACGCAACTATAGGAACAAATAAAATTATTTTAACAAAAATATTTTGATTTGTGTCATATTTTATATTGTAGTCACTAGTCACAGTACTAAATACAAATAAAAAATCGAATGTTGTATATTAAAGAAAAAACTCACACACGTGGTGACGGGGTGGTCTAGGGGTTCATGGCGTTAGCCCAGATTGCTAAAGACGCCGGTTCGAATCCGGCCTTCGCTACTAGTGGTGTCCGTAATTTTTTTCTTTAATATATGACATCTTATAAACTGAAATAGATACCATACACTAAAGAAAAAGCGATCGAGCCCACTGGTAGCGAAGCCAGCAATCGAACCCGGGTCTCCAGCTAACGCGGCTGACGTGTTCGACCGCTACACCACCCCGACCGGCGCGCGGCGGTCGAACACGTCAGCCGTGTTAGCTGGAGACCCGGGTTCGATTGCCGGCTTCGCCACCAGTGGGCTTGATCGCTTTTTCTTTAGTGTATGGTATCTATTTCAGTTTATAATTTATATATAGTAGTGTTACTACTTAAAAAAACAAATCAAAAATATTTAATAAAATAATTTGATTTGTTCCCTACATCGATATGACATCTTATTTCGATTATTAATAAAAACTTTAGATAAAGATTGACTTTTTGTCTATGCAGCCTGTTGTGTTTTCCATGTGACTTCAGACAATTACAATAAAAGTCTAGAATCAAAACTTGTTCACAATTATTCAAACCGCTTAGTCAAGATGTCGTTCCTTTGCACCGGCGCTAACGAAATTATTCCAATACGGATATTTACGTAGGTATCTTGACTTGACAACCAAATCTTTAATAGGATTTCAGAGGTGTAATTTAATCTTCCTGGGCCTTATTAGTAAAGTGAATGCCAAGTACATTTTGTATGAGCCAGTTTTGCATATTTTAATTATGAACCTACCTGTAGACTGTTTTCTTGGTTGATTTCATCACTTCTTTCCGCCCGTGGTTGTTGTAGGATAATTTGTAAGATTGTGGTTTAATAAAATTGTAGTGTGAGCCGCTGCAATAACGCACTGAATTTAAAATATAGTTTTATTCAATTCCAAATTATATTTATTTAGTTATAATCAACTTTTGGAATGAGTAGGTATGTGAGTATGAGTTGAATTTTATGTTAAAATCGACTCCATGGTTTTCTAACGTCTTACCATGCTACGAGATATCTTAACCCTGGTGATAAACGATTAGGACGTAGGTACCCAGGCGTGAGTTTATCATTATCTGTATTTACCTGAATATTAATAATTGTTTCAGAGTACCACTAGTGCTGCTAGGAGGAGCATATTCCCTGATCATTTTGGAGTTGTGGAAATCGGAACAATTCCCCGGACAAGCTAACTGCAAACACATTAATGAAAGTAAGATGTTTTTATTTTTTACTAACTTTTGCCCGCAGCTTCGCTCGTATTAAATTCGAAATTTGCGGAATTCTCCATACAAACTTCCGCCCCCCATATTAGGGAAGTGGGGGGTTGGTAAGAGACAAAAAGTATCCTATGTCACTCTCCATCCCTTCAACTATCTCCACTTAAAAAGTCACGTCAATTCGTCGCTCCGTTTTTCCGTGAAAGACGGACAAACAAACAGACACACACACTTTCCCATTTATAATATTAGTATCGATTCTGTAGACGGTGTAAATTTTGACTAGCTTTATGAACATGTTGGAAATTTTAGGGTAAAATTAAGATATTTTTGAAGCGGTTAAGGTTCTGTGCGAGGTATATGATCACCTCCTTAAATGTTGCCGATTATAAAAATTACATTCTGTATCACTTTGTAAAGACATACCTACTACACGAGCCTACGAGAGCATTTCTCTTTTTTTTTTGCCAATAAAAAAATTTTGATTGTTTTTGGGAATTTTAGGTCAATTGTCCCAGAATTTCCATATATTTTTGTTACTTTCCTCTTTTGTTACCCCATAAAACATGTACGGAAATGGTAACAAAATAGGAAAAAATCGTATGGGATAATTTTTTTAACTGCTAGGATTGAAAAAGCTAGTAATTCTGAGTAGAAATAGCATATTTTTTTCAAAAATAACACATTTCATAAAAGTGGCAAAAAAAAAAATGCTCACGAATGGTGCCAAATCATTGGCGTGTGAATCCCTTTGAAGCCAACTGCAGTTAGTCATGTTGCGACTTGCAAAAGTAGAAAACATTCGACCGACATCATATCGTAAATCGACGTCAAAATAAATATTGGTACTGTCTTAGTCGAATTTAAAATGAATATTGGTACTTTCTTAGTCGAATTTAAAATATTGACTTTTAAACTTCTAACTATGATTAAATTTAATAGTCTTGTTTATTATTGTCCAATATTTATTGCTGTTACAAAGTTAAAATATCTCAAGACAAACTGAACAAAATATTTCTACTGAAGACTAACCCATATTAAAGTTTTTATTAATTATTTCATCAACAAACTACATGTAGGTCAGAAAGCCTATTTAACAGACTGAATAAAGTAAAGTACAAACATCATCATCATCATCATATCAGCCCTTTATCGCCCACTGCTGAGCATAGGCCTCTCTTCTAGTACGCCACTTGTCCCGGTCCTGAGCTAGTCTCATCCAGTTGTGACCCGCAATTTTCCGGATGTCGTCTACCCAACGAGCTAACGGATGCCAATCGCTTCTTACATCTGTGAGCGGCCACCATTCTGTTATAATTTTAGTCCATCTGCCATCACTCTGCCTAAGTACAAACAAAAACATACTAAGTAGGTACTAAAATATTACGTACAGTTAGCATGAAAGATATGAATAAAGCAAAATATTTCCAAAAATTCCAGGGGGAAATAAAAAGGACCGTTTAAACTTTGCATACCTACTGACTTTTGAGGTCATTATGAACAACTTTCATTATGGGACCAATACTGAAATCGCAAGAAAAAAGGCTGTTCCATACATTTCGACTGTCGTGATGCCGCTCGTTTCTGAGCATTTCTTTTTTTTTGCCACTTTTATGAAGTGTGATATTTTTGAAAAAAAAATAATGCTATTTCTACTCAGAATTACTAGCTTTTTCAATCCTAGTAGTTAAAAAAATTGTCCCATACGATTTTTTCTTATTTTGTTACCATTTTCCGTTCATGTTGTATGGGGTAACAAAAGAGGAAAGTAACAAAAATGTATGGAAATTCTGGGACACTCTTTGTCTCCCAGTGAGATTGAAAGTACTCGTGATTCTGAGTACAATTGACCTAAAATTCCCTAAAACAATCAAATTTTTTTTATTGACAAAAAAAAAAGAAATGCTCTTCTATGGAACAGCCTAATTTTTTTCGGAGATTTCAACATTGTCCTATAATAAAAGTTGTTCATTATGACCTCAAAGGTCACTATGCTGAATGGTCCTTTTTCAGCGTGTATATCTGCGAACTATATGATATACTTAGGTTTCTGTGCATCGCGGGGTCACAGAGCCACTATCTAACTAGGTAGAAAGTTAATGAAAAGCTTAGATTATTTTTCTGCTATGTAGCAAAAGATATTGTCTCTGCCAGCTAAGATAAATGAGAAGGCATTTTAAACGACATTGCAGAAAAATGAGTCTGCAATTTTACAATAGAATATAAAAGCCGGCCAAGAGCGTGTCGGGCCACGCTCAGTGTAGGGTTCCGTAGTTTTCCGTATTTTTCTCAAAAACTACTGAACCTATCAAGTTCAAAACAATTTTCCTAGAAAGTCTTTATAAAGTTCTACTTTTGTGATTTTTTTCATATTTTTTAAACATATGGTTCAAAAGTTAGAGGGGAGGGGACGCACTTTTTTTTTCTTTAGGAGCGATTATTTCCGAAAATATTAATATTATCAAAAAACGATCTTAGTAAACCCTTATTCATTTTTAAATACCTATCCAACAATATATCACATGTTGGGGTTGGAATGAAAAAAAATATCAGCCCCACTTTACATGTAGGGGTGGTACAGTCACGGACTTTAATTGTTGATCCACTTCTAGCTCATTTTATACTGGAACGACATAGCTCAACTATGCTTAACTGTGAGATGTCCAGTATAAAATGAGCTAGAAGTGGATCAACAATTAAAGTCCGTGACCGTACCCTAATAAAACATTTTTCACCACACCAACTGGTAAAGGCTTTCTTCGCTATTCGAAAACAGATAGCAAAATTGCATTTTATTCACAAGGGGGCAAAGTAATTTCATACGAATTTTAACTCGATGTCTTAATCTGGCTGCTAGATTTTACCTATAAATGATGATTTTGAATCATAAATATTGAATAAATTGATGGATTTCATTTATTTTGATGTTTTATAGTCAGTATTTTGTTCGTGTTGGTGTGGTGAAAAATTTTGTGTTTCACTCGGTGGCAAAGTTTGTTTAACCTTCGTGCCTTGATTGATACCCTCGCAACGCTCAAGATTCCACTTTTTGAACCACTCGCTACGCTCGCGGTTCAATTTTGGAATCTTTCGCTTGCTCGGGTATCAATATTGGCACGTGCGGTTAAACAACTACTTTGCCCCCTTGTAAAACAAATAACTATTTTTCCATTTTTTATTTTTGCACTTTGTTGGCGTGATTGATATATATATTGGTACCCAATTTCAGCTTTCTAGTGCTAACGGTTACTGAGATTATCCGCGGACGGACGGACGGACGGACGGACGGACGGACAGACGGACAGACGGACAGACGGACAGACAGACATGGCGAAACTATAAGGATTCCTAGTTGACTACGGAACCCTAAAAACGTTTATTGCAAAAACCATCTATTTACAGCAACAAATAAAAAAAAAAGAAAAAGAATGAAAGAAACTCATAACACATGCAAAAGTGTTGATGCTGCAAATAAAGTAGGCCATAACCATTATAATGCTACATCGCTGGTCTGCCGTGCCATGACAAAACACTGTAACTCGAGTTACAGTGTTTTGTGGTAATACTGTCCAATAAGCTTATCTGGCCCTATTCTATATATACATGTTAAGAGTATACTGACTTTCTATCAAAAACATAGAAAACCTTCATTGTAATATGCACTGTAACTCTTAAAATCTAAAGTCGTCATTTGACAAAACACTGCATCGCTCGATACAGTGTTTTGTCAAAATAAAACTCCCCATTTCTTCAATCGGTGACTAAAGTTACAGTGTTTTGTCAAAATAATCCGACGAGAAATTTTGACTGAGTGTTTTGGTTTAGGTATTTTTTTAGTATAAATCAGGACTTCTTAAGTGCAGCCTGCACGTTGTTTTATTTAGTTTGTGTGGATATTAATAGACTAGTAAAATGAGTATGTAAAGAACGGAATAAATTAAATTAAAACTTTCTAAACATTGCAACAGAGAGTGTCATTCAAATGTGTCATCGAATTTTGCCAGATTAAAAAGTTTTTTAGAAAATGAAAGTGATAAACTACCCCTGAACGCCAAAACTAATAAGAAAAGTATAGATGATTATGCTGTATCAAACAATAAACTGTTCTACTGATTATGCTGCTCAACAATAGCCGATGGAACAGGTAGGTATGGATATTGAGTACTCAATACCTTCGCCTTATCAAGTACATCTAGCAGTGACTCAATTAGACGAAAATATGAACCAACCTATATCAGATTGTCTTACGAAATTAACTACAGTGCCGTCTTTAGTTATTCCTATTTAAACAGCCATCACTCTGCTTAGCAACATGTCCCTCACAACTCCATTTAAGTTTGGTAATGACAAAACCCACGTCTTGCACCTTGGTGCGACGACGGATCTTGGCATTCCTCACCCGATCTTGAATCTTGGTATCGAGCATGGCACGCTCCATACACATACTGCTCCTGATTCCTGAAGTACCCGAGTCTCAGGTTGAAGTTGTGCCAAAGAAAAAACAAGCGAAAACGTAGTCCCACAAAAATGTTAAAGCAACAGAAGCAGAAGCAGCATCCCTTGCTTGTTTGCTTTATTGAATTACCTACATATTTATAAACTGAAATAAATGTCACATACTGCATGACAACTATTTCAGTTTAAGTTAATATTGTACACATAGTACACACCTGGAATTCTCTTAGGAGTAATATGGTCTGCTATGACAAAACACTGTAATTCATGCGTTACAGTGTTTTGTCAATGCAACTCGCACATATTACTGATAAAGTATATTACGACATAACACGTTTATGCTCTAAAATGCATGAAAGAAGTATAAATATTGCGTTATTCTTAAATGGTCACTAATAGTAACATATTATCTGTAAAATGTCCAAATTTCATTACAATTGGATGAAGAATAACGACTCTGTGGCCAATTAAAGAAAAAAAAAGTTTTTTGCGATTTCTGGAAAATAGGTGTTTTTTAGATACAGTGTCTTGTCATCGCACGGCAGTGGTCTTCCGTGAATCCCAAAATTTTCCGTAAAACAAGGGATCGATTCTTGAATTTCGAACGCACGAATTCGCCGTTCGAAAGTCTGTGCAAAACGACGTAATGTTATTTTTGGAAAAAGGCCGCCTAGTAATTTTAAAGCTAGAGGTAATGACCACTCGTTTTCGAATCTGTTAGTAGAATTTAAATCGCTAGTAGTGAAGATGTTATTGAACGAATTTCACGAAATCGAATGGCCGAGATTCAATAATCGGCCCCAAGAAGTCAAATAGGTACTTCGATGTGATGAGCTGGATTTTCTGTATGTTGTATATAGATTGCACTTCGAGGAGTGTACTCAAGAGCTACACGAGCTTATTCCACCGTCCCCATTCTACCATCGACGTCACATCAACTCTTACGCAGTGGCTTGCGTGGGCGACGGTCGCGCGATGGTCGCGCGACGGCGATGCGACGTATACGAAATCAAACCTTATCGATATGGAAGTAGACGATGCGTTAGACGCACGGCCGGTTTCCATCCTTACTTGGTAGATATTCCGCGAATTCGCACGAAGCGCTTTGCTTCTTCTTTTCTTATGCGCACTGCCAAGGAGTGGAATTCCTTGCCGGCGACTATATTTCCGAGCTCATATATAACCCACCTTCAAATCAAGGATGAACACTAAACAGGCATCTTCTGGGAGAGCTCTCTCCATCGTAGGCCACGTCTTTGCCTTTGGCTAGTCTGTGGCCAAGAGTAAGCCCATTATCCTCCTTGCGTTATCCCGGCATTTGCCACGACTCATGGGAGCCTGGGGTTCGCTTTGACAGCTTAGCTTTGGTCGTTGATCGGGTCGCCACCTTCCCGAATGAAGGTTGAGGGAGGCGATGGCTGAGATGCGCGCCATATTCGTGAACGTGTGCTGTTTGTGAAGACCGGTCTGTTTCAGCTAATAGGGGCTATGCTATTCTATGTAACATTAATTTTGAATGAGATTACGTTGAGGCACTCTGTTCGGTCCTTGTTTGTTTATTTTATTTCTGACTCTTGGAGACCATATACATCTCCAAGGAAAAAAGTAGATTAAGTATATATATATATTTTTTTTTCTTCCTTTGCTTAAGACAACAAGAGTCGTTTACAACTCTAAAGTTATTTTAGTTATTCGTTTTTTTTCTTCATGTATAATTTTTTTAGATGTACTTTGACACTTAGAGACTCTATACATCTCTAACATCTCTTATTAATAATCATAATAGCTTTGTACTTTGTATAATTTCTTGTGTTAATATTTTTTTTTATGAATACTTTTGCTTATTAAATTGTATCTTGTTTTTTTTAATGCATGTTAATTATAAAATGTAATGTTTTGAAAAGAAGTGGCCCGCCGAGTTTCTTGCCGGTCCCATAGTGGATACCCTCCTCCAACTGAGGGGGGACTGAAATCTTCTCGAGGCTGAGGCGTAGGGTTAGAGCCGGCGTAGTTTTATTTGACGTTCATAAGCGCATTGTAATATGCCTACTTGGAAAAATAAATATTTCATTACATTTCATTTCATTTCATTTCAACTAATTTTGCCACTAATCCCAAGATTTGGTGTAGGCATTTGTTTTTAGGGTTCCGTACCTCAAAAGGAAAAAACGGAACCCTTATAGGATCACTTTGTTGTCCGTCTGTCCGTCCGTCCGTCTGTCAAGACCCTTTTTCTCAGGAACGCGTGGAGGTATGAAGCTGAAATTTATATCAATTACTCAGGTCTACTGTCCCTTGAAGCTGTGAAAAAATCAAACTTCTAAGCCAACGCAATCAAAAGATTCAGCCGTTTATGCCGCAAATTTTCGACACTTGCAAGGGAATCAAAACCTACAGGGTGCTTCCCGTGAACTCAGAATCTTGAAATTTGGTACGAAGCAACGTCTTATAGCATAGATAAAGGAAAAATTACGAAAACCATAAATTTTTAGTTACATCACATAATATATTTTTTTTTAATAATTTTAACCTTACTACCCATTTCCTCATAAACGCGTAGAGGTATTAAATTGAAATTCATACCAAATACTCAGGTCTATAATACCTTTAAGCTGTAACAAAATCAAACTTCTATGTCAACGCAATCAAAAGAAACAGCAATTTAAGCTGCATATTTTGAAACTCGCAAGTACTCGCAAGGGAATCAAAACCTAAAGGGTACTTCCAGTCGACCTAGAATCTTGAAATTTGGCATGAAGCAACGTTTTATAGCACACATAAAGGAAAAATTCCGAAAACCTTAAATTTTTAGTTACATTACAAAATATATATTTTTTAATAAATATAAACTTATTACTTTTTTCCTCATGAACGCGTAGAGCTATCAAGTTGAAATTCATATCAAATGCAGGTTTGTACGGAACCCTCGGTGCGCGAGTCCGACTCGCACTTGGCCGGTTTTTTTTTATGAAATAGGCAGCAAACGAGCCGCCTGATGGTAAGCAGTCATCGCCACCCATGGACATAAGCAACATCATGGGAGACACTTATGCGTTGCCGACCTTTGAGAACCCTAAATACCTGCTTCTTGAAGAATCCCATGTCATAGCGCAAGGGAAACACCTCAGAAGGAAGCTCATTCCACAACTTGCACGTTCTGGGCAAAAACGAGCGGGAGGCCCGTTTGTTCTTGGTTTGCCACGTGTCGAGAAAGTGAGGATGAACTTTGTTTCTTTGGCGGGAGGTGCGGTGATAAAAGCGCGACGGTGGCACCAAGTCAAAGAGTTCATCAGAACATTAGTTTAGTTTAGTTTTTAGTTTTACGAAAGCGACTGCCATCTGACCTTCCAACTCGAAGGGTAACTAACCTTATTGGAATTAGTCCGGTTTCCTCACGATGTTTTCCTTCACCGAAAAGCGACTGGCAAATATCAAATGACATTTCGCATAGAAAAACTCATTGGTACGAGCCGGGTTCGACCTCAGGATCGAAAGTCGCACGCTCTTACCGCTAGGCCAATTAATTAAAACTTAACCTATTACATCTTAGTCTAATAACATTTTATATCAAAAACCGGCCAAGAGCGTGTCGGGCCACGCTCAGTGTAGGGTTCCGTAGTTTTCCGTATTTTTCTCAAAAACTACTGAACCTATCGAGTTCAAAACAATTTTCCTAGAAAGTATTTATAAAGTTCTACTTTTGTGATTTTTTTCATATTTTTTAAACATATGGTTCAAAAGTTAGAGGGGGGACGCACTTTTTTTTCCTTTAGGAGCGATTATTTCCGAAACTGTTAATATTATCAAAAAACGATATTAGTAAACCCTTATTCATTTCTTAATACCTATCCAACGATATATCACACGTTGGGGTTGGAATGAAAAAAAATATCAGCCCCCACTTTACATGTAGGGGGGGTGCCCTAACGAAACATTTTTATCCACTTTTTATTTTTGCACTTTGTTGGCGTGATTAATATACATATTGGTACCAAATTTCAGCTTTCTAGTGCTAACGGTTACTGAGATTATCCGCGGATGGACGGACGGACGGACGGACGGACGGACGGACGGACGGACGGACGGACGGACGGACGGACGGACGGACGGACGGACGGACGGACGGACGGACGGACGGACAGACAGACATGGCGAAACTATAAGGGTTCCTAGTTGACTACGGAACCCTAAAAATGGTTGCCACTCAGCATAATTATGCCGATGACTACGTTAGCCATGGCGCTGGTTTTCAGGCCAACCAAGAATTGAATTTCCTTTTCCGATCAAGTATCGTTGATCATTGTTTTCTTTATCAATCAGTTTCAGGTCTAATTATAAATCGAAATAACTTTATAAACACGGGTAAAGTTTCATTCTGGTGTAAATAACATTAAATGCCGCCTAGCCAAGATTACTATCGTTAACTACGTGGCGATGAAAACGCAACTGACTCTGGCACTGACGCCGTGGCTTGCGTGGGCGACGATGGTCGCGCGACGGCGATGCGGCGCATACGAAATCAAACCTTATCGATATGGAAGTATGAGACGCGACGGCGACGGTCGCGCGACCGTCGCTCACGCAAGACACGGCGTAATGGCTAACTGGCACTGAAGAGAGATAGAGATAGTGTTCCGTGGCGAAAGAGTTATCCCTATCTCTGTCAAATGATTGTTCTCTTGGCTACAAGCCCAGGTGCCGTAGCCGAATGGCATTTCTGTGACGCGAAATGAAAACGAAATGCCGCGAAAGCTAGTCTGGCTCTGTCGCGTCAATATGCAAGAGCGATAGAGATAGATATCTACGAGCGTTTCGTTTCGTGAGCGTTTCGTGAGCATTTGTGCCATTCGGCTACGCACCCTGGGCATACAAGAGTAAGTTTAGAGTGTCGCAGTTTCCTCGCTTTCCTATACGTCTTCATACTAAAGAGCGATTTCATATACTTACATAAAATGCGGTTCATTGCTGATAGATGTGACTTCACCCTGTATCACCTAAATCTAGATAATTTGTGATGTGTTGATTTTTTCTCACTTTGATGTGTTTATTTGTTATGCTTTTATGTATTTTAGTTACTCAGTGCTTTGGTTTTTACTGTCATACTGTGTAACGTATTTGAAATAAAAATAAATAAAATAAAAATAAATCGTAGCGTGTCATCGCTCGCGCTCTGTCAACAATTCAACAATAGTGCTCTTGGCTACAGGCGGATGTATTTACGCAGCAGTATTTTGCGTTGAACCCTCGTACCCATAAATAATAGATATTGTTCTGGATTTGTTTATTCTTAGAAAATGATTGATTCATGCTGAGACTTCAGAAATACTCATATTGTTACTAAACGTTTTGGCTAGGAGAATTTATTTTAAGGAGCAGGGGCCGTGTTCGACTCGCATTAAGGGCATTTTTACACGATGCTAGAACTCGTATACAAGTATCAGTATATTACGGTATTTGATGGATGTGTTTTACTAAAATCGTATATATGCAAGATCGGACGCTGTCTAAATAGGCCTTAACAGTGGATAATTATTGTAACATGTTGATTCTATCAAGTCTTGATTTGAATTGTTCAACCAATACGTATCAATTTAAAAAAAAATGTAGCAAAAATCAAGTTTATTTTATTGTCATTCGGTTTACAAGTATTTGGTTTGGTTGTCTATTGTTTGCCCGACAGTCATTTAACATAATATTCATTTGCCCGAATCTAACTTGCCTGAATTTCATTTGCCCGAATGATTTGTTTACCATAAAAATCATATGACATACTCGTTGTTTATCCGAATATTACCTTCCATAATCATACAATGCCATACTATTTGTTAGCCATATTATTGAGTGCAATAATATGGTTTCATAGAATATTCAAACGCCATAAGCAATTATTGCCATATTAATTGTTGCTCATATTATTACCTAACCTAACCTACTTTCTGATAGCAGTTTCATTTTCCAGGGGTCATAGTTCTAACCTAACCTAACCTACTTTTCCAGCAGTTTCATTCTCCAGGGGGTCACAGTTCTAACCTAACCTAACCTACTTTCTGATAGCAGTTTCATTTTCCAGGGGGTCGCAGTTCTAACCTAACCTAACCTACTGTCTGATACTCGTAGTATTTTCATTTTCCGGGGGGTCACAGTTCTAACCTAACCTAACCTACTTTTCAAGCAGTTTCCTTTTCCAGAGGTTCACAGTTCTAACCTAACCTAACCTACTTTCTGATAGCAGTTTCATTTTCCAGGGGGTTACAGTTCTAACCTAACCTAACCTACTTTCTGATAGCAGTTTCATTCTCTAGTCCTTCTAGTACCTATTATAGTAGTTTTCGATTCTGCCAAAGCACATTATGGAAATTGACTTTTCTGGACGCTAATTTGTATGACAAATGATGGTATGGAATGTGGTAATTACGGATTTCGATGATTCTGACAAATGACATTATGGAAACTGACTTTATGGGAAACAAAGTTTCTGGCACTAGATTAATATAGTAAACAATGATTATGGCATAAGATGTTATGAGAAACAATATTATGATTGTTGAATAGGATGGCAAATAAAATTATGGCAAATGAAATTCTGGCAAATGGGGGTATCCCATTTGGTTTTGTTATCACACTTGTCGCCTAACTGTGGATTGAATATTTTGACAGGTTGCACCTATTCGACAACTAGCGACATCAACGGAGAATGAACACGAAACGTCAGTTTTATCAAGTCGAATAAAGTTCTATTTAAAACTCAATAATCTGTAGCTGGCTGGTTGCCTAGTAGTAAAGAGGATCAGAGGATAGGGAACAATATGTATCGTTGTCTGAGTACCCACTGCAAAAGATTTTGGAGTTAACCGTGGGACTTAGTAAATATATGTGGGAAAAAGGGTGCAGAAAAAACTCGTTACCTCCGCATTCCAGAGATGAAGAAAGGGTCTAGACAGCTAGATAGAGAGGACAACAAATTGCAAGTTTACGAAACAAGATTCTACTAGTACAGAAAAAAGTTTATAAAAGCACCCGGTAGGATGTAGGGCATAGCGAATGATATTCCGCTTTGTGTGGTAGGGCACAGCATACAGAACTGCGGATATCGTCTCGCTCGTATCTAGAGCAGAGCCCAACAGGGGAAGTACCTCCGCCTTACAGAAGACCGCAGCCAAATAGCACTAGACCCTACTCACCCTACCCTACTCACAGTGTTGTGTTCCTGCCGGTGAGTAAGGCTGCCAGAGCTGAACGAGTGTGCGGTGTGCTGACGACGGGTGGACTGACAGAACTAATTTGTTCCGTCCATTGTCCTTTGAGTCGTCGGCAACCCGAACCCTCCTTGGAACTTTTACACTCCTTTTTGCTGTGTACTTATACTTAACACAGTTAACACAGCAAAAGGCAGTGTACAAGTTTCTGATGGAGTGGTAACGCGCATGTGACATTCTTTGAGTTGCAGGCGTCCATAGGTTACGGTGACCTTTTTCCATCAGGCGGACCGTATGCTTATTTGCCACTGACGTAGTATAAAAAAGACACCGCTCCGAAGTGCAGAACAGTGTGACATCCGAAAAGATCGAAAGGAAAACGGGCAAAACGAAATACCCTTTAACTACTTAGTTTCAAGGACCGTAAACAAGTTTTGTAGTGAATGAAATCATGAGAAAAACTGACATTCAATAAAGTTTCCGCTTTTGGATGGATGAACGAATAGTTCGATAAAAAGAAATCTATATCGGTTACAAAAGAAGTCTTTTGGTAGGTCGTCAACAAGGGAGGTAGCTTTTCTAACTAAATATTTTGGGTCCGCTGAATTGGAACCAATCGTTCGAATCATAATGGGTAGTTTTAACAAAATAAATAATGAGGCACCGGCGCCTGATGGCTGGCCGGAGATGGTTTGAAGTAGAGATGGGCCGAATAAAGACATTGCCGAATACGAATATTCGGTCGAACATTCGGTTCAGCTCTTACCGAACCGAACATTCGGCCGAATATTCGGTTACGCCATATTTTTAAAGCGGATGTTGAGATTAAAACTATTAAATGATTGATATTTAATGGTTACACATATTTATACTACAACTATGTTTTTATGATTTAGTGGATAATTAAAACAGTTAAAACAACTCTGAACTCTTTTCAGCTCTTAAACTACCTACGGTTTTTTTTAACTTTTTTACAAAACAATTGTATTTATATTTTTTAACACGCTTTTATTAGGTCGTCGTGTATGTAACTAACTATGTAATGGAATCTGCGGAGGCTAATTTAACCATCTTCCAATGATCGTAGCGTAATGAAAATTGGCAGCTATATGTAGTTCCGATGACAATACAATAATATGGTACTGTTGAGCTGATCTGATGATGGAGTCGGAAGATATGAACTGGAACTACATGATGGAACATCGTATCATAGCCGTTTTTGGGTTTCTTAGAAAAGTCTTGTATTGAACTTTGACTACAATTAGGTTTCAAGGTCTGATGATGAAGCCGAAAGATATGAACTGGAACTACATGATGGAACATCGTATCATAGCTGTTTTTGGGTTTCTTAGAAAAGTCTTGTAATGAACTTTGACTACGATTAGGTTTCAAGGTCTGATGATGGAGCCGGAAGATATGAACTGGAACTACATGATGGAACATCGTATCATAGCTGTTTTTGGGCTTCTTAAGAAAGTCTTGTAATGAACTTTGACTAAAATTAGGTTTCAAGGTCTGATGATGGAGCCGGAAGATATGAGCTGGAACTACACGATGGAACATCGTGTCATAGCTGTTTTTGGGCTTCTTAGAAAAGTCTTGTAATGAACTTTGACTACGATTAGATTTCAAGGTCTGATGATGGAGCCGGAAGATATGAACTGGAACTACATGATGGAACATCGTATCATAGCTGTTTTTGGGCTTCTTAGAAAAGTCTTGTAATGAACTTTGACTACGATTAGGTTTCAAGGTCTGATGATGGAGCCGGAAGATATGAACTGGAACTACATGATGGAACATCGTATCATAGCTGTTTTTGGGCTTAGAAAAGTCTTGTAATGAACTATGACTACGATTAGGTTTCAAGGCCTGATGATGGTGCCGGAAGATAAGAACAGAAAAAGGGGGGGGGGGGCTCGAGGGGGCAAGCATGAAAGAAAGATCAACGTAGTATTTTAAAAAAGTTGGGTTAGCGTTTTCTTGTGACCTTTAAGAGCAAACAAAGGGGGGCTCGGGGGGCGAGGCCCCTCACATAAAAGAAAGATCAACGTTGTATTTAAAATAAGTTGGGTTAAGTTTTCTTGTGATCCTTAAAAGTAAAGAAAAGGGGGCCTCGGGGGGCGAAGCCCCTCGCATGAAAGAAAGATCAACGAAGTATTTAGAATAAGTTGGGTTAGCGTTTTCTTGTGACCTTTAAGAGCAAATAAAGGGGGGCTCGGGGGGCAAAGCCCCCCGCATAAAAGAAAGATTAACGTAGTATTTAAAATAAGTTGGGTTAGCGTTTTCTTGTGACATTTCAGAGCAAACAAAGGGGGCTCGGGGGGCGAAGCCCCCTGCATAAATGAAAGATCAACGTTGTATTTAAGATAAGTTGGGTTAGCGTTTTCTTGTGACCTTTAAGAGCAAACAAAGGGGGCTCGGGGGCGAAGCCCCCGCATAAAATAAAGATTAACGTAGTATTTAAAATAAGTTGGGTTAGCGTTTTCTTGTGACCTTTAAGAGTAAACAAAGGGGGCTCGGGGCGAAGCCCCTGCATAAAAGAAAGATCAACGTTGTATTTAAAATAAGTTGGGTTAGCGTTTTCTTGTGACCTTTAAGAGCAAACAAAGGGGGCTCTCGGGGCGAAGCCCCCCGCATGAAAGAAAGATCAACGTAGTATTTAGAATAAATTGGTTTAGCGTTTTCTTGTGACCGTTAAGAGCAAACAAAGTGGGGCTCGGGGGGCGAAGCCCCCCGCATGAAAGAAAGATCAACGTAGTATTTAAGTTGGGTTAGCGTTTTCTTGTGACCTTTAAGAGCAAACAAAGGGGAGCTCGGGGGGCGAAGCCCCCCGCATGAAAGAAAGATCAACGTAGTATTTAGAATAAGTTGGGTTAGCGTTTTCTTGTGACCTTTAAGAGCAAACAAAGGGGGGCTCGGGGGGCGAAGCCCCCCGCATGAAAGACAGATCAATGTAGTATTTTAGATCAGTTGGGTTAGCGTTTTCTTGTGACCTTTCAGAGCAAACAATGGGGGGCTCGGGGGGCGAAGCCCCCCGCATAAAAGAAAGATTAACGTAGTATTTAAAATAAGTTGGGTTAGCGTTTTCTTGTGACATTTCAGAGCAAACAGAGGGGGGCTCGGGGGGCGAAGCCCCCCGCATAAAAGAAAGATCAACGTTGTATTTAAAATAAGTTGGGTTAAGGTTTTCTTGTGACCTTAAAAGCAAACAAAGGGGGGCTCGGGGGGCGAAGCCCCCCGCATGAAAGAAAGATCAACGTTGTATTTAAAATAAGTTGGGTTAGCGTTTTCTTGTGACCTTTAAGAGCAAACAAAGGGGGGCTCGGGAGGCGAAGCCCCCCGCATGAAAGAAAGATCAACGTAGTATTTAGAATAAATTGGTTTAGCGTTTTCTTGTGACCTTTAAGAGCAAACAAAGGGGGCTCGGGGGCGAAGCCCCCGCATGAAAGAAAGATCAACGTAGTATTTAAGATAAGTTGGGTTAGCGTTTTCTTGTGACCTTTAAGAGCAAACATAGGGGGGCTCGGGGGGCAAAGCCCCCCGCATAAAAGAAAGATTAACTTAGTATTTAAAATAAGTTGGGATAGCGTTTTCTTGTGACCTTTCAGAGCAAACAAAGGGGGGCTCGGGGGGCGAAGCCCCCCGCATAAAAGAAAGATCAACGTTGTATTTAAAATAAGTTGGGTTAAGGTTTTCTTGTGATGCATAGGTCGCAGACGTGCCGCTCACGAGCGGAACCTGCCACCTTAAAGACAGCCAGCGGGCGAGGGATGCATGAGAGCGCCCCCGCCCAATACGCTGGCTCTCGAGTTGGAGAGTGCGACCCTTGTGTCCAGGAAGCGCTCCCACAGTGAGGACCGGTCGGCTCATGGCCCGACCTGCGAGGGATTCTGATCCAGGATGGCCGCTGCGGGGCCGCGGATGGACACCGTGGGGTTTAGTGGGTAGGGGGGACTCTTTACAGCCTCGAGCCCCACATAACCGACCGGGTCGCCCACCACCTCAGACCCGGCGGTATGCGTAAACGCATTCCCCACGAAAAAAAAACAAAAACAAAAACAAAAAGTTTTCTTGTGATCCTTAAGAGTAAAGAAAAGGGGGCCTCGGGGGGCGAAGCCCCCCGCATGAAAGAAAGATCAACGTAGTATTTAGAATAAGTTGGGTTAGCGTTTTCTTGTGACCTTTAAGAGCAAACAAAGGGGGGCTCGGGGGGCGAAGCCCCCCGCATAAAAGAAAGATTAACGTAGTATTTAAAATAAGTTGGGTTAGCGTTTTCTTGTGACCTTTCAGAGCAAACAAAGGGGGACTCGGGGGGCGAAGCCCCCTGCATAAAATAAAGATCAATGTTGTATTTAAAATAAGTTGGGTAATGGTTTTCCTGTGACCCTTAAGAGCAAATAAAGGGGGTCTATCTTTTACGGATAACTTACTAGGTAAAAACATTTTTATGATAATACCGTAATAAGAAGGTAGCCGCTGGTTATTATTAAGTAACAATTAGCAATAAGTACACGTTAAGCCACAAATGGCATGTAAAATCCGCCTACTTGAAATAAATTTATGTATAAATGTTAAAAGTATTTCATTATTAATGACTAAAAAGTATAAAATAAATTAATAGTTTAAAAAACACTATAAAACACGCTTTTATAAATGCACGTAAAAGCCAAAAATAAATTATGGATCGTTCAAGTTGTCTCTATTTGTGAGCTGAAGATTAAAAACTATGTGCTTTTAATTATAATATTTGATTGTAAAAGCGTGGGGCGCTGGAACAGGAAAGACTTTCTTGTAAACAAATACTAATCCGAACTTCCTGGCGAATGAAGTTGCATAAGAACATAACGTTTACATATGCCACCTAAGGGTTACCAAAAAGAACCAAAGATATCTCGTCCACGAACAAGAACTCTGCATCCTGTCACTGTAGACACTTTCCCCTTTTGTACTTTGATTACCGGAAAAAAGCGGCGTTCTAAGTGTCGGTGACTGTCGACTCTCCTCGCTACTAGCGCATATTTTGTCTGAGTTCGACAAACTGGTACCTACTTTGAACACTGACTTTTAATTGATTTGACTGTTTAATGTAGAACCTACTAGTCATGCTGCAACTCCAGTTAGCGCGTCAATCTGTGTAACCTCCTTCCCGTAGCATAGCATAATTTGATTTATCAGCAAGTTATACAAAACGTCTTTCCTGTTCCAGCGCCCCACGCTTTTACAATCAAATATTATAATTAAAAGCACATAGTTTTTAAACTTCAGCTCACAAATAGAGACAACTTGAACGATCCATAATTTATTTTTGGCTTTTACGTGCATTTATAAAAGCGTGTTTTATAGTGTTTTTTAAACTATTAATTTATTACGCATAGGTTTCTCTCTTTTTAGCAGTTCCTTAAAAAACTACTAAAATAGGAGCTTATTATCCAATGGAATACGTAAAATCTTCATTAGTTATTTACTTTGTTTATTCGGTAAATATTCGTCTATGCAACCGAATTATTCGTCCGAATACGAACATTGAAAAACTTGCCGAATATGCCGAATACCGAATACTTACCGAATATTTGGCCCATCTCTAGTTTGAAGAATAAGTTGGATTATTCTCATTTTTTTTGTTCATTTTATGTCCCCGTGTGGTGTTGTATATTTATGTGCCCGTGTGGTGACGGGTTAAGAATTTCACCACCCCCTGTCTTCCCGTGGGTATCGTAGAAGTCGACTGTGGGATTTGGGTGAAATTGTGGCGTAGGCGAGAGGCTGGCAACCTGTCACTGCAATGTCACAATTTTCGTTTTCTTTCAACCCCTTAATTGCCAAGAGTGGCACTGAGACTTTAGTAGTTTCATGTGCTCTGCCTACCCCATTATAGGATACAGGCGTGATTGTATGTATGTATGTATGTTTTTTGTTTATTAAAATAATGAGTGGACATATATTTTTAACTTATTTTTGAAAGTGGGAAAGCTTAAAAATCGAACCATCTTTGGCAACAGGACTTATAATTGAGCCTAATTATATTCCAGTGAGGCACAGGTTAAGGCATTATCTCGAGGGGTTCTGGGTTCGGGCTATGTACCCACGCTAGCCCAATTTGAGGACTTCAAATGCACACTTAAATTTTCTCTCACAAAGATATCAAACTACAAGCAATCGCATAGTTTTGTAAAAAATGTTCCATTATTGATAATTGACATTATCTGCTAGTTAAAATTGTATAATATTTAAATTTAGACATTTTTACGTAATTTCTGGCGACGCAATCTCAGATAGAACAAGGAATTGGCCATCTTTAATGCCTTTTAGTAAACCTTATTTTTTTAATTACCAAAATAGGCAGACGATAATGATTCATCATCCTCCTTGCGTTATCCCGGCATTTGCCACGGCTCATGGGAGCCTGGGGTCCGCTTTGACAACTAATCCCAAGATTTGGCGTAGGCACTAGTTTTTACGAAAGCGACTGCCATCTGACCTTCCAACAGTTCCAACCCGAAGGGTAACTAGGCCTTATTGGAATTAGTCCGGTTTCTTCACTATGTTGCATAATGCAAACGATAATGATTATAACCTTATAAATACTTCATTTAAATAAAATTTTATTGTCCTAATTATTTCCCTTGTACAAAATCAAGGGTTAACATGCCACATTAACCAAAATCGGCTTAAAAGTTGAAGGCTGCGGCTGAATACCCGAGAAGAACACACACGTACTTGAATTTAGATGAGGTATTAAAAATAAATAAAATAAAAAAGCCTTTTATTTCTTGCAAGTAAAAAGATCGATTCATACAGTAAGACACTTCAAGTATTAGATTTGCTTACAATATGGATTGGATATGTCAGTCTTATTAAGTGACGTTTCTTCAAACCAAAGAGGATAAAGTATTATTATAGAGAATTACTGTCGAAGTAAAATGTGTAATCACAGTGCATAGACTGCCAAGCGACACATGCTTCAAAACTTTTGGACTTCAGTTTTGACAATTTGGCCCATATTCTTAAATTGATATGCGTTAAAATTAAAAACTGTTAATATTAACGCCATCTAGCCGAGAATCAGATATACAGGGTGTAAAAAAAATGGTGGTGATCCGTTTAAGGGCGTATTCAGTATCGTATTCTCATCAGGAAAAAGTAGGATAAAAAATTTTTTTCGCAAAAAATTTTCTTTGTATGTAGATTCGACCGATTCGCGCGGCCCGGCTCATACAAAAGTAAAAATTTTTTTAGCGAAAAAAAAATTTTCTTCTACTTTTTCCTGATAAGAATACGATACTGAGTACGCCCTTAAACGGATCACCACCATTTTTGTTACACTCTGTAGGTGTCATCTAGCAAAACGTACATTTCTCTTAATGGTTCCGAAATACGTATTTTATAATATAAAATAATATGTTTTTTCGGAGTTATATCTCTTTGCTTCAAAGCCTCACTGACACTGATGTATCCAATCTTTATTGTCTAGGTACAATCTCACAAGGCTCTAGAGCAAATATTTGACGTAATTTAATTTAAGAATTGGCCCGTAAGGTATCCAATATGTATGCTAAGTAGGGTCTATCCTTTGGACACCTGGGTAGTTTGACGCACGACAGTCTAAAGATAAATGCTGGAAATGTTTATCTACAAGATTTATGTCTAAATGCCCTCAATAGTGGAAATATTCAACTTTTTTTAAATCAAAACTTTATTTATAATAAACTAAACACAAAATTAAAATTTTGAAAAAACCCCCGACCGCAACATAGTGGACCGATTTTCACGAAACATGCATAAGAACACTCCCGACTAACTCAGCTTTCAGACGAAAAAAAAACTAAATTTAAATCGGTTCATCCGTTCGGGAGCTACGATGCCACAGACAGACACACTCATAGACAGACAGACAAACAGACAGACAGACACACACACACAGACCGACACGTCAAACTTATAACACCCCGTCGTTTTTGCGTCGGGGGTTAAAAAAAATAGTAATAATAGAGTAAACGTAATAAAAACGAAATAAATAATTCACATCTTCGCAATCTTGGTTTAGCTGGAGTTGGGATGGCTGCTCCGTCATCAAAACCCAACAGTTTCGCTACAGGTTTTTTGTGACGTGTGCCTCGTATGCACATGCTGGTGGCTCGAATTATAGCAGTGCATACCCTTGTGGAAATATTCAACTATTGTTTAAATGTTTTAAGTCAGAAATTTTCAAAGAAAACTAAGTCAACTCATACAAGCAAATGGTACATACCTACTTTTAATAATAATTTTTCGTGAGACTTTGACAAATTAAATATGAGTATACAAACCTCAGGTATAAAAAATCGAAAATACTAATCGATCTTATCTATGTTTGAAGAGCAACTACCCCAGTTTTCTGTACTATTTTGAATTAAATAATAATACTTACGTTCTAGGTGGACTGATGACACAGACCAACCCCTATAGACATCTATTACAAGACGACTCGCGGTCGCCAGCCTACCTAGTATTTGCACTGATATAAGCGAGGGCGCTCGCCGTGCCCGATCAGTATCGACCAAGTAACAGACCCGAAAGCAGCGCGTGTTTTTCGCACTAAAAAATTGGAAAAGGGTATTTTGATGCCTTAAAGATATCCACCTGTAGTGTGAAATGGTGTGGAAAGGTAACAAGAAGCTCAAATTTAAAAACAGACGGCATTACATTCCACAAATAAGTCATATTTATAATTTATTCAGAGCTGGCATAGGTCAACTTACATTGGCCACTTACGCGTCAGTAGAGGGACAGTCATACTTCTATCCCTTTTCATCTGGCGTGACTGCCCGCCGTCCTTGAAACGGCCAATCACAGCGCGCTTAACACATTCCTCGCCCGCTCCTCGCACCCCAAACACTGGTGACTCGTATCGCGAACAAAATATACAAGATTGCTACTCTATAGGAGGTTCTCTGTGACTGATGACCTGGTGAAGGTCGCAGGAGTCCGCTGGATGCGGGTGGCGCAGGACAGGTCATTGTGGCAATCTTTGGGGGAGGCCTATGTCCAGCAGTGGACGTCTTTCGCCTGATATGATGATGATGATGATGATGACTTACGTTCAGAAACGAGTCTTTCTTCAAAACTGAAGATAGACAGTGTCAGACGTATACACATGTTGTCAACTTCTAACGCATGATAGCAAAGATATAGGAAAGAAAGAGATCGGAACTGTTGGAACATTTACATTCAATACGCCTTTT
Source organism: Leguminivora glycinivorella (assembly GCF_023078275.1). NCBI lineage: Eukaryota > Metazoa > Arthropoda > Insecta > Lepidoptera > Tortricidae > Leguminivora > Leguminivora glycinivorella. The sequence continues at coordinate 1,308,432 of NW_025952831.1, forward strand.
TTTAACCTCCGACGCAAAAACGAAGGGGTGTTATAACTTTGACGTGTCTGTCTGTCTGTGTGTGTGTCGGTCTTTGGCATCGTAGCTCCCGAACGGAGAAAGCGATTTAGATTTCGTTTTTTTTGTCTGAAAGTTGAGTTAGTCGGGAGTGTTCTTAGCCATGTTTCATGAAAATCGGTCTACTATGTCGCGGTCGGGGGTTTTTTCAAAATTTTAAATTTGTGGTTACGTAAGTTAACGAGGGGAAATATGTTTCGCATACGAGCATTTTCAGAATTTGGGATTAGCGTAAGTTGTTAACAAAAATTAACTCACTGTCAGTTTTGTTACGGTAATCAAGCAAGAAATGTCTATAAAAATATTGTTTTTGTGTTAATTACATAAATTTTAAGCGATAATGTACAATGTGAAAAAAGTAAATTTTTAGACAGATTGTATGTGTAATTGTCGTCACAAAACTGACAGCGTTAATTTTTGTTAACAACTTTCGCTAATTGGCGTGTCCCAAATTCTGAAAATACCCATACCATCCCAAGCGCAGGGACCAGTCTGCGATGGTTATGTGGGACTCCCAACCAGACTCCCCCCCCCCATAAAACCCCTCGATTGTCGACTCAGGGCTATAGGACGAGGTCACAGGCACATTTCGAGACTCCTCCGCAACCTCGCCAATATTGAATACGCCTGTCGTTAGTTCTCGAATCCACACAAAGTAGTAGATGGACCGACATCGTATGAGACGTTAAATTCATATTGATAGATTGAGATAGCCTTAATAGTCGGTGCTAATGTTAAAAATAAAGCGCTGCTAGCGGTAAGAGCGTGCGACTTTCAATCCGGAGGTCGCGGGTTCGAACCCTGGCTCCTGGCTCGTACCTATGAGATTTTCGGAACTTATGTGCGAAATGTCATTAAATGACAGTCATTAAATCAAATTTTGATGTTTGCCACTCGCTTTTCGGTGAACGAAAACATCTTGAGAAAACCGGAATAACTCCAATAAAACCTAGTTACCCTTCGGGTTGGAAGGTCAGATGGCAGTCGCTTTCGTAAAACTAGTGCCTACGCCAAATCTCAGGATTAGTTGTCAAAGCGCACCCCAGGCTTCTATGACCCGCGGCGAATGCCGGGATAACGCAAGGAGGATGATGATGAGTCGGTGCTAATGTTATTGTTAACGACAAATTTCACTGGAATCTGGAATTATGAATTTTACTTAACCCTTTCAATGGCGGGGCTACTTAAATTGTTGCCAATTTATATTAGACTGATTTTATAGGACGCTTTGGGTTGGGTCTGAGACCCTTATATCTGGGCCTTTTTAGTGACCTCTCCCTTCTTTCAAATTCAATTACAAAGAGCTGTCACCCGCTTCATTAAAATAAATGATATGACCCGAGGTTGCCAAAAGTTTTGACACTGCGGCAGCGGTTGCCATAATGACCCACATCAAACACGCCGTAAAACGGGGTGGCTTTAAATGATGGGGCGACTTTTAAATGTCTTTTTCAACGTTGGGGTATATGGCGCAGTCAGTGACCTGCTTGCTAAGCAAAAGGTCTTGGATGCAAATCCCGGTAAGGGTATTTATTTGTGTTATGATATTTGCGTCTGACTCAACTCATGATAATTTTCTGGAACACAGATATTCCTTAGACTGACCGGGATATAGACCGTGATTACCTTTTTATTTTTGTCGAGCTCCCGATATTTCGACGCAGTTGCATGCATCATGATCAGGGAAAACTGACGAAGGTGGGTGGATGTCAAAGTTGCGTAGACAGCGCGCGATCTACCCTCCTTCGCGCGCGTCGGCTGCGTTCACTTTCAGCGTTAGCACTGGTCGCATTCACACTCGATGGTCTGTCCAAACACACTACACTCACAGTGTCACTACGTTTACGCAACTTTGACATCCACCCGCCTTCGTCAGTTTTCCGTGATCATGATGCTTGCAACTGCGTCGAAATATCGGGAGCTCGACAAAAATCAAAAAGGTAATCACGGTCTATATCCCGGTCAATAAAAGTCTAATGAAGGCTGGAAGAGATCCTTTATTAAGCTCGCCTTTGTATCTCTGTTGTACACAATAAAGTGATTACTACTACTACTAATGAAAATAACCGTGAATCATTCAAAACTCTTATCTATATATTCATATTCATATTCATATTCATTTATTCCATTGTAAATCATGTTCATTTGTACAGTTTGGTCTTACATTTGGTCAGGTAGGTACATGATTACCCTGCTACTATACACAGTTTTTTTTTATTTCCGTTAAAAAAATTGCCAACTTCATGGTGTCAAAATACTCTCAATTCTCGGATAATTTGGATAAGGTCAAGCGAAGTTACTAAAGTCTTTTGAAATATCGTTGCTCACTCAAGTACGATATTTTATTTTCTTAAAAATGCTGTCATAACGGTTGAAAAAGTTTTACGCTCATTCATTAAGCGTCCATGATTACAGATAATTAATTTTCTTTTAAAACAGGATAAAAATGTGGTTATTTAATTTAATTATGAACGTTACACAAATATTAATTTTTAGTCATTATCCTCCTTGCGTTGTCCCGGTATTTGCCATGCCTCACGGGAGCCTGGGGTTCGCTGTGACAACTAATCCCAAGATTTGGCGTAGGGCCTAGTTTTACTAAAGCGACTGCCACCTGACCTTCCAACCCACAGGATAACTAGGCCTTCTTCTTAGTCGTATGTTGTTGTCAGAGTAGTCTTGGTCTGTCCATTGCATTGAGGGGCGCAGTCTGGGTCTTGTTCCGCCCATTCTTCCTTGAACAACAAGTCTCTCTATGGCGGATTCTTCCCTATACGTGTAAAGGACATGCATGGCTATAACGGGTGCGTTCAGAACGACGCCAACAGCAGCATTGGAGGTACTATTGGATCTCCCGCAGCTACATCTAGTGATACAGTCTGAGGCACTGAAATCGCTACATCGGCTGGCTTTAACAGGCCTCTGGAGCGATAGCATGCCGAAGACTAAACAGACAAGCATGGAATATTTACAACAATTCTATGGGAAGGCTGATGAGTATGGGCTGCGACAAAATGCAACCGAAATCCATCTTCCACAAAAACTTCAAAACCAAAGTCCATACTAGAGCCGAATGGAAGGAGGGTCTGGAGACACCCACCCCTGATGACAACACCATCATCTGGTATACAGACGGGTCCAAGATGGCATCTGGTACGGGCGCAGGCATTTATGCAAATTACTACAGTGGTAGTATCAGCATGGGCAATTATGCCACGGTCTTCCAAGCCGAGACATATGCAATAATTGCCTGTGTACATGAGAATATAGTTAGACAAATCCAAGGTAAGACTATCTATATACTCAGCGACAGTCAAGCGGCACTCAAAGCCTTCACATCGCCCAGAGTTACCTCTAGACTGGTATTAAACGGCATCCAAGCTCTTAACAAGCTTGGAAGGCAAAACAAGGTGCAACTGGTATGGATACCGGGGCACGAAGGCTTCATTGGCAATGAAAACGCTGATGAACTTGCCAAGGCCGGATCTGAAGACAACTTCATAGGTCCGGAACCTTATGTGGGCCTTTCACAAGGAAACATCAGAACGGCTATGAAAGACCAAACAAAGGCTAGTCACCAAAAAGAGTGGGATGCCCTGGTTGGTCTGAAGCATTCAAAGCTCTTTATGCAGAGGGTAGACTCTGGATGGAGCAAAAATCTAGGGAAGCTAGGCAAAAGACAACTCCAAATTATAACGGGGGTGTTCACAGGCCATTACGGGGTCAAAGGAATTTTGGCCAAGATGGGACACGCCGACAACACTGATTGTCGCATGTGTGGCGAAGAGGAAGAGACCGTCAGACATTTAATGTGTGAATGTCACGCCCTCGCCAGACAAAGAATGAAGAACTTTGGAGCAGGCTACCTGGCACCGAAGGACTTCAGAGAGCTACCCATGAGCCTAATCATCCGATACGTGGAGATGGTCGAGAAGCTCCTGAATAGCTGAAGGATCTTAGGATCGTAGGGGGTAATTGCACAAAAGATCCCGATGGGTCGAAGTGTATCCGTAAGGGCCCCCGTACATTTAAGATAAGATAAGATGGCGGATTCTTCCCCATACGTGTAACATGACCGAAATAGCTAAGGGTGCGAGAGTGAACGACATCTGACAGTATTTGTTTGATTTTGAGCTCCTGAAGAATAGACACATTAGTGCGACGCTGAGTCCACGATATCCGGAGCATTCTTCTCCAGCGCCACATTTCCAAAGCGTCAATGCGTTTTCGTTCACTCTCTCTTACTGTCCATGTTTCAGCCCCGTAGAGAGACACTGGGAAAACGAGAGATCTTACGAGACGAGTTTTCGTTGCCCTTGTGATGTCGCGGTTTCTCCAGACCTTGGAGAGTTTCTCCATTGCGGACCGAGTGATGGCCATGCGTCGCTTGATTTCGTCTTTGGAGCTTCCGCCATCTGAGACCAGTGACCCTAGGTATATGTATGAAGATACAACTTCACAGTTCCCAATCGCTTTTGTCTTATTTTCACTCTTGCGGCTCACGACCATAATCTTGGTTTTCAGTCGGCTGATCTTCAGACTGAATTCGAGACTGACTGTTTCAACGCGACGCAGTAGTGCTTTTATGCTGTGTTCACTGGTCCCAATGAGCGTGGTGTGTCAGCGTATCGCAGATAAGATATATTTTTCCCACCTATTGGTACACCATCCGTCCATTCTTCAAGGGCTATGATATGCTCAGTATAAATGTTGAAAAGCAAGGGCGATAGTATGCACCCTTGACGCACTCTTGCCGAGGGATAAAGTGGCTTCGATATAGTATTGTTTACTTTTACTGAGGCGGAGTTGTTTTCATAGAGGGCTCTTAATAGATGAACGAGATATCTTGGAACACCCATTCGTAAGAGAATTTGCCAAAGCTGTGGCCATTTCACAGAATCAAACGCCTTCTGAAAGTCAACTAAACAGATAGCAAAACAAAGGCCTTATTAGAATGTAGGTTTCCTCACGATGTTTTCCTTCACCGAAAAGCGACCGGCAAATATTAAATGACATTTCGCACATAAGTTCCTATAAAAGCTCAAAATAAACCGGCTGAAGCCGGTCGGCTGTTGGTACGAGACGGGGTTCGAACCCGCGACCTCTGGATTGAAAGTCACACGCTCTTACAGCTAGGCCACCAGCAGTGCTCTCCAATTATTAACTCTTAGTGAGTGTGTAAATTTTACTCAAGTCTCATGAACTATCATGTTTACTATTAAACATTAAAGATCATTATTAGGTCCATTAAGTTTTGCTAAATAACTTGACTGTCTTTTTTTCAAATTTATACATTTTCGTCGTATTAATGAAAAAAATGCTTATTCAAAAATAAAAAAAAATTAACACTCACAACTTCTGCCAAACAAGAATATGTTTTGTTAGCAGACGAGGCTCCAAATACATAATTATATAAGTATTATATACACCGTGTATTGTTATTGAGTGAGTATTTTTCGATTTGATAAATATTTAAATTTTTGTAGACATTTGAATCAGAAGAAAGATAATTCTTTGAATTCTACGGTTCAAGTATCTAGTCGTATACGTACAGTAACTCCATTTGGACATTTTTATAGAAGACTCGAGTCCATTTTATTTGCGATTAAAACAAATCATGAATAACTCATATTAGAACTTTTTAGCACAGTCTTCGTTAAAAAACTTTGTTGGCAAAGTCTTCCGTTTACGGATGTTCGGGTCTTATCTTGGAACTTTTTTAAGCGGGAGGTTTCATAAAACGAAGAAATTAAAAACTCTAATTTAGACAAAAGATTCGAGTAAGGGTAATTTTGACTGGCAGGTGATTAATAAATATCTATTATTTTCAATGTTTTACCAAGAACGATTTAACCCTTAATCAAATAATGGAAAATTATTTCCCACTTCATCATTCACCACAAAATATTTTTTATCTTCTTAATGGGACCACTGAGCGATTACAATCATATAGTTTTAAAATCTTAGTAACATTTTGAATTTAAAAATAGGCAAGACTTTTCTAATAGCCCCCATTTGTAACCACACGTCAAAGTCTAAGTCAGTTGTCAAGATTTTTTGTGTAATAACAAGATTTTTTTTAGAGTTTCGAAGCTAAGTGGGTGAATTTCAACATACTCGAAATTTGCCTAATTTTGGTGGATTTTTTTAGTTTTGTAATTTTTGTTGAAATTATGTACTGATGTTACATAACTAATTATTACCAATGTTATGTATCAATGACCTTTCATTATAATAAGTAGTTTTAGAGAAATTACGATTTCAATGACATGGTCGCCACCAAAATTGGTCTACCTACAAAAATAAAAAATAAAATCAAAAATAAAGCCTTTTATTCATTTTTCTATTATTTTCTACTTGAAATAATAAACTTTTAACATGTAATAAATACTTTTCAAATAGAAACAAAAACGTTACTGCCCTCAATTTGTTCACCACCAAAATTTATGCAATTTTGGTGGAAAAAGTATTACGACCCACCAAAATTAGATATTTCTGTGTGGGGCGGACAAATCCAGCAAGGTATGACACTTGTGTCATGTCTAAATGCAGGAACGAACCTGAATGGTCATGTTACGACACGTTTGTTCGTCTTGCTGCGTCTCGTTTAACCATAAAAATGATTTCAATACTTACCACCAAAATTGGTTCTTTCCCCCGGACAACTTTTGGTGCTCAGTTATAAGTGTCAAATTGTATAATAATATTGACTTATGTCATCTTAAAATATACTTAATGTAATAAAGAATGAAGTTATGGCAAGTTTTCTGTATAGCTGCGGATTTACTGGATTTACCATAGCAATAATCCGCTAAAAACAGGCTCTGGACGCTACACCAAAATTAGAATTTTAATGGAAAATTATTTTTAAATAAATATACATAACACTTGTAACAATTTGCAATGTTGCCGAAGGTAGTATTTTAGGATTGGTTTTCATAAAAAAAATAAAAACCCGGAAACAATTAGCCCACACAATGATTATCAGCTCCGCCACAAAAAAATCACGCTGAGAAATTCACCCAAGTACGAAAAAATCTGGTAAGTGAATACAATGAATACTATCATAATCTAGACTTATTTTTCCTGTGCTTTGCTTAAAAAGAATTACCAAAACGACATTATTTAGCCAAGATTTTAAGGTTTTAGTATGTGAGAAATTATTTCCCAGTGTTCGTAAGACTCACGATTTTGGTGCTTTTTAATCAAGTGGGAATATATTTCCCACTGTTTATTCTCAACGTAAAATTTTTAAAAATGTGCCTTTTTTTGTTCTCCATTTTTTTATTTGTTATTATTTACTTTATTTCTATTCATTTTTAGTAAAGAGAAATGAACAAGAAAACAATACGAACACAACTTACAAAAAAGATATAGAAGAAACTCTTGAAAACTTGGCTGATCTCTCTGATTCATCCGATCATGAATATCATTATTCTGATAATAATCCTCGCTATGTCGACACAATATTATTTTCCATTTCTAAGTTACTAGATTTTAAGTCGACTAAAATTGACTAGTAAAAAGTATGGAACCTTACTGAACAATGGGAAACTATTTCCCACTTCATTCATAATTTTGATATTCCGTACCGGATAACGGGAAATTATTTCCTACCGCAAAACCCGCCTTTTCCCCCACTCAAAAAATTGGTAAAGTATATTTTCGTTATTTACGCACCCAAATTACCTAAAAACTGCTCTTAGTTTTAGAAAATCTCATAAAAAGTTTTCCATTTGATTAAGGGTTAATACTGGACTGACAAAGCCCATACAAAAACCGTACACCTGATACAAAGACATATATAACTCCGTATAGACAGCTACAGTCTAAGAAAAAAACGTACCTCAGAACCATATAAATAGAAAAAGGTACGGTGGCCTAGATGGCGTTACACCTTTGGGGAACGCTCGACTAGATGGCGCAAATATTGATATTTGACATTTTAACACATATCAAGCTAAGAATATGGGCCAAATTGTCAAAACTGAGGTTTAAAAGTTTTAAGCTTGTGTCGAGAGATGGCAGTCTATGCTTTGTGATTACATATTTTACTTTGACAGTGTCTCTCTATAATACTTGATCCTCTTTGACCTGAAATGTATGGGCCTTTCAGGCTTAAAACTAGATGGCGCTGTTCGCAGCCTGGAAGTGGCCAAAATCAGATTTTCCCCAAATATTTTTGCGTGTTTTTATTTTTAACCGTCGCCTCATATCTCAAGAAGGACGGTTATCAAGTCGTCTGTATGTTTTTTTTTTTTTTTTTTTTTTTTTAAATGTTTGTTCCTCGATATCTCCGTCGTTACTGGACCGATTTTGAATTTTTTTTTTTAATTGAATGTATATGCATACAGATTGGTCCCATTTTTCTCAGAACCCAGTTCTGATGATGGGATCCTGGAGAAATCGAGGGAACTCCTCGAATCTGAAAGGCATACATATAGTGATTTTTGTGTTTTTAAAGGAACAGCATGCATTTAGGTACGGAACAGTGACATTTGGTGCAGTGGAACTGCTGATGATGGCCAGAATAGAACTCTTCAAATCTGAACGGCACGCTTATAGTGACTTTGGTATTTTTATAAGAACAGCATGCACTTTCATCCAGAACAGTGACATTTGGTGCAGCGGAATTGCTGATGATGGTCAGAACCGAACTCCTCAAATCTGAACGGCACGCTTATAGTGACTTTGCCATTTTTATAAGAACAGCATGCGCTTACGTCTAGAACAGTGACATTTGGTACAGTGGAACTGCTGATGGTCAGAACCGTACTCCTCAAATCTGAACGGCACACTCATAAGTGACTTTGGTATTTTTGCAAGAAAAGCATGCATTTAAGTTCAGAACAGTGACATTTATTTATTTAGTTATGTTTGTTAAGCATATTGAGTTTTCAAGTCAAAGTTTGTCAAGCTTCGATTTCTTATAATATAATATCGGATTCATGAGGAATTGAGGAAACTCCTCAAACCTTAACGTTATACGTATATTCATTTATGTTGCCATCTAATAATTAAAGCATTAAAAGCAGTTTTAAAAAATACCTACACATTTCTACATAATCCAACATTCGCAAGTAACTTTCACCAGAACCCGAAAGGCGACGGTTTTTTTTTTCTTAAAAATTATTATTAGAACAAATGTCATATTTCTTTATTTTAAAATCATGATATCACATCAATACACATTTTGAAAAAAATAAATTTTTAGGTATCATCAGGGAACGTAGCCGAATGGCACAAACGCTCACGAAACGCAACGCTTTTAGATATCTCTATCTCTATCGCTCTCGCGTATTGGCGCGACAGAGCCAGACTACCTTTCGCGGCGTTTCGGTTTCGTTTCTCGTCGCAGAAACGCCATTCTGCTACGGCACCAGTGTAGTTCATGATAGTATTTAATAGGTGGCGCTAAAAATCGAGGTACGATTCTTAGAATGAAGTAAATATGTAAATCATATATAAATAATGCTTGGTGGGCACATTATTATGTACTTATAATTGTAAAGCCTGATTAGAAATATTTGCCTATTGTCAAAGACATATGTATTCCGTATAGACAGATATAGACTAAGAAAAAAACGTACCTCAATACCATACAAAAAAAGGTACGGTGGGCTACGAGGAACAAGGGTATATGCACTTTGATTACATAGAGAGGGTGCTGTTATTATGATGTATGCGGTTGTTCAGTATTGTATGAAAAAAATAGTTCTACTGAAATTCCGCAACATGGCGCGTAGCATATATTAGCATATATCTGGTCGGGCTTTAATTAATAATGTAAAAAACAGAAATTGTTTAATTTACTTAAAACTACCTTCCAGTTGAAATTGCCAGCTAATCATCATCCTCCTTGCGTTATCCCGACATTTGCCGCTCATGAGAGCCTGGGGTCCGCTGTGACAACTAATCCCAAAATTTCGCGTAGGCACTACTTTTACGAAAGCGACTGCCATATTCTGACCTTCCAACCCAAAGGGTAACTAGGCCTTATTGAAAATTGGAATTAGTCCGGTGTCCTCGTGATGTTTTCCTTCACCGAAAAGCGACTGGCAATATCAAATGACATTTCGCACATAAGTTCCGAAAAACTCATTGGTACGAGCCGGGGTTCGAACCCGCTACCTCCGGATTGAAAGTCGCACGCTCTTACCGCTAAGGCCACCAGCGAAATTGCCAGCTAATAACAGAGCTTTCTGCTTTCGTCATTCAACTAACGTTCCGAAACCGTATGTCGGGTTTTCAGCCGAGCGGCATGTGTTGAAAACTTCTAACAATAATAAATCAATACTCGCTTCGCAATGAAAGCATGATTGATCTATCAAGGCTGAAAATACGCTGGTATTGAATATTTTCCTTTAACCCGTTAGTTATTTTGGTGCAGGCCAGAGTTCAAACAGGGGATACCCCCATTTGCCAGAATTTCATTTGCCATAATTTTATTTGCCATCCTATTCAACAATCATAATATTGTTTCTCATAACATCTTATGCCATAATCATTGTTTACTATATTAATCTAGTGCCAGAAACTTTGTTTCCCATAAAGTCAGTTTCCATAATGTCATTTGTCAGAATCATCGAAATCCGTAATTACCACATTCCATACCATCATTTGTCATACAAATTAGCGTCCAGAAAAGTCAATTTCCATAATGTGCTTTGGCAGAATCGAAAACTAGTATAATAGGTACTAGAAGGACTAGAGAATGAAACTGCTATCAGAAAGTAGGTTAGGTTAGGTTAGAACTGTGACCCCCTGGAAAATGAAACTGCTATCAGAAAGTAGGTTAGGTTAGGTTAGAACTGTGAACCTCTGGAAAAGGAAACTGCTTGAAAAGTAGGTTAGGTTAGGTTAGAACTGTGACCCCCGGAAAATGAAAATACTATCAGACAGTAGGTTAGGTTAGGTTAGAACTGCGACCCCTGGAAAATGAAACTGCTATCAGAAAGTAGGTTAGGTTAGGTTAGAACTGTGAACCTCTGGAAAAGGAAACTGCTTGAAAAGTAGGTTAGGTTAGGTTAGAACTGTGACCCCCGGAAAATGAAAATACTATCAGACAATAGGTTAGGTTAGGTTAGAACTGCGACCCCTGGAAAATGAAACTGCTATCAGAAAGTAGGTTAGGTTAGGTTAGAACTGTGACCCCTGGAGAATGAAACTGCTGGAAAAGTAGGTTAGGTTAGGTTAGGTTAGAACTGTGACCCCTGGAAAATGAAACTGCTATCAGAAAGTAGGTTAGGTTAGGTAATAATATGGGCAACAATTAATATGGCAATAATTGCTTATGGCGTATGAATATTCTATGAAACCATATTATTGCACTTAATAATATGGCTAACAAATAGTATGGCATTGTATGATTATGGAAGGTAATATTCGGATAAACAACGAGTATGTTATATGATTTTTATGGTAAACAAATCATTCGGGCAAATGAAATTCAGGCAAGTTAGATTCGGGCAAATGAATATTATGTTAAATGACTGTCGGGCAAACAATAGACAACCTTCAAACAGACTCACCGAAGAAGATTTGACGTAACAACATGGACGCGCTCTATCTAGGAATTAGGCCTGATTTAGACGGCGTGCGAACTCGCATGCGATTTTAGTTGCATTGCGGGCTGTTGAGGTTACATACAATTTTGCACAGCCATCAAATACCGCAATGTAATAAAACTCTCGAGTTCTCGTACCGTGTAAATGGGCCCATAGGGTATACGTATCTTTTGTACGTACGTATCGTTTGGTCATCTATTCATAGCCACCAGCTAATGTCACAATTGCTTACGCTTGGTATGCGTATCGTCTTCTCTCCCTATCGCTCTTCTGTAGAAGCGCGACAGAGACAGACTGCGTTCCGATCGCTACATAGCGTCACAGCAGAATAATCAATATTTTTCCCTCACTAGCTCGGAAACACGTGTTTTATCCCCTAAAGCGGGTAAAAAAGCATTTTATCCACTAATGGATAAAGTAATTTGACCTTGAGTATAGTCAAATTTTCTGCTTTAAAATTGACAAAAGTGGGTGAATCTAGTGATGACGATGATTTACCACCTGTGGAACTACTGGAAGCCGTGATAAATGCGCTTTTTGCGTTGTACTTTCCTCGCTATAGTGAGGGGAAAAGTTTTGTGTTACACACGGGTGCAAATGTATTTTACTTCTCGTGTGTCGAAAAACTCGCAAGTTCAGGATTCTATTCTCGAACCACTCGCTCCGCTCGTGGTTCAACTATAGAATCCTTTCGCTTGCTCGTTGTTCAATTCCACACTTGGCGTTAAAATACAATTTTGTACCCTTGTATAACAAATATCAAATATTTAATACTGCGACCAGTCGATCTCACTCATATAATCATGATATGTACGCGTTTACCTACACGAGCTTAGACTGTGTGCGTAGGAACGCGCCTCTTTCATATTTTTGATTGTAATTGTCCGAGGTGTGGTAGCATCAAAGATTTTCACTTCAGCTAGGCCAGCTACCACCTTAAATAATTTTACCAAGTTCTAAACTGCATAATAAGAGTAAACACTGGCGGCGGCGACGACCGGTCTGGCGCAGTCGGTAGTGACCCTGCCTGCTACGCCGCGGTCCCAGGTTCGAATCCCGGTAAGGGCATTTATTTGTGTGATGGGCACAGATATTTGTTCCTGAGTGATGGATGTTTTCTATATTTGTATATAAGTATTTATATATATTATATATATCGTTGTCTGAGTACCCACAAGACAAGCCTTCTTGAGCTTACCGTGGGCCTCAGTCAATCTGTCCTATAATATTATTAAAAAAAAAAAAAAACAGCCCCGAAACAACACGACAAATAAAAGGATAAAGTAGAAAGTTTTCTTACAGGATTCCGTTATTAAAAGTACTTAAAGAGTTTTGTCCTTAAGTTTTGGTTGGTTTTGGTATCGTTTTATTCTCGGTACACGGGCAAGTTTTGCATTTGGATTCCATAAATAATTTGAGCGACCATAACTTAGCCTTTTGCAGGGCTAGCACAATATTGGCACAATTAAGTTTCCCAGGTGAAGCATACAGTTGTCAAGCTTTCAGATTCAGATGTAGGGAGAATACGCTATGAAACGGACGGGTTATGAAACGGACACTTTCAATATCTTTAAAACCGGCCAAGAGCGTGTCGGGCCAAGCTCAGTGTAGGGTTCCGTAGTTTTCCGTATTTTTCACAAAAACTACTAAACCTATCAAGTTGAAAACAATTTTCCTAGAAAGTCTTTATAAAGTTCTACTTTTGTGATTTTTTTCATATTTTTTAAACATATGGTTCAAAAGTTAGAGGGTCCCCCACTTTTTTTTCCTTTAGGAGCGATTATTTCCGAAAACATTAATATTATGAAAAAACGATTTTAGTATACCCTTATTCATTTTTAAATGCCAATCCAACCATATGTCACACGTTGGGGTTAGAATGAAAAAAAAAATCAGTCCCCAATTTACATGTAGGGGGGATACCCTAACAAGACATTTTATTTCACTTTTTATTTTACCACTTTGTCGGCGTGATTGATATACATATTGGTACCAAATTTCAGCTTTCTAGTGCTAATGGTCACTGAGATTATCCGCGGACGGACGGACGGACGGACGGACGGACGGACGGACAGACATGGCGAAACTATAAGGGTTCCTAGTTGACTACGGAACCCTAAAAATTGGAGAGAACATGTTCATATATTATGGTTATTGGCAATGAAAATAATGAGTAAAATAATGAGTAGAATAATGAAAATAATAAAAAATAACTTAGTTCACTATTTCGCACATTGTAGAACCGCGCGAGTTTAGTAAAAAATGTCGAATATTTGCAAACTATATCGACCGGTTTGGCCTAGTTGGTAGTGACCCTGCCTGCTACGCCGCGGTCCCGGGTTCGAATCCCGGTAAGGGCATTTGTTTGTGTGATAAGACTGATGAGCACAGATATTTGTTCGTGAGTCATGGATGTTTTCTATGTATACAAGTATTTGTTTATTATATATATCGTTGTATGAGTACCCACAACACAAGCCTTCTTGAGCTTACCGTGGGACTCAGTCAATCTGTGTAAGAGTGTCCTATAATATATTTATATTTTTTTATATATTTAAAACTGATTTAAAATACCATAAAATCTTAAACTACAATAAAATTGTAATGGTTGTACTAGTTGCGATATATCCTCAAGAAAATACGGCATGGTGAGACATAATCTTATAAATAGTTAATTATTTGGAATTCTGGTAAAATGTTTATAGATGCGCAATGAATCGGACAGGTACCGTCGCATTGAAACGGACGTACAATAATGTTACCAGTCCCTGTCCAATTCATTATCCCTGCATATTATTATAGTTACCGTAGTTTTTTTTAAACTAGTTTTATTTATTTTCATCACTATCAGATACCGCCAAAAAGAGGATTCGTCCAGAAAAAGCTGCAGTAGAGTCTGCTGTGGAGTTTTTGTAGTTGTTAATTATATGACCTCAGTTCGGGTTCTACCAACGTTATTGCCTTATTAAAATAATTATCATTAAGTAAAAGCAGTAACTTTGTGAAACATTGAGTATTTGTGTGCCTCAAAGTAAGGCATTGGTTCCTTGTCCGTTTCAAAACACCCACTGTCCGATTCAATGCTACATGCGTTATGAAATGGACATAAATAAAATAAATCAAATATAGATTTTTCTCACTAAAAATGAAATTTCATTAAATATGGTGTATTAATAATTATACTATAGTATATCCAAAATGTATAAGAATAGTTAACAAGTTCTTAAGTTTTTAACTACAATAGGTATCTAATCTTGCTTCAAAGTTAAATGTCCGTTTCATTGTGGATATCCCCTAATTACGCGAAAAAGTTCCTATCTTCAGGAAAATGTCATTGAAATGAACGAACTCACTTTTTGTATCACGGTTTACAACTTAATGACAATTTCATGTGGGTTGAAACGATTTAGCATAACTACCTACATCCATTTTGTTTTCAAAATATTGTAATTGGTGTTACTCGAAACCGAAATCAGAAGGCAATTAATGTCTACGACTGTATTTTAATATAAGTGGCGTAATTACAAAAACATTTTTCCCCATTTCCTGTTGTGTTGGAAATCCAATTAAAAGTAAATAGGTAAGGGTCATTAAGCAATTACAGTTATTTATTCGACTAGCCAAAACTGAATTTTTGTCATAATTCTCTGTAGACGCGGACAGTGTAAGTTGTCGGATAGGCACCTACCACGGAAACGTTACGTACCTTGTCCTAGACTACCGCCTTCTTCTGACCCTTGTTTTAACTACCTCTTCGAGAGTCTCTCAAGATTTGGTCTAGACTCTTCGCTATGAGACCGTTCGCTGACAAAACGAATATCGGGACAATGGTCGTCAAATCAACATCTTACAAAACTACCTATAACCCCCGACGCAAAAACGACGGGGTGTTATAAGTTTGACGTGTCTGTCTGTCTGTGTCAGTCTGTCTGTATGTCTGTTTGTCTGTCTCTTTGCACTGAGAGAAATTTGCATTGTGAATTTAACAAGTTCGACTTGTTGCGGTTTATCCGTTTGAATCAGCCAAACGTATGTTTAAAACAATATGTGTCAGGTTATTTTTATAAAATCGACTTGTTGATTCAAATAAATAGCCGATTCAAATGACAAGTAGCTTGTTGTTTGAACCAAAGAGCACGTAGGCGCTATTTTAACCAAAAAACTTGTTGAACGAACATGAAAACTGGTTGTATTTTCTCTCAGTGTGTGTGTGTCTGTCTGTGGCATCGTAGCTCCCGAACGGATGAACCGATTTCGATTTAGTTTGTTTTTGTTTGAAAGCTGAGTTAGTCGGGAGTGTTCTTAGCCATGTTTCATGAAAATCGGTCCGGTTTTTTTCAAAATTTTAATTTTGTGGTTAGGTTATAAGTAGGTACCTAATATAATTATACCTATATGTATGAGTAAATAATTATAGATAGATAGATAGATAGAATACTCTTTATTGGCACACCACAGCAAAAGATACAGTGAAGACAAAACAAATGATTATAAATAGAGGCAGACAACAGGCGGTCTTATCGCTAAAGAGCGATCTCTACCAGACAACCTTTGGGTAGCGGAAATAACAAACATAATCAAAAATAATAATATATTCTGTTACAGATAAACGCCTGTCCCGTCGCAAAGTGGCTAAGATGCTGGTGGCAGTTGTCGTGATGTTTGCCATCTGCTACTTACCCGTGCACACACTGTCTCTGCTCAGGTAATCATGGCAATGTACACTCAAGCACTAACTGTTGAGCCATTTAGGTATCAGACTAATTTTTGTTATTTTGATATGTAAATTTATATCATGGCCAGTATAAAATGACCTAAGTGGCTCGACAGTTAAAACACAGTATAATAAATAGTACTATCGTACAGTGCCGGCCACCCTCTCTCGGTTACCTCACAGTTACCGCCTGTCAAAAACGCGAACAGTCGATCTGTCATATCTCACTCATACAAGCATGGTACGCGTTCACCTACACGAGTTTAGAATGTGTGCTAGGAACGCGCCTCTTTCATATATTTGATCGCCAGTGTCCGAGGTGTGGTTATAGCCCGTGACCGTAGAAGTGGCAGAATATTTTTTAAATTACCATAAATTGCTGGAAATCATGGAAATTGCCAAGAACATTCACGATACAATCGTAAATATTACGCAATGTTATCAACAGTTCATCGCTTCGTTTGAGGATTGAGTTACACACTGTCTGAAATGGTACCCTAAAGCTTGGTTACATGTGTGTGTGTCTGTCTGTGGTATCGTAGCTCCCGAACGGATGAACCGATTTCGATTTAGTTTTTTTTTGTTTGAAAGCTGAGTTAGTCGGGAGTGTTCTAAGCCATGTTTCATGAAAATCGGTCCACTATGTCGCGGTCGGGGTTTTTTTTTTAATTTTAATTTTGCGGTCAGGTTATCGTTGATGTGGATAAAACCGCAAGTTGTCGAATAGGTCACCTGTCGAAAGGTGTCGATTGGTACAGTTGGTTGAATAAAAATTTGGTAGAATCAACATTCTAAAATATCCACTGTAGACCTCAAAATAGTGATGCATGCAGAAACTTTCCAAAAAAATCTTACTTGAAAAATTCACGAAACTTTCACGAAAAATAAAGGGAATTTAAATTTATGAAATGGACAGTATACAAAACAATTCTGCCCTGCTAAGCCGAGTGGCGCTATCTCAAAACCAAATGATTTTAAAAATGGAACTGTCAGTTACAGATACTTAAGTATAAGTTAGCTATGGATTTTCGTTTGAGATAGCGCTTTTCGGCTTATCAGGGCAGAATTGTCCATACAAAGTATGGAAAGTTTCCGAAGTTTTCCTATGTGAATATTTCAGAATTTTGGAAACTTTCCATCGGCACATCAGTACCTCAAAATGATGCAACTTTGACAGTTCCACACCATCGATTCTCGTTGGAAGTATATTCAACCCTCCCCAAAGGGTTAAGAAGTATAATCCATCTATTTCTGTTCCCTTCGCGTCCTCGATAGACGTATCCTTCCTTAGATGTAAGCTTCCTTATTCGCACGAACGGAACACTTATCAGCCTGTCAGGGGTGCACGAAATTGATGGATTTAATACAAATGAACAGTTTATTTATGTTTAATTTTGTATGTGTTGTTGTTAAATAAAATATATACTAATATCCATATTCTATGGGATATGGGTTAAATTGTGGCGTAGGAGAGAGGCTGGCAACCTGTCACTGCAATGTCACAGTTTCGTTTTCTGTCAACCCCTTATTTGCCAATAGTGGCACTGAAGCTTTAGTAGTTTCATGTGTTCTGCCTACCCCTTTATGGGATACAGGCGTGATTGTATGTATGTATATACTATTAGGAAATTCTTACACAAATGAGTCCCACGGTAAGCTTAAAAATGCTTTTGTTGTGAGTAGGTATTCAGACTTTGCATTTGTTATGAAACCTAACATAGTGTTTTAGCAATAGGAAATTAAAAAACATGTTTTGCATAACCTACGTCCATTGAAGCATCCTGTATAAAATACAAATATGTACCTATAATATACATAGAACGTACACATCCATGACTAAGAACCAAGTATCAATTAAATTATGTAAATTATTTTATTTCGGTCCCGTGTGGTGACGGGTTAAGAATATCACCACCCCTTTTCATCCCGTGTGTGTCGTAGAAGTCGACTGTGGGATATGGGTTAAATTGTGGCGTAGGCGAGAGGCTGGCAACCTGTCACTGCTATGTCACAATTTGGATTTCTTTTAACCCCTTTTACCAATAGTGGCACTGAAACTTGAGTAGTTCATGTGCTCTGCCTGCCCCTTTAGACCGTTTTCACATTATCCGATCCGATATCGGATATCGCAAAGATTTCGATAGAAAAAAATCCAAGATGACGCCTGTAATGTATTGGATATCGGTCCGACATCCGATATCGGATCGGATAATGTGAAAACGCACTTATGGGATACAGGAGTGATTATATCGTCACTATTTTAAAAAAAACTTGTATCTTCGTCTGTCAATGAAAAGAAAATTGTAGTAAGTATGTATGGAATGCAAATAGACTTACTGCGTTTTAACTTTGAGGAACAGCGTGAGATACGAGATTTTTTAAAAGTAGTGACGATATGTATGTAGGCACATATGTGCTTTATTTCGACCAACTAGGATCATACAATTTACAAACGATAAAAATCATATCTATGCTCATCACAGAACTAAACGCCTTTACCAGGAACCCAAAACCGCGGCTTAGCAGGCAGGGTAACCGCTAGTCGGTCGGTATTTTTCTTGAAATTGCGATTGAAACTAGTACGTAGGTATCATTCGGCCATCGGATCCTTTTCAGGTAATCCTTCACCATTCATCAACTCGTTTGACACAAGATATCCACTCACTAGCCAACAGGCCAACACTACTAAAAACGGCCGAGTGTTTAATTTTATCTCATGTTATAAAAAATAAATTCCAAACTATAGTTATTTGTTTCACAAGGGGCAATAGTTATTTGTTTTACAAGGGGGCAAAGTAGTTGTTTAACCGCACGTGCCAATATTGATACCCGAGCAAGCGAAGATTCCAATATTAAAAATCATCAAACTAAATTAATCTAGCAATCTATTTAATATTTATTCAAAATAATTATTTATAGGTAAATTCTACCAGTCAGCTCAAGGCATCAAGTTAATATTTGTATGAAATTACTTTGCACTCTTGTGGATAAATTGCAACTTTGCTATCCGTTTTCGTGTAGCAAAATTGATCTTTATCTGTTGGTGTGATGACAAGTTATTGTTTAGCCGTACGTGCCAATATTGATAGATTCCAATTCCAGGTTTGCCTCTTCTTTCCTAATGCGAACTGCTAAGGAATGGAACATGCTCCCCTCATCTGTATTCCCGCTCGAATACAATCTGGGTGTATTCAAGTCAAAGTGAATAATAGTTATTTGTTATACAAGGGGGCAAAGTTGTATTTTAACGCCGAGTGTGGAATTGAAAAACGAGCAAGTGAAAGGATTCTATAGTTGAACCACGAGCGAAGCGAGTGGTTCGAGAATAGAATCCTGAACTTGCGAGTTTTTTAACACACGAGAAGTAAAATACATTTGCACCCGAGAATAACACAAAACTTTTCCCCTCACTACAGCGAGGAAACTACAACGCAAAAAATGCGTTTATCACTGCTTCTAGTAGTTTCACAGGTGGTAAATCATCTTTATTACTAGATTCACCTACTTTTATCAATTTTAAATCAGTTAATTTGACTTTATTCAAGGTCAAATTACTTTACCCACTAGTGGATAAAATGCGTTTTTACCCGCTGGTATTAAAGGACAAAACACGTGTTTCCGAGCTAGTGAGGGGAAAATAAGCTATTACTGAACCAGTGAGCTACAACTTCGGCGTTGTCGTCACTTTTCATTAGGTGCGACTCTAAGGTTAATCACTGGCCGGTTTATAATAATAAAAAAAAATTGAACCGCGAGCGTAGTTCGAGTACCGGAATCTTGAGCGTTGTGAAGGTTTCAATGAACGAAGGTTAATCAAACTTGTGCCACCGTGTGAAACACAACATATTTTTAACCGACTTAAAAAAAAGGAGGAGGTTCTCAATTCGACAATGTTTTTTTTTACCACACCAACACGAAGAAAATATTCACTGTAAAACAGCAAAATAAAACAAATCCATCCATTTATTTGTGTTTCGTTAATGTGATTCAAAATCGTCTTTCGCAACCAAGAACCCGCCTAGTGGGCACTCGTGAACTTTGATCAGATGCCGAAAAACCCGCAGGGCGGGCTCTCGCCGTACAAACTGGCGGTTATAAATTACGACCGGTTCCTGACGTAGTGCGCCATTTTTTGTCTGGTACCGAATGTGGGTCATTTCTATCAGCCAAATTAGGAAATTAAGCTAAAAGTATGAAATTATTTTGCTCTCTTGTGGATAAAATGTTTTTCATTCGTTTTCAAAGAATCAAGCGAGCCTTGTGAAAACAAAATTATCTCATGTACCTAACAAAAAAATCCAACCTAAATACCTACTTTAAGGATTTATCAGTAAATACAGATAAAGTATAAATCTTCAAAGACTACATCCTTTTTATCCGGAACAAAAACAGGAAAAGATGAAACTCGACGAAGACAGGACAAAGAGTGCTCAAAAACATCGAACGACAGAGATTTCTCCAAACCGATTTCCATAATTGTGGCCAATTGAATATATTTCGCCCTAAAGATAATCTTGTGCGTTACAATGGGATTGGGAAAAGCTCCATTATCATATTTTACTTTTAATGCCCCTGGACCCTTAGCCAAGGGTACAATCGTTCACGTTTGCGCGCTTCCGTATTGCCAGCCGGCCATTTGCCGCTTCATCGCGTATTGTAAGAGGCCGTATTCCCTAAATATCGCTCATGAATTTAGCACTTTTTCAGTGTGGTACAACGTAATTTTTTTTTTTAGTATGAATAGGTAGACGTTTGTCCACGATCTCACCTGATGGTGAGTGATGATGCGGTCTATCATAATATTTTCTCCTTGTTACTTGCTTTACTTGTTACTTAACTGGGCTATTGCAGTGATCGTATAACGTACAATTTAAGTAGATGTACCTTAGTGACCTTTTATGGAGAAATCTCAACTCAACAATCACTCGAAATTGACCAAAGTTTAGCAAACAAACGGTTTTTTCCGCGTATATATTACTGAACGCAATAAATTCAAGTTTTGGTTCTTTTACTTGCTCACATTAAATTAAAAAATTATATTTATATAATCAACAGTTAGTTAAAATTACTTATATTTTCTTCATAATTTGACATAATAATCATAATACTTCAGTATTTTTCCAAGGCGTAAGGCCTCTTAAAGATCAAGCAAACGCTTCTACTTAACACCTTTCATGGAATGATGTATTATTTATTTATTTCTTGAGAACCCCACTTTTACTGCTGGTAAAAGACCTCCCCTGCTTTTCCCATTTCTTCCGGTATTTCCAGTCCTCAGCCATTCTTCCAAAACGGAGTATAACTTGTTTAGCCATTGCGTCTGCCGCGTCCTCGCTTTCGCCCGGGCTGCCACTCTGTGGTGATCTCGGTCCACAGCTCATTCGGCAGATAGATATACAAATAAATTAACTTATTTCTTCTATACCTATATGTAATTCCAGCTCTTCCGTATCGATGCGAAGCAGACTGTTGTGTGTATCGTCATAGATTAAATATATATAGATCAAGAGCCCAGGGCCGCCAGACCTTCCTCAAATTCTCAAGGATGAAACTTTGGGATAATGTAGAGTTCGTATCGACGTTTAACGTCTGCATATTTTATAGTTCGGCCCATCGGCCATTTTTTTGCTATCAAGTGCTGAAGGTGAAAAAAAAAAGTGATTACTTTCCTTAAATTCTCAAGGCTTATTTTTATGTATGTGTTAGAGCACGCTGTTAGAAGTTAGTTATCATCAATGCCAGACCGTTTCCGCCGGCCGTAACTTTTGCCAGACGCGACAAAGTTTACAAAAAACGACTCTAACTTTCCTTATTTTCTCAAACCTGATTTTGATATATGATACACAGGGAACTATAACTAGACCGTTTGTAAGCAGCCAGACCAATCGGATGGACTCAACCATCCGCCAGACTAGGGTTGTAAAAAAACGGTTTTTTTTCTGGCTTGAAAAAAAAAACATGAAAAAAACCGTGAAAAAAAAACAGTTTTTTTTCTGGAGTATGTTTTTTTTCTAAAGTACGAAATCTCAAAATTTGCAAAGTAGTTAATACTTTTATACGGTTTTTTAGACTTAATGTTAACTATTAAACGAATTTAATCAAATAACTTTAATTTCCGGTCTTATAAAAGTAACATTTACGAAATCTGTAGTTTGTAGTTATCACTATTTACTGTTGGCAACACCACCGCCTCTCCACGCTGCACGCCGCATCGGGGATTCCCCAATAAACGTTTGTATACTGAATTAAAATGTACGTTATTGTTATTGAAACACGTTACAACTCACGAAAAACCGTTATTGTCGTATTATTTGTTCATCTGAAAAAAAAAACATATTTAGAAAAAAAAACCAAGGTGCTCGGTTTTTTTTCATGTTTTTTTTTTCATAATTCTGAAAAAAAAAAACATTGGTTTTTTTCTATTTACAACCCTTCGCCAGACCGACTTAAAGTTTCGCTATGAACATCAGTAAAATCGTAATTATAGATAGTTTGCCGAAACTACAAAAGCTAAGAAGTTGAAATTTTGCACAGCCGAGCAGTTTACGTTTATAATGTATATTAGACGTTAGAAGCGATTCTGAAAAATTTGACCCCTAAGGGGGTTAAAAAGCAGATTTCGGTTTGTATGGGGATCTAATTTAATTTTTATTTAGGGAAATTTTAACTTCTGATTAGCAGAAACGTCTGCAATCGATGCCACTAGGCTTAGAATAAATTTAAAAGTGAGTTCAAGTCTCACCCAAGGCAGACATTTTCCACTTTTAAATTTATTCTAAGCCTAGTGGCATCGATTGCAGACGTTTCTGCTAATCAGAAGTTAAAATTTAGCATGGTTAGCGCATCGTAACTGGTGAATTTCCAATATGACTTGGAACTCCGGTTGCCGTTTAAGAAGTTTAACACTCTTACGGTCGCTACGGGTCCCATTGACCTTAGTAGTGGAAAATTTCGCTGGCTTGGTTGAAGTCTCACCCAAGGCAGACATTTTCCACTTTTAAATTTATTTTATTTAGGGACTTAAAACTTGGTAAAAAGGTAGTAAATAGAAGTAGAAGAAAAGTAATTTCAGCTTTTTTCGATTTTCATCCTTTTAGTGGGTCAGAAAAGGGATGGCAGTTTGTATGGGGACCGAAATTTATTTTGAGTTAGGAACTTAAAATTTGGTAAGAAGATAATAAATATAAATTGAAGAAAAGTAATTTCAGCGTTTTTCGATTTTCGTCTTCTTAGAGGATTAAAAAGGGGAAAGCAGTTTGTATGAGGATCAAATTTTGGTTTGAGTTAGGAACTTGAAACTCGGTGCAGAGGTAATAAATAAAACTAAAATTAAAATGATTTTGGGCTTTTTTTGATTCTCGTCCCCTAAAAGGGTAAAAAAGTTGATGAAAGTTTGTATGTGGATCACATATATTTTAGAGTTAGGAACTTGAAAGTTGGTGAATAGATAATAAATACAAATAGAAGAAAAGTAATTTCAGCGATTATCAATTTACATTCCCTAACAGGGATAAAAACCGGCCAAGAGCGTGTCGGGCCACGCTCAGTGTAGGGTTCCGTAGTTTTCCGTATTTTTCTCAAAAACTACTGAACCTATCAAGTTCAAAACAATTTTCCTAGAAAGTCTTTATAAAGTTCTACTTTTGTGATTTTTTTCATATTTTTTAAACATATGGTTCAAAAGTTAGAGGGGGGGGACGCACTTTTTTTCCTTTAGGAGCGATTATTTCCGAAAATATAAATAATATCAAAAAACAATCTTAACAAACCCTCATTCATTTTTAAATACCTATCCAACAATATATCATACGTTAGGGTTGGAATGAAAAAAAAATTCAGCCCCCCCTTTACATGTAGGGGGAGTACCCTAATAAAACATTTTTTTTTATTTTTTATTTTTGCACTTTGTTGGCGTGATTGATATACATATTGGTACCAAATTTCAGCTTTCTAGTGCTAACAGTTACTGAGATTATCCGCGGACGGACGGACGGACGGACGGACGGACGGACAGACAGACATGGCGAAACTATAAGGGTTCCTAGTTGACTACGGAACCCTAAAAAGGGAATGAAAGCCTGTATGATTAACCAGTTTAATTTTGTCTCTTGTACACTTTATAAATGCAATGACAGAAAACGCTGAAATTACTTTTCTTCTATTTAGATTTATTATCTTTTCACCGAGTTTCAAGTTCCTAACTCTAAAATACACGTAATCCACATACAAACTTTCATCAACTTTTTTACCCTTTTAGAGGACGAGAATCAAAAAAAGCAAAAAAATTGGTCTGGCTGCTTACAAACGGTCTAGTTATAGTTCCCTGTGTATTATATATCAAAATCAGGCTTGAGAAAATGAGGAAAGTTAGAGTCGTTTTTTGTCAACTTTGTCGCGTCTGGCAAAAGTTACGGCCGGCGGAAACGGTCTGGCATTGATGATAACTAACTTCTAACAACGTGCTCTAACACATACATAAAAATCAGCCTTGAGAATTTAAGGAAAGTTATCACTTTTTTTTTCACCTTCAGCACTTGATAGCAAAAAAATGGCCGATGGGCCGAACTAGAAAATATGCAGACGTTAAACGTCGATACAAACTCTACATTATCCCAAAGTTTCATCCTTGAGAATTTAAGGAAGGTCTGGCGGCCCTGGGCTCTTGATCATACCATCCCATACATTAAAATGCGACTGACTAAGACTGCGCATACACTACTCCACACGTAGATGGCGCCACAAAAAAATGCCTTGTTGCCATCGATTATTTGTAGATTATTGTCGTTAAGAGTTACTTCCGAGCCATAAATCTATGTCAAAAGTGGCACTTAACGCCATCTACAGGCATAATCGAAAGTTACAAGACCATTTTTTTGTGGCGCCATCTATGTGTGGTGGCATCTAGGCGGTCGCATTTTAATGTATGGGGTGATCTTCTTATATTGAATCTATGGTATCGTTTGCCCGGAGAGTGAATTGTACTCTTCGCTAAGGGCTGTTATGAAATAAGAATCGGGAAACAGGTTATTATTTGTTAGAAATTACATCAGAAATGTGCGTAATACGACAAAATAATGGAAATGGTAAATAATGAATTTTAATTTCGAGAAATTTTGAACAAATAATGGGTTTAATTGGGCTTGTTCTTGACACATTTAATAAATATTTTAAGTATTAAAAATTGCTATTTTTGCAACGGTATCTCAAAAGTTTTTTTGTTGATAAAAGTGTATATTTTTATTGAGCCAAACGGGACTGAATCGTGTAATGAAAATACAGTACCCTGCGTAAAATGCTAATCTGTAGGTTTTATAAAAGACATTTTGTAATGGATTTATTATCTCTTACGAAATCGTACGACAAAGAGAAGTCCTTACATTATTAGTAATAGCAGAAGTGTAATCACTTTCTTTTCTAAATTATAAAATTGTCAAGAATAGAGAGTCTAGAATTAGTCTTGGCAAAGAATACCTTTTTGTACCTTTTGGCGTAGAAACTCTAGGTTATGGGGTCCTAGCGCGAACAAGTTGTTAACAGAAATCGCGAAGCGTCTGGTTGAGGTAACTGGTGACCGAAGAGCTGGCGACTTCCTCGCACAACGTATCAGCATTGCGATACAGCGAGAAAATGTCGCTAGTATCCTTGGTACAATGCCTCAAGGGCCTATTTTAGACATTAGCTAGCTTTTAAGTTTAGTCTTAGCTTCCTAGAATAGAGATAAGTACATTTAGTACAACGACAAAGTACTTATAAAAAATCTACCAACCATAATACTGCTCCCTTTTTTTATTCATCTTACTTCTTCAACATCCGTGCTCCAAAAATGTTTTTATATTAGTAACCGCGTCCTACGCAACATTTTTGGGTCTGTCCAAACAATAAGAATGAGTAATTTCATATGTTGCGAATATGTATTGTTACATTCCTTTTGGCATGTTTGTAACATCCGGGTTACAATGAAGGTTTTTTGCGGTTAATCCATAGATTGGAAATGTATTGTTAGAACAATAGTACATTACATCAGAGGCCGGGAAAATGAGAATTTCCGGCCAAGTGGGTATATACGGCCGAGCGAGCGTGCGAGCGAGGCTGGATAGGGATACGAGGCCGGGAATCCGTTTTCACGCCGAGGCATGTATAGTGCTTTTCTCAAACATACAATGAAATAAAAAAAAATGCTCTAAAGGACAATATTTTATTTATTAAGTGACAAAATACAAATACACTCAAACGTCAAGTGTGACAAGTATCCAGGTCACACAAAAATTTAAAAAAAAGTGACATGACAGTACAAGTTACTTTGCAGGCCTAGGCCTAAAAAATAATGTGAAATCCCTTTACAGTCCTCTCGAGTTGTTGCGCCCAAAAAGCGACACTTCCCAGCCCATTTTAAGGAACGTAAAGACAATATTTCATTGCATGTTTGAGAAAAGGTTTTTTAGCTAATTAGTGCTCCGGTAAACTAGTTTTTGCCCGCGGCTTCGCTCGGGTTAAATTCGAAAATGGCAGGATGCTCTATACAAAGTTCGAACCCTCATTTAAGGGAAACGGGGGGTCAGAAAGAGACAAAAAGTAGCCTATGTCACTCTTTATCCCTCCAACTACAGCCAAAACCACTCTATTAAACTTAGAAAGAGCCCAGCGAGCGGTGCTAAAAGTAGCTACTTCCCGACCTTTTTTATACCCTACAGATCTTCTTTATCAATCATGTCAAGTACTAACTGTTCGTCAATTGTTTATTTTAAGCGCAACATTAAAGCAGCATGGCCGAATATCCTTCAACACAGATTATAATAACAAAAGGCGGAAAGATATCGTTTGTATTCAAACCGTACATAGAAAACACGTTTTCTCATCTAGATTTTTCGTCTTTCTGGGGCCATTTCTATACAACAGGTTAAATGCAAAATTAGACTTATATCTACTTAGCTATGTTTGTTGTAAAAGTGCTCTACGACGAGGCCTGCAAAATATGACGTACGATGATACAGAAAAGTTACTTATGGTCGTAAAATAATTACCTATTGAATATACAATGAATATATATGTAATGTAATAGATCGGAACCAACGAAAATAAGTCTTGTGTTTATTTTCTTATAAGTTTTATTTTAGTGAATAATTAAAAATAAATCACTAATTTAGTCCTTCCTCTGCCTGAAACACAGGAACTATCCTAGCTCAGGCATTTGTATAAAACATCTCTTATATGTATAACAATTCTTAGCCTTTAAGAACAATCACTGTACAATTATGTTTTTATTAATAAATTATTTGTATTATTTGTATAACTACCTCCGCATAAAAAATCACGTCAATTCGTTTCTCCGTTTTGCCGTGAAAGACGGACAAATAAACAGTCACACTGTCCCATTTATAATATTTAGTACCTATGGCTAGTCGAACTTCAGATCTGGACACCGCTGTTAATTTTTAGTTTGTTGTTGAGCGTAGTATTTGATTCCCAAAACACCTGAGAGACAGTGGCGCCAGTCATCTACTTTGGCGTCATTTAAGTGACTCTCACCACAACTTTTCAATATTTTCATCGGAAAATAACCATTATTTTAGCTGGATAACCACGAATCATCAGGAATATTTGGTTTATCTATTTTGTATATATATATATATATATACAGGGTGCCCGGTAATTAATGGACAACCTTTTATCCACCAAGAGGGCACCTTATACTGGTCCAGAAAACCGACATTAAGGTTCAGTAAAAGTCGCCTGGTTTTCGAGATTTTCACACTTTTTAAAATTTTAGGTAGTGTTAAAATTTTAAGAAGTGTGAAAAACTTGAAAACCAGGCGACAGGCCTTTTAACCGGGTGCGCCAAAGTTCATATAAAATTGTTATATAGATTATTGGTAGTCCGAAAATGTTTCTCATACAATTTTACATTATAATGATCATTATTTATAACAATTTTATGTTAATAACTATCGTAACTTCGAATGACTTATGTTCATAATGTCATTCATCATAAATACGTTTTATACTAATGTTTATGTTTATATACTTATTGATCATAACGATCGCGAGTAATATAATTTATCGTTATATTATTGTTACCAGGCCCCGTAGCCGAATGGCATTTCTCCGACGCCAAACGAAAACGAAACGTAGTCCGGCTCTGTCGCGCCAATACGCAAGAGCGATAGGGATAAATATCTAATAGCGCTTCGTTTCGTGAGCGTTTGTGCCATTCGGCTACGCACTCTGAACAGACATCACATGTGACAGTCCAGTTAGGTGCGACGACGAGCGTAGCGAGGAGGAGCGTGTTAGGTTGACCGTGAGCGAACCAGAAACGAATTTTTAATGTAGGTAAATTGTATGTGTCACTGTAAAAGCTTCAAGCGCGCTTCTATAAATGGCACAAGTTTTTCATAGAACTTCCCCAAAACTTTTTAAATAATTTTATGATGAATGATTTTCTTAAACACAAAATTATGAATGTTATTAAATATTTGTATAGAAGACGAAGAAGAAATTTTCGACTAAATGATTATTATGAACAGTGATAGTAGTACTATTGATAATAATGAAACAAAATTATGATAAGTAAAATTATGAGAAATGATCATTTGGAGCACAAATCGGTATAAACAATAATTTTATAACAAATAATTTTATATGAGCCAATATGGACCCCTTTTAACCACCAAGAGGGCACCTTATACTGGTCCAAAAAATCGACATTAAGGTTTAGTAAAAGTCGCCCGGTTTTCGAGATTTTCACAATTTTTAAAATTTTAATACTACCTAAAATTTAAAAAAGTGTGAAAATCTCGAAAACCAGGCGACTTTTACTAAACCTAAAAGTCGATTTTCTGGACCAGTATAAGGTGCCCTCTTGGTGGTTAAAAGGTTGTCCATTAATTACCGGGCACCCGGTATATATCGTTGTCTGAATACCCGCAACACAAGCCTTCTTGAGCTTACCGTGGAACTCGGTTAATCTGTGTAAGAACGTACTTTAATATTTATTATTATTTATTCATTTATTATTATTATTTACCTCTTAGACGCTTCAGGCTTTCAGTCATACGAGGAGCTCGGCTTTCAGCCGTCGCCTTTAGACTAGATACCCTTATATTGTTTTTTGTTTAAGTAATGACTTTGGTCTTTATAGTTAATAGGTCCGTGTCACGTTTCACGTGCCTACCATTGTGCACTGTGACTGTGTGTTTAAAATTATACCAATACTAGCTTTTGCCCGCGGCTTCGCTCGCATTAAAAAGAGACAAAAAGTAGCCTATGTCACTCTCCATCCCTTCAAATATCTCCATCTAAAAAATCACGTCAATTCGTCGCTCCGTTTTGCCGTGAAAGACGGACAAAAAAAATAGACTCACACACTTTTCCATTTATAATATTAGTATGGATAAATCATTCTTTTGCTTAAAATAGATTTGACACGTCATAATGTTTAATTTAGCAATACACTGCGATTTACTATTGTAAATTTGACATCAGGGTACCAAGTTAACGTCAAAATCGCTAACGATTCCATACTTGCTTACGGTGTGGATCTATGTGGGGACGCCGCTGACCGTGAAAGGGTCTTTCGGTTACAGAAGCGTGCAATCCGTGTAGTAGCCGGGGTCAAATGGGATCATCCGGCCAAGGAGCTGTTCATAGATTACAAAATCCTAACCCTACCTTCCCTCTATATTCTGGAGGTAGCCAAACAGGTAAGATGTAACTTGGAACAGTTCCAGGCGGACGCTGTTGAACCCAAGTATCCCCTCAGACGCGGTCAGGAGCTCCGTGCGCCTCGAACCCGATTGGCTAAGGCTAAAAAGTGCCTCAACTATATCGGTCCTAAAATATATAATAAAGTGCCTGAGGACATCAAGACCGCTAAAAGTAACAGCTTGTTCGTGTCAAAATTAAAATCCCTCTTAATCTCCGAAGCGTACTATGCTTTGCACGATTACTTAGGCAAGTAAAAAAGTAAATAATAGCTGAACCTACTAACCTATTACAACGGA
Organism: Leguminivora glycinivorella; assembly: GCF_023078275.1. Taxonomy (NCBI): domain Eukaryota; kingdom Metazoa; phylum Arthropoda; class Insecta; order Lepidoptera; family Tortricidae; genus Leguminivora; species Leguminivora glycinivorella. The sequence continues at coordinate 1,338,770 of NW_025952831.1, forward strand.
TAGACGGAACATTCATACTCGGAATTTAACTAAAAAAAAACATGCATGTAAAATACCTACAGTTTGTAATATAAATAGCAAATTATAAAACTATGGTTAATACTATTTAATACTGTATTAAGTACCTACTATTATTATTTTTACCCATACGTACTATAATAGAAATGCAAATTGTAATATGATGATGTGACGTGTAAATTATTATTTATGAATAAATGAAAGAAAAGAAAGAAAGCCGTAGCTAGCTCCCCCTATTGGTCTTCTGTAGTGGCGCGACAGAGCCAGACTCCGTTTCGATGCGGAGTTGAGTCACATTTTTGCCACCTCGACACTAATCATTCAACACACACTTTATGTTGACATGGCTGTGCCAACAGTACGATTATTTCCAATTCACGGTTATTGACATTCACACAACATATTACGTTAGATAAACTTTATTAATACTGGGCTATTTTGGTTCGCCGAACTGTTAATCTCAGGGGCCCATGTCTATTCAATATGACGTTCACATCACCCATTGGAAATGGGACTTTTCTTCCCTGTTCTGATGGATCAAAGTAGCGCTTTTCAGTTTAAGAACTTTGTTGCCAGTGTAAAATATAAATGTACAGGTGTTTCGACAGGGGGACCATTTCAACAGATCGATTTTTTTCCATGTTTTACACTATTAACTTAAGTTACATAATATATAACTGTATCCACTGATCACGCGAGTCATATCTCATATATGACCAGTAGAAACTCTATTTAATATTGCAAAAATTAAGAAACATGTAAAAAATCAATAGGTTGACATTGACCTCCAGTTTAAATTGCCCCCCTGTACCTTTTGCAGATAATTTATTCGATTACAATTTTTGGTCTATTAAAGGCGCTCATTATATTCAAATCGATTGTGTGCGTATTACTATTATAATTTTCTCAAAGGTCATGTGAAAAGCAGTATTTCACCACAAACTACATATATAAACTAACTAATTTTTAAACTTATTGCATTACATGTGTCTAACAAAATTTCAATGAAATGGGTTGTGAATCTAATATTTAAAAAAATCACTATTTAAAAGGAGATGGTTGAAAAGGGTATAAAATATTAAAAAAAAAGAAAAAAAAAAGATTTTCACTACCGAGGATCGAACCCACGACGTCAGGGCCGCGTCCATCGTCTTACGCTACTATAACTGAGCTATTTAAGCGATAGAAAGGGTGGCGAAATATTAACTAACTTTCAATCTAGTACATGCATGGCGTTACGAGTCCTAAAATTCATTATATTCTTTTAAAGATTTATGTCTCAAAAGTGACACTTAACGCCATCTAACAGTGATCTCAAGGCAACAAGAAATTTGTAGTAACGCCATCTACATTTGTCGTGCTTTTAGGCGGTCGCATTTTTTTGTATGGGGTGGACATATCTACTATATCCATAATCTCTGATTTCACGCAAAATATTTTCGCCTTGGAGGTTAACACTTGAATACCTCACTACGCTCAGAATCAATTATAGAATCTTTTTCGTCCTTAAAAATTCAATCCACGCCCTCGCTGTAAATCTATAATTTTGCTCCCTTGTGACATAATCTATCATTTAAGGCGTATTCGCAGAACGAGTCATTTCGGTACAATAATGGATGTGTCAGAACGTTCGAGTTTTGTATTATTGTTGTTTTGTTGTATTTTTTTTTTGAGGTAGGAGGTTGGAAACATTATTGCATGCAAATTATTGTAATTACATATTACAGAATACGAGTAGATACTTTTTTCAGCGATACTTTGTTAATGTAATTGTATTTAAGTTAGTAAGTAATGAAGAATGTAGGTAATACTAGGACAAGGAAACTGCTATTTAATAAATATGATTGAATGACATAATAATTATAAGTATCAATAGTATTATTATACGCATGCACTACAATAAGCAGGCTATGCCTACACCAATTTTCACATGCCTAATAACGGCCGAATGTATTAAGGCTCTGTATCTTCATTTGTAACATCTTATGTACCTACCATATATTCTTGTGAATAAATGAAATCTAAATCTAATCTAAAAATACGCAAAATCACCAAGGAAGATATAATAACAGGACAGACAAAGCCCATACAAAAAACCGTACCCCTGAAATGTATATGAATATGAATATGCATTATTTGAACTCTAGTCTAGGTATTGGTAATAACCATATACTCTGTGCCTATCTTAAGACATACAAAAGAACGTCAACACAAAAAAGGTCCTTAATTTTGTCATAATTTGGACATTTTCGGGCAGTTACATAATTTTATTTGTCGGTTAATTAACCAAATACAAATGCCAAGCGGATCTGTCACTGAGCGACCTGTTTTTAATTAACCCCCGACGCAAAAATTACGGGTGTTATAAGTTTGACGTGTCTGTCTGTCTGTCTGTCTGTTTGTCTATCTGTCTGTCTGTTTGTCTGTCTGTCTGTCTGTGTGTGTCTGTCTGTGGCATCGTAGCTCCCGAACGGATGAACCGATTTGGATTTAGTTTTTTTTTTGTCTGAAAGCTGAGTAAGTCGGGAGTGTTCTTAGCCATGTTTCATGAAAATTTGGTCTATTATTCGTGTAATGTTACTTTGAACTGGCATAAAGAGTCTTTTGAGGGCACATTTGTGATTGTGTTTAGTAAAACGTCCTACTTTTCAGTTACCATTAAGGCGAGATTTACTTGTATCTTTATATGAATAAACTGACAAAGTGGCTTTACAGCTATCGACAAAGTGGGACGTTTCCCTGTGCACATTCACATTTTGTTTCAATTGGCTTAAAAACCTAAAGATACAGAATATAGGTCAGACGTAGGTAAATGGAAGAGGAGTGCCGTCTCTATAGTTTTGGAATAGGAATAGCCAATATGACATAAAAGCTCCCCGCTATGAGGTTATACTGATAACGTAAGTGATAAGGATTTCATTATGATTGTGACTGACTATAATGGCTAAGCCTTTTTTTGGACGCACAAATCTACAAGATTTTTCTAAAATGACTATTGATTTCCCAAGGCAATAATATTAGTAATAATAATCATGGGAGCGTGGGGTTCGCTGTGACAACTAATCCCAAGATTTGGCGTAGGCACTAATTTTACGACAGCGACTGCCATCTGACCTTCCAACCCAAAGGTTTCCTCAATCAAAACCAATTTAAAAAAATCAAAACCTACACGAGCTCATACTGTGTGCTAGGAACGCGCCTCTTTCATATCCTAGCTAGCTTTATTTGACGTTCATATACGCATTGTAATATGCCTACTTGAAAAATAAATATTTCATTTTCATTTTTTTTAAATATTTGATCGCTAGTGTCCGAGGTGTGCCTTGATTGTACAAATAAACAATGTGCGCGAATTACGTACACCCTGGAGCCTGCTTCTTAAAATAGAAGTACCTACTAACTTGCATGAACATCAAAATTCAATGTCATTCGAGCTTTGTCACTACCTCGCTAAGTTTGTACGTAAATATCGCATCCGTCTCTTCATTACCATAACACTGTTTCCACGATATTCATTGATCTACGAATAGTGTTTATGTTGTAAACAAGCCGTTTCCGCTAGTTCAGGGGAACCAAGTGAACCAACTCATCGCTTTTAAGCAGCGTATCCACTTGAGGCGGCTTTGAGCAGCCTCGATTTGAAGCATACAGCCTCAATCTGAGGTTGCTCGCTCTGAGGCAAAGGCTCGAGACACGTATGGAGCAACGTGTGCAGTTAAGAGCCAAGTAGCAGCTGCTTTAATAGAAATTACCATAATTAAAGAGAATTAAAGAGAATAGGAAGCAACCGATTCAGATTCTTTATTGGTAAAAATACATTATTTTTACACATCATACAATTACAATAAATAAGTCAACAAAAAGCTTAATCGCATAAAACTTACGTAGCGTAAAAGTGACTAATGACAATCAAGTGCGGGTAGTTCGAAAAACTCGTACAGCTAGAAGATGTTGATACAACTCCCAGCTAGTCTATCCGTGAGCACGGACGTAATGTCATATCCGAAACGTCGGGTTAAATATAAACGTAAACTTTACGCAATTAAGTCCCGTTTTAATTTAATAATATGAGTGAAGATCCTGTTAGTTTAAATCAATATAATAAAAAGCTTAAGGTACAGCGGGGCCAATCTCGACTGGGGGGCAAATGTAACTGGTCTATTTTTTCCATGTTTTACCATGTTTGCATTATTAAATAAATTGTTCACCGGTTATTTATGGTAGGCGTGTTCAGTGGATACATGTAGAACTCAACATCATAGTGTAATAATGAAAAAAATGGATCAGTTACAATTGCCCCCCAGTTGAGATTTGCCCCGCTGTATCTTATCGTAATATTTTTATTTAACGGATCCCAGAGAACACTCGTTTAATTTTATCAGTCCATTGCGATCCGAGTTGACACGACCGTCTCCATCAAAATACAGGCGTGAGCTTGGAAAAAAAGAGACATTACTACGATACAAAATTTAAATTTTGAAAAGCCCACGAAATAGTGGACCGAATTTCAGACTAATTCACCTTTCAAACAAAAAATAATTCTAAATCGGTTCATCCGTTCGAAAGCTACGGATATGCTACAGACAGACAGACACGTCAAACTTACAACACCTCGTCGTTTTTGCCTCGTGTCGTGGCGTGCTCAGGTAGAGGCAGCGTATCCAGTTGCGGAGCCTTGAAGTGAGGCAATTAACCGCTTGACGCGAGGCTGCCTCAAGTGGGTACGCGTCTTGAGCTCCGTTTGCGTATCACTACTTTACATTGCAAGTGCGTAATACTATTTCAACAAAAGGGTGGTGAGTAAACTTCCTTGATTGTACGGTTATTTGATTCTCAAGATTTCTCGCATTGACTTCACATGAATAAGTAACAGCTGCCGGCTTAGACGATGACAATCGACGCTACGGGGCGATTAAAACGCAGTCTGGCTCTGTCGCGCCGCTTCGGAAGAGCGATAGGGAGAGATGGCTACGGTACGCTCACGAAGCGTAAGCGATTATGACGTTGGCTAAGCGCTGATAGGTACAAGCTTTCGCTTCATTTTAATCTGTTGACTAGTTCCTAAAATAATACACGCAACATGTTAAGGCTACGTTACATGCTCCATACATAATATAACGGTCGGGTTTACAAACACTAAGTTCTCGCGCTTTGTACAGTCAACCAATTGGAACTGACGTTATAAATCAGATTGTAAGAAATCTCTTACTGCTTGGTTGTAGAGTGGCCTAGGGTTCCAATTGGTTGACTGTACACATAGGTATTTGTAAACGTTGAAACAAGGTAAAATAATGTTAATTAATCGCGTTCGACCTGTGTGTGTTCGACTTTAAATATCTGTACGAGTATAATCCAACATACTCCTGTCCAACATAGCACATAACTACATAAACTCACGCCTGTATTCCCAACAGGGGTAGATAGAGCACATGAAACTGCTTAAGTTTTAGTGGCACTCTTAACAATCTATTTTATTTAAATCACCAAACCAGCTAAAAGAGATTCGCGCGAATTGGTTAAAAATGGTGACCTAAATACTGAGTACATACAAAATATACATACAGGTATGAATAAAAATATGAAAGAGTTTAAAATAAACAAATCTCTTCTTTCTTGCGTTATCCCGGCATAACGTCTCATAGGAGCCTGGGGTCCGCTTTGACAACTAATCCCAAGATTTGGCGTAGGCACTAGTTTAACGAAAGCGACTGTCATCTGCCCTTTCAACCCGAAAGGTAACTAGGCCTTATTGGAATTAGTCCGGTTTCCTCACGATTTTTTCCTTCACCGAAAAGCGACAGGCAAATATCAAATGACATTTCGCACATAAGTTCCGAAAACTGATCGCTACGAGCCGTGGTTAACAAACATTTATGAAGCTAAATTGAAACTAAGATCTTTGCCTATGCTCATTCAATTACACTAGAATCAGTTTATTCTCTTAACCAACTTCGATCCTTATGTAAAATAACTTAGTCATAAGATTATAAAGAACCAGCAAAAGTCATTGAAAACTTCGAACTGACAACTTTGTTCAGAGCTAAATTTAAAACTTCGATGCGCTTCACTCGCTTCTTCACAACGATGTTATAACTTGCGAATCAATTTCAACCTACTTCGAATAGTCGATAGCAGTACTAAATTTAATAAAAATACTTGATAATTTAATACGTGATGGGTACCTTGCCACGCGGGCAAGATTTATTATTTTAAGTTTTATTTTTACGTAGTTTTAGTTTATTATTTTAAGTTTTATTTTGTAAGTAGGTTATGTTCAGTGTCTTTTGTATAGGTATATTTTTACTTTGATTGTTTCTTGATAACTATAACCACAAAATTAAAATTTTGAAAAAACCCCCGACCGCGACATAGTGGACCGATTTTCATAAAACATGGCTAAAAACACTCCTAACTAACTCAGCTTTCAAACAAAAGAAACTGGATCGAAATCGGTTCATCCGTTCGGGAGCTACGATGCCACAGACAGACACACACACAGACAGACAGACAAACAGACAGACAGACACACACACAGACAGACACGTCAAACTTATAACACCCCGTCGTTTTTGCGTCGGGGGTTAAAAATAGATTGAAGCAAAGAGGATCGAATAATAGAGAGTTACTGTCGAAGTAAAATGTGTAATTACAGTGCATAGACTGCCATCTCTCGACACAAGCTTATATTTTTGAACCTCAGTTTTGACAATTTGGCCCATATTCTTAGCTTGATATGTGTTAAAATGTCAAATATTAATATTAGCGCCGTCTAGCCGAGCGTTCCCCAAAGGTGTAACGCCATCTAGGCCACCGTTAGTGCGTTTTCACATTATCCGATCCGATATCGGATGTCGGGCCGATATCCCAAACATTACAGGCGCCATCTTGGATTTTTTCTATTGAAATCCTTCCGACATCCGATATCGGATCGGATAATGTGAAAACGGTCTTACGTACCTTTTTAACCCCCGACGCAAAAACGAAGGGGTGTTATAAGTTTGACGTGTCTGTCTGTCTGTCTGTCTGTCTGTCTGTCTGTCTGTCTGTCCGTCCGTCTGTCTGTCTGTCTGTCTGTCTGTCTGTCTGTCTGTCTGTCTGTCTGTTTGTCTGTGCGTGTGTCTGTCTGTGGCATCATAGCTCCCGAACGGATGAACCGATTTCGATTTAGTTTTTTTTGTTTGAAAGCTGAGTTAGTCGGGAGTGTTCTTAGCTATGTTTCATGAAAATCGGTCCGCTATGTCGCAGTCGGGGGTTTTTTCAAAATTTTAATTTTGTGAATTAATTTTTATTAAGCAGAAACGTCTGCTAACGATTCTAAACATTTTTATATTAAAGGAAAAAATGGAAAAATTTACGCTTCCGGCGGGACTTGAACCCGCACCATTTTTGCAATCCGTGCAATGCTCTTACCAATTGAGCTACGGAAGCCACGCCGGACTTCGCAAATCTTTCCATGCCTTTCCTTTTGTACACACGTCTTGGGGTGACGTCTAGCGCCATCTACCGACAGACTATTACATCTTGTCATCTTGTCATGGTGCGGGTTCAAGTCCCGCCGGAAGCGTAAATTTTTCCATTTTTTCCTTTAATATAAAAATGTTTTAATTTTGTGGTTAGGTTAGGTTATTCTGTATGGTCCTGAGATACGTTTTTTTCTTAGACTTTATTTATCTATACGGAGAGTAAGCCAATCACATGTTCATACTAACGAGCGATTTTAGGTCGGCGAATGTTCCGCGTCGATAAGTTTGGGGAGACTCTTACGCCGTCGCGTCTCATTCTTCCATATCGATAAGGTTTGATTTCGTATGCGTCGCATCGCCGTCGCGCGATCATCGCGCGACCGTCGCCCACGGAAGCCACGGCGTTACACATGGCAGTCATATTCCCAATTTTAAATTTATTCGGACGTTTTGTATTCATGAGTTCAATATTTTGAAGCCGTAAAGTGTGTTTAGCATAGAAACTTATTTTCAATTCATCGCGTTTTGCATATAGTTTCGTGAGCGTTTCGTGAGCGTTTGTGCATTGGGCTACGCACGCTGTTGTATTCCAATTCCAATGCTGGGCATTAAAAAGAAAAAAAAAAACATTTATTTCAGACCACAAAATCCATACAAGGTTAATACTTACACCTAGATGCTAGCACTATGTTAGTTGCCTTAGTACCTAATTACAACCTAATATATTACCTCGGACAATGCCGATCAAATATATGAAACAAACGCGTTCCTACGCACACCAGTCATATTAGAGCCCATAAAAGGCGTAATCCATAGTTGCTGAGATCGCCGTCACCGAAATCGGTGAGGAGTACTATATTTATAATATAAGTTTATGTAGGTGACGTACCAAGCTTGTGTGAGTGAGATTAGACAACCCCGCCATTGACATTGCATTATTTATTTTGTTAGGTCGTCTACGAGTATGTGACGAGATTTCCATACATTATTTTTTATATAGGAGTTTCCTATCTAAACGCCCTGGACGCGTCTTTGACAGTCAGTGACTGTGAGGTTACCGAGAGAAGGTGGGCGGTACTTTCATTTAGTGGGAGACAGAAAGTGGCCATACTGTACGATAGTACCACAGTATAATGACGACTCAGTAGTTAATTCGACGACCGGTCTGGCTCAGTCGGTAGTGACCCTGCCTGCTAAGCCACGGTCCTGGGTTCGAATCCCGGTAAAGGGCATTTATTTGTGTGATGAGCACAGATATTTGTTCCTGGGTCATGGATGTTTTCTATGTATATTAAGTATGTATTTATCTATTTAAGTATGTTTATCGTCGCTTAGCACCCATAGTACAAGCTTTGCTTAGTTTGGGGCTAAGTTGATCTGTGTAAGGTGTCCCCAATATTTATTTATTTATTTATTTATTTAATATCCGGCAGCGGCGACGCAATCGGTATTTGGCTCTCTCGCACGCGTGAGTATGTACTGAGTGTACTGACGCGACCGTGATCCTCCGGTTTCGCATGTACTCGCTGCACTTCGCTGCGTGCGAGCGCTACTCAAGGACAAACCGCGCGGCGCAAAATTTGTTAGAAGAATTATTACTGGTTTTATACTGTGATAGTACTTTATTGTACTGTGGCAAAGGTCTCCCTCTCTTTCTTCCACGCTATAGTCTATCAAAGGTATATATTGCAACTGGATTATTTGATAATTCTTTTTCTATTTCAGATACACTGGCGTTCTCGATCAGCTGAACAACAACGACATCGTTTCGTCACTGGCGCTGGTGTCGCATATTATGTGCTACGTAAACTCCGCTATCAACCCCGTCATTTACAATTTTATGAGCGGTAAGTCACCTTAAGTAAAACTATTTTCACCACACCAACTGGTAAAGGCTTACTTTGCTATTCGAAAAGAGCAAAATTGCGTTTTATCCACAAGAGTGCAAAGTAATTTTATACAAAAACTTGGTGTCTAGTAGGATTTGTGTGCAGTTATTTTTTCATTCGCTACTACTGACTGTACTTTACGCGTAGGTGCGTAGCCTGGGTCGCTAGTTTACAATACAAGCCAAATTTACCTTTGACTGTAATGGAAATCGGTTTCGACGAACGAAGGGACCTTACACATGAGTAGATCAAAGGGAATTAGTATTTCGACGAAAATAAAACACAATTTCGGTGAACACGGATCGTTGACATCAGCCTTTGAACCATTTACCGAAATTTCAAAAGGCCATGGTGTTCAATTGACTGAATCTTATAATGTCAATTAGCATATTCTCAAAATACCTTACCCTCATATTTTAGGCACTAGTTTTACGAAAGCGACTGTCATCAGACCTTCCAACCCGAAGTGTAAATTTTGTAGTAAGGTACAGCGGGGCAAATCTCGACTGGGGGACATTTGTAACTGGTCCATTTTTTCCATGTTTTAAAATGTTTGCATTATTAAATAGAGTGTCCACCGGTTATGTATGGTAGGCGTGTTCAGTGGATACATGTAGAACTCAACATCATAGTGTAATAATGGAAACATTGGATTAGTTACAAAATGTACCCCAGTCGAGATTTGTCCCGCTGTACCTTACTACAAAATTTACACTTCGGGTTGGAAGGTCTGATGGCAGTCGCTTTCGTAAAACTAGTGCCTACGCCAAATCTTGGGATTAGTTGTTAAAGCGGACCCTAGGCTCCCGTGAATGCCGTGATAACGCAAGGAGGATAATGATGAAGTAAGTGCTGATCATATTGCAAGACCAAATCTTTTCAATATTTTATTACTAAATATAATATTTTATTACTTATAAGAAAAATCCTGTTGTTATTTTATGATTATATCTAAATGTCAGACTGGACAGACGGGTGGAAATTGAAGTGACAATTTTTTTCAAATTTTACATGATCACAAATTGACAGACCTTCGAAAAAAAACCGGCCAAGAGCGTGTCGGGCCACGCTCAGTGTAGGGTTCCGTAGTTTTCCGTATTTTTCTCAAAAACTACTGAACTTATCAAGTTCAAAACAATTTTCCTAGAAAGTCTTTATAAAGTTCTACTTTTGTAATTTTTTCATATTTTTTAAACATACGGTTCAAAAGTTAGAGGGGGGGGACGCACTTTTTTTTCCTTTAGGAGCGATTATTTCCGAAAATACTAATATTATTAAAAAACCATCTTAGTAAACCCTTATTCATTTTTAAATACCTATCTAACAATATATCACACGTTGGGGTTGGAATGAAAAAAAATATCACCCCCCACTTTACATGCAGGGGGGTACCCTAATAAAACATTTTTTTTCAGTTTTTATTTTTGCACTTTGTCGGCGTGATTGAAATACATATTGGTACCAAATTTCAGCTTTCTAGTGCTAACGGTTACTGAGATTATCCGCGGACGGACGGACAGACAGACATGGCGAAACTATAAGGGTTCCTAGTTGACTACGGAACCCTAAAAATGGTTGATGTTTATAAGATAAGATTTTATTCAAGTATAATAGAGGAGCGAATGCTGTAGATCCTGTCACTGCAACGAAAAAATAAATTAGAAAATGTTCGATTTCAATCAAGATCAATTTTGACGATAGAAATGTTGTTATTTTATTATATTTTTCATGATTTCGTTTACAATTGTAGGCATATTATAACTGTTAGAGCCAAAGCGACATAAAGTGGAAGACAGACCTTTTTTTTGTCATATTTTATTTGTTGAAATACATTAAAATTTAAAAAATCCTCATAGGTTATGTGAAAAGCGGTATGTGTCAATCAATCAATCAATCAATCAAAAATATTTATTCGTAATAAACTTAAAACTACACAATATGCAAAAAAACAGTATTACTAAAACTACAAACGTACAAGGGATTAATAAGTTTATCGCGAAAAGGTCCCGTCTCAGCATAATGCTGACCCGGAGGTCAGCGCTGATCTTCCGACGAGACCATTTGTGAGACCAATGTCACATGGTAATACATTTTTTTCCACCACACTTGAATCCCTCGCTAAGCTCAGGATTTTAGAATCCCTAACTAAGGGTTTTTTTGGAATCTTGCAAATGAAGATACTCGCCGTAAATAAGTAAGTACTTAAGTAATTTCCTTCTAACACAATGTACCATTGAATAATCGTGAGATAAAACAGGACGTTACTTTTATTTGTTCGATTGGCTGAGAAAGAAACAATAGGATCGCGAAATCTTTTTCCTATATAAACCAGTTAAGTGTGAGTCGGGCTTGCGCACTCACGATTCTGTACTAACCTATTTTTTAACCCCCGACGCAAAAACGACGGGGTGTTATAAGTTTGACGTGTCTGTCTGTCTGTGCGTGTGTGTGTGTGTCTGTCTGTGGCATCGTAGCTCCCGAACGGATGAACCGATTTAGTTTCGTTTTTTTTGTTTGAAAACTGAGTTAGTCGAGAGTGTTCTTAGCTACGTTTCATAAAAATCGGTCCACTATGTTGCTGTCGGGGGTTTTTTCAAAATTTTAATTTTGTGGTTAGGTTAGTTAATAAAAAAAAAGAGTTTTTTTTACATTTTTGCCAGTACGTGTAAAATATAATTATGTATACTTAACTCCAATTTTTCTGTTTGAAGTCAACGGGAAATCCTATTTATTTTGATACATTTGAGTGTATACATTTTTTGCGACTTAACTGGTACTATCTTCTCTTCGCGTTGATGGAGAAGTTACTCATAATTAATTATGTTAAAGGGTCAGATATACAGGCAGACAGACGGACGGACGTACGGACGAACGGATGGACAGACGGACATACGGGCATACAGACATACGGATAGACAGACAGGCAGACCAAGTTAGATTAGACTATATTTGTTTCTTGATTAAAATTACATACATACATACATACTATCACGCCTGTATCTCATGAAGGGGTAAGCTGAGCACATGAAACTACTCAAGTTTCAATGCCACTCTTGGCAAAAAGGGGTTGAAAGAAATCGAAAATGTGACATTGCAGTGACAGGTTGCCAGCCTCTCGCCTACGTCACTATTTAACCCATATCCCACAGTCACCTTCTACGACACCCACCGGAAGAAAGGGGGTGGTGAAATTCTTAACCCGTCACCACACGGGGCCAAAATTACATAGTATTTTAACTTAAAAATAGCACTGTGTAATTCACAAAAAGATTAATAAATACCTTATTAGGTTTCCGTTTCTAAGGGTCCTAAGGAACCCTAAAACAGTATTGTGAAGAATACTAATACATTAAGCCCTAGATAAATACAGGCATTGTAACAGAAGAAAAGATGTCTCGCCAGGCCCTGTAGTCGAATGGTATTTCTGCGACGCGAAACGCCACCGAAACGCCGCAGAAATATAGTCTGGCTTTATTTATTAGTATTAGCTAGAATTATAAGTCCACATTCAGGGTCCCAAGCCACAAGATTGCGTCAGGTCACAGAATATATAATAGTACAAGTACAGAAGGCCCACTGCTTTGATGTTCACGAAATGCCGTCTTTTTAAATGCCTACAAAATTCTAACAAAGAAACGAGCCGCACGTGCGCAGCGTCGAATGATAGGGTTGCCTATGGATTAAAACGAATTAATTCTCAGATAAAATGTTATACTATAATATCCAAGTCTTGGGTACTTTCTAGGTACTTATATATTTATATATTTTTGTTTTTATACAGTTGTTATACAGTATTTATATATTTTTGTTTAAGCCTTCTGCATCACAAGCTTTATTGAACTTTTCCGTGGGACTTAATCAATAAGATCAGTGTAAGATTGTCCTATTTTATTCACGATGTCTATTTAACTAAGCATTATTAGCCATTCCACACGTGGACATCGCATACGAACCTTGAAAAAAACTCGCTACGTAAGTAACAATTGAAAGTGCGAACGTGCGTTCCGTGAGAACGCGCGCCACCCCTGATTAGGCCGCGAACTCGCGGCCGCCAGCATGTACTTGTAGCGCGGCGATAGAATCACGGAGTGAGCTGCCCCTGGTCAGGTGTTAATTTAAACAGGTCTTCCGGAGGGCCTGGGAAAGCATGCAGAGGGCAGCGCTGTATAATGTGCTCAATGGTTTGAGCCTCTTCACCATATTCGCAGAGCGCTGAGTCCCGCCAACCCCATTTATGGCGGAAGTAATTACAGCGCCCGTGACAGTCCTCAGTCTGGCTTTGTCGCGCCAATACGTACGCAAGAGCGATATAGATAGATAGCTACGAAAGAGTTATCGTGAGCGTTTTGTACATTCGGCTACGCACACAGATTACCTTTCTAGACCCAGACATAATAAAATGAGAGTAATAAAGTCCTCCAGATGAAACAGGCTAGGCTACATCAAAGTATTTGTCGCATGTAATCGTGCCATTACTTTTTGATGAGTAGAATAAAAATAATTGTTTGTCTGTGTTTTATGTATTAGTAACTAGCTAATACACACGTTGTAACATAAGGAACCCAAACGTTTTAACTAGGTACCTACGCATTTTTGAGGTCATAAGAAGGAAAAATGTTATAAGTATATATGTATACCTAAGTACGACTTTTTTTTAAAGTTTTTATGGATGATTTTTACTGAAAAAGTAAATGTGATCCATAAAAGTGGCTCTTAGAACATACTTTTTAAAATGTATTACTTATTATCAATAAAGGTAGTTAGGTTTTCTCCCATAATTGGATCATTGCAGTCAAAAAAGGCATTAACTCTGAAATTGAAATAAGATAAGCACCTACCAGTGGCGGCTGCTGAAAATTTCTGTTAGGCAACACTGACCAACAAGAAACCTACCTATACAGTCATTAGGTACTTTACTAGTCAGTAATCAATTTTTCCCCTCACTAGCTCGGAAACACGTGTTTTGTCCTTTAATACCAGCGAGTAAAAACGCATTTTATCCACTAGTGGGTAAAGTAATTTGACCTTGAATAAAGTCAAATTAACTGTTTTAAAACTGATAAAAGTAGGTGAATCTAGTAATAAAGATGATTTACCACCTGTGGAACTACTGGAAGCAGTGATAAACACATTTTTTGCGTTGTAGTTTCCTCGCTACAGTGAGAGGAAAAGTTTTGTGTTACACTCGGGTCCAATGTATTTTACTTCTCGTGTGTTAAAAAACTCGCAAGTTCAGGATTCTATTCTCGAACCACTCGCTTCGCTCGTGGTTCAACTATAGAATCCTTTCACTTGGTCGTTTTTCAATTCCATACTCGGCGTTAAAATACAACTTTGCCCCCTTGTATAACAAATTGCTTACTATTAGGCAAGCCGGTGGGAATTTGCACAATTTGCGTTTGTCGCGCGCGAGTCCATACATCAAGCGCGACTTCAAGTATGGACTCGCGAGCGAGAGCGCAAGTAGTGCTAGACCGCCAGGAATACGCTGTTAAGAGGATACGGTAGCGAAAATGCTAAAATGGAAAGAAACCCCCCTTTCAACTTGGGAATTTTAGTTAAATATAAAAAAATTGTCCATTAAGAACAACTCAGTCAAAAGATATTTAAAAAAAAATCTTTAAAATTGAGGTTCCGCTCTCGACTCTTTCCTCCTTTAAAACTTAATCAATAAGAACTAAATTTGAGAATGTGAATAACAATGAAATAATCTATGTCGGACCGTTTAGCTATTTTGGTTAATTGTTACCAATCTTGAGTATCACACCTTTTTTTGCGCCACAATGAAAAAGGCCGTTTTTGGGCTCTAGACTCTTTAAAAAGCAGAATATCAAAAAAATCAAAACGGTCCGAAAATAATAACAATCTGTGTTGAAATAGTTATTTGTTATACAAGGGGGCCAAGTTGTATTTTAACGCCGAGTGAGGAATCGAACGACACGAGAAGTAAAATACATTTGCACCCGAGTGTAACACAAAACTTTTCCCCTCACTATAGCGAGGAAACTACGACGCAAAAAATGCGTTTATCACTGCTTCCAGTAGTTCCACAGGTGGTAAATACTACTACTTACTAGATTCACCTACTTTTATCAATTTTAAAACAGTTAATTTGACTTTATTCAAGGTCAAATTACTTTACCCACTAGTGGATAAAATGCGTTTTTACCCGCTGGTATTAAAGGACAAAACACGTGTTTCCGAGCTAGTGAGGGGAAAAAATCATTGTTCTATCTTCAAAAACCAGGGAGGAAATAGTCGAGAGCGTTTGTATGGAGAATTGACCTCTACCGTATCGTCTTAAAATTATTCTGTTTCACCTTGTGACACCCTTTATAAAACTAACTAAGATACCACTACAGAGCGTGAACGATTGAACTGGTTACAGCCAGAATAATGAAATTCAAGTCGGGTTCGGGTCTCAAACCTTTACTGCCGCTAATCTGCATAATAAATTTAGATGTGAGAGAGAAATCAGTGTCGAGTGGCGCGAATTTAGATCACTTTACCTATCATGTCTGTATAGTTAGTGTAGGTATGTTTGTGTAGTTTTTGATGTTTTAAAATACCTACGTTACTGGTAATATGTGGGATTAAATCCTCAGAGCAAATAATACTGAAGAGCGGACAAGCCGCCGCGGGGACGTCTCAGGTGTTCTCATTGAGCATACGATAGGCTAGTTTCCTACTAGTCAAATCAGCTTCTTTTTAAGAACTGTCAAAACGATTTGCTAATATAGAATTACTATAATCTAGTTAGGAGTGACGTCACAATCAATTTAATTACTTCATATCTTTCTCTGACTTATTAAATAGAAATTATGTTTAAACCTACTGTCCAAATTTTTCTTCTAATTATGTGGTGCTTTAATTCGTGCACTGCATAAAATATTTTATTTTAAATATAGGAAACTACCCTATTGTCGTTGTGAGGGTGCGTGATGACACGATTCGCTCGTCGTTCGCAAGCACACACACATGGAAATTATGCGCGTGTATTGCGCAATAGCCCAATAGGAGCGTCCATCCTACTCATATAACCCGGCAACCTTCAAATCAAGAGTGAACAGGCATCTTCTGGGCGAGCTCACTCCATCGTAGGCCACGTCTTTGCCTTTGGCTAGTCTGTGGTCAAGAGTAAGCCCATTTATATAAAAAAAAAGTGTCAAAAACTTGCAACAGGCGTATTCAATACAAATCACCCGATGTGTTAAATCTCCTTCCTTTCTATATCTCCTAGCTACGATAACGATATAGCGTAAGTGATTGTAACGTTAGGTATGTACAGTCAACCAATTGGAACCCTAGACCTGTAGAACTATGTCATAGTGACGTTATAAATCAGATTGTAAGAATTATCTTACTGTTTGTCATTTTGACATGGTTGTGGAGTGGCATAGTGTTCCAATGAGGAGGGACACTCAAAGGTTATGACAGATGGCGCCACCCTATTAGTCCATACACGAGAGCGAGAAGATAATATGTTTTTTTCTCTCTCACACATATGAATGATAGTGACATGCCTAGACACTTGCACAGGCGCCACCTGGCGGGATAAAACGTCAGTGTGCCTCCTCATTGGAACCCTAGGCCACTGTAGAACTATGTCATAGTGACGTTATAAATCAGATTGTAAGAAATCTCTTACTGCTTGTCATTTTGACATGGTTGTAGAGTGGCATAGTGTTCCAATAGGTTGACTGTACCTACGAGTAATATAATTTTAGTCGTGATAGCTCGGAATTACGTGCATAAAATAATGGATTACATGCATAGGTGAAAGGGACATAGGTGCCCTGACAAAGGTCTACACGCTGGGAAATCAACCTTAATGAGAAAGGACTAATTAGATAAATACTACCCTTGTCAAACGTTAAAAAAACGGACAGGGTGAAAGGATTTCTACCTGAAATCAGTTAGGTTCACAAATTTCACAATTAATAGCGACGCAAATACGACAACCTAACGGCCCAGCCACGACATTGGTCTAAGCGCGACAGCGGTGAGCGCCATACGTGCGAATGAAAAGTCCCATCGCTGTGTCTCGCTCCAATGTATGGCCGCCGCTCACCGCTGTCGCGCTTAGACCAATGTCGTGGCTGAGCCGTAAGGCGTAGGTATATTTGAGTCGAACTTTAAGATAACGACACTCATCATCATCTTCCTTGCATATCCCGGCATTTGCCACGGCTCATGGGAGCCTGTTGGTCCGCTTTGACAACTAATCCCAAGATTTGGCGTAGACACTAGTTTCACGAAAGCGACCGCCATCTGACCTTCCAACCCGAAGGGTAACTAGGCGTTATTGGAATTAGTCCGGTTTCCTCACGTTTTCCTTCACCGAAAAGTGACTGGCAAAATAAATATAAAATGACATTTCATTTCAAGTTCCGAAAAACTCATTGGTACGAGCCGGGGTTCGAACCCGCGACCTCAGGATCGAAAGTCGCACGCTCTTACCGCTAGGCCACCAGCGCTTCCTAATACATATTTATTTGACCTCTATAAGCGACATTACTATCACTGACAACCTCTATAAGCGAGAGCCTCTGTAAGTGAGAAAATGTTTTATTTGAACCTGGTTAAGTGGAAAACTGGATAAATGGAAAACCTGGATAAGCGAAACTAAACAGCTGGTCCCTTGCGATTCCACTTATACAGTTTCCACTGTAATCTTACGACACTATAAACTGAAATTAAGATTTGGATAATTTATGGAGAAGCAGTTAGCTATTATCGGGTAACTTTGACGTTTGAGTTATAGTATTGATGTTACGTTTGATATGATTTTAAAGTAAAATAAGGTACATCGGGGCAAATTTCGACTGGGGGGTAATTGTGTCGCTTCACTTCATTCATTGCTATCTTCAAAAACTAAGAAGGAAATAGGCGAGAGCGTTTGTATGGAGAATTGACCCCTCCTGTATCGTCTTAAAAAAAAAACTGTGACATTGCAGTGATAGGTTGCCAGTCTCTCACCTACGCCACAATATAACCCATAGGTATCCTACAGTCGACTACGGGAAAAAAGGGGGTGGTGAAATTCTTAACCCGTTACCACACGGGCAAAATATAGGACAGATTCAAAAATATATCGGTGTCAAGAGGAGCTACAATATTAAAACAAAAGTCAGTATATACATCGCTGTGTGATTGCTACATTAGGTACCTACCTCATAGGACTCTGTCGTCGATGGTCCGTCGCTGCGTCTGTATTCTGTATATCGTCACTACTTTAAAAAAAACTTTTATCTTCGTCTGTCAATGAAAAGAAAATTGTATTAAGTATGTATGGAATGCATATAGACTTACTGCGTTTTAACTTTGAGGAACAGCGTGAGATACGAGATTTTTTTAAAGTAGTGACGATATGCTATGTGAAATGTTCGAAAGTGGTCGTTCTCAACCGCGGCGGGCAAACGCCGCAGAACTAGAACAACGAACAACCACTCTCAAACATCTGTGAAAACAATTTCGAGAAGTTTCCATGAGAATATTCGCAATTCCAGAAACTTCGGTGCATTGCTAATACAGATGCCGCGGGCAACGGGCTCGCACATTGCCTGCTATGGGTCAAAACACAAATATAGGAAGGAAAGAGTTCAGATTCGACATGCTGGACGTTTTGTATTGAATACACCTGTCCCAAGCGCTAGTGGCCTAGCGGTAAGAGTAGTGTAATATTGGTGCACCTGGATCAAAGAAGATCCAGGTGCCACCAATATTACACATTAGAATACTAATTTGAATCGATCGATCATTCAAATACTCATTTTGCATCCATTCAAGATGTCACGTATTCAAGTAGTGAGGTATTATAATGCTAGTAGGTACATCTAGCTACCACCAATATTACACATTATAATAGGTACTAATTCGAATCGATCGATCATTAAAAAATTTTTCGTTCACTTAAGAAGTCTCATATTCAAGAAGTGAGGTAGCAGAATACTTGTAGATTGTAGGTAAATGTAACTGCAATAAATATTACACGTTCGAATACTTTTCAAAGCAATCCAAGAAATCATCATTCAAATATTAATTTCGTCTCCATTCAAGAAGTCATGTATTCAATGGAACTAGCGAGATAGGAGAATGCTTGTACTAGGTACATCTAGTTGACTCGTTTTACCTACCTATTCAAATATGTGCTAATTTTACATCAATTAAGGAAGTCATGTATTTAAGAGGGGGATATTTAGAATATTAGTAGGTAATTAACACGTATAACTATAATCGAGTTTTTGTATACATTGAGGTATGTAATCTGAAATCTCTAAATAGAAATGTCTACCCGATATGAGTAATGATTTTGATTTCGTACTGATGAGTTAGGTACTGTTCTCTTAATAAGATATTATTTTATAGTTTTATGTACCTACTCTAGGTAATTAACATTGAGGTAAAAGTTGGATATAGTTAAATGAAATTACGTGTACTTTTATAATGTTTATTAACTTAAGAACTATGTTCATATTACACAATCACATTAAATTGTACCCTTATTCGATGGTGTACCCATGTGGCGTATCTGAGGACAAACCTTCGTCTATCTTGTCAATTACTCTACGCGTTAATTCGTAAACTTGGTCTAATAACGTATTTTTCACTACATATTGGGCACACAGCTCGGCATTACATTTACATATATGTTCAAAGTTCTCATTCAATTTGTTACTGTCGTAAATTTCTATTTTGATGACTTTTGTACCTCCATTCCGATGTGGTTTTTTGATAAACGAGTAAACGGGTGTTGCCTTCCTCTTGACCCCCAAGGACAGACGTCTCACCCCTGACTCCCGTTCACTCTGACTTTGAGTTTGGGATGATGCCAAAGGAACGAAGTTGAATAGGTGTTCTGATGTATCCTGTAATTAATAATTAAGTTATTAGTTTAATGTTAACTACGAGTATTAACTTTTAATTAAATGAAAACTTGAAATAAGTTACATTAATAATAAAATATTTTATTGCACACAAAAAAAAAAAACATAAGTTACAGAGAAATCCGATGAAATTAACGAAGTAGGTGACTACAGGTGGACTTAGCGCTAAGCAGACACATACATTAAAAATTGTATTTACTTAATTATTATTTTATATCAATTACGTATGAGTAATGTAACCATTATAATTTGAAATTATTTTATAATAATAATACAAACACTCACTCTAAAAAAAATACTTACCGACATATTTTCCGTAGAACTAATCGCGTTGAATATATAAGAGTAAATAATATTTTCACTTATTTTCGGGGGTTTATATCTGAAATTATTGTGTTATTAGAGTTCAAAATCAAACGTTTAAAAAAAATGACATCACATTGTATTGAGATACGATTGGATTTACGATGTTAGCAATAATGCACTAAAGCAAATAAAATATACTAGCTCCGATCGCGACATTGTCTGTTTTTCTAAGATTAAAACCATAAAATGAATTTAATGAATAAAAAAATATATGGTAAGTACCTTCACGTATTTGTTTTATATTATACACGGTGATCTGATTTTGCTGCGTTGTGGGATTTGCAATCGATGATTGTTTCCACCGACTAAGTGCTGAGTTGCGTTTTTCAATCACGTTGACAAATTTCATATAGGTATTGCGTTAGCTCCACGTGAATTTTCACTACTTAAGCTCCTCAGATCGATCCTCTTGATTCATTCCGCTACACAGGAAGCAAGGAAAACCCACTGTTCTCTCTACTGAAGCTACAAGGACATCATCATCATACAATGTAAGTGTGAATAAATGTATATTGTAATGTTGCTTATATAATTTTGACGACTTATCTGACCTACTGGTTAGTGACTAGCTACTAAGCCAGGGGCTTCTGGGTCGAATCTCAGTAAGGGTTTGTGTGATGAACACATATATTTGTTCCCGAGTCATGGTTGTTTTCTATGTGTTATTATGCGAGTACTCGCAACGCAAACTTACTGTAGGACTTAGTAAGAATATCCTATATTATTTATTTATTTATATTCGCAAAGTAACAAACTCGTAAAAATAATTAATCATTATTCAAATAAAACAACGTTAGAGTAATGGAGAATTATAATTATAAATGAATTATTTTAATAGCACATTATTTATTTTATTTCCAGGTCAAAACCCTCGTCCCACGCTGAAGATTTATATCTCTCATCCTCCACGGAGGAAGATTCGTCGGCACCGCCGCCGCCACCGCCGAAGGTTGACGTGATCGACAAAAGAAAAAATCCAAGCCGCCGACATCGACGAGCTCGAGCAAGAGGTAGGTGTATACATAAATATTAGATAGTTGTGTGTTCTCAAAACCATAAAATAGCCTTTACGTAGTATTCTAACGCAGATTATAAATTAATAATATTTTAATAGTAACTTATTTTTATTTCCAGGTCAAAACGTTCGTCCCATACCGATTCGTATCTCTCATCCTCCACTGAGGAAGATTTGCCAGCACCGCCACCGCTACCACCGAAGGCTGACGCGGTCGAAAAAAGAAAAAATCCAAGCCATCGACATCGTCAGCAAGCTCGAGCAAGAGGGTCAGAATAGCTCCTGTGAAGCCGCGGCACGGCACTGCAGCGGAACTATTCGGTGCCGATAGCGATGACGAGGGATTAGAAGCGAACCAACCTGCAGGGGAGGGTAAATTATTATCGTACATTTCACGACGACTTGCGAACGGTTTTGCTCGTCAGACAAATCCTGATAAAAAGGGCACCCACTTTGTTGAGGTCAAAGTGTATAAATGCGATGATATTGAAAAGGTGACACCAGTAAATCGATGGCGTCATGCTGTAGTAAATATTAAAAACCGAACCGATGATAATACTGAAGCTTGGAGACACTTGGCTAATTTTATTCACGCAACGCGAAAGGAATACCGAACATGTGCGCCGTCATTTGTTAGCAATTATTATTGATCAATTTAAGCCATCGTATATATCTCTTATTACCACACTTATTAGTGCATCTGTAATAAAATACGAGGATTATAAATAAATGACTAATAAATAACGAGCTGATATTTGTGGTATTCCTTTTACGTTCTGTGAATAATTTTAACTAAATGTTCAAACGTGTTAGAGTGAATTTATTTCTTTTTCGTACATGGAATTATTCCTTTTTGTAAAATATGGGACCAATTGCATAGATTGAACTATGCGTGGATCCAACTATCCTGAACACAACGTAAAAGTAATAGCACAGATGTGAGCCCTCATTTATTTGTTGACATCTATTAATAATGTTTTTTACCCATATTCATTTTGAATTACATTACCTATGTTATGAAATGGAATATAAGTATTATATAATACATACTTTAATTAATTATAAATGTATATCTATTGTTGTACTAATTTGGAATAAAATGATATCTATAAAGTGTGTTATTTTGTTTACAGTGGGATCACGTAACCGTCCGTTATCCAGAACTATTTTAATGAAATGTGACAAATGTCAAATTAAATTGCCTAAGAATGAATACAATGCCCATTTGAGAACTAATTTACATAAATCGAATTGCATATTGAAAACTGATTTGAATAATATTGAAATTATAGCAACAGCCTTTAAAAACAGAATAGTCACCTATCGTCTGAATGCAACACAAAATGAATACGTAACTCCTGAGACGTTTTTGTGTGATATCAAAAGTAACATTATGAAAGTTGTAGAAATGTCATTACGGGAACATAAAAGTATCAAAATAAACTATGAGCTTTTCGTTTACTTTACATTACCTCATTCAGGCAAACAACAGTTAAAGTCATTCAATACAAAATATGATGTTATTTATGAAAACACAAATATCAATGAACTGTTTGAAAATACGATTGAACATTTAAAAAATAAAGTTATAGAATTTGAGCACCGTGAATCAGGCTGGTCTTTTGTCGCAATAAGTCATTTAGAAGTTAACGTAAACAAGTATTGTCCGATGCGAGGAGGTACTTACATACCTTTACCCCCAAGTGTCAAAAATACTAAAAGCTGCATTAATATTCAAAACAACGATAATTGTTGCTTTTTATGGAGTATACTGGCTGGTCTATATCCTGCAAAGAATAATGTGTGTCGAACTAAATCATACCCGCACTATTCAGATGTTTTAAATATCGATGGAATGTCATTCCCATTATCAGTCAGCGATATACAGTTATTTGAAAAAATAACCCTGATATAAGCATTTGTATATATGGATTGGATAATAAGTATGCAGTAACAGGTCCTCTATATAGATCCAAATCAAAGAAAAATAATCATTTTAATCTATTATATATTGAAGTCGTTGGTAAAGGACATTACTGTTTAATTAAAGACCTGGTACGATTAGTTAGAAGACAAGTAACTTTACATAGAGGCCACATGCATTTCTGTGACTCATGTTTGCAATTTTTTAAAAGCGATAATAAATTTAAAACACACCATTGTTCCGAAATTGTAACAGTTTTACCTAATGAAAATACTGTCATTCAATTTAAGAACTTCGAACGTAAACAAAAAATCAATTTTATTATATACGCTGATTTTGAAAGTATGTTAATTAATTGTAATTCAGACAGTAGTAAAAATACGCAAAACCTAAAAAAGCATGTCCCGACATGTTTCGGTTATTACATATGCTGCTCGCACGATGCAAGTTTGAATAAATATGTTTCTTACAGAGGTGAAGATTGTGTAAAAGTTTTTGTTGAATGGTTAATAAACGATATTCATGAAATTCACAACATACTAATTAAAAATAATCCTATGAATCCATTAACATATAAAGAAAAGTGTAATTATGAGAATGCTACACACTGTCATATTTGTAAGCAGTTTTTATTTGGTGACAAAGTCCGTGATCACGATCACATTACATCAGAGTACAGAGGTGCAGCTCATTCACTTTGCAATTTGAAATACAGAATCTGTTCCTTTATACCAGTTGTCTTACATAATTTGACGGGGTATGATAGTCATTTATTTATAGAAGAACTTGCAAAGTACCCCGGGTCTATCAAAATAATGCCACAGTCCAAGGAAAAATATTCAAGCATAACAAAAACTATATATTCTACTAACAAATCGAGCGCCAAACCAATTGAAATAAAGTTTATCGATTCTTTTCAATTTCTTAGTTCCAGTTTATTTGAGTTAACCAAAAGTTTGAATAAAGAAGATTTTGTTAACTTGTCTAAAGAATTTACTGATACCCACCACTTTCAGTTATTAACACGTAAAGGTGTTTATCCCTATGATTACATTGATTCCTGGTTGAAATATGAAGACAATAAACTACCGACAAAAGAAATGTTTTATAATACTCTAAAATCTAAACACATCTCAGATATTGATTATAATCATGCCGAAACTGTGTGGTCAGCTTTTAATATAATGACTTTAGGGGAATATACTGATTTATACTTAAAATGTGACGTCTTGTTGTTAAGCGATGTGTTTGAACATTTTAGAAATACAAGTTTGAAGCATTATAATCTAGACCCAGCCTATTATGTATCTGCACCTAATTTAAGTTGGGATGCTATGCTTTTGTTTACAGACGTAAAATTACAGTTAATACACGACTTAGAAGTATATCAGATGATAGAAAGAGGGATACGTGGTGGATTAGCCCAGTGTTCTCTTCGGAATTCAAAAGCAAACAATAAATACACCCCTGATTTTGATACTTCTAGACCCACCTCATATTTGATGTATCTGGATTGTAACAATCTCTATGGTTATGCTATGAGACAAAAATTACCTGTATCAGACTTTGAGTTTTTAACTTTAGATCGGGTTAGAAATTTTGACATACTGACTATACCAGAAAACGGTGAACATGGATACATTTTAGAAGTTGACATGAGTTATCCTGATCATTTACACGATCTGCATGCCGATTTGCCTTTTGCACCTGAAAGGTTTGTTCCCCCAGGTGGGAAGTCAGAAAAGTTAATTGCAAATTTATATGACAAATACAACTATATCATTCATTTCGTACATTTGAAGGAATGTTTAAAGAACGGGTTAGTGTTACAGAAAATACATCGCATTCTACGTTTTAGACAGTCTAACTTCTTACAAAAATATATTGATCTAAATACTCGATTACGACAAGAAGCTTCTACTTCATTTGAAAAAGACTTTTTTAAACTATTAAATAATGCTATATTTGGAAAAACAATTGAAAATAAGCGAAAACATTTACATGTTCAATTAGCAATAAAATGGAAAGACAATGACAATAAAACAAACAAACACTTAGGTGCAGAAAAAATATTATTAAAACCTAATGTAAAGAATGTATCCATATTTAATGAAAACTTTGTGGCTGTTCAATTAAGTCCTGAAAAAATTTGTTTAGACCGCCCGATTTATATTGGATTTACAGTTTTAGAATTGGCAAAAACACATTTATATCAATTTCATTATAATTTCATTAAAAAAACGTACAAAGAAAACGTGAAACTCTGTTATACTGATACTGATAGCCTTCTTTATAACATTATTACTGATGACTTTTACAATGATCTAAATAAAAACATATCAAAATATGATACTAGTAATTATGACCACAATAACCCTTATGGTATACCTAAACTAAATGCTAAAGTACCTGGTTTATTTAAAGATGAATTTGGTGGTACGGTAATTACTGAATTTATTGGATTAAGAGCAAAACTGTACTGTTTAAAAAATGTAAAGAAGACAATAACGAAAGCAAAAGGTGTCACAAAACCTATAACGAATAAATTAAGAATTAAACATTTTGACAAAGTTTTGCAAACAAAAAAAGTGTATACCCATAATATGAATATGATTCGATCAATCAAACATGTTTTATATTCACAGCAAGTTGATAAAGTAGTTTTAAACTGCAACGATGATAAAAGGCAGATATTGCCTGACAATATACAAACATTACCATGGGGGCACTGTAAGACTATATTTTAAATTATATAATAATGTGATACTAAAATTTGTTTTTGTTTGTTTTTTTTTGTACCTATCTGTAATAATCTCCAGAAATTTAATAAATTTATTTACTCTGTTAATCAATTGTTTTATTTATGTTAAGACATATCCTATAAAAAGCGTTGAGATATCATATTTTTTTCATAATAACAATGAAATTCATTAAGCATACCCAAACTCTGGAAGTAAATAATATAATCGTTGAAAATGACGTACATAAAAATACAAGACATAGTACATTATTACCTAATACAATCCGCTGTATAATATGTGGACCTTCAAACTGTGGTAAAACTAATGTAATATTAAATTTATTATTACATGAAAATGGTCTAAAGTTTAAAAATATCTATTTGTATTCAAAGACCGCTTTTCAGCCAAAATATCGCTACCTCCAACTAATTATGGAGAAAATTCCAGATGCTAACTTTTTAATATTTAATGACAATAAAGACGTTATCCATCCAAATGATGCTATGACCAATTCAATCATGATTTTCGATGATGTTGTATGTGAAAATCAAGTGAACATTAGGAATTACTTTGCTATGGGAAGACATCGACAAATTGATTGTTTTTATTTATCGCAAACTTACTCCAAAATTCCGAAGCAACTGTTAAGAGACAATGTGAATCTCTTAATTGTTTTTAAACAAGATGATACTAACTTAAAACATATATACAATGAACATGTAAACACCGATATGGATTGGATAAAATTTAAAGAACTTTGTTCAATTATATGGGATGATTGTTTTAGCTTTTTATTAATTAATAAAGATTGTACACTAGATAAAGGACGATATAGACAGGGGTTTGATACATTTATTTACTTTTAAATTTCCCATTATTTAATGTTTTAAATGTTGACGAAGGCTCACTTGAAACTGAGTGCTCGTATTAAAAGGTTGGTGTCAAGACTGCTGAAATGGATACACATTTAAAAGATCAACTTATCAAAGCAGTAGATAACATAAAAAACAAAATAAAGAAGATAAATAATGAAGAACATGAAAATAATATTAATTTAAAAAAGTTTTTAAACCTATTACTGAACCATTAGAAAACCTCGTTATGCAAAGTTCTTTTGTTAAACCAGCTATTAACATGACTACAAGTACAGATACGAGTGACAAATCTCAGAATTTAAATGATTCTATAGGATACAAAAATTTCAAAGAGATAATTGCTCCTGATCAGCATTCAGAATATTATGAATACTCTAATGTTAGTAATAAAACTTCTCAAGAACAAAATAATGATACACTTCTATCTCTAAAAAAAGAAGACATGATTGATTTATATGAGGACATCAATATACCATTCGGGATTCGTAGCACGAATAAAAAGTTGATGATGGGTAATTCTGATGTATACTTGTCTTTGGTAAATAAGACTTCCGATACTGAAAAACAATATGTTATTACTATAGACAACAAAAAATTTGAATTAACCGCAGGGTTGAAAGAACTATTGATGCGAAACAAACCCAATCTCAGTCTTGTTACTGAAAAAGATAAAACTGAATACAAAGAAATGTTAACCCGTACAAACGCACATAAACGAGATTTTGATCCAAACGGAAAATTAAAAGGAGACAAAGGTATAAAATATTGCAGTATTATCAAACCTCTCTTTTCACAATTACTTGACACTAACATTAAAACAGGTGGTAACTTACCTGCATTAAAACATTATAAAAGTAACACAGATTATATTTATTGGGATGATCCAAATGAATTAATTGAAAGGCTTAAACTTTTGATTGCATCCAAAGACGCTGGAAACACCAACCATGATAATGAAATTATATCAATTATTGAAGAATTAAAGGAAGCCGGTATTGTAAAGCAATAAAATAAATTGAAATATTATGTTAATGCTCAGTGAATAAATAAACGTGTCTTAGACATGACAAATAACAATGATATTTATAATTGTAAAGCAGAATTTAATAAAGTATTAAGTATAAAGGAGGAAAATATATTATCTAATACAATAAATACAGAAATAATAAACAAAATCGATGCCTGTATGAAAAAGGTGATGAATATAGATAAAAACATTTCGGTTTTAATGAATCGAGTAACAAAAGTTGAAAAGAATATTTCTAACAAAGAATTTGAATATAATATTAATAAACATTATGAGCAAAGCGGACGTCGTAAATGAAATTCATAAAAATGCAAGGGTGAATTTTCCTCGAAGAAGCGTCATTTTAAGAGATATTGATGACCTCTGGCAAGCAGATTTAATAGATATGCAGACTTTTTCAAAACTGAATGCTGGTTATAAGTACATATTAGTGATTATTGACTGTTTCTCAAAATACGCTTGGGCATTTCCACTCAAACGTAAGACTAAAGAAACCGTATCCAAAATGTTTGAAACATTATTATCAAGAGGACGTAAACCAATCAATTTACAAACAGACAGGGGTAATGAATTTTATAATAGTAATTTCAGAAAAGTTGTTCAAAAATATAATATTAATCATTACTCTACATTTTCCACCAAAAAGGCATCAATAGTTGAAAGACTTATAAGAACTCTTAAAGCTAAGCTGTATAAGGAGTTTAGTCTGAAGGGTAATTATAAATGGGTCGATGGAACTCTTGACCAGAAAGTTTCAGAATATAATCATACTTTTCATAGGACGGTGGGAAGAGCGCCGATCACGATCAATCGTAGTAATAAAGGAGTTGTATTACAAAGATACATTAAGAATTTACTAACAAAGAAAAACCCGGTTTGCAAAAGGTTTCGTATTGGAGATTTTGTAAGAGTTAGCAAGTATAAAGGATGTTTCGAGAAACGATTTACCCCTAATTGGTCAACAGAAATATTTAAGATAACTAATGTTCGAAATACTAACCCCACTACATATTATCTAGAAGACGCCAAGCGTAGGCCTATTTTAGGAGCATTCTATGCGCAAGAAATTCAGAAAACTTTGCATCCTCAAGTTTATCTTGTTGAAAGAGTGTTAAAACGTAAAGGAAATAAAGTATATGTTAAGTGGCTCGGCCTTCCACCGAGTGAAAATAGTTGGATTGATAAGACAAATCGTTTGTAATCGGGTTTAAATTTACTTTCACTGTTTTGTACACTCATTTGTATTTCAAACTCTACACTATAGAGACCAGTACAGACATATCCAACATTTAAATCTATTTCATAAAAAATGAAACGCACGAGAAATAATTCTGAAAACGAAAATAAGAAGAAACTTAGCAATCAGAAATTTGGAGCTGGCTTAAAGAAAACTTTTAATAATCTTGTTTCACACACTAAAAGACATATCAGTAATCTAAAGCCAAAATGTAAGAACATGCTAATGGAATTAGCGTATGCTGCTGCTCAAGAATTAGCATCGGACTTGCCTATACAATTACCCAGAGTGATACCAGTACCTAAAACTGGCGGATTTCTACCATTGATTCCAATTTTAGCAGGATTATCGGCTACAGGAAGTTTAGCAGGAGGTGTTGCGGGAATAAGAAAAGCTATTAACCATTATAAATCAGCAAAACGACAACTAGCTAAATTAAAGAGACATAATATGAAAATGGAGGGTAAATGTATTGGAAAAGGAGTGCATCTTAAACCCTACAAGGGTGGACTAGGAATTTATGTTACAAATAAAAAAAACTAGATGGCAGGCTACCCAATAGAGCATTGAGTAATATCGATATAATAAAACATTCGAAAAGTATTCCTTACTTTCGTGGTGTATTCATGAGAGATGAATTACCACCAAAACCATTACCGATGGAATGTGGTGTGATTAATTTAGATTCATCTGAAAATAACGGTACTCACTGGGTAGCCTATGGAAAAAATAAAAATTATATTGAATATTTTGATAGTTACGGAAATTTAAAACCTCCAAAGGAATTCATAAAATATATGGGAGCTAATATACGCTATAATTACGATAATATACAAAAAAATCATTTATTTAACTGTGGGCATTTATGTTTAAAATTTCTGAATTCATTCTGGCAGAAATATTATTAAATAAGTAAACTTATGTGTTTAATAAGACCAAAAACATAATACAACAATATTATAATAAACGATATCTTCTACCGTATCACATTCAACCTCGAACAGTGTCTAGAATCGGGTGTTAAGCATACGTTTACATAATTTTACCTTACAAAATCAAGTGATACATTATGTATGTTTTCAATAAAAGCGGAATTACAAGAATACCATCGAATATTCAACTCCCAGTCTTCAAAGGAGCAAGTCGATTAAATTCTAGCAAGAGAATTACTAAGAGCAATAAGTTATTTCTTCGTTCTCTTGGGTTTAAAATAAAATAAAATACTTATAATAAGATGTTGCATATCACAGATATTCCACAACAAGATAATTCAATTGAAAGCTATACCATCCATTCATACAATCCCTACAATCATAGCTTTAAGGAAAATGACGAAATCAGGATACCTATAAATCAACAAGATGTGTATGTATTACCATCTGCAAGCTCCATTTACATTGAAGGGTATGCAAGTGTATGGCGAGTAGATGCTGGTGGGAAAAAAATAACAAAAGATGTAAATTTTACAAATAACCCCATATTATTTTTGTTCAAAGATATAAGTTACGAACTAAATGGGATTGAAATTGACCGGAATAAAAATTGCGGGATTACTACAACGATGAAATCTCTTATTTCAATGAATGAAGGAGAAAGTAAGAACGCTGCATTGTGGGGTTGGGATCTAAGCGGGAGTATTCTAAAGCAAGGTCATTTCTCCATTATAATACCTCTGAATAAAGTGCTTGGCTTCGCGGAAGATTATAATAAGATTTTAGTCAACTGTAGGCATGAACTTGTACTAAACAGAAGTAATTCAGTTTTAAATAGTGTTGTACTTGAAGAAAATGATCAAGTTCAAATTGATATCCATAAAATCCAATGGCGGGTACCACATGTTAGAGTTTCTGACCGTAATAGATTGCCACTACTAAAGTGCTTAGAGAAAGATCGATCTATACAACTAGCATTCCGGAATTGGGATTTGTATGAATATCCACTTTTACCTAAAACAACAAAACATGCATGGTCAGTAAAAACCGCTTCCCAGTTAGAAAAGCCTAGATATGTTATATTAGCATTACAGACTGATAGAAAACTAAACAAACTAAAAAATTCTACTATATTTGATCACTGCAATATAACTAACGTCAAATTATTTTTAAATTCACAGTACTTTCCATACGATCCTCTTAATTTAAAATTTAGCGAAGACAAATTTAGTATATTATACGAAATGTATGCTAACTTTCGTCAGTCGTATTATGGGGTCGGTGTCGATCCTCTGCTTAATCTGAACACATTAAAAAAAACTCCTTTATTTGTAATAGACTGCTCAAGGCAGAACGATTCATTAAAAACTGGCCCAGTTGACGTTCGAATAGAAATCGAGTCCTCAGAAGACATACCTGATAAAACGACAGCCTATTGTTTAATTATAAACGATCGGCTTGTCGAGTATAAACCTTTGAGTAATATAGTAAGGAAATTATCATGAATGTGATTTTGGATGTTCAAGGATTTAAAAATGAAAATAATCAATTTATACCAAAAGAAGTGGCGATTATTTCTCAAAAAAGTTTTCTTGTGTTTCTGATCAGCCCTCCCCATCCGTTCTATACCTTAACAAAGAAAGAACGTTCACAAGTCTCTTGGGTGGAAAAATACAAAGGAATATTATGGAATGAAGGCTATGTATCATATTTTAATTATAAGAATTTGATTGTTGATTACTGTAAAGATAAACACATTTATACAAAAGGTTATGAAAAAGTGCAGTGGGTGAAAGAAATAACAGACAGTGATAATGTTTATAATTTAGAACATTTTGACTGCCCAAATTTAAAGACTTTATGCGAAAAATATTCAAATAAATGTGATATTCAAAATTGTATATATCATGCTAATGTCTGCGCTTTTAAAAATGTATCATGCCTGAATAAGTGGTGTATAGAAAATAATGTTTTTTTTACAAAATAAAATATAATCATGAATACCTGTGTTATTATTTTAAAATTATGATGATCTATAAAACAAAATAATATAGGTAATAAGTAATTTTAGTACCATCATAAATATCAAACCTAAAGTCACTCGAACCAATTTGCAAATAAATAATCAATTAAAAATGGACAACAATGTGGAAGACATCGATGAAGTTCTTATTTATCAATGTCATATACCGACATGGACACCATATATTATACTGGTTTTCGAGTATTGGCATGAGTAATCAGAAAAGATAAATGGTTCGTATAGACTTGGTTACAAATTTGAATGTTTGAGTGTTACTTTTAGAATTGAATCTGATAAATCAGAACTTACTAACATCCTGCTACCTCGCTACTTGAAAAGGTGACTTCTTGAATGGACACAAAATGAGTAATTATTTGAATGATCGATCGATTAAAATTAGTATTCTAATGTGTAATATTGGTGGCACCTGGATCTTCTTTGATCCAGGTGCACCAATATTACACTACTGGTAAGAGCGTGCGACTTTTAATCCGGAGGTCGCGGGTTCGAACCCCGGCTTGTACCAATGAGCGATGTCATTTGATATTTTCCAGTCGCTTTTCGTTGAAGGAAAACATTGTGAGGGAACCGGACTAATGCCAATAAGCCCTAGTTACCCTTCGGGTTGAAAGGTATCTGACCTTTCAAAACTATCTGACCTTACGAAAGCGACTGCCAGGTTCGGCAGTCGCTTTCGTAAAAACTAGTGCCTACGCCAAATCTTGGGATTAGTTGTCAAAGTGGACCCCAGGCTCCCATGACCCACGGGTGACCCAGCATTTGCCATGGCAAATGCCGGGATAACGCAAGGAAGAAACATTGAAACATGTATTTAAATAACACAGTGAGTTACATTTTAGTCTGGTCCCCACACTAGGCATAGCCTAGATAAGAGATACCTGTCGCAAATTCTTCAACTCACACACACTTTCTGTCTTGTAATGGACGCTCCTATTGCTTTCTGTGTACAGTCAACCAATTAGAATCCTAGGCCACTTGTTGCCACGTGTCTGGAGGTCGAAGGTCTTGGGGAGGTATATTTCAAAAGTGAACGTACTTATTCTAGTTACAAAGTTTCATGCGCGGATCCAGGGGGGGGGGGGGTCATGGGGGTCATGTGTCCCCCCCCTGGAGCCTAGATTGGCCATACAAATAGACCACGTGACCCCCAGGCCCAGGGGTGGGTCGTGACCCACCCCTGGGCACGAAGCTGGATCCGCGTTTTAAGGGTTTAGCATGACGTTATTACTATTGATAATACCGAATTGATATTGATATATCTCTTAAATATGACCTATTTATATCGACTGGGAACATACGATCCTAGAGGTAAGCCATCTAGGATTCGGATTAGTATGTAAAAGCAATCATAGATGGCGCTGTCAACAGATGACAAGTAAACACCAATCTGGAACCTTGTATTGACACCGTGCTTTATTTGCTTTAGCAGTCACTTTGACTTTTACTGTGAAAGGGTTCTCAGTGGCCTAGTACTGTCCTAGTACAGTTGACTGTACACGAGAACGACCAGAAAGTCGTGTCACACAACTGTATGCTCAATGAGCTAACAACTGCGACTCATCCTTCGGAGCCTTGTCCCACTCTCTCCAATCTCTAGTACCTACATAGAGGAATAAGTAAGGGAAGAACTCCATACATCAGTAAATGCGGGTTATTTGTATAGGAATATTTAGGTGACATTTAGTGACAATCACGCGTCAACTAGCGTAAATTATCAGTACTGCTACTTATCAATAGATGTCGAAACGAACGAATAGTCTAATGCTCACCAATTTTTTGATTACGATAATATTAATCAGTATTATGTTTTCAATTTCTTCTGCTTGTAATATAAGTTGTAAATTGTTCTAATATTAACTTTTTGGCAGACGAGACACCGTTGCCACCTAGTATCGAGTAGTGGTACTGATAATTCACGCTGTTTGACGCGTGATTGTCGCTAGATGTCACTTAGCTGTGCTTATACTAATAACCTGCATTTACTGATGTTTTTAGTTACAACTCTTCCTTTACTTAATCCTTGCTAGTAGCAAAGAGGATCGAGTATTATAGAGAGTTACTGTCGAAGTAAAATGTGTAATCACAGTGCCATCTACTGCCATCTCTTGACACAGGCTTATAATTTTTGATCCTCAGTTTTGACAATTTGGCCCATATTCTTAGCTTGATATGTGTTAAAATGTCAAATATTAATATTAGCGCGATCTAGCTGAGCGTACCCCAAAGGTGTAATGCCATCTACTGCCGTCCTAAGGTAAAAGGCAGCTATTCGACATTTTGCCGAAATTGACTTATTGTAATATTCGTAATGTACAGGTTAAGCTGCATCGACCACTTTTTTCCGTTTTTCGATATGTTGCCTAGTTTCCGAGAAAATTTCTCTAAAAAGGCAGTATTTGCACTAATTTTCCAAGATTTCCTAGCCAAAAAAGCAGCTATTTAACAAAACTAAGCTAAATCAACGTATATGCAGATATACGTTTTTTTACGCTCTGGTTAGGTTGACATGTTATCCAGTATTACTAGCCTAAAAGTACGTAAAAGTGAAAAACTAGGCTAAAAATACGTACAAGACGTTATATGTAGTTTTAGCGTAGGATTTTGATCAATTTTTTAAACTGATACTAGTCTAAATAAGCGTATATACATTTTTTCTGTAAAAAATGTCAAATACGTCATTTAAGCCTAGTATCGCTCGATTGTTTTACAACACAATATTAGTCTATAAAAACGAATAAGTGTTATACGTTCTTCTTATTTTGTATGGGTGTCATATTAAACGTAAAAAAACTTTTAAAATGAGTGAAAGTGCTGAAAACTAGCCTATAAAACAGTATGTGCTCCAACCTTTGTCAATCCACCCGCCAGCCGAAAGATACTTTATGCTATGGAAAAGCCATCAGTGACAAGCTGCGAGCACCGGCGCAGCTTGTGGCTGACAGTACGAGAGCGCAGCTGGCTTTTTTCGCGCGAAATATTGATCGAAACCAAACGAAGTTAGGAAAAATACTGAATGATTGCATTTTTGATACGTTTTAACAATAATAACTATTGTTTACATTTCCTACATCATTTCTATTGTCATTTTTATTCGAGATACAAACATTTAACTATTTATGACAACAAAAGAGTTTTAATTAATCATCATTTAAATTCATTGTTCAATATTAAGCAACTTCCACGGGAGTCAGAGCGATCATTGCGATTTTTGGTTGATCACGTGACCAAGAACTTGCGCGCTTTAACCAGCTTAGGGCAGCCCACAGACAAGTGGGACGTGTTGATTATATTCATGTTATCTTCTAAGTTAGATAGCAACACTTTGCTAAAATGGGAGGAATGCCGTAATAATTTGGACGGTGATGTACCCACTTTAGAACAATTTTGTAAATTTATGATAGATCGTGCTGATGTGCTCGAATCGTTAAATCGTAACAACAAATCAGATGTTGTTGGTGTGTCAAAGACACCTAGCGTCTCTTCTCGTTCTACAACAAATAATAATTACAGTCAGAGACCAACTCAAAATAATTACAGTCAAAGACCAGTTGAAAATAATTACGTCAAATCTTTTGCAAGTTCAACTAATCATAATAACAATAAAAAACAAAATATATTTACATGTGTTATTTGTAATGAGCGTCATAGGATTTATGATTGTCCTACTTTTAAGGCGAAAGGGGTTGACGAACGAATGATGGATGTGACAAAGTTTAAATTGTGCGTCAACTGTCTGAGGCAAGGTCATATTGAGAGTGAGTGCCGCATGGGTCCATGCCGCGAGCACGGCTGCACCGAGCGACACAACAGTCTTCTCCACCGCCCGCCATCTTCCTCGTCAAGCCATCTCGCGCAAGTAGATGAAGAAGACGCTGTGCATGTCAATTATGCGTATCAAAATACAACTCAAAGCAACCGTGGTCTATTATCCACGGCAATTATTGAAGTCGAAAATCCATTTACTCATGAAAAGCTGAAAATTCGTGCATTTTTAGATACAGGCTTGATGTACAGGCTTGATGCCTATGTAAAAGTGAAGTGCTTTGTGTTAGTGTTAATAATTGCTCGTGGACAAACATCAGGCGCTAAACCAGTGAATGAACAATTTAATTGTCATCGCTCACTTCCATACCGATCTTTGTAACAGCAACATCTTTTTAATTAAATTAATTTTAAATGTAAAAAGCATTTGATTTGCACCAGTATATCCGCCAAAGATATAACATGGTGGCCCATGAGGGGAAATAAACAAGAATCCGCGAAGAAATAATCAAGAAAATGCAAAATAATTAAATACGACATCGGCCGACGCGACGAGTAACGGATCTTCAACATCGCAATTCTAGTCTATAGAGGATTGCTGTGTATTCTGGAGCTGCCAGGGGATGTCTAAAGTCACCAGGCTTCAAGAAGCGAGGATCTCCAAGCCAGGGTTCGACCAGTGAAACAGCTAAAGTTCACATCGAGCAGTTACGTTCGTGCGCCGCCACAAAGTTCCAATAATCCTAACAACAGGCAATAATACTATTTAAAATACATCTTCATTTGTGTAAATCAAGTGTTTTCAAAACTATAATTACATTAAAATCCTTAAATTAGTCAAAAAATTCCATTGCATCAGATTTCATATCTACCCGAAACATAAAAAAGTGATCGTTACTTTGCAATTTTATAGAACAAAGAACTTTGCAATTTTAAACAACAAAGTTACTTTGCATTTTATAATTTTATTACTTACGTAAATTAAATATCAAAGTGTTTTACTAAGTTCAAAGTGTTTTACCATGAGAGGCGGTGGTGGGGTTGCAATCTATTTACGCTCGAACATTCCGTATTCTGTAGTGTGCTCGTCTGTAGAATCATCGGATACTGCAGAGTATTTGTTTCTCGAATTGAGCTTGTCGCACACCAAACTTCTTCTTGGTGTTTTCTACTCACCTTCACTGCACATAAACTATTTTGGTGCTCTTGAAAAACTTATGGAAGACCTGATGCCATCTTACGATCACCATATTATAATGGGCGATTTCAACACATGCTTGCTTAAAAATGATTCACGTTCCCATTCTCTCAAAGCACTTGTCGAGGCCTGTAATATGGTGATCTTGCCATCAGGTCCAACACACTATTTTCCTAATTCATCTCCATCTCTTTTAGATCTCGCTCTTGTTTCTTCTCCCGATCGTGTTGAGGGATTTGCTCAGTATGGTGCCGACGCTTTTTCTTACCACGATTTACTATTTCTCTCCTATAAAATTCGTCCTCCGAAACAAAAGCCAAAAGTTCTTCTGCAGCGTAATTTCGGTAGGATGAGTCTCGATAGGCTCCGCGAAGATGCCATGCTCATTGACTGGAGCTTGTTACGGCTTTCGGATAGTGTTAATGACAAAGTGGCACTTTTCAACGCTAATCTGATTAAGCTATATGATGTACATGCCCCCATACGTCCAATTAAGATGAAGCACGTCCCTGCACCTTGGCTTACTGACGACATAAAACATCTTATAGCTAAGAAAAACCTAGCTAAGTCGAAGTATAAGGGTAACCCCTGTGATAAATACAAAGCTAGGTATCTTGCTCTTCGTAACAAATGCAGTACGGTGTGCCGTGATGCTCAAAGGCGCCACTTTCATAGTGCAGTAGAGAACGGAGAGCCAGCTAAAGTCTGGAAGTTCCTGAGGTCAGTGGGGATTGGGAAGTGTTCTGAAAATTCCGTTAGCAACAGTGTAGATTTACTTCAGCTGAACCAGCACTTCTCAACTTCTGCTATCTTCTCTGGGCCAGCTAAAACTGACACTCTTGACCGTCTTATGAATTCCTCCACACCTGACTGTACTCCTTTTACACTTAAAGAGCTGACTGAGGAAGATGTTAAGAGGAGCGTATTGGCTATCTCTTCCAATGCCGTTGGAGTTGATAGTATTAGTCGAAAAATGATTCTTCCTCTTCTTGATATTTTAGTCCCTATAATTACTCATATTCTTAATAGCTCAATTTCTTCTGGTATCTTCCCTTCTGCTTGGAAGGATGCTGATGTCTCTGCAAATCCACATTTCTTAGGCTCGTCAGGCACCGCGGTCGTCGTTTCTGGCTCCACTGAACTGTGCTGAGCTCCGAGCTCCGACGGTGATACATGCTCGTCAAAAATGATGGCTGGTATGACATTCTCCTCTCGCTCCCGCGCTCTAGCACATAAATTAGGTGGCGGCTCCTCCAGGTCGTCCGCGGTACACTCCCTTCCCCTATATTTGAGGAGTTGATTGGCATGTTTTTTTTCCATTTTATTAGAGTTCGATATTCTTACTAAAAATAATGTTCGGCCTATCTTTTTTACTATAACGCCACGTACCCAAAATGTTTTTTTATTTACGACACTTTGCACTAACACTGGTTCGTCTATCTTAAAATCTACTTTACGGCCACCGGAATAATATTCACACTGCAAGCACTGTTTGTCTTTGACTACTTTATCGAGTGTTGGATCGGAGGGCGATTCGACGGCAGGATTTAGTAAATCTAGACTACACCTTAATTTTCGTCCGAATAGTACCTCAGCGGGAGACCTGTTTGTCGTACTGTGAATAGAATTTCGGTAACGCAATAAAAATTCTTGTAATTTAATGTTGATATTTCTTGGACTTGTCCCTGACATAATTATAGATTTAATTGATTTCTTAATAATCTTCACATAGCCCTCTGCTTGGCCATTACTGGCAGGATTATAAGTCGGCGTTGTAATTAATTTAATCCTGTTACGTAAGCAAAATTCCTTAAATTCAGATGACACGAACGACGTGCCATTATCTGAGACGATTGTATTAAATAATCCGAACCGCGCCATTACTTCGCAAAGCTTATCAATGACCACTCGCGAACTATAACCAGAAGTAACATTATAGCATTCGACCCACTTAGAGTACGCGTCAACGATAATTAAAAACACCATATTATTGAGCGGGCCTAAAAAATCCACGTGAACTCTTTGCCATGCAGCAGTAGGATAGGGCCACGGAGCCAGCGGGACGCGTGGTGGGGCGGAGCGGAGTGCTCTGCATACTCCGCACGACGCTACACAGCGCTCAATATCGGCCGATAGGCCCGGCCACCACAGTCGTTCCCGCGCTTCTGACTTCATTTTATTTACGCCAAAATGTCCCTTATGCAATTCACTTAGAATTTGCTCATGCAAACTGACGGGAATAATAATTTTATGACCCCTCATTAAGCAATCCTGCTCAACTGATAATTCGTACCTACAATTATAATAAGGTCTTAATAAAGGGTC
Organism: Leguminivora glycinivorella; assembly: GCF_023078275.1. NCBI lineage: Eukaryota > Metazoa > Arthropoda > Insecta > Lepidoptera > Tortricidae > Leguminivora > Leguminivora glycinivorella. Next base: position 1,378,472 of record NW_025952831.1, read on the forward strand.
ACGGACCTTATCCGGCCAACCTTTTTGTATGTACTTCATTATTACAGAAATAATTGCATCGTTGCGAGACTCACGGCTTATATCCGTTATAGTGAAGTATTGTTCACCTTCACATACGAAATTTATATAGGTCGCCTTATCTATCGGGCTATTGTTCTCACGGCGAGTATCAATAACCGCTCGGCTTAAATAATCCGCGGAGTTATGAACGCTAGAAACATATTCAATTTTAAAATTGTAGGCAGATAAAAATATCGCGTATCGTTGCAAGCGGTTAGCCGTTATCTCAGGGACCCCTTTGTCCGGGTTAAAAATGGACAATAATGGTTTATGGTCCGTTCTGAGAATAAAGGGTTCCGCGCGACCAAATAAGTATTGATGGAACTTTCGTACAGCAAAAACAATACTTGTGGCTTCTTTTTGCAGTTGGCTATATTTTTTTCTGCCGAAGTAAGGGAGCGTGATATGAAAGCCACTGGTCTTTCTATATTGCCCTCCATTTGAGATAAAATTCCCCCGAGCCCTGTAGGTGACGCATCGACTGTCAAAATTAATTTTGCCTCAGGGTTGAAATGAGCTAAGGTGTTTTCTGATGTTAATGCGTTCTTAATAGCCCTAATCGCGTTGTCATGTTCCTCTGTCCACTCCCACGTAACATTTTTTTTTAATAATTTATGTAATGGGCTTAGAATTGAAGAGGCATTTTTTATAAATACCCTATAATAGTTTACCATACCTAAGAACGATTGCAGCTCTGAACGGTTCGTAGGTACTTTCGCTTCTAATATAGATTTAACCTTTTCTGGAGATTTATGGATTCCATGTCGGTCTATGACGAACCCTAAATACGAAACGGTTTCTTGAAATAAGGAGCATTTTTCCTTCTGTAGAACTAAGCCTGCTTCTTCTAATCTATGAAACACTTTATGTAATAATTCTAAGTTTTCCTCTTTACTTTTACTGACAACTAAAATGTCATCTAAAAATAATAACACTCCGTCAAGATCGGACAGGAGTGTCTCCATTGACCTTTGGAACGTCGCCGGGGCACTGGACAGCCCGAACACTAAACGTGTATATTTAAATAATCCTTTGTGCGTATTTATGCACGTTAACATCTGTGAAGATTCACTTAATCTAAACTGATTGTATGCTTGCGAGAGATCCAGCTTTGAAAAATATTTCGCGCCGTGCAATTTAGTAAATAATTCATCTACTCTTGGTAGTGGATATTTTTCTACTATTAAATGCTTGTTCAACGTAGCCGAATAATCTGCACATAGTCTTATGGAGTTGTCGTGCTTCAAAACTGGAACTATAGGGCTAGCATACTCCGACGATTTGACCGGCACCAAAATACCTAACCCGACCAAGCGATCAATTTCTTTACCTACCCGTTCACGGAGGGCAAACGGTAGCGGTCTAGCTTTGCGAAAAATGGGTTGCGAATCCGGTTTTACAGTTAAATTGATTGTAATATATTTACAACACCCTAACTTATCAGAAAATAAGTTAGGATACGGTGACGTAATTTGCGTTAAAATATCTTCACATTTGTTGATCTCGGCGATTTCCAAATTAAATTTACGAATAAAGTCCCTACCAAGCAATGGGGCCCCGCCATTTTTAATTACAAAAACATCAATGTCGTGGCATTGTGATCTATAGGTAATTGGCAAGGTTAGGACCCCTAGGATCTTGAGCGGTCCCCCATCGTAAACATTTAAAAAAGTGGTACTTGGTTTTAATGGAACTTGTGGAAAGTACCGCTTATAATCCTTGTCAGAAATTACCGTTACAGCCGAGCCAGTGTCGATTTCGAAATCTAACTTAATTTCATTGACTAAAACAGATTCCCGCATTGGTTCGCCTCGATATGTCCGAATATTGCAAACAAGTTTGTGCTTACCGTCATCATCATAAATGTCGCCATCATCACCGTCCGCGCAACACTCGATAAAATGTTGTCCCCCGACTTGCTTTGAGGGGCACATTCTTTTCAGGTGTCCTTTTTTCCCGCACTGCTTACACTTATAACGCGTAAATTTACAAGTTTCAATTTGATGATTCGAGTAACCGCAAGCCGCACAGCTGGCCGCTCCTGTTGCCGCTAATGGGGGCGCGCCGGACGCTTGCTGTCGCGCCCCCGCTGCCGCCCCACGCTTAGGTCCCGATGTCGCTTGTACCTTTAACACCTGCAAGGGTTCCTGGCCCAATGTATCAGCTTGTGAAGCCTGTAGAGAAGTCTGCTGCGACCCCGTACGAGCGCACCGGATGTTCTCGGCTAACTCTAACGCTGAGCTCAACGTCAGGTCGCCCATCTTCCGTGTGAACAGCTTATCTCTCTCTGGGCCTGGTGCCATGCCCAAAACAAACCGGTCTCGTAAAGCTTCATCTAAAGCAGTCGCAGTGAACCCACAGTATGCCGCTAAGCCCCGCACACGAGCGGCCCACTCTGTCAATTTCTCGCCAGGTCGTTGCGTAGCACTATGGAACCTAAATCTCTCTGCAAATCCACATTTCTTAGGCTCGAAATGGTTATCTAGCAGTTCGATCACCGCGCTGTACGATAATTCGCCGACTACGGAGGGTAAAGCTAAATCGCGCACAAGTCTATAGGTCGATTCGGCCAGGTTGCTTAAAAGAATTGCTCGCCGCTTATTCTTTTTGTCGTCCTCCCCAAAATCGTTTGCTATGAACCATTGTTCTAATTTATCTTTATAAAGTGACCACTCTTGGACTTCGTGGTTAAAAACTGTTAATGAACCAACTGCTAACTTGGCCATTATTTAAACACGCGTTTTGTTAATTCGCACTGTCGTCGCCACTGTTATAACGGTAAACCCGGGAGGACTGAGTCAAACACACGTACGGTCAGTGTGGTAGCTATTTAATGACTAATTAGGCGCGGACGCAGCCGCGCGTTATCTCTTAATCTACGTTTACTACACATCCCCCTTCCCAAAAAAGCCAACCCATCTTCTTTCTCAGACTACAGACCCATCTCTATTCTTCCTTTTCTCTCTAAGGTTCTTGAGCGCCTCGTACATCAGCAGCTTACGTCCTTTTTAAACAGGTTTCAGCTCATGAATCCTTACCAGTCTGGTTTTCGTTCTGGTCACAGTACAGTCACAGCCCTGCTTAAGATTACTGATGATATCCGAGCTGGAATGGATAACCGTAAACTTACTATATTGTCTCTGTTGGATTTCAGCAATGCGTTCAACACAGTTGATTTCGATATATTGCTTGCCGTAATGCGCTCTCTTAACATCTCTCCATCAGTAATTTTTTGGTTTCGTAGTTATCTGGAAGGCCGTCGGCAACGCATTAAAGTAGATTCTTCTTGTTCTTCGTGGTGCAACACGCTGGCCGGCGTACCGCAGGGCGGCGTGTTGTCTCCTCTCTTATTTTCTATATTTATTAATAGTATTACCGAAAATATTTCTTCTAAATTCCACCTCTATGCTGACGACCTCCAAATTTACACCCAGTGTGCTATTGGTGATCTCGCCCAAGCTATTAGCTCCACGAATCGGGACTTGGAATGCATCTCCAGTTGGAGTGGTCGCTATGGTCTGAAAGTCAATCCGTCTAAAACGCAGGTCATAATTTTAGGTAGTCCTCAGCTCACTGCTCGGATTGACTTTGATAACTTGCCAGCCATAGTGTTTGACGGCGTTCAAGTTCCATTTTCGGTTCAAGTAAAAAATCTTGGTGTCCTTATTGATAGCACACTTTCGTGGGTTCCGCAGATCAGCGAAGTCAGTAGGAGACTATTTGCTTCTCTGGGGTCACTTCGTAGACTTCGTAATTTTTTACCGATTGCCACCAGAATTGCGCTCGCACAAGCCCTTCTTCTTCCAATTTTAGATTACGCTGATGTTTGTTATCTGGACATTACGGAAGATCAGCTCAATAAACTCGAGCGTCTACAAAATGCTTGTATAAGGTTTGTATTCGGCCTGCGTAAATACGACCATGTATCTGTATTTCGAACTCAGCTCAAATGGCTGCCCATTCGACAACGACGCAACTCTCATATTCTTATCCTTCTTTATAATATTCTCTTCAATCCCACTACACCTTCTTATCTTAAAAACCGATTTAGCTATCTGTCTTCTACGAGATGTGCTGAAAAACTTCTCCTTGTCCCTCCATCTTCTACTTCTAAATTCTACATAAACTCTTTTACTTTTCGGGCTGTCCGTTTGTGGAATGCTTTGCCGTTGTATGTAAGATGCGCGAAATCTCTTCCCTTGTTTAAAAATATTTTAAAATCTCATTACCTCTCGCTTCCTTGACTTGCCTTTGTACATGTGTATTATATATGTATATATATATATATTGTATATATGTATTGTATATGTGTGTATGCGTTTATAATATTATTTTGGTCAAAATAGTCTTTTGCATATTTTTTTTTTTTCTCTTACTTTTTGATGTGTTGAAATAGTTCGAATACCTACGTAATTTTTATGTTGGCACTACCCGTTCATTGTTCTTTGCAATCTGTTTCCTGCTACCCTAAGGTTGTCTGGTAGAGATCGCTTTTTAGCGATAAGACCGCCTGTTGTTACCTGCTTCTTAATACGTTTTGTTTTTGTACTGAATCTCATTGTCAATAAGTGGTGTACAATAAAGTATATATTATTATTATTATTATTATTATTAACTCGATTTTCAGATATTATTGCTCGAAAGCAAATACGTCTTTTTAGCGTAGTTTGCGGTGGGAAAGTTGTTCGTATATAGTTTTTTTTTGCAGCAAACACTATATGAGGTATATTAATATTCCACGGTTTAAGTATTTAACGTTATCCTTTTTGGTTGAATTTACAGTAAAACAAGTAAATAATTTGCAATTAATGAATAAGAACGTTAGAGATGAATGTTGATATAGAGAGGGAGGGGTAAATCCAAACAACGATGAATGGATTATGTGAAATAGGATATTAGAGAGAAAGATATGAGTGTTGAGATGACGAAAGAGGAGAATGAAAGAGGAAGACCTGTTCTACCTACCCCACATAAAATGAGATAAAGGTATGAGGAATAAGAAGGAGAAGTATTGGCAGTAGTCTACATTTTCAACTATGTTTTATTTTACAAACATGGAATATTAATATGAATATAATAGGAAATTGAATATGAAAATAACCATATTTTTGATAACCAGTATCAAAAAGCATAGGCATGTTCGTGTGAAAGTTAGGCCTATATAATAAACTTACGGGGTCGTCTGCCACTGTTTCCAGAAAATCCATTAAATGACTATTTTGTTGTAGTCGAATTCAATTTATAACTAATTATTTTGATTGACTTTGATTTTGATACTCTCTATAAACTTTTGGATCGCAATTTTTGTATTGTAACATTGTTGAAGATTTTTATGGTTACTAATCCAGTCATTTCTGAATTGCTCGATGTTATCTGTTTCTTAGCTTAATTCATTTCAGGGTAGTTCGACGGATTTAATGTTTTCGCTACAAACTCGACATCATTCTCTTGATACCAGACCGGTACTTGGCGAGGGTAGTGAAAAGCAGCTTAATCGGACCAGAAGAATATTTGATCCCTGTACTTTCATATAATTAAGCAGAACCTGCTTATGAAGGCATTCCTTCTTGTAAATCTAGGAATGTAAGTTTCCTTAAACAAAAAACGAATGGACAAATTGCTTGCCAAACCACTTTTTGCCCAAAATTTTGGCAAAAAATCATTTTATCGTAGGTATTTGAACCCTATCAGAGGTTGAGGTACCTCTTGGTCGTTTAACTTCCGAGCTCGAGTTTTGACGGGAGATTCCTGAGTTTGGATGCGTTTTGGATGTATTTGTTTCATGTATATAACCAGCCGCAGTGAATGACGCTCTTTAGCTTACTGAACTATTGCTACATATTCGCACAATCTCTAATAGAAATTGGTAAAATTGTTTTTTGTTTGCAAACTGTTCGTCACATAATAATTATATTATCTTTTTCTCTAAATTTTTTTATAGAAAAGAGCCAGGTTTTTGGAGCGACCATGAAATTTTTCTAAACTGTATGTGTATAATTCATGCGAAACCATTTGGTAGTAAAATCGCCGTCAATAGAAATTGTTAACAATGTAAACAAACCATTCCGTAAAATATCAATATTCTAGCACAATTTTATTATTTTAAATGTTGAGGATCATAATGTCATGTGAATTGATTAAATAACACATGGATTAGCCAGTATCTGATGAGTTAGAATGGAAATTAAAGACATTTTGACTACAAGGTTTGTTTACATTGTTCACAAGTTCTATTGACGGCGACTTTAGGTAGTGTAAACTGCTTTCTAACTCACATCTTGTGCGGCCAATTTCATAGTCATCCAAATCCTTTGCAGATAGATTGGTCACAATTAAAACCCGTTGTTGTTCTACCTCTCATCTTGGCATTAAAATTACATAATTATAATAATTTATTTTGCCTCCAATTCTCAGAAGTGACGCGATAGATTGACATATGACATATTATGATATAAAAATTGTCCCTTTTTTCAAAGCAAAATAACAAATTGACCTTTTTTTGTAAAAGTTTATTATATTATATTTATCACTATCCAAAAAGAATCGATAGATCTAGCCTTTTCTTTAAGTAAATAGGGACAGAATGGCGTTTTCTTGTTTCTTTAATACATACGTTTTTAAACGACGTATTTGTTCCAATTTCTTCCAAATATACTAATCTATAAAGCCGTATATACGATTTTTTTGATAGTATGCGTTCTTTTAGACTAGCAGTACAGTCGAAAATCTGGAAAACTCACTAGGATACTAATTAAAAAGGCCGAATAACTACGATACTGCCTTTTACTTAGAATCTCGAGTGCTAGATGGGCATTGTTGCTAAGCAATAAGATAGTATGTGATTATATACGGCGTTATAGCCTAGTTTAAGAGAAAATCCTAGATTAGAACACCGTATAAAGCATGTTTTACCGCTTTCTTGACTAGTAATATCTACCATTTTTGAAGCTTAATACTATGCAAAAAGGCTTTTATCGAATTAAAAAAAAACCAGTCGCTGTACAAACACACAAATAATGTCTAAAATAAGTAAACACTTATACCTACTATATACAAAAAGAAATAATGAAAAAAGTTAATCCGTTTTGTAGAAATTCAAAAAAGAATGTTTTTTGCGATTATCTCAAAACTTTTGTCGAATAGCTGCCTTTTACCTTAGGACGGCAGTCTAGGCCACCGCACCTTTTTTTCTAGGGCTTTGAGGTACGTTTTTTTCTTTGTTAGTAGGTACCTATAAGTAGGTATTATAATTATGCTCTGAGATTAAGGTCTTAATTATCGTTTAGTCTCTCTCAAACATTGTTCGTGTCGGGCCATTTATCAGGAGTTTATAAAGTTTAAAAACCCTGGATCAACAGAAGAACAGGGATAAAAGCTTTTAGACACCAAAAATCAAATGTCCCAGAACTAATCTTCAAGGGTCGATCGTTCGAAGACATAATTTAGTACATATTTAAGTCCAAAGTTTTCGTTGACGGTCTACGGATGTTGTTTAGGAATTTCCTTGTCATCATTTTCCTTGCGTTATCATTTGCCACGGCTCATGGGAGCCTGGGGTCCGCTTTGACAACTAATCCCAAGATTTGGCGTAGGCACTAGTTTTTACGAAAGCGACTGCCATCTGACCTTCTAACCCTAAGGGTAACTAGGCCTTATTGGAATAAGTCCGGTTTCCTCACGATGTTTTCCTTCACCGAAAAGCGACTGGCAAATATCAAATGACATTTCGCATATAAGTTCCGAAAAATTCATTGGTACGAGCCGGGGTTCGAACCCGCGACCTCCGGATCGAAAGTCGCACGTTCTTACCGCTAGGCCACCAGCGCTATCGATGTTGTTTAGGCATTTATCCGTTTATATTGGTATTAATGAAGTACCCTGTTGAACAAAACAGTACATAGTTAAACCATACATACATAGTTACACACATACATACATACACATATACATAGTTAAACCATAGAGGAATAAGTAAGGGAAGAGGTTGTAAGTCCATACATCAGTAAATGCGAGTTATTTGTATAGGCATTCCCGGCTTCGCCACCAGTGGGCTTGATCGCTTTTTCTTTAGTGTATGGTATCTATTTCAGTTTATAATTTATATATAGTAGTGTAACTACTTAAAAAAACCGGCCAAGAGCGTGTCGGGCCACGCTCAGTGTAGGGTTCCGTAGTTTTTCGTATTTTTCTCAAAAACTACTGAACCTATCAAGTTCAAAACAATTTTCCTAGAAAGTCTTTATAAAGTTCTACTTTTGTAATTTTTTTCATATTTTTTAAACATATGGTTCAAAAGTTAGAGGGGGGGCGCACTTTTTTTTCCTTTAGGAGCGATTATTTCAGAAAATATTAATATTATCAAATAACGATCTTCGTAAACCCTTTTTCATTTTTAAATACCTATCCAACAACATATCACACGTTGGGGTTGGAATGAAAAAAAATATCAGCCCCCACTTTACATGTAGGGGGTACCCTAATAAAACATTTTTTTCCATTTTTTATTTTTGAACTTTGTTGGCGTGATTGATATACATATTGGTACCAAATTTCAGCTTTCTAGTGCTTACGGTTACTGAGATTATCCGCGGACGGACGGACGGACGGACGGACTGACGGACTGACGGACGGACTGACGGACTGACGGACAGACAGACATGGCGAAACTATAAGGGTTCCTAGTTGACTACGGAACCCTAAAAACAAATAAAAAAAAAAAATTTGATTTGTTCCCTAGCCCCCGTGGCAGCACCATCTCTCTCGCTATATCGTAATCCTGCAAAAGGATTCATATAGGAGGTGCAAGCAGAAATTGCTCGCCCTTAGAGTTGGTCAAAGGCGCCTAGCCTTCAGAGATAACTTACACTATAGAAATTTCGACGGGTACCTCGGCGGTCGGGGTGGTATAACGGTTTTAGCACATCAGCCGCGTTAGCTGGAGACCCGGGTTCGTTACCCGTCTTCGCTACCAGTGGGCTTGATCGCTTTTTCTTTAGTGTATGGTATCTATTTCTGTTTGTATAGGCATAGTTAAGTGACATCTAGCAACAATCACGCGTCAATCACTCGTCAAATATCGTGAATTATCAGTACCACTACTCGATACTAGGTGGCAACACTGTCTCGTCTTCCAAAAATTAAATATTAGAATAGTTTACAACTTATATTACAAGCAGAAGGAATTGAAAACAGAATACTGATTAATACTATTGTAATATTAGCTAAAAATTGGTGAGCATTAGACTCTTCGTTCGTCGCGTCATCTATTGACAAGTAGCAGTACTGATAATTTACGCTAGTTGACGCGTGATTAACGCGTGATTGTCGCTAGATGTCACTTAACTATGCCTGTACAAATAACTCGCATTTACTGATGTATGGAGTCACAACTTTACTCTTCCCTTATTTATTCCTCTATGGTTAAACTTACGCTTATATTCCCAAAAGGGAAAGAAAACTAACAGATAAAACGGAAACTTTTATCAATTATGGAGTTGCTAGCTCATCAACTGTGGAATTATGTAGGATTGAACCCATAATCCAGAGTTGACTTCTACAATACCCACAGGAGGAAGGCGGATGGTGATGTGATAATACACACGGGGCCACACAAACACAAAGACAAGCTCGTCATTTAGAATCCAGCCAGCCTCGCCGGCTTCCGCGCACGCGCGCAGTAAGGAAAATAGAAAACGCATTGTTTGGCTCTGTAGCCATGGCAACGCATTGTTTAACGATACTGCGCGCGTGACCGGTAAGCCGGCGGGGGATGGCTTTGGGCAGCTGCGCTGGCAATGCAAAATACCTCTACATTAAACAGTGTGAATTTCACGAAAGTTATTCTAGAAAACTATTAAAAACAAAGTGTATAGTCGTAGAAAAAGTATTGTATGCAACGGAGTTTAACTGAATCAAAAAATACTCGTGGCGTCTTTATTAACAATTTTCGGTTTCGCCCCAAATTGTTACCCACGCCACTCGTCTTTTTTGACCTCCTTTAAACGCCTGCTGCATAAAATACAGTACTATTTCGTTGACGGTCGATGAATGTCATTTACATTGGTATAATTAGTGCAGTATCTATCTGTTAAACATAACAGTTTTGAATGACTCACGGTTATTTTCATTACACTTATATTGACCGGGATATATACCGTGATTACCTCTTTGATTTTTGTCGAGCTCCGGATATTTCGACGCAGACACATGCATCTGATTACAAAAATCACAAAGGTAACGTAAACGGAAAGGTAATCTCGGTCTACCCGGTCTTATAAGTCTAAACAAAGAGGATCGAGTATTATAGAGAGTTACTGTCGAAGTAAAATGTGTAATCACAGTGCATAGACTGCCATCCCTTGACACAGGCATAAAACTTTTGAACCTCACTTTTGACAATTTGGCCCATATTGATTTAAGTGAAATCCTGAAATAACTTACTTGAATTGGTGACCACATTCAAGATAAACATTGGACTGCGCAGCCAAAATGTAGTTTCACGTCAGATACAGCAGAATTATCAAGAAACAACAAAAGATTATAATCAAGGTACGAGACTATTTCGGTTATAAATAGAATTTTGAATTAATTTTGTGTTGAAACAACAAATCACAGCACAATTTGCAAAAACACATCAGCTGATTGGATATCTGTAACAGGAGGCGGTTCGACTATCTGTCATTTCGCCAGTGTTGCCACCGTTACATAGCTGCGTTCAGTAAAAATAACGTTAATGTAACCGTTATCAACGGGTATTTTTCCATTCTACGCATAGTTTGATACGACACGATTTATATATAATAAATATATTAAACTGACACTACTATCACCTGACATAGAATACTAATTGACGCAGAACTATTTTAAGAAATTTTATATTATATTGATATATATCATATGAGCCCTTACGAGAAGATAATTATTGAATATAACATATATTAATAACTGAAAATAACAAAAAATGTCAGAAAAAACGAAAACATCAATGTCACCACGAGAAGGAAACCCCAACCACCATGCAAAAAGCAGACTGTCAACAAAAGGACAAATATCCCTATAAATGACACCCCTAAGAAGAAAAGAACTTGTATATCGAAATCCTTAAAGACCATTGATACGCCCAGTACAAGCGGATCCCCTAATTCTAGTGAAGCTACCGAAATTATTAATACTGCCGAAGCGTCTTACACCACTGAATCTTCAAAACCGATCGAACCCACAAATGGGTCTGACATTTCTACCATCGATACATACAATAAAATTGACATCACCCACCACTATTTCTGACGTTACAAATAATGCCAACGATGGAAATGGATCCGACATTACTACCATCGACACATACAATAAAAATGACATCACTACTATTCCTGACGATACCAATAATGCCAACGATGGAAATGATACTGACATCCTTAATATAAACTTACTAACAAAAGCTCAATCTAAGGAATCCTTACGGGAGTTTGACAGTGATGACGAATCAATCGATTCTCTTATGGAAGATATTTTGTCAAGAAGTGCGGATACGGTGTGCGAACCACCAGCAGCACATGATTTGAAAGCTCAAATGACTGATTTAACTTTAAAATTAAGTAGCACGGAAAACGAATTAGAAAACGTTATAATAGAAAACAACGACATGAAGATACAAATAAATAAGTTAACACAAGAGATACAGGCATTAAAAACAATTTGTACATCCCCACCTCTACAGAATCGAAGAACACCAAATAGGAAACGACGTTTAGATAGTCCATCTAGTAATTCAGCTAGTCCCAAGGTAAATGATCTTGAGGAAAGAATACAACTTCTCCGAACAAAACTGAGTGAAGCGAACGACGAAATTATAGTTTTGAATTTAAAGATTAAGGACTTGGAACAAACAATTCAACAAGCACAGTATGTTCCATTAGCAAGATCACAAGAAGAAATTACACACACAAGCCAATCGTCAAGCTCCTTAGCCTTAGACATAACAAATAAAAGAAAAATGTACATTTTAAGCGCAAACAACAAAAATAAAATAACAAACATAGCTCTTAATATGTTTAATAATAGTTTCGATTTGTGCCACTTTATCACTCCGGGTGGAGGTGTTAAAGAATTATTAAGAAACATTAAAGAAAGAACCAAAAATCTATCCGATACGGACTATTGTACAATTTTTATAGGAGATAATGATTTCACATCTACATGCAACTACCACAATTTAATTGCATACATTCGCGAAAAACTTCAGGGTCTTACTCATACAAACTTTATTCTATGTGCTCCAACCTATAGGTCTGGAGACTTTTCAAACATTTTCAATACCAGAATTGAAGTTTTCAACAACATGTTACATTTAGATGTGATTACACATAAATATGCTTGGATCTTAGACTCTAACAGAAATCTAGATTACGACCAAACTATGTTTACAAGTCGTTTGGGTCTTATAAATAATAATGGTATGAGGACTATAATGAACGATCTAAGAAATTTCTTACAGGACATCGATATTAATTATTTAGTATATAATGTACATAGCAAGATTGAGGAAATTGAGGAGACGAAAGAACTTAATTTCAATACGAATAATTTAATTGACAACACACATGATGTTTCCTGCAACGCAAACAATCCAAATGATAAAATAAATGATGACACGTTTTTTCGTAACTAATCATATCAACATAATGCATCAAAACATTGATGGACTACTGAATAAATCTGACCTCTTAAGCCTAGCACTAGATGACCTTTCAAAGACTAATAAATCAATTGATGTTATCTGCATTTCTGAGCACAATATGATAAATAATGATCTTAACATGTTACAAATTTCAAATTATAAACTCTCGTCCAACTTTACTAGGGCTGTTCGACATGGAGGTGCCTGCATTTTAGTAAAAAATGGAATTAATTACAAAGTAATAGATACAGCCTCAAAATTTTGCATTTCATGTATATTTGAGTGTTGTGCTATCGAACTCACCGACTTCAACATAACTGTTTTCTGTATTTATAGGCCGCCTAGTAGGATAAGCAAACATTTTGACATATTTTTCAACAATCTTGATGACATTTTTCTATATTTCTATATAATATAAAGCTACAACCCGACTGACATTTTTCAAAAAATGGGCAGAAGGAGTTTTTGCAGGTGGCAGTGTTTGGTGTTGTCGTATAGAGTTTGGTCCTGCGACCCCGGATAGATCAGACCGTCGGTCTACCGGTTCCGGTTAAAAAAATGTTGGACGGCCTGGCCAAACGGCTGGACTTAGCCGGGGAGTGTTCGACCAAATGTCATAGAGGACCCTGGGTAGTTTTTGACGCCGCCATTTTTTTTTCAAAATGGCCGACTTTTTTTTTTGACGATTTTTCAAGTTTGTCGTAGAGATCTCAAATTTTGGTCATAGAATCTCCAAGCGGCCTTGATTCGAATGAAATAGAAAAAAATTTAAAAATGCTACAAATGTGGGAAAACTGGCCACTTTTATTTTGTATGGAAACTTTTAAACCGTAAGAGATAGCCGGTGGGTGCTCGACCAAATGTCATACAGGTATCCGAGTAGAAAAAAGTTGCATTAAAAAAAATTCAAAATGGCCGACTTTTTTTTTTGAAAAATTTCAAAATGGTCCTAGCGCGCTGAGATTTGGCACACGGGTGGAAGGTGGCCCCAAGATTTGTATTCAAAAAGAAAATTTTGAAAAATTCAAAATGGCGGCCTTTGAGGGCTAATTGAAATTTGAGTGGAGGTTTTTCTTTTAATTACCATAGCTCCGTAACGGTACAAAGAAGTGAAAAGTGCTCAAACAAATGTTATACAGTCACCCGAGGTCCATCGAATGGCATTAAAAAAAAATCAAAATGGCCGACTTTTTTTTTTGAAAAATTTCAAAATGGTCCGAGCGCGCTGAAATTTTGCACACGGGTAGACATCCACCCCAAGATTAGTATACAAAAAGAAAATTTTGAAAAATTCAAAATGGCGCCCTTTGAACGCCAATTGAAATTTGTATGGAGGTCCTTTTTTTAAATCCCCATAGCTCCGTAACGGTAGGGAAAAGGTTAATAGTGCTTGAACTAATATTGTACAGTTATCTGAGGTCCATCGAATGGCATTTACAAAATTTCAAAATGGCCGACTTTGAAATTTTTTTTTTTATTTTCGGTCCGAGCGCGTTCAAATTTGGCACGTGGTAAGAACGGGGGCCAAAAATAGAAATGAGAAAAAAAAAATTTTAAATAGTCAAAAACAGTGGCGAGAGGGGACAAAGTCAAATTTCCCTACCAGTTTGTATGGAGGTTTTTTTTTAAATCCCCATAGCTCCGTAACGGTAGGAAAAAGGTTAATAGTGCTTAAACTAATGTTGTACAGTAATCTGAGGTCCATCGAATGGCATTTACAAAATTTCAAAATGGCCGACTTTGAAATTTTTTTTTTTTATTTCCGGCCCGAGCGCGTTCAAATTTGGCACGTGGTAAGAGCGGGGGCCAAAAATAGAAATGAGAAAAAAAAATTTTTGGAAAAGTCAAAAACGGCGGCGAGAGGGGACAAAGTCAAATTTCCCTACCAGCCTGAGGGAGCGTTCTACACAGCCCGACGGTCATTGCTCCGGTCCAAGTTCCGAGCTGCGTACAGACAGTGCTCCCAAGCAAGAAAATATAAGTAAAAGTGTCTAAAAAGCGACGCGGCGGGCCGGAGGCCGCAGGCCGGAGGTCCAACTTCCCTACAAATCCTACAATCCCCACAGTAACTACGCGGAGGGTCGAAGGCCCGGAGCGTGTCTGACAGGCTCCCAAGTACGCGAAGGCCGCAGGCCGAGCTGCGGGCAGAGTGCTCCCAAGCACGCGAAGGCCGCAGGCCGAGCTGCGTGCAGACTGTGCTCCCAAGAAAACAATAACAAAAAGTATCTAAATAAGCGAAGCGGCGGGCCAAAGGCCCGACGCGGATCTTCGAAACCCAGCGAAGGCCGAAGGCCGAGCTCCGCGTAGGGCCGAAGGCCCGGAGCGTCCCTGATCGGCTCTCTGGCGGACCGGGAAGTTGGAGCTTAAACACGACCCAATAGTAAAAGTGTCTTCTTCTTCTCAGTCGTTCCCTCATGGCTGAGGATCGTGACCAACAGTGATTTATCTCCACTTGACGCGGTCTAGGGCCATATGGACTGCCATCTGCATGGAACCACAAGCACTGCTTTCTTCACGGTCTCAGCCCACCTTAGCGGTATTCCACCCCTTGAGCGTCGGCCTTCGACTTTGCCGAGGATAATGTTCCTTTCGAGAGTGTGCTGTTTAGAACGCATGATATGCCCGAAGAACCTGAGTATTCTCTCCTGACAAATAGTTGAGAGCCGCTTGGTGATATTCAGTTCTCGCAGTATTGACTCGTTAGTTCTAAAAGCAGTCCATGGGATCCTGAGCATCCGTCTCCAGCACCACATCTCAAAAGCATCAATCTTTTTCCTGACTAGGGTTTTTAAGCTCCAAGTTTCAGCGCCATACATAAAGATGGAGAACACCAATGCTCGCACCAGCCGTACCTTGGTTGCACGACGAATACCACGGTTTTTACAAAGCTTCTCTAATCGAGACATAGCACCTTTCGCCATTCCTGCACGTCGACATATCTCTTGTGTAAAAGTGTCTTAGAGAAGCGAAACGACGGGCCGGAGGCCGCAGGCCGCAAGCCCGTCGTGAGCTTCTCAAGACACTTTAACTATTGGATCGTGTTTAAGCTCCAACTTCCCTACAACCCCCACAGTAACTACGCGGAGGGCCGAAGGCCCGGAGCGTGTCTGATAGGCTCCCAAGCACGCGAAGGCCGCAGGCCGAGCTGCGGGCAGAGAGTGCTTCCAATCCAAGCACACAAAGGCTAAAGCAAAAAAGCAAACAAGTAAAGCAAAAAAACAAACAAGCTAAGCAAAGAAACAAAAAAGCAAAAAAGCAAAGCAAAAATTAATATCCTTAAGTACTGGTATGGACATCAGGTAAATGCTGTCAGGTGGGCAGGAGCAGTGTCTGACGAGTATGGGTTGGAATGCGGGGTGAGGCAGGGCGGTCTAACTTCTCCCGCACTGTTCAACCTGTATATGAACGACTTAATTGAGGCGCTCAGCAGTCAACATGCAGGATGTCAGGTAGACGGGGTCTGCGTTAATAATTTGAGCTACGCAGATGACATGGTGCTGTTGAGCGCATCAGTCTGTGGTCTCAGGCGGTTGTTAAAAATATGTGAAGCGTACGCAGTCAGTCACGGCTTGAGGTACAATGTGGCAAAAAGTAAATACATGGTCTTTGAGGCCCGCAATAGCGATGTTTCAAATGTACCTGCCGTTAGGCTTAACGGAACCCTTTTAGACAGAGTTCAGAGTTTTAAGTACTTAGGGCACATTGTCACTGCGGACCTCAAGGACGATGTTGATATGGAACGGGAGCGGAGAGCGTTGTGCGTCAGGGCGAACATGTTGGCTCGCAGGTTTGCTCGATGTAGTGGTGAGGTGAAGGTAACGCTTTTTAAAGCGTACTGCACCTCGCTGTACACGTGCGGCCTGTGGGCGGACTACACGCAGAAGGCGTACAATGCTCTCCGCGTCCAGTATAATAACGCGTTCAGGGCGGTGTTGGGGTTACCCCGATACTGTAGCGCCTCGGGAATGTTTGCGGAGGCCCGCACGGCCTGTTTCCACACCACCATGCGATTGCGCGCCGCTGCGATGGTGCAGCGCGTGAGGGCCAGCTCTAACACTGTCTTGGCAATGATTGCTGACCGTCTTGACTGCCCGTACATAGTCCACTGTTGTAACAGGCATGTACGGACTGGGGTCGGTTAATATTTTTTTTGATGTAAATATAAATGTAAATTGTTTTCATTTTAATTTAATTTAATGTTAATTAGTAAATTTAATTTAATGTAATTTAATTATAAGTTTTTAATTTAATTTATTTATAATATAATATAGTATGGAATCAACCTGTATGAGCAATAATTGGCTTGAAATAAATGAAATTTTTTTTTTTTTTTTTTTTAAACAAACAAGCAAAGCAAAAAAAAAAAACAAAAAAGCAACAAGAAAGACCGCGGGGCCCTCGGGCCCCGCGCACCTTTAAAAAACTAGTTTAATCTATATAGCTACGATAAGCAGAAGAAATTAATTTTGTGTGGTGATTTTAATATAAACATTCTTGAAGATACTAAGTATAGTAAGGAATTTAGAAATATGGTACTTAGTTATAATATGAAGTTATCAGTAAATACACCTACACGTCAATGCAGCGGTACTTGCATTGATAATATAATTCATAATGTTCGTGGTTGCACCGTAGGTATTTACGAATTCGCTTTATCTGATCATAATGCCCAAATATTAAAATGTCCCGTGAATAAATATTGCAAACTAAAATACTGGTATACTTTTAAACGAGACTACTCTCAAGATAACATAGATAAATTCATTGGTTGTCTAAGCGAACTCCAATTTGGCGAAGTATATTCTGCATCTAATGCTAATGATTCATATAATAGGTTTTTTGAATCTTTTAAACTTTTTTATGATCTTTGTTTTCCTACTGTTAAAATTAAAATCTACACGACTAAAAAGCCGAAATGGATTACTCGTGGTATAAAACTATGTTGTAAGAACAAAAGGAAAATGTTGTGGACATATAGGTCAACCAAAGAGGAAACACATAAAAATAAATATAAAGTATACTCTAAAAAATTGAGGCAAGTGATTGAACAAACAAAGAAATGCCAAAATAATTATGAAATTTTGACAGCTGAAAACAAAGTTAAAGCCACTTGGAAAATTATAAATAACAATGAGACAAATTTTCCAAAAGAAAATATCTCAGCTATTATTGCAGATGGGCAAAAGGTTTTTAATGCAAGTGAGATTGCTGAAAAATTCAACGACTTTTTTGTTCATCAGGTTAAAAGCAATTGCAACAAACCCATACACACAACCTTATCACGTACCCACAATAAACACAATTCGTTATTCATGAAACCTACCGATCCTTACGAAATTTTTGAAATAATTAGAAATCTTAAAAACACTACTAGCACGGGCTATGATACTGTTACAACAAAAGTAGTTAAAGCAGTAGCAAACACAATTTCCCCGGTACTAAGTTTTATACTGAATAGGTGTATAGAAGAAGGATCTTTCCCTGACAGCCTTAAAATTACAATTATTAAGCCGTTATTCAAAAAGGGTGACAAGATGGACATGAATTCGTATAGACCTATAGCTCTGTTGACAATATTTTCTAAAATCTTCGAAAAGGCGATTTACAATCGATTGTATACTTTTTTCGCATGTAATAAAATTTTGTGTGATGAACAAAAAGGTTTCAGGAAAAATCTGTCCATTACTACTGCCATACATGACTTTTTGCAAAAAATATACACGAGGATGGATGAGAGCCGTCCAGTTTATGCAGTCTATATAGATATGACTAAGGCCTTTGACTATGTTGACCACAAAATACTGCTGGACAAATTATACCTATATGGTGTAAGAGGTAATGTGCATAGTTTGATAGAATCATACCTAACCGGTAGAACTCAACGCACAAACATAACCAGAATATCACATCTTACCAAGATTGAATCCGAGCATTTTTCTGATGACAGTTTGGTTACGTATGGAGTGCCCCAAGGCAGCATTTTAGGGCCTTTGCTCTTTTTAGCATATATTAACGACCTCCCAGGAGCTATCCCACATCCAACAGTGTTGTATGCTGATGACTGCACTATTGTGCTTAATGATAGGGATGAAATATCTGGTTGTTTAGATAGATTAGTACACTGGTTGGAAGAGAATAATTTGAAAATTAATTTGCAAAAAACAACAATTATGAGCTTTAGACAAAGAAAAACCGAAGACTTGACTAGTGTGACATTTAGAGATCATAATATAGCTATTACTCATTCTACAAAATTTCTAGGTTTACATATTGACGATAAAATGAATTGGAATACACACACTGACATTCTTTGTAATAAACTAGTTAAATACTCATACAATTTATTTATGTTAAATAAAGTCGTTAACCGTACTGCTATTATGTCCGCCTATCATGGCCATATTTCTTCAGCTTTAAGGTATGGAATTATCTTCTGGGGGAACTCCAGCCATGCCACTGATGTCCATAAAGCTCAAAAACGGTGTATTAGATCCATTTGAAAGTTGAAACGCACTAACAGCTGTAGACCATATTTTAAGCAACTTAAAGTGTTAACTGTGTTTGATTTATATATTCTAGAAACAGCTATGTTTGTTAAAAGAAATATGCATCTGTTCAGGCACCTTACGGGGGCACGAAATTGTGACAAAATACATCCAGTACCTGGTAAATCGGCTCTTTTTCAAAAAAGTTTCTTTTCAATGGCGCCGAAAATATATAATTGTTTGCCGAAATCGCTGAGGTTGACGGATAACGAAGTTGTCTTTAAGAAAAACCTGATTGAGTTTTTAAATGAGCACTGTTTCTACTCAGTAACAGATTTTCTTAACTTTAATAACTGCAATGACTGATCTCATGATGTAATATTAATAAATAAAAACGGTTAACACATGTTTGCTTACTGTTGTGACCATAGACAATCGGATTTTTAAATTTGACTCCCCTATTTAATTTTTTTATTTCATGTTTCTGTTTTTTTTTTTCCAATTCAAATTTTGATTTACCTATATTGTTTTTGTGTTAGTTTTATTTTGACATTGAATGTATAACCGTTCCGTTCTGCCTAGCTTTGTAACCATTAATACCTTTAATGTGAACCTACCCTATTTTTTGACATGATTTAAAATTTATTGTTTTGCAATTTCCGAAGGTAGGTTAGTTACATGTTGACATTTTATAACTTCAATTTTTAATCTGTTTAAGTATCTTTTGCATGCCTGTTGGTCGAATACACTGACGCTTCCCTACTGCCGTGCCATGACAAAACACTGTAACTCGAGTTACAGTGTTTTGTGGTAATACTGTCCAATAAGCTTATCTGGCCCTATTCTATATATACATGTTAAGAGTATACTGACTTTCTATCAAAAACATAGAAAACCTTCATTGTAATATGCACTGTAACTCTTAAAATCTAAAGTCGTCATTTGACAAAACACTGCATCTCTCGATACAGTGTTTTGTCAAAATAAAACTCCCCATTTCTTCAACCGGTGACTAAAGTTACAGTGTTTTGTCAAAATAATCCGACGAGAAATTTTGACTGAGTGTTTTGGTTTAGGTATTTTTAGGGTTCCGTAGCCAAAATGGCAAAAACGGAACCCTTATAGTTTCGTCATGTCCGTCTGTCCGTCTGTCCGTCTGTCCGTCTGTCCGTCTGTCACAGCCGATTTACTCGGAAACTATAAGTACTACAGTGATGAAATTTGATGGGAATATGTGTTGTATGAACCGCTACAAAATTATGACACTAAATAGTAAAAAAAAGAATTGGGGGTGGGGCCCCCCATACATGTAACTGAGGGATGAAAATTTTTTTTTCGATGTACATACCCGTGTGGGGTATCAATGGAAAGGTCTTTTAAAATGATATAAAGTTTTCTAAAAAACATTTTTCTTAAAGTGAACGGTTTTTGAGATATCAGCTCTCAAAGTCGTAAAAAGTATGTCCCCCCCCCTCTATTTTTATAACTACGGGGTATAAAATTCTAAAAAAAATAGAGGTGATGCATGCTAATTAACTCTTTCAACGATTTTTGGTTTGATCAAAGTATCTCTTATAGTTTTTGAGATAGGTTGATTTAACTGTAATTTTGGCAGGTGTATAAATTGACATAATAAGTTTATTATATTTGCTGCTACGGAACCCTTTGTGCGCGAGCCCGACTCGCACTTGGCCGGTTTTTTTAGTATAAATCAGGACTTCTTAAGTGCAGCCTGCACGTTGTTTTATTTAGTTTGTGTGGATATCAATAGACTAGTAAAATGAGTATGTAAAGAACGGAATAAATTAAATTAAAAAACTTTCTAAACATTGCAACAGAGAGTGTCATCGAATTTTGCCAGATTAAAAAGTTTTTTAGAAAATGAAAGTGATAAACTACCCCTGAACGCCAAAACTAATAAGAAAAGTATAGATGATTATGTTGCATCAAATAAAATAAATTGTTCTACTGATTATGCTGCTCAACAATAGCCGATGGAACAGGTAGGTATGGATATTGAGTACTCAATACCTTCGCCTTATCAAGTACATCCAGCAGTGACTCATTTAGACGAAAATATGAACCAACCTATATCAGATTGTCTTACGGAATTAACTACAGTGCCGTCTTTAGTTATTCCTATTTAAACAGCCATCACTCTGCTTAGCAACATGTCCCTCGCAACTCCATTTAAGTTTGGTAATGACCCACGTCTTGCACCTTGGTGCGACGACGGATCTTGGCATTCCTCATCCGATCTTGAATCTTGGTACCGAGCATGGCACGCTCCATACACATACTGCTCCTGATTTCTGAAGTACCCGAGTCTCAGGTTGAAGTTGTGCCAAAGAAAAAACAAGCGAAAACGTAGTCCCACAAAAATGTTAAAGCAACAGAAGCAGAAGCAGCATCCCTTGCTTGTTTGCTTTATTGAATTACCTACATATTTATAAACTGAAATAGATGTCACATACTAGTAAATAAATTTACTTATTCATAAGAAGGTATATGACAACTATTTCAGTTTAAGTTAATAGTGTACACATAGTACACACCTAGAATTCTCTTAGGAGTAATATGGTCTGCTATGACAAAACACTGTAATTCATGCGTTACAGTGTTTTGTCAATGCAACTCGCACATATTACTGATAAAGTATATTACGATATAACACGTTTATGCTCTAAAATGCATGAAAGAAGTATAAATATTGCATTATTTTTAAATGGTCACTAATAGTAACATATTATCTGTAAAATGTCCAAATTTCATTACAATCGGATGAAAAATAACGACTCTGTGGCCAATTAAAGAAAAAAAAAGTTTTTTGCGATTTCTGGAAAATAGATGTTTTTTAGATACAGTGTCTTGTCATCGCACGGCAGCCTAGTTTTAAGACCTATTATGTATTTACGTGTATTCTTGCAAAATAAAAAGTTTGAAGTTTGAAGTTTGAAAGAACAGTCTTTTGTTTTCAAAATGACGGTCGTTTTCCGGACCCTTGCTAATCTTTTAATCTTGTAACTTTTGGTTGCAGAAAAGTTCCGGCACGAGTTCCGACGCGCGTTCTGTTGCTCCTCCGGATCGATTCACGAGCACTCGACAACCCTCACCTTCACCGCCAAGTCGAAACCCTCCTTCGAGATGAACTCACTTTCACAGAGGCCGCTCGTCAGCGAACTGACTAACGGATATTCGTAGAACTGTCGCTTGTGTAAACACATGTATTCTTAGGCATAAGTTTAGACACTGTAAAACATGTAGAAAAACTAGAAAAATCCAGTTAAGTCTCTGCGAATATGGAAAGGAATATAGGTATTTTTAGAGCGCCTGAAAACTGACAGATACTGGAGCAAGGTACAAGGCCAATAACATCAAATGAACATTTATTTTTGACATTTTAGGTCAATTGTATTCAAAATCACGAGTACTTTCAATCTCACTGGGAGACAAAAAGTGTCCCAGAATATCCATACAATTTTGTTACTTTCCTCTTTTGTTACCCCACACAACATGTACGGAAAACGATAACAAAATAAGAAAAACCCCTATGGGACAATTTTTATAACTACTAGATTTGAAAAAGCTACTGATTCTGAGTAGAAAAAGATTTTTTTTTTTAATATCACATTTTATAAAAGTGTCGAAAAAAAAGAAACGCTCAAAAAATCGAAATATCTTACAAGTTTACATTATTCCATATCAGCCCATTTGATTGAACACGTGTGCCTAGTTATGTTCAGTGTAAAAATGTAAAACATAGGAAAAAAGTTGAAATTACCCGTCAATCTAAACCACAAACACACACAATCAAAAACACTTGTTTGTTGTTTACACATCATTTACGTTAATTATTTAAACTACATTACCTAATTTTTTTGTGCTATGAACAATAATAAATAATTTGTATCTACTAGAGATTAGGCAAGAATTGATTACTAATTGTTTACCAAAGTCTAGAAATATTTCCTCGCTCACTCCAAATTCTACAGTAAGTAAGTACCTAGTTCTTCAGTTTGTCCTTCATTTCAAATTAACCAATTTTGACGTTTATTTGTGTATTTGTTGACGATCGGTCTGGATCAGTCGGTAGTGACCCTGCCTGCTAAGGCCCGGTAAGGGCATTTATTTGTGTGATGAGCACAGATATTTGTTGATATTTTCTTTATATTTAAGTATGACTGTATTTATCTATTTTTTAGGTTAGTAGTAGTGTTTGATTTTAGCTGTCTCTGATGACTTAGACCTTTTATATAAATGTAAACACTTTATTATACATAAGATACAAACCCATTAACGGCTAGCGGTGCCATACGGCATCACCTGTTAGACGTTTAAACTTTCGCTCCACATTACGCGGTTATTGTGATTGGTCAAGATGTTTTACGCCATATTGGCCTAGGAAGGACATGTCTTTTGATTAGTCGAACTAATAGCCAACCACAATGCATATTGCGCGAGTGCAATTGAGGTAAAAATCAGTGTTGGAAAAAATGTGCAAAAATGGACGGTGTCTTCAAGTAAGTGTTTCATAATTTTGTTATTTCTGATAGATAGTGATTATTTTTGTGTTTTGCAAAGTCAGTAAACAATATAGAATCATTATTTAAAGAAATAATGAAGTAAACACACTTTTTGTTTACTTTACGACCAAATCATTGATGCCGATGCCAAACGGCACCGGTAGCCGGCTACCGTGTCTTTACAAATTAATATATATTTTTGTGTTTTCTACATTTTAATGTGTACTTTTTAGATATATTTACCTATGTATATGTTTGTTTATTCTAATGATTATTAATTCTGTTTTTAAGGAACTGTACTTTACACGAGGCACTGGCGATCTTAGAAGAAGACTCTGATTATGAAGTCAACCAAATATTTGTGGAGCCTCCTGAACCCAATATTCATTCTGTCGTTACAGCTATGTGCTCATTGTACGGAGTTGAACCACTATCAAGCATTGGCCGATATTCTGCTGCTGAGAAAAAGAAAATACAAGTACCTCGTCCTGCGGTATTTACCAACTACAATCGTTATATGGGTGGTACAGACTTGATGGACCAGAATATCAATACTTACCGGATTGGGATTCGAGGAAAAAAGTGGTGGTGGCCTATTTTTACCTACCTGATTGACGCCTCAATTTGTAATGCCTGGAGTTTATCTAGAAAATCAGGAAATCCTATTAACCAACTTGACTTTCGGCGGCACATTGTTCAAACATATTTGTTGCGATTCCGTAACTTGCCCCGAGGTCCTGGTCGCCCTCTCACTTCGCGACAATCTAAGACTGGTTACCAAGTTTCCGATGAGCTGCGATACGATGCTATTGCTCATTATTTAATACCATGTCCTGAGGGTGTGCGTCGTAGATGTGGCTACAAATACTGTAAAAGCCAATCGAGATTGCAATGCTCCAAGTGCAACGTTGGACTGTGTGCTAAATGTAATTACAGATTTCATACGCAATAATTGTTTTGTAAAATTTATATTGCCTGATTTGTATTTTCTCATAATAAATGATAAAAATAAAAAGTATAATTTTTATTTCAAAAGACACGGTAGACGGCTAGTGATGCCGTACGGCATCAGTAAATATTTTTTTTTCTACTAGTTCGATTTTAATTTTGATTTCAGATTTTTATTTCTTAGGTTCAATATAATAACATATATGAAAATCATCAAAATCGGAGACATGAAAAAAATTCAGCCGTTAATGGGTTAAGGTAAAAGAAAGAGTGTTCGACAGTGTCCCAGTAATTGCCACGTTCAACCTTAAGTCATTGCAGGTATTGTCGAGCACTGGTACTTTCAACTTACAAAAACTTAATAATGATTTTATATATACCTACTTGTAATCATATACTTATATTGTACTACAAAGACGAAATAATCCCTATTCAGTAGGTAAGTAGAATGTAAATAAAATTTAATGTTCATAAAATTAATGACTGAAGTTGTTTGTGTCAGCGGCCGACTATTAAAATCTCCGTTAAATAGAAATTGTGAACAATGTAAACAAATTGGTTGGTGAAATAACAATATTTAGTTACTATCGAGACGACTGATCGATGGCTGGACCGTGGTGTGCCGAGGCCAAGAAGCTTGTTAGGGAGATAGGGCGTCGGCTGAGGGAAAGGGCTGTGATCCCCGGGCTGGACTTTCTTGGTCCAGCAAATATCCTTAGCCATTCAACCAGGCAACGCGGCAGGAATTTTTGGGACTTTTGGGCCGGGCAGAGAACAGGTTGGGGTTTAAGTACATGTAAAAAAAAAATGTGTAGGGGTTCACAATGGGTATTTGATTTTTTATGGGGTTAGCATGTTTTTTTATTATATACGGATATATAGTTTGATGTTACTATTTTATGGTTTCATTGGTCAAGCAATATTATAGTTTTATTATAAATATTTAATATGAAAAAAATGGAAATGAAACACATTTTGAATAAAAGTTTAAAACTTTCGCAACCAAGACCCCACCAGGCGGGCACTCTTGAACTTTGTCCTAGTCCATCTTCTAGGCCTTACAGAAAACCAGCGTTGCGGAGTGTGCCATGTGGCGCATACCGTGACACCTAGCTGAGTAAGGACCATTTAGCGCAACTTATAATTTTTTGGTTTGTTTGGTTTTAGTTTTAGATAGTTATTGATATGTATTTTGTGATAATAAATGCTTTTCTTTCTTTCTTTCTTCTTTCTTTCTTTCTTTGCTCAAATACCGCAGAACCCGCTCTCGCTCGTTCTCGCTATATAAGCAGGCGGTTATACATTACGACCGGTTACTCGCACACATTTTCAGTAAAAGTTTAATCAACTAAGCTACCCTAAGGTGTGGTGACGGGTTAAAAATTTCACCAACCATTTTCAACCCGTGGGTGTCGTAGAAGTCGACTGTGAGATTGTGGTGTGGGTATAGGATAGGCAGCTACCTGTGACTGAAATGACACAAGTTTTGTTTTTCAACCCCTTAATGCTAAAGTGGTTGAAAAGTGTAAAGATTATAAACCGGTTGGATCATCGACGACTATGCGCGGCGGCTTTAAATTACGCGTACTTACGGTGACACAGAATCGAAACAGATCGTCGAACCATAAGTACGCGTACTTGCTCGTACGTCTAACATTAGAGTGGTACTGAAACCTGATTCATGTACTCTGCCTACTACTCTTAGGTATACGAGGCGTGAGTTTATGAGTTTAAGTAAGTACGTTGTTTACATTGTTTGCAAATTCTATTTGATGACGACTTTAAGCTCGGCCCGATCGTAAAGTTCCTCCGTTATGAGTTTACGTTTGTAAATGAATACATACCCATACATAATACATAACATTCAACACTTTCTAGTGGCTTTTTATTTTAATTTATGAGTAGTTGGAAATAGACCAACAACAAACATTGGCTAGGTACTCTGTTGCTGAAATTGAGAAGAACGATACACGACATAACTAGGATACGAAGCGCCAAGGGTGCCCTCTATTTCGCCTATCATTAATTCGCATAATTTAAATTCGCATAACAGATTAGGCATAATATAATTGTTCATAACATTGAATAAGCATAATATTAAAAATGCATAATTCTTATTTCGCATAACAATGAATTTGCATAATTGAAATTTGCATACTATTATTTCGTATAACTTTAATTATCCTAAAATGAATTGCCATACCTACTAACTGTATGGAGAAAGCGATTGGATCAATCAGGGGCTGATTTTCCAATTTCGAGCGCTCTATTTTGAATGTTTAAATTTATACTGTCTCACTTATTAAGCATGAAAAAAATAGGGGTAAGTAAGGTACAGCGGGGCAAATCTCAAGTGGGGGCAAATGTAACTGGTCAATTTCTTCCATGTTTTACAAGTCCAGTAAGTACCTAGACTTGGCTCACGAGATAACCGCCATGTGGGATGTTGATTCAACGATCATTGTCCCTATAGTCGTTTCAGCGAACGGTCTCATAGCGAAGAGTCTCGACCAACATCTTAAGAGACTCTCGCTGGGTGGCTGGATCAAGAGCCAGATGCAGAAGGCGGTGATCTTAGACACGGCGCGTATAGTCCGACGGTTCCTCTCTCTGCAGCCCTAACCACCGGCAGCTTGGGCCCTGCCCCGCTGCTGGCGGCACCCTAGGTTAGGTTTTTTATAATGTGTTTATATATTTTGTATTGTTTTGTATGTGGTTTTGTATTTTACTTTTATAGTCATATTATAAAAATCCTAGCCTAAGAACTGAAATGAATAAAGGGAATAATGGAATAATGGAAATAGTGTAGTAATGGAAAAAATGGATTAGTTACAATTGCCTTTTAGTCTAGATTTGCCCCGCTGTACCTTACTAAAGAAATCCGCCGCTCTCACTTCTCTCTCTAGAAATCCGCCGCTCTCACTCCGCCTTACAGAAGACCGCAGCCAAATAGCACTAGACCCTACTCATAGTGTTGTGTTCCTGCCGGTGAGTAAGGCTGCCAGAGCTCAACGAGGGTGCGGTGTGCTGATGACGGGAGGACTTACGGAACTAACTTGTTCCGTCTATTGTCCTTTGAGTCGTCGGCAACCCGAACCCTCCTTGGAACTTGTACACTCCTTTTTGCTGTGTACTTAACACAGCAAAAGGGAGTGTACAAGTTTCTAATGGGGTGGCAACGCGCATGTGACACTGTTTGAGTTGCAGGCGTCCATAGGTTACGGTGACCGCTTTACATCAGGCGGACCGTATTCTTGTTTGCCACCGACGTAGTATAAAAAAAAAAAAAAAGAAATTGAAAATGGATAGTATTTAATAAATAATATTATTTCATCGTTTAGATTTTCGCTGATCGCACGTGCCAATACTGATACCCCAGCAAGCGGAAGATTCCAATATTGAACCGCGAGCGTAGCGAGTGGTTCAAAAAGTGGAATCTTGAGCGTTGCGAGGGTTTCAAGGCACATTAACCTTCGTACGGCATGTTAAACATTGCCACCGAGTTTGAAAACCAAATTTTTCACCACCCCAACACGAACAAAATACTGACTATAAAACATCAAACTAAATCAAATCCATCGATTTCTTCAATATTTATGATTCAAAATCATCATTTATAGGTAAAATTCTATCAGCTAGCTTAAGACATCAAGTTAAAATTTGTATGAAATTACTTTGCACTCTTGTGGATAAAATGCAATTTTGCTATCTGTTTTCGAACAGAAAAGTAAGCCGTTACCCGTTAGTGCGGTGAAAATATAATTTTCTTGTATGCCATTTAAACATTCTACGAAACAAAGTTATGCTTATTATACTTATACCAATTCATCGTTATAACAATTTACATTATGCGCATTAGCATTATACGAAATCTGTTATGCGAAATAATGATATGCGTATTAAACGTTATGCGTAATAAACGGTATGCCAATTCATATTAGGAGTATTCAGTTATGCGAATTAGTGGCAAGGGTCGAAATTTTCAAGTATATAGCACAATTATCGAAGGCTAAGGCGCCCCCCGCCATCTCTGAGATAGAACCGAAACTAGTTCGATCTCCTAACTGAATCAACTCATGTGATTACGAGTTAGCGAAGAGAGATGGCGCTGCCATGCTAATTCTTAGAACAAATTAAATTATCCTCACAGAAAATAATTTAATTTGTATTTTTTAGTAGACACACTACTATTTTAACTATAAACTACTGTTGTTAAGTACTTATGCTGAAGTATAAGGCCATAGAAAATATGTGACGTTATCTGGGTAAAGGGACCTTATTGGTGACTGCGATTACGTCCTGCGGTGTCGTATTTGTACACGAACACCGCTCATTACGCCGTAAGTGCCATCAGCAATATAAGGCCCCTTTACCGAGATAATGTCACAATACATGAAATAAAGAAAGAAAGAAAAGGCATTTATTGCAACCAAAAAGAAAAAGAATATGACACTTACATACTAAACAGTACAAAATCAACTTTACATGGGGTTTGGTTTGTGGTTGCAAGAGGACACCACTCAGCATGTGCTCTGGCACCGATGGTGCCACAGCGCTGGTCTTCCGTGGAGCCCTGGGTCGGGCGATAGTGCAATAGGTACAATAAGCTTGAAATAAAAACATGTCATATGATCATAGGCAACATGCTGACCTTTTTATTCACGTTGGAGTAAAAGGGAGGCATAGAGACCTATTATAATACGTTCGGCCTAAATACAATAATTATTATAATTATTAATTAAAATGGTTGTAAATATTTTTTGAATGCATTTAACTTCGATATTTTGTACGAAGCCCGATTCATTTAAAACCTAAATCGAATATTGTAAAATAATATAATTAACTTCAAATATAAGGTTGTATAAACATGTTTATTATAAACTGTAGTATAAAATTAAATAGTTTGATAACAAGAATATTTATAACTCTGTACATATGATTGTAATAATGAATGTTCAAAATCTTATGAAACTATGTTATTTATTTTGATTTCCTGTTTATCCTTTTTCCTTCCTGTAATCCATAATCCTTTGTGTGAATAAGAAACTTCCTTTGACAGGCTTAGCCCTTTGGATGATCATAGGATTATTTTTTCTGTAAGCAAATATAATAAAATAACAACTGAACCGTTTTCAATGTTTGATACAGGGAGACAATCGTGTCCCTCGTTTATTTTAATAATCAAAATATTTAAATTATAAACTGAAATAGATAATAATTATCTTGTATGATAATTATTATCATACACGAAAGAAAAAAGGCCAAAGCCAACCTGGTGGAGGGCGTTAGGCGCGTAAGCTGGAGACCTGGGACCCATTTTTTTTTATACCACGTCGGTGGCAAACAGGTATACGGCCCGCCTGATGGTAAGCGGTCACCGTAACCTATAGACGCCTGCAACTCAAGGGGTGACACATGCGCGTTGCTGACCCATTAGAAACTTGTACACTCCTTTTTTGAAGAACCCCATACTTGTAGTTCATCGGGAATACCTCGACAGGGAGCTCATTCCACAGCCGGAGCGTCCGCGGGAGGAAATTCCTCTGAAACCGCACGGTGCGCGACCATTTAGGTTGCAAGGTGTGTGGATGAGCGTCCTGTCGATGGCGAGCGGTGCGATGATGAAAAGTGGCCGTTGGCATCATGTCAAACAGTTCTTCAGAGCACAACCCATTGTAAAGGCGATAGAACACACATAAGGAGGCGAAGTCTCTCCTTAGACTTAAGGGTTCAATACCGCCTGTGAGTTTGGGATCGTCGACAATTCGTACAGCGCGTCTCTGGATCGAGTCAAAGGGTTCAAGCTGGTATCCAGGTGCTCCTGCCCAAAGGTGAGAGCAGTACTCCATGTGGGGTCTAACTTGCGACTTGTACAAGAGCAGTCTTTGTCCCTGTCCGACGTATTGGTGTGATAAAAAGGGACAAATAAACTTTATCGGCTTGATAACTTTAGTGAACGTTTATGAATATGGGGGTAAATATTGAAATTAATAACCTAACCTAACCTAACCACAAAATTAAAATTTTGATTGACCTCATCATATCAGGAAAAACGCGATGTAGGAAATGAGCGTTCAACATACAGCGACATCTATCGGCAAATTGAGTAAATTAATGCGCGCGAGCTAGTATGGAAGATGATTTTTATGGAATAATTGTTTATTGCGTGAACCGATTTTAACCATTTTGCCTCTATTTGAAAGCAGGTAATTTCATTATTATTTTGTTAATAAATACAGGTACAATAAACACCCGCAAGGGTGTTGAAATTGAAAATGTAAATCTGAAAGGTTTTTTATAAATAAAAAAAAAAGTTTTCAAGATACGTGTACGATTTTATTTTTCCTGTAATATTCATTATAATTGCCATGTTTGGTGAAAATTTCATAAATTTATGTTGGTAAACTTCGGAGATAAGGGGGGGGGAACGGTATTTTTTTTTACATTTTCCTTCAAAAAGCATTTTTTTTCCACAACCAAAAAATTATAAAAAATAGTTTTGATATGTACAATTTGAGCTCTTTCTAACGATACCCCACTTGACCTAGTTACTTGAAATTTTCAGTTTGCCCCCCTTTCATTTTGGCCATTTTCTATCATTTATATTATTTAATTAAAAAAAAAAATATTTTCAAGTTGTAGAGGTTCACAATGTTTATAACTATTCCAAATTTCATATCGATAGCATAAGTAGTTCTCGAGATATTTAACAATGTGACAGACGGACAGAGTCGCACCATAAGGGTTCCTGTTGTACCTTTTTGGTACGGAACCCTAAAAAGACTAAAATGTCATAATACATATATAATTATTA
Organism: Leguminivora glycinivorella; assembly: GCF_023078275.1. Classification (NCBI taxonomy): domain Eukaryota; kingdom Metazoa; phylum Arthropoda; class Insecta; order Lepidoptera; family Tortricidae; genus Leguminivora; species Leguminivora glycinivorella. The sequence goes on from NW_025952831.1 coordinate 1,409,978, forward strand.
TGATAGTTTCTAGTTAAACTGAAATAGATGATAAATAGATGAAACACGACAGAAAAAACAGCAAAGCCAGGTAAGTATTTTTTAACCCCCGACGCAAAAACGACGGGGGTCGTTATAAGTTTGACGTGTCTGTCTGTCTGTCCGTCTGTTTGTCTGTCTGTCTGTGTGTGTGTCTGTCTGTGGCATCGTAGCCCCCGAACGGATGAACCGATTTAGATTTAGTTTTTTTTGTCTGAAAGCTGAGTTAGTCAGGAATGTTTTTAGCCATGTTTCATGAAAATTTGTCTACTATGTCGCGGTCGGGGTTTTTTTTTAATTTTAATTTTGTGGTTAGGTTATGAATTGTTTTTTTTTTTTAAATTAGGTACCTACGCTCTGGTAGTTAGGACCAAACTAATTAAATTACTTGTTGTATTGTATAGATTCTTAGCTGCACTAAAACCTTGGTCTGGTTAAGCGGTAATATAAAAAAAAACCGGCCAAGAGCGTGTCGGGCCACGCTCAGTGTAGGGTTCCGTAGTTTTCCGTATTTTTCTCAAAAACTACTGAACCTATCAAGTTCAAAATAATTTTCCTAAAAAGTGTTTATAAAGTTCTACTTTTGTCATTTTTTTCATATTTTTTAAACATATGGTTCAAAAGTTAGAGGGGGGGGGGACGCACTTTTTTTTCCTTTAGGAGCGATTATTTCCGAAAACATTAATATTATCAAAAAACGATTTTAGTAAACCCTTATTCATTTTTAAATACCTATCCAACAATATATCGCACGTTGGGGTTGGAATGAAAAAAAATATCAGCCCCCAATTTACATGTAGGGGGGGTACCCTAATAAAACATTTTTTTCCATTTTTTATTTTTGCACTTTGTTGGCGTGATTGATATACATAATGGTACCAAATTTCAGCTTTCTAGTGCTAACGGTTACTGAGATTATCCGCGGACGGACGGACGGACGGACGGACGGACGGACGGACGGACGGACGGATGGACGGACAGACAGACATGTTGAAACTATAAGGGTTCCTAGTTGACTACGGAACCCTAAAAATACACACTGTATTTTAAATAAGTGTCATATATTTTTACCGCTACTGTAAAGGTAGGTATTTTTTATGTTTATAAAACACAAATAAATGCTAAATTAAACGAGTCCAGCAACGCCATTACTGAGAAATAAAATTTTATAAGAAGAAATTGAAATCGCCTTGGAATACGTAACAAATATAACAATAAGACGTACAAAATTATGCTTAATGAAAAATCGGGTGGGACTCTTCATGTTTGATACAACAATATCAGAAACATTATCAAAAATACTTTTATGTATAATGTCTTATAGATAAGAGTCGGAACAATGGACGGACACAAAAGACATCCTAAACGCTTTTGGGTCAAGAGCGCTATGATAAAAAACGACGAAATCTAAAATGGACAATATTTACATGAAAAACTGGTTTAAGAGCTCTTATTTATAAAATTTGATAAGCTCACTCTCATTAATATCGTAATTTTATACTCATTCTGTGTGTCTGTTACCTTCCATGAACCTTTCTCACTTCATGGTCTCATCGGATGATCAGCGCTGGAAGTCACCAGCAAAATATTGAGATGCCATTTTGTAGCACTTCATTCTTTTCTATTTTCGTTATAATGTGTAATTTATACCAATAGAACCAATTAATTCAAATTAGTCTTGCCTGTGTCCACGAATAAAAATAGATTCCTTTTTATTCTATTTTAATACCTCATATTTCACGAATAATGGTTGATATTTATAGTATATTCTTTTGAAATTGAGAAATTGAAATTAAAAGGAACTAAATTCTGTCTGAAAATAATTTCTATCTTCAATTTTTATCCTAGTTGTGTTCGAAATTAAGTTGATTTTCATTTGTTCCAAAATTGGAGCTTTATTGTATCTCAATATAGGTACATTGAGCGATACGAAGTGAAAAATTTACCTAATACACGGTGTAACATTAAGGAACAGAAAGATACATTTCGCCAAAAAAGACTTTTTTTTGTTTTTTTTTTGAATTTTTTTTACATAAAAAGTAAATGTTATTCGTAAACCGGCACTTAAAATAAAATTTACAATTTTATTCTAAAACAAAATACTTTTGTTGCAATTGTTTACTAGTTATTTTTTGCCATCTATCAACGAGGATAGTTAGATTATGTAAAATAGGGCTTTGTTCTGAGGAATACTTAGTAAGTAATTCTTTTTTTAATGCTTATAACTCTGAAATTAGGCGAAATCCATAAAAGTTTGAATAACATTTTACTTACTTAATGTTGTCTTCGGTTACCGCGATAGTTACTCATGAAATAAAACTATGGAAACGGATTAAATCGCGTATAATGAATTTAAAATTCATCCCGACGTTTCGAATTCTTTACAGCGTACATTACACATACATTACACTATACAATTTACTCGCTTTTTTTATGCTTTACATTTTACTCTTCTAATACAATGAGGCGCTGTTAAAATTATTCAGTTTCCTGATGTTACATCGTGTATATAAGGTAGGTACTGGCCTTATTTGAAAAACTAGCGTTCACCGTCGTTTACCATTTCTGCACGAGTAACATGGTCGCGCGATAGACGATAAAATATCAGCCCGTCCCTATCGCACTATTAGTAAGTGCGATAGGGACGGCCAGATGTTTTATCATTTATCGCGCGACCATACTTTGCCTGCCTGGACATTAACTCAAAATGTGTTAGAACTGGTAGAGAAAATGATTAAAGAGGCATTAAGCCTTGAAAAAACACTTCAATTCAAATTATGAAGAAAGTTTTAGGTAATTTTAAGTAACAGCTGTTGATTATAATATATAATAGGTACTTTGATCTTAATTTGATCTTAACTTAAATTTATTGCGTGTAGTACCTAATATATACGTGGAAGAAACTGTTTTTTGCTAAAATTTAGTCAATTTTGAGTGATTGTTGAGTTGAGATTTCTCCATAAAAAGTCACTAAGGTACATCTATTTTTTTGAATAAGGAAAAAAAATAAAAAATCGTATTTCCAGAACCGTAACTCCAGCTAGGACGAAAAGGAAGGAAATGACACCACCAACCCCCTAAAAAATTTGTCGGTTCATGTGCCAAACAACCTGTAAATTTGTAAACTACCCCCAACATCCTTGAACATCCCTCGCGGTACGATTAAACGCCCGCTCGATCTCAGCGCCGCTAATGACTAGGCTTACCCTGATTTTGATTAATGTCCATAGACTTCAAGATTTAGTTAATGAGCTAGAATGAAAAGTGTGTGTGTGTTTCAGCTTTATTTCTGTCTAGTGAAATTTGGTACTCAGGTTTGTAAAATAATGTAAACTAAAATTTTTTCATCGTTTTCGTACATAATGAATAAATCATTGTGAGAGACCTTTAACCCTTAAATGCATGGTGATGTATTGGGTTGGCACAAAAGTAATGAGACACTTGGTTTACGTTTTATATTTTTTATTATTATTACAATACAAAAAGCTTAGTCGATGATGTAATCACCATTAGCATCTATGACTTCTTGCCAACGATCCGGCAAAGTTTGGATGCCTTTCGCCCAGAACTCTGATGACTGTGCCTCGAAAAAGTTGTTCAACTCCACCTGTACATCATGGAAATCATTGAATTGTTTACCCTGCAAATGTCGTTTCAGGGCTCTAAACAAATGAAAGTAATCTTTTGCAGTGCGAGCGGTTCAACTTTAAGCAGTCCGTTGCCTCGCTCAAGGGGCAGTTAAAAAAGCTGTGGCTATCGGAACATGGATGACTTGTTTGTAACTAGTTATAGATACTATATATAAATATATATTTATTTACTATATATATTGTTATATATTCTTTATATTTGATGTATCTTTTATTCCAATTTTATTTTATTATTTTTGTTTTAGTCTCTTTTATATTTTTATGGGCTTTCCTATAAACTGTTGTACTAAGTGCTATATTTGTCTACCATTCTTCATCACATTTCACCTACTCAAAGGTTAGCTGGAAGAAATCCCTTAAAGGGATAAGTTCGCCTTTGTACTGTCTATCCTGTGTCATATTTGTGTTTTGTGTTTTGTACAATAAAGAGTTTATACATACATACATACAAAGTCTGATGGTGCGAGGTCTGGAGAATAAGGTGGGTGGGGTATCGTCTCCCAGCCCAAGTTCTGCAGCTGTTGGCGAACGGTAGATGCGACATGAGGTCGAGCGTTATCATGTAGTAAAATTACAGTGGCTCGTCTTCGTCGTTTTTTCTTGACAGCAGAAGATAGTTCGGTGAGCTGTGTTGAATATTTGTTAGCGTTTACAGTGTCATTGTGTGATAGTTCATGAAACAGCATGCCTTGCGAGTCCCAGAAACAACAAAGCAAAACTTTTAAGCGGTTCTTTTGACTTAGCTTCGGTTGAGTTGGTGGCGTTTCTTCTCGAGGCAGCCAAAAAGCACGACGTGTATCGTTCTCGTAATAAATCCATGATTCATCTCCCGTAACCAGATCAGTCAAAAACTCTTTACGTCGGGGTCGCAGCAAAAGTGATTGACAGATGGCGACACGGACTGCACGACTGGCGTCGGTAAGGATGTGCGGTACCCATCGAGCCAAAACTTTTCGATGCCCAAGCTCATGCAGATGGTATTCCACAGCGTGGTGACTGCAGTTAAGTGCTTCCGCTAATTCACGAGTAGTAGCATCAGGATTCGACTGTAGTTCGCGGCGTAAATTGTCATCATTGAATGCAGGTGGTCGCCCTGAGCGTGACTGACTTTCAAGGCTCCTGTCTCCTGATTTAAAACGGTCAAACCATCTGGACACCGTAGCATGGCTTGTACTTCCAGCGCCCAATGCAGTGTTGATATTGTCAGCCGCAGCCCGCGCACTGTGGCCTAACAAGTACTCGTATAAGTAAAGTGTTCGAACTTGTCGCTCGTCCATTTTATTTCAATCTAACTAAACCAATCACGAGGGCGGCTTTATATACCCTCACATTAGAAGTACCTAGAATGTTCTACAACATACTAGAATATTATCGAAAACAATTAACTTAAGAAAGGAAATGTATAGAGTTTTGTAGAGTGTGTCATTACTTTTGTGCCAACCAAATATATAAGGTCCTAATTTATTAGATGCAGATATTTTTACAGCTGATAGTACTCGGTCTCTGGAGTATATTAAACCGTGAAACATTATAGCTTTTACGATGTTTTTTTGGAGAAAACGGAAAAACAAATTTGCTACGTAAAAACACCCTGTTTATGTGATTATTAAATGAAAACTCATTGAACAGATTCTAGTACCTCTTTTACGTACCACTTAACTGTAACTGGCCACTTCACGTCGATAAATTAAATACTTGATTGTCAATGTCATGTTATTTTCCGTTGGATTGTGTCGTTTGAAAATTGTGTATTGATAGAGAGAGGGTCGCCATTTCCAACAATTTTTGTAATTTTTTATGATAATAAATGTTTTCTTTTGTTCATGCTTCTTTTTAAAAATATGGGTAGATTTTATTTGACAAGTTTTAACTCGACAGGCCCAATTGACATGTGCAGTTTTCCCGCCGAACCTTTACGACATTTACAACAAACAATTGTTGACATGACAGACAGTGTTATTGTGACATGTGATAATGCACATGATGATTTTTTTTAGACGAAATTATAATTATTTTTTTTGTTAGGAAAATGAAATCAAAAAAGTTACATGAAAAGATTTCTTAATTTATATTTAAAGTTAATTATTTTAATGTAAAGTATCATGTGTTAAAATATCTGCAACTAATAAATTAGGACCTTATATATGCATCATATATTTGATGGCCCGTGGCTCGATATGTAGCTATCCAAAATCGCACTTATTGCTTAATTATTATTCACTATTTATTATTATTTCATATACAATTAAATAAATTATATAATATAATGATTTACTATTTATTATTTAAGGATTAAGATGAAATGGCGGAAAAGTGTGAAAAAACAGGACGATGGCGATTTTTAGTATGTAATTTAGGCTGATTTTTTCGGAGTTAGTAATTAGTTTATGTTTAAACATTTTATCATAAAGGTTTCACAAATAGTGTACCTTTTTAATAGTAGTATTTTTTTAAATAAAACTTACCAATTACGATATATTTATATAAATAAGATTTGGCCCATTTAACTTCTAACACTGATTTAGAATAAAAATCGATCTTAAATAATTTTTTCATTATTTTTCCCAGAGTCAGAAAACCATTGTCTATCACATAAATGAATATCTTGTTAAAAGAAAAAATCATGCATTTAAGGGTTAAGGATGCTATTCAAGTTACTGTCAAATGATTGACGCACACGTCAAAACAAATAACATTAGGATGTGGCAGAGGCTGATTTTTATTTTTTTAATAACTCTTAGATAAATTAATGGTATTTGATCTAAAGAACCTCCTCTTAAAGTTAACGGAATATACAAAAACACGGTGTACAGTAAACCAAAAAAGTGGTTTACCACTTTTCGACCTTATGTGTTTAAAATAGAGTCGAAAAGTGGTAAGCCACTTTCTTGGCTGACCGTACATACTTACATACTTTTATTTAGTTTCACTGGGTGTATTGTATATGCCGCTAATGCATAGGCACAAATACATGCAATCGTATTCCCAAAAGAAGTAGGCTGTGCACATAATGCTGCTCATTTTTCAGCGCCACGCTACTTTTCGAAATTAACCGGTTGAAATAAACCGAAGTGATACATGTATTAAACAAAAACACAAATGAGTCGAAAATATCGAAGAGTTCTAGCCAAGGATGGTTTATGTACAAGGTGCTCGCGAGGAACCCGCATAACTTGAACCACGCGTTTCTGAGGCAAAAAGAAAGAAAAAATGTTTTATGAATTTTAAAATTTTTCGCCAAAAAAAATTTTTTTTTTTTTTTTTTACTTTTTTGGACGTATTTTCACATAAAAAAATTTTATATCCATAAAGTTGGCAATTAATTTTTCATTTATTTTTCTAAAAACCAAATTATTTGGAAGTTTTTCTTGTCACATTTTGACATCTATCAATGACTACTGTGGGACTATGCTCCACAATTGCGCATCAGCGCCGTTAAGAAACCTTTTCTACTGAGTAACAATACGGAAATGTTTTTTTTAAATTGGCAATAACTCTGAAACTAGACGAAATCTAGAAAAGTTTATATGACATTTTAGTCTTAAAATGTGACCAAGAATATGCCGTTAAAGTTATATGGGTTCCTCGCGAGCACCTTGTATATACTTACCTCTTTATTATTTATGAATTCATAAAGTTATCGAGTCAATAAAGTTCGTTTGTCCCTTTCCGACGTATTGGTGTGATAGAAAAGGACAAACGACCTTTATCGGGTTGATAACTTTAGAGTACGTTTATGAATAAGGGGGTTAGGATTTAAAATCTTCATACTAATTAAGAAGGGATACCCCCATTTGCCAGAATTTCATTTGCCATAATTTTATTTGCCATCCTATTCAACAATCATAATATTGTTTCTCATAACATCTTATGCCATAATCATTGTTTACTATAATATTAATCTAGTGCCAGAAACTTTGTTTCCCATAAAGTCAGTTTCCATAATGTCATTTGTCAGAATCATCGAAATCCGTAATTACCACATTCCATACCATCATTTGTCATACAAATTAGCGTCCAGAAAAGTCAATTTCCATAATGTGCTTTGGCAGAATCGAAAACTACTATAATACGAGTAGGTACTAGAAGGACTAGAGAATGAAACTGCTATCAGAAAGTAGGTTAGGTTAGGTTAGAACTGTGACCCCCTGGAAAATGAAACTGCTATCAGAAAGTAGGTTAGGTTAGGTTAGAACTGTGAACCTCTGGAAAAGGAAACTGCTTGAAAAGTAGGTTAGGTTAGGTTAGAACTGTGACCCCCTGGAAAATGAAAATACTATCAGACAGTAGGTTAGGTTAGGTTAGAACTGCGACCCCCTGGAAAATGAAACTGCTATCAGAATGTAGGTTAGGTTAGGTTAGAACTGTGACCCCCTGGAGAATGAAACTGCTGGAAAAGTAGGTTAGGTTAGGTTAGAACTGTGACCCCCCGGAAAATAAAAATACTATCAGACAGTAGGTTAGGTTAGGTTAGAACTGCGACCCCTGGAAAATGAAACTGCTATCAGAAAGTAGGTTTTTTTTTTTTTTTTTTTTTTTTTTTTTTTTTTTTTTTTTTTTTTTTTTTTACAGGTCAGATATGTTTGAGCCGCTAGGAAAAATCCTGCATCGGACGACTGGGAATGGAGGGCCCAGACAGTGCCGGACTCTTACCGGCTAAAACCCGGCGGCTCTCGCATAGCTGCCGACATCCTCTGACGTGGGTAAAGTCAGAGACTTTGTTATTACACATATTCTTGCATTAGATTTATAATATACATTTAACTTCTTATCATGTTTCTCCTACGTATTATTATAATACAAGTGAGTACATTTATTTGTTACCTACTTATTTCTATTTCTTGAAATTTTAACAATTTGTATGCAGAATTCTAAAAACTTATTTCTTGTGTTTCTATTACTTATTAGGTGTGGCAAATTTCCTACTTCGATCCTCACCCCAAGCTCTATCTCACACTTCATCCTTTCATACGCATGTATTGGACATTCTGTTAATAGATGCTCCACTGTTTCTTCTTTATCGGGATTACAGGCGCACGATGGGCTGTCTTTGCACTTAAACCTATGCAAGTACGAAGAGAACCCTCCGTGCCCCGTCATCAACTGTGTTGTGAGGCCAGTAGGTTTTAATTTACGCACCAGCCTGAAAGCTGTTTGTGCATCAGGCAGGAAGAGCTTTGTTCCTGAGGCTGTTTCTCCGGAGCTGTACCTTTTTGTCCATTCGCCAATCGTTGCATCGCGGATAAAACGCTTGGCAAATGAGACAGGGCACCTGTCGTAGTCCGGTCTCCTCTTCGTCAGGGCCGCTGCTTGCTTCGCTAGTTCGTCTGCGCGCTCGTTGCCAGGTAATCCAGCATGGGCCTTGATCCAGAACAAAGACACAGTTTTGCCCCGGGTCATGGCTATTTTTATGTTTCTTCTGGTTTCAAGTGCCAAGCGATGGTATGTTTCTCTATTCGTCAGCGTCTGCAGGGCTGACCTTGAGTCACTGAAAACACCGAAACTCAGCTCTTTTCTCTTGAGGATCTCCACCACCGCCCTATGGATGGCCAGAAGCTCGGCCTGGTAAACGGTGCAGTAGTCTTCTAGTTTGATTTTGACAGATTTGACTTCGATCTCACCTTTCCATATGGATAAGGAGGCACCAACTCCTCCGTCAATTTTGCTCCCATCTGTATAGATTTTTACTTCCTGCACCGCGCACCTATCCAGGGATTCCTGGTCTGGCACTATTATGAAGCTGAGATCCATACACAGAGCGGGGTGGGGAGTCTCTATGTAGTCTGCCGCTATTTCCACCTCTCTATCGTCTGGCAAAGCTTGGGTCTCTCCCTTTCTAGCCTCATACAAGGCGGCTGCCTCTTTTACACGCAGGTCTAGGGGGAGAATCCCAGTCAACACCAGCGCGGAGTTGAGAGATACTGTACGGTAGGCTCCGCAGATCTTCTGGGCGAAACCTCTTTGCACCGCTGCCAGTTCTTTTTGGGTACTTATTTTGCTTGCGGCTGGTGCCCACGCTGCTGCTGCATAAGTAATGATGGGTTCCACCGCTGCAGTGTATATTGTCCTTATTACCTCCGAGTGTAGTCCCCAGCTCACTCTTGCTGCCGTTCTGAGCATTTTGTATATACCCAATGCCTTTTTACATACGTTGGTGACGTGCGCATTGAAGGTCAGTTTGTCATCAATTGTGAGACCCAGGACTTTCATGTCTCTAGACATTTCGATGTTGCGTCCCCCCATGGTAAGGGTCGGGGTGTCGTATTTCAGCTTTTTTGTGATTGTTATGGCTACAGTTTTGTGTGGAGCGAACTTAAGTTTGTTTGTGAGTCCCCAGTCCCAGACGCAGGCAAGAGCCCCATTTGCCTTTTGTGAGACCTCCAGTCCCGAGTCTCCTTCGAACACTAACAATACGTCGTCCGCGAAAGCCTGCACGTGGTGTCCTTCTGTGCTTAGCCGCCACAGGAGTGGGTCAAGGAGAAGGTTCCACAGTATAGGACCGCCTATTGAGCCTTGGACACATCCTTTTTGTGTCGTCCTTTGAACCTTTCTTCCTCCGTACCTAACTTCTACCATTCTATCTTCTAGATAGCTGCTCAGAACTGTTCTTATGTTCATCGGGCATCCTTCCTCTGCCAGCCGGGTTTTTAGTTTTGGCCACCATGCGCTATCAAAAGCCCCCTCTATGTCCAATGACACGATGGTAATTATTTTCTTTTGAGACAGCTTGTGCTTTACATGGTTCATTAGGGCATAGAGGGAGTCCTCCGTACTGCGTTGGGGCATGAACCCGTACTGTCTAGGGCTGAGTTTAGGTACTAGGTGGTGTTTCAGCCTGGCTATCACCATCTTTTCGAATATCTTACCCAGAACAGGTAGAAGACCTATAGGTCGGTATGACTTTACTTCGGTGTAGTCTTTTTTGCCGGGTTTTTTCAGGATCACCACTGTGGCTTTCTTCCATGCCACTGGGAAATGCCCCAGTTCCAGGCACTTGTTCGCGATGGCAAGGAAGATTTGAGGGTGATTCCCTATTATTCGCTGGCATATGTCCGCCGTGAAGCCATCCTCACCAGGGGCCTTCTTAGGGTTGAAGCTCTTTGTGGCACTCAGCATTTCACCCATAGTAAATGGAGGATCATGTACCTCAGCATGCTCCAGATCATTTACTTCGATCGCCAGTCTTCTCGTTATTGTGTGTTCTTCCCTTTCTCCTTCCCTGTTGTCTTCTGGGTAGAACTTCTCGGCTATCCATTCCGCGGACTGCTCGAGGTTCAGTAGTTTTCCTTCTTTCCTCAATGGGAGGTCCTCCGTCCTTCTTTCAACCTGTTTTATGACTCGATATATACCATCCCAGACGGTTTCGCGGTCTTGTTTTTGGCAGAACTCCTTCCAGCTTGCAGTCTGCGCTTGTTTTGCTGCCTCTTCATACCGTTCTTTTTCTTCGAGGTACTCCTGAACCACTTTCGCGCGTCGCACCGGAGCAGCGCATCGAATCCGTTTTCTTTTTGTGTTGACGAGCTTCTTGAGTTGGTATAGCTCGTTAGACCACCACGGGAAGGTAAGCTTTTTTATTTTCTTTTTGAGTGGTAAATGTTGGATGCAGGTTTGTGTTATTTGTGTAGTGTAGCTGTTTACAATTTTCTCTAGGTCTGTTTTATTCTGAATTATGTTTATGTTATGTGTGTTAATGTGTTGTTCGGTGCATAATTGAGAGAATTTGTCATCAAATTGCTCCCAATTTGCCTTTTTTGTGTTGTACTTGCGTGTTGTTCGTTCTATTGTCGGGCAGACCCCTTTTTCCATATCTAACTCAAAGATAATAGCGTTGTGATCCGATCCGGTCACATCTCGGTCAACCCGCCAGTTTTGCACACTTCGCAATAGATTAGATGAGCATGCCGTTATGTCTACTATACTGGTGCAGGTTTTGCCCTGTCTCTCTACCTCAAAGGTGGGTGTACTGCCTTCGTTAAGGATCTGTAGCTGCATTTCATGTAGAGTTGCTGTTAGTTCCTGTCCTCTCCAGTCAGTACTCCCGCTGCCCCACCAGATGCTTTTGGCGTTGACATCACCCGCAAGCAGTAGTTCCGCAGTACCCAGTTTCTGTCTTATTCTGTCCATATGGGCAATATAGGGCTCCATGGGCTCTGTCGGTTCAAAGTACAATGATGCTATGTGTACGGCTCGGGCTCCCATGCGTATTTTCACTACCACGATGTTATTCGTCGTAAGTTCTGGGTCTTGCTCTACTTCGAGATCTCCATCGAACACTACGATCGCAGCTTTTACTGTCCCCTGTTCTGTATTCTGGTACACCCTTGCCGTGCCACAGCCTTTTAGTTTGCCCACTCCTCCCACGTATGGCTCTTGTAATATTGCTAATGCTACTCCTCTTTTCTCGGCTTCAAGGTACATTTCGGCTGTAGCGAGGTTTTTACGCTGTAGGTTAGCTTGCATTATTATAAGCTTTCTGAACCTGCTGTTGTTTATTGCCCTTGAGTTGTCTGCTGTTGCGCCCTTAGCAATAGGCCACCTTAGCTCGTGCTATAACATCCCACCTTTTTCTAACGGGGCATTCGGAGCTAAATGCGTTGTGGTTTGTGTTGCTAAGTCTGTCCTTACAGCAGTTTATACACGAGGGCTGTATTCCTGCTGCTTTATCTTCGCACTGTGCACTCATGTGGGGTCCACCGCAGTGGCTACATTTGTCTACATTTTCTTTACAGTATCTTCGTCCGTGGCCATATCCGAGGCACACTGAGCACTGAACCAACGGAGATTGGTCCTCCACTCTAATCCTCTGTATGTCCAGGTGAACGACTGCTCTATCGAGTAGCTTTTGCCATATCTGCGGGGAGACCGTTAGCACCACATGAGCCAGATGTATGTTACGTGCTCGTCTCCTATATTTGACTGCCATTCTGTCGTTTGCCTTGTCGAGGTTGTCGAAAACATCCCCGTTTTGTCTTCGAAGGGCTTGGATTATCTCCTCGTCTGTATTGTTTTGAAGGACGTCCTTAAGTACCAATAGGGGTCCTTGTTTTCCACTTCCTCGACATGGAGACCGACTTCCTCCCTTTCCAATCCCTCTTTCACTCCCCTTCTTACTTCTTTTGATCTACAGCTGATTATTACCTTTCTATCTTTTGTTTTCCTGATTTTGTCAATTTCCATCCCTCCTCTAGATTTCGCCGCCGTTCTTACTCTCTCTATTATCTCCTCACCTGTTTCCGTTTCATCTTTTGCAGTGACCACCATCGAGTGTAGTGTTGGGCTGACAGGAACAGCTCGTCCCTGCCGGCCCGCCGTCACACTCGCGTAAGTGGCCCCTTTCATACTCTCCTTGTGTTCCTCAAGCGCTATCTTTAGTTCTTCCATCTTCTTTATATGTTCACTCTGTCTTCTTTCACTTTCTATCATTCTGCTTTCGTTCTCTTTCATAAGCTCTTCCATTTTGTTAAACCTTTCACTCATGTCTTTACCTTTTGTATATATTTCCAGTGTGGGGTCCGGTTGAATGGTGGTCAGAAAGTAGGTTAGGTTAGGTTAGAACTGTGACCCCCTGGAGAATGAAACTGCTGGAAAAGTAGGTTAGGTTAGGTTAGAACTGTGACCCCTGGAAAATGAAACTGCTATCAGAAAGTAGGTTAGGTTAGGTAATAATATGGGCAACAATTAATATGGCAATAATTGCTTATGGCGTTTGAATATTCTATGAAACCATATTATTGCACTTAATAATATGGCTAACAAATAGTATGGCATTGTATGATTATGGAAGGTAATATTCGGATAAACAACGAGTATGTCATATGATTTTTATGGTAAACAAATCATTCGGGCAAATGAAATTCAGGCAAGTTAGATTCGGGCAAATGAATATTATGTTAAATGACTGTCGGGCAAACAATAGACAACCAATTAAGAATTATCGTACCTCAATTTTTTAGCGCCACCTATTAAATACTTTCATAACTACACTGATGATGCCTACACATGTTTTTTTAGGGTTCCGTAGTCAACTAGGAACCCTTATAGTTTCGCCATGTCTTGTCTGTCCGTCTGTCCGTCCATCCGTGGATATCTCAGTGACCGTTAGCACCAGAAAGCTGAAATTTGGTACATATTATGTATATCAATCACGCCGACAAAGTGGTAAAATAAAAAGTGGAAAAAAATGCTTTGTTAGGGTACGCCCCCCCTACATGTAAAAGTGGGGACTGATTTCTTTTTCATTCCAACCTCAACGTGTGATATATTGTTGGATAGGTATTTAAAAATCAATAAGGGTTTACTAAAATCGTTTTTTGGTAATATTAACATTGCTATGTATCGTAAGTAATGTTTTGTTTAGGCCATACATCTTAGCGTATACGTAATAAGGTTCATATTGAATAGTCGACGCTACGTCATTAAACAGAAGGCTAGTGGTCGACAAATTCGCACGGTTACCTAACTGCACAGGTGGCTCAGCGGCATAACGCCAGACACACGATCCGACGGTTGGAAGTTCGATCCTCAGCGGCGCAGAATCTTTTTCTATTTTTTAAGGATATTTGATTTACTTATATTATTGATACATGGTATTCGGCGAGTCATTCCAGCTCAAGCCTCCGAAATATTAGTACGGTTGTTGTGAGAATAATGTACCCGTCATAAATGAAATTATAAATGTAAAATTGGATGGCAAAATGCAGTAATGATTAAATTACGGATATAATGTTTTGTTTCCTATGTGTGTGAAATTGTGGTGAAGGGGTAAGTGCTAATTATAAGAATCTAGGGTTCAGTTTATAAAATTATAGCTTAGAAATACTAGTGCACAGTTAAACTATATCCCTTTGTTTTAGCCTATGGACATGCCCTTCATGGTTCGGTTAGATTGCAACCTGAACGTAGCAATATATGTAAATAATTATCACGCTAGCCGGCGCACTTTGGATTAGCAGGATTCCCAAACCGGTGGTTTAAACTCCTCTTGGCGCTCAACATCTAGTTTTAGCTTAGCTTAGTAATTAGTCTTAGGTACTAGTTTGTATTTTAATTAGAATAATATTTTTACTCAAGTTACCGACGTTTTATGGTTGCACCCAGCTTAAACACACGTAATAAATAGCGCCCAACGTTAAAATAACAGTGTTTGAAGCGGGCAAAACGGCGGTTAGTGATTTAAATCTGTTGTGATTTTAGGGTTACATTTGGTGATTTTGGTATTTGTTAGTTATTTAGTTAGATATTGGTTTTTACTGTATTATATATTACCTAGTGTTTTGTTTATTATTTGGTTATATTTTGGTACGTTTGAGTAGTAGGTTAGGTTATATATTTGTAACTGTACCTATTTGTTAGTTTTAAAATATTATATTATATTATTAGGAACATTTTAAAAGTGGTTAATTGCAACTTAACCGCACGGTTTTTTTCTGCTTCGCTTTTCTGTTTCCTGGTTTGTTAGCATATTTGATAGTTTTTAGTAAGGATGGATCCTAATTATTTGCTAAAGGATGAGCTGGAATACGAGCTGGAATGTCGTGGTGTTAGTATTCAGAGTACAGTTCCGGTTTTGAGAAAGATTTTAAAGGAGTTGATGCAGGTAGAACAGACAGAGGGTGCGTCGCGGGGTGGTGGAGCTCCGGCCCGGGAGGTCTTGGATGCCTCGTCAGAGTTAGATAAGTGTGTTACTAAATTGAGCGTTTTGGGTAGTTATATTTCCGAGATAGTGGGGAAGCCAGATAGAACATTGTTCAGGCGGTTGGTGTCCAGGCTGTATCATGTGCAGGGTCGTTTAATGTCGATCGTTAAGGTAACGGAAGCAGAGGGTAACCGCAAGGAAACACTTCAGCAGCGATGTCAGGTACTGCTGGAAAAGTTAGAAGTTCAGGATGACGTATTGGAAGAGGACGATTTAACTGCACAGGATATGGAGATTTTACAGCAATCGTTAGGTGAAGTAGGGGTCCGGATTATAGAAAAACTAAAGCGGGGGAAGGAGTTGGCAGGTGGATCCACTGATACTCCAGGGCAAAACGCGGTAGGGGGAGAAAGGGAAACCGGAATTCAGCATGTCAAGGGCACTGGGGACAGAAGTGTTAATATTTTAACGGAAAAGGGGGAGAGCCTTAGAGATAGGGGCATATCCAGGTTATTGCGGACATCAACGGTGGATGAAGAGGCTCCAAGGCGTAAGCTGGTTCCGATATATCAATGGGGACTTAAGTTCTCAGGGTCGAACATGAGTATCAACGCTTTTCTGGAGCGGGTGTCGGAACTTCGAGTTGCAAGAAATGCGACGGACGATGATTTAATGGCGGTATGCGATAGATTTTTTTGAGGCAGATGCTTTGATTTGGTTCAGGGCCAACAAAGAATATGCGAATGATTGGGAAGATTTAGTCGTTTTATTGAGGCGTGCGTTCCAAAAGCCGTTTTATCAGGAGGAGTTGATGGCAGAGATAAGAGCAAGAACACAGGGTCGTGAAGAGTCGGTTTTGATTTACATGGCAGTGATGCAGAATATGTTCAATAGACTGCCAATTAAGATTACAGAGTCTGAAAAAATAAACATTTTATTGAGAAATATTCAGCCATACTACCAACGGGCGGTGTGTAGGGATAACTTTAGCTCAGTTTCCGATATGCTTAATGTTTTGAGAGTTGTCGAACGGACTAAAATTAGTTGTGATAATTTTGAGGAACCCAAGGCTTTAAAGAACACCCTAGAGCCTGACTTAGCACACAAAGTAGGTAGCAATGTGGTGGAGGTCCCTGTTGGTCAGAAAAACGTTACAGAAAAGGAGGGGGTAGCAGCGCTGCAGGTCAAACCTGGAGAGGCCACCAGGCGTTGTTGGAATTGCCGTGAAAGTGGGCATCTATTTCGGGAATGCAAAATAGAGAGGCAACGACTATTTTGCTATAAGTGTGGTCGCTTTGGAACCACATCGAAGGACTGCAGGTGTAGGGGAAATGCTTCAGGGGAAAGTCCGAGTCCTGCCCGATAGACTTACCCCGCTGTAAAAAAAGCTTCGGAGTGGCAGGAGTGGTTAGCCGTTGTTAGGAAATATTTTTCGAGATCAGACGGTCAACTGTGTCCTATGATTTTAAAGAAAGAGAATGACAATAGGGATTTTGTTAGAATAAGTATTCTTCAAAGACAGTTTGTGGTGATGTTGGATAATGGTGCGAATCGGACTGTTATAAATCCGGCCTTCGCGGATATATTGTCATCGATAGGGTTGAGAGGTTATAAAGTTGAAACAACCCAAATGAGTACAGCTGATGGCTCGATTCATGATCTTAATGTAGTGTACGACATTCCAGTAACATTTGATGGCCAGTTTAAGGTGATTTCTGCTAAGGTCATGCCAATGTTAAGTCATCAGATGCTATTAGGTAAAGATTTCTTTGAAGAGTTCGGGATATCGTTACAGTTTAGGGGAAATAAAAGTGAAGTAATGGATTTAAGTGATGCGGCTATGGATAAACCGGTAATTATATCTAGTGAAGATTTGACAGTGGAGCAAAAAGAAAAATTAGAGCAGGTAGTACGACGTATGCGACTAGAGATTGGTAATGGGTTGGGCAGAACATCGATATTAACTCATAGTATTGATACTGGTGATGCTAAACCAATCCATCAGAAGCAATATAATTTTTCGCCAACCGTTAAAGCAGACATCATAAAGGAATTGGATAAAATGTTAGCGGATGATGTAGTGGAACCATCTCATAGTGCATGGTGTTCACCAGTACTCATTGTTAAAAAGCCAAATGGAGATAACAGGTTGTGTCTTGATAGTAGACAGTTAAATCGGGTAACTAAGCGGGATACGTATCCATTGCCTCGTGTAACGAATGTATTAGATAGTCTACGCAATGCTAGGTTTTTGAGCACTATTGACTTGCGATCAGCGTTCTGGCAGATTCCGTTGGATGAAGCCAGTAAGGAGAAAACTGCTTTTGCTGTGGGGGCAAGGGGTTATTCCACTTCAAGGTTATGCCGTTTGGACTGGTTAATGCCTCACAGACGCAGCAAAGGTTAATGGATATATTATTTCAGTCAAATGAAGATAAGGTTTGGGCATATTTGGATGACATTGTAATTTGTTCCACGAGTTTTGAGGAGCACATGCAATTAATAAGTAAGGTGTTGGAAATCCTCAAGGAAGCTAACTTAACAATAAATGTAGATAAATGTAAGTTTGCTCGCTCAAGTTTGCGATACTTAGGATACATAGTTGATAAGGAGGGTTTGCGGACAGATCCTGAAAAGGTGGCGGCAATCATCAACTTTCCCAGACCACGAAATTACTCGGAGTTAAGGCGATTCATCGGTTTGGCTAGTTGGTACAGAAGATTTGTCAAAGACTTTGCCTTGGTGGCTGCTCCGCTCCATGACCTTACAAAAGGTAAAAAGAAGAAGCAATTATGTTGGACCAAAGAGGCGGAGAATGCATTCGTGAAAATGAAGACCTTACTAACCACGACACCTGTTGTGACATGTCCAGATTATTCTAAACCGTTTACTATCCAATGTGATGCTAGTAATAGTGGCATTGGTGCGGTATTATGTCAAAAGCAGGAAGGTGTTGAGCTGCCAGTAGCATATTTAAGCAGAAAACTTAACGACAGGGAAAAGAAATACTCTACGTCAGAAAGAGAACTACTGAGTATAGTATTTGCCATTGAAAAGTTCAGGCCATACATTGACGGATTACACTTCGCTGTAGTGACAGATCACAGCGCGCTGCAATGGTTACATAAGATGAAGGACCCACACGGCAGATTAGCAAGGTGGGCCATGAAACTACAGCAATTCAGTTTTGATATAGTGCATAGGCCTGGCAAAAGCCACATTGTACCTGATGCATTGTCACGCGGTGTGATGAACAGTGCTACTTCTGAAATAAATGTTATAGATATTTTAGAACGCCATAAAGATGATTGGTACAGGTCTAAGGTAAGAGAGATACAGACTAATACACCACACGACTGGAAAGTTATGAATGGCTTGTTGTATAAAAGGACACAGTTAAGTTCGTTTCCGAGCCAAGAGGATGCTTGGAAATTGTACGTGCCGCAGCCATTACGGGGTAAGATCTTTACAGAGTGTCATGACAATATGACAGCTGGTCACTTGGGTATTCGTAAGACGTTCCTTAAAATAAGACAAACATATTTTTGGCCAAATATGTGGGAGGAGGTGAAGGATTATGTAAGTAAATGTGATACTTGTGCGAGACATAAGGTGTCGCAGCAAGGCCCGTTAGGACTCATGGGTGAGCACAGGGAGGTTACACGGCCGTGGCAGCTTATATCATTAGACTTGATGGGTCCATTTCCAAAGAGTAAATCAGGTAACACTATGCTACTTGTGATTACATGTTGGTTCAGCAAATTTGTGCTACTATTTCCATTAAGAACCGGAAAGGCAGAGAAGATATGCGAGATATTGGAAAATCAGTTATTGCTGTTTGGTGCACCTAAAGCTATCATATGTGACAATGGGCGACAATTCTGTTCACAGCAGTTTAAGGATTTGGCCATGAGGTATAACAGCCAACTATGGTTTACGCCAAACTATCATCCCCAGAGCAATCCCACGGAGCGAGTCAACAGAGTAGTGGGAACCATGATTTCGACGTTTGTAAAGTCAGGGAAACATAATATGTGGGACGTCAACCTTCCTCAGATCGGTAATGCTATAAGGACTGCAGTACATGAAGTGACGCGTCATACTCCTTCGTATTTGTTTCTAGGCAGAGAAACCCGTGTACCCAACGTAGATAGACCCAATTCAGTGCAAATGTTGCAAAACAAGGACAATGACTACCCGATTAACGTGGCGACATATTTATGGGATCTCAAGCAACGAGAGGAAGTCTATGAATCCGTTCGACAAAGGTTAAGGCAGGCACATGAAAAGAGTCGGCAGTTTTATAACAAAAATCGCAGATCACATATTTTTAAGATTGGTGAGATGGTTTACAAAAGGACTAAGTATTTGTCAAACGCTCCCAATAAGTTTATGGCAAAACTAGCTCCTAAATACGATAAGGCCATAATAATAGACAAGTTATCAGAGACTATCTTCCGGCTGAACAATGTATATGGCAAATGTATAGGTAACTGGCATGTTAAGGACCTCAAACCATGTACAAGCTAAAAAAAAAAAAAACGTTTTTTTTTATTGAGGAAGGGGGAATATGCTATGTATCGTAAGTAATGTTTTGTTTAGGCCATACATCTTAGCGTATACGTAATAAGGTTCATATTGAATAGTCGACGCTACGTCATTAAACAGAAGGCTAGTGGTCGACAAATTCGCACGGTTACCTAACTGCACAGGTGGCTCAGCGGCATAACGCCAGACACACGATCCGACGGTTGGAAGTTCGATCCTCAGCGGCGCAGAATCTTTTTCTATTTTTTAAGGATATTTGATTTACTTATATTATTGATACATGGTATTCGGCGAGTCATTCCAGCTCAAGCCTCCGAAATATTAGTACGGTTGTTGTGAGAATAATGTACCCGTCATAAATGAAATTATAAATGTAAAATTGGATGGCAAAATGCAGTAATGATTAAATTACGGATATAATGTTTTGTTTCCTATGTGTGTGAAATTGTGGTGAAGGGGTAAGTGCTAATTATAAGAATCTAGGGTTCAGTTTATAAAATTATAGCTTAGAAATACTAGTGCACAGTTAAACTATATCCCTTTGTTTTAGCCTATGGACATGCCCTTCATGGTTCGGTTAGATTGCAACCTGAACGTAGCAATATATGTAAATAATTATCACGCTAGCCGGCGCACTTTGGATTAGCAGGATTCCCAAACCGGTGGTTTAAACTCCTCTTGGCGCTCAACATCTAGTTTTAGCTTAGCTTAGTAATTAGTCTTAGGTACTAGTTTGTATTTTAATTAGAATAATATTTTTACTCAAGTTACCGACGTTTTATTGTTGCACCCAGCTTAAACACACGTAATAACATTTTCGGAAATAATCGCTGCTAAAGGAAAAAAAAAGTTTGTGTCCCCCCCTCTAACTTTTGAACCATATGTTTAACAAATATGAAAAAAATCACAAAAGTAGAACTTTATAAACACTTTCTAGGAAAATTGTTTTCAACTTGATAGGTTCAGTAGGTAGTTTTTGAGAAAAATACGGAAAACTACGGAACCCTACACTGAGCTTGGCCCGACACGCTCTTGGCCGGTTTTTTTTTTTTCAAAATGTCTATTGAGGTGATATCATGATATTAAAATAAAGAAATATATCGTTTGTTCTTATAGAAAATAAATACACGCAAAAATATTTGGGGAAAATATGATTTTGGACACTTCCAGGCTGCGAAACAGCGCCATCTAGTTTTAAACCTAGGAAGCCCATATATTTCAGGCGTACGCTTCTTTGTATCGCTGGCTTTGTTAGTCCCGTATTAAATCGTTGGTTTTAGCTACAAAATGTAGATGTCATACCTAACTCTGTTATGGAAAGTGTCAAATATTGATATGTAACCAACGCCACCTATTTCAGAGTGCCTGTAATAGCTTCCACGAAAAGAAACCAAAATGTACGATGAATGAATTTATTTTAGTTTCGCTTAGTTCCGCTGGAGTTCTATTTCAGAGGCTTGAAACAAACGCCATCTATGAAAATGTGTGTGAATTACGAGTGATACACATTTTTCGTAACGCTCGACGAGGAAAGTTTTATTTAGTTCGGAAAATTTAAGGTAGATGGCGATAATGTCAACAGATCAGGACTTAATTGTTGCTGTATACCTGTGTATATTATAGACTACTAGCTTTTGCCCGCGGCTTCGCTCGCGTTAGAAAGAGACAAAAAGTAGCCTATGTCACTCTCCATCCCTTCACCTATCTCCACTTAAAAAACCACGACAATTCGTCGCTCCGTTTTGCCGTGAAGGACGGACAAACAAACAAACACACACACTTTCCCATTTATAATAGTAGTATGGATAGTCTAAGATATAACCTACCTCGAAATCATCAGGGATAGTGCATCGTCTAGATGGCGCAGCACCTTTGGTTGATTCTCGGCTAGGTGGTGCTAATATTAATAATTGACAATTTTAACACATAAATATCAAGTTAAGAATGGCCAGATTTTCAAAACTGAGGTCACATCTCGGTCACTGGCGATCAAATATATAAGTAATGAAAGAAGCGCATTCCTAGCACACATTCTAAGCTCGTGTAGGTGAACGCGTACCATGCTTCAATGAGTGAGATATGACAGGTCATCTGTTCGCGTTTTTGACAGGCTGTAACTGTGAGGAAACCGAGAGAGGGTGGGCAGCACTTTCAGAGGGGAGCGGGAGTGACCATACTGTACTGTACTCTTTAGCTGAGGTTCATAAGTTTTAATCCTGTGTCGAGAGATGGCAGTCCATGCACTGTGATTACACATTTTACATTGACAGTACCAAAGACATATATAACTCCGTATAGACAGATAAAGTCTAAGAAAAAAACGTACCTCAGTACCACACAGAAAAAGGTCCGGTGGCCTAGATGGCATTACACCTTTGGGGTACGCTAGATGGCGCTAATATTAATATTTGACATTTTAAAACATATCACACCACACAGGACCACACACACCATCGCGTGCGCAGACTTCTGGCCGAAGGGTGTGGTATTTTGGCGGTTCCGGGGCAACCTGCCGAATCCTACGCCGAGTCAGATGACGCAACGGAGCCACGCTGTTACGTCGTTGCCTAAGTCTAATGTTTAATTTGTTTATTTTTTGTATTTTTTTTTGTAAGTCTTGTTTTGTATTTTGTAGTTTCACAGTGCCTTGGTGTAAACTGTAATGCTGTGTTACTTTTTGATTAAATAAATAAATATATAAAATATCAAGCTAAGAATATGGGCCAAATTGTCAAAACTGAGGTTCGAAAGTTTTAAGCCTGTGTCAAGATTTGTATGATTTGATTGATTTTGTATGTTTATTTTAATTATTCTTTTGTTTTTTTTTTTCTTAATTGTTTTTATGTGTCGTTGGCGTACGTGCCGCCACTAAACCTAGGTCCTCACAGAAAACCAGCGCTGCGGGTTGCCGTGGCACCATGCTGAGTGAGGGTCCTATTTAGCGTCCATTGTATGTTTTGTTTGCATGCCTTCTTCTTTTTGTGTGTACCATGTTGTGACGTTAAATAAATGAATTCTATTCTATTCTATTCTATTCTAAGAGGCAGTCTATGCACTGTGATTACACATTTTACTTCGACAGTAACTCTCTATAATACTCTATCCTCTTTGACAGTACCTAGCTAGTTCTCTATTAAACTTGATCCTATTTGGTTAATGTATATTTTCAAAGGACTAAGAGATTTATGTTAAAGCCATTATAGGTATAATAGAAACATTAACTAAATTCGTAATGTATTTTCACAAAACATCACTGGAGCATTAACTTGAACTCGAATATTCAATTAAATTGAAACCTATTGAGTTAGAAGTTGACTACGCTAACAAACCAGAGTCGCTTTTCAAAAGTTATTCTTATTTATTTATTTAGTCGTATGGGAAAGAACAGAAACATTCATAGGTTAAAATTTAGTCCAATCAGCCATTTATTGGCCTCGTCGCTAAGGGTGATCAGGTCTTCTGTAGGTCCATTGGCATAGCGCGTCACGGGGCAATCCTCTATTATGTGCTGGATTGTTTGTGCAGTTTCGCCACAATTGTTGCAAACCGGGGACTCCACCCATCCACACCGGTGTTTATAGTAAGCACAGCGACCATGGCCAGTACGGAGTCGGTTGAGGTTACACCAGTGCCGTCTTGGGAGATCGTAGCCTTTGATTATGGTGCCTGGTACGATTTCTGATCCTAGCTTTCCCTCCATCAAAGATTTCCACGACTGTGACCACTCACTCTTCAGGTTGAAACAGTCATCTACAAGACTCTTCAAGATACTGTAGGAAGCACTCCTGGATTTTAAGCCGCACTTGATTCTTATTAGTTATAGTAACATTACATAGGTTTTATTAATAAAAACAATCTACAACAATATTTACCTACTTAATAACCTAACCTAACCACAAAATTAAAACTTTGAAAAAACCCCCGCCCGCGACGAAGTAGACCAATTTTCATGAAACGTGTCTAAGAGCACTCCCGACTAACTCAGCTTTCAGACAAAAAAAACTAAATCTAAATCGGTTCATCCGTTCGGGAGCTACGATGCCACAGACAGACAGATACGTCAAACTTATAACACCCCATCGTTTTTGCGTCGGGGGTTAAAAATAACTATAAAGACTTACTTATAAAAGTCATACCCCTTCTATTAAATAAAATTTCTTCAATTAAATACATATAATTATTTGTTACCTACATTTTGAATGTACAGTCGAGGAAATTGATTCTTTAGCAATTTGCGGTTCAAGTAGATTTGGTTGACACATACTAATGCTAAGAGCTGTCAAACGTAAAGTGAACCGCTAACTGCTAAAGAAGGATCCGGTCACTTAGGACCACTTTCATTTTTAGGCCAAGTTTTATGAACGGCCACTTCCCCGATAGGCTACTTCCTTTAAGGGCCACATTTATCTAAAGGCCACTTCTTCTTATGGCCAATTCCTTTAACGGCCTGTTCCTCTTATGGCCACTTCCTCTCATGGCCTTTTCCTAAGATGGCTACTTCCTCAAACGGCCTGTTACTCTTATGGCCACTTCCTCTCATGGCCTTTTCCTCTGATGGCCACTTCCTCAAACGGCGTGTTCCTCTTACGCCCACTTTCTCTAATAGGAACTTATGTATCTGACAACCTTCCTCGTAAACGCATTCTCAACAGGCTTTTTAATGACCCCCACCACTAAAAATTCTTTATCATAAAAAAAACAAAACGGCCTTCCTACCTATGGTTATCTGCGTATGGTTGGGTGGGGCAAACAGGCAATAGCAAGGCGAGGAACAGGGCTGGTACCGACTACAAAAATAATTGATTTCTTTACAATTTGGATGTTTAGATTATTGCAATCGGATAAGAAATCTGAATAAGGAATTTGAGGAGTTCCGTTGTGACCATCATCAGCAGTTCCACTGCACCAAATGTCACTGTTCCGTACGTAAATGCATGCTGTTCCTTTAAAAAAACAAAAATCGCCATATGTATGCCTTTCAGATTTGAGGAGTTCCCTCGATTTCTCCAGGATCCCATCATGAGAACTGGGTCCTGAGAAAAATGGGACCAATCTGTATGCATATTGCATATACATTCAATCAAAAAAAATTTTTCAAAATCGGTCCAACAACGACGGAGATATCGTAGAACAAACATTTAAAAAATAATAAAACATACAGACGAATTGAGAACCATCCTTCCTTGAGAGATTTGAGGCGGCGGTTAAAAAGTAGCCAATCGGGGAATAGGACAAACTAGTAAATGTTGTAGTGGCCGATCGAGGAATTAGACAAACTGGTCATTTTAACGATGGTCGTTCCGGAAATGGGTGGCCCCACAAAAAATTTTCACAGTGGCCATTCGGATAACTGGACGTAGAAAGAATTCCAACAGTGGTCTATCGGGGAAATGGTCGGACAAGGAAACGGCTGAACCAAGAAATGGCCCATATAGGAATTTGCATGGTGGTCGTTCGGGGAATGGGGCCAACAAAGAATTTTCACAGTGGCCGTTCCAAGAACTGGACGTAGAAAGAATTCCAACAATTTACAGTGGTCTATCGGGGAAATGGTCGGACAAGGAAACGGCCGAACTAAGAAATGGCCCATATATGAATTTGCATGGTGGTCGTTCGGGGAAGTGGCCGTAGGTGACCGGATCCCTAAAGAATCAATTTCCTCGACCGTACATAAAATAATTAAATAAAATGGTGTGAAATACTAGTATTGTTGAAAATTTATTAATCTAATAACAATGTGGAATTTCATTTATTTAATAATGGAGAAAATAGCTTTCTGATAACCATAGAAATCAAAATCTCATGATTTGTACGCAAATAAGATACCAGTGCTCGAGAGTGTACCTGTAGATGCCACTTTTAATCTTAGTAGTAGTAGTAGTAACTGTTTATTGTACAAAATCGCATTAATAATAACATACATTGAGATGTGAAATACAATGGCGAACATACATACATTATTGAGATGTGAAGTACAATCCCTTTGAGGGATCTCTTCCTGTTAATCCTTTTAATCGTTAATTCCTGTTAATCGTCTGGGCATTCTCAGAATTTGGAACCCCCCAATTAGCGTAAGTTGTAACAAAAATAAAGTCGCTGTCAGTTTTGTGACGACAATTAAGCATAAAATCTGTCTAAAAATTTACTTTTTCCGCATTCTGAATGTAGACTATCGCTTAAAGTTTATGTAATTAACACAAAAACAATATTTATATAGAAATTTCATGCTTAATTATCGTCACAAAACTGACAGTGAGTTAATTTTTGTTAACAACTTTCCAAAATATTGGGTCCCAATTTGTTCCATCATGTAGTTCCAGTTCATATCTTCCGGCTCCATCATCAGATCTTGAAACCTAATCGTAGTCAAAGTTCATTACAAGACTTTTCTAAGAAACCCTAAAACAGCTATGATACGATGTTCCATCATGTAGTTCCAGTTCATATCTTTCGGCTCCATCATCAGACCTTGAAACCTAATCGTAGTCAAAGTTCATTACAAGACTTTTCTAAGAAACCCAAAAACAGCTATGATACGATGTTCCATCATGTAGTTCCAGTTCATATATTTCGGCTTCATCATCAGACCTTGAAACCTAATTGTAGTCAAAGTTCATTACAAGACTTTTCTAAGAAACCCAAAAACGGCTATGATACGATGTTCCATCATGTAGTTCCAGTTCATATCTTCCGACTCCATCATCAGATCAGCTCAACAGTACCATATTATTGTATTGTCATCGGAACTACATATAGCTGCCAATTTTCATTACGCTACGACTCCTGGAAGATGGTTAAATTAGCTTCCTTAGATTCCATTACATACATAGTTACATATTTACACGACGACCTAATAAAAGCGTGTTAAAAATGGGCGGATTTTTATTTTGTTGTAGTGTTTTGAAAAACTTGTGTTTTTATAAATGTTGTTAGTTTGAATGATAACAATTGTTTTTTCGTGTTCATTAGTCATTCATCTACATAAAATTCAATTAAATTAATAGCATTTTTGTAAGAACTGAGAAAAAAATGAACTTTAATCGGTGTTTCTGGAGCTTGGTGATCCACTGAGTTACAAACTTACTAATGTATAAAAATAACAAAAAAGACGTATATATGTGAAATCTTTTGTTAATATTAGAAATCTTAACAAAATGAACTTAAATTTAAAACAAACAGTAGAATAAACACATAAGAACCCTCTAAAAATCACTTTTACATATCCACTGAGTGACATTGTGGTCAAAAAACTTCAAAACTTTTTCGTAAAAACATTAAAATCTGTAGAAAAAGTATCTATAAACTCCTATTAATTGTAAAGAATATGTTAGATTTATATAATATCATACTCACAGGTAGGTAAGGCTAACAAAATCTTATAAAAATTTAAATTTACGTCTAAGAAATTGCTAGGACAATTTCTCAGTGGAACGTAACATAAAACTAAGGGTGCGATTAACATGGAGCTAATTTAACTACGTCAAACAATTAAGCAAACTGTTTTTACGTAGATGTTAATATCTCAAATAAAAAAAATAAAAAATTAACTGAGCCTATTTCAGAAAAAGTGTACATATTCAGTGTCTTCAAAATATTTAGTTTTTGGACTCATTTTACGCCTCTGTATGAAAGTTGAGGCCCTTAATTTAGTAATTTGTTTTCTTTGTATATTGCATCACATTCATGAAAATAATTCAATTTCCATATAAAAAAGTGACGATAAATTTTTTTTTCATATATATGATGTGAAAATACAAATGTGTACCTATAACGCGGCTTTATCGTTCCACTGAGTTACTTTTTGATCCACTGAGAAACAATATTTCGCAATGGAACGTAACGGTTACGACTTTGAGAAACAAAATTCTGGTTGTAAATTAAATTATACAAACTCTTCCCATAAACGTTATATATTATTAAAATAGATAAACTAACTAGTAATATGAACAGGTAGTTTCTTAATAAAATATACAACATACCTTCGAAAACGTAGTCACTATGTGGAACTCAGAAACGGACCTCTAAAAAACGCTCGAACAAATCCTCCCTTCACGATTTGTGCTGTGCGACTGACAACAAATAACCAATATGGCGTACACGGCAAGACATTATAATGTTGCCAGAATAAAAAATAACCTACCACTTTAGTAGTAAAATAAGTAAATATTGACGAAATTTCTCCGTAACTCAGTAGGATTTTCCACAGAGCTACATTTTGTGGTTTATGTTTGAAATGATTTTTTAGTATTCTAAAACTATTTTTGATAGGTAAAACGTTATTTAAATTAAAAATGAATGTACAAAGAAACAAATTAGTAAATAAAAACATATTGTTATGATACAAAAATAATATTTTAACGCCTATGAAACATAAACATTTCATGGTAGGACATGGGAAAAACAACACTTTTGTTGACTTCAAACAGAAGTTTTTATTAAAAATATGACTAATATTCATTCAAAACTAATAATTTCTGAAAGACAATTTATTTATTTATGCATAAATATCAAACGCCTGTAAAAAAGTTATATAGAATTTGTGCAATCTTTGTCAGAAGAGGTAGGACATGGCAAATTTGGTACCATACAACAAAAAAAAATTTGCCCATAGATATTTCTAAGGGCATTTTAACGATAATTCCCAAAGCTGATGGCTGTAATGAAGCCAACTCCCGTTCCTCAAAACTTTGCAAAGTCTCTAAAGTTTCTTCCATTGTAACAGTCAAAAGGTGACCTACCTAACCTACCCTATACTCTACCATAAGCACCCCATATATTTAACAACCCAAGACCCATTAAGCTCAATAACTACCCCTAAAATCAATCCCTATTTATTTTGTTTGTTTTGTTTTGCATTTAAAACGACTGGCCATAGAAAAATAATAAAATGTGATCGTTTAGTAGAGGAAGGACGCCTAAGTTGTACGAAGTAACCACAAATCCTTTTCTCAAGTGTAGGAAGTTTCAACACACTAGATATTCCCCTAACATTTACAAATTCTACCTCCAACGTAATAATAGTTTCTGTTATTCTGATATTCCCTATAGATGAGTACCGATACATAATTTATTTTATAGAGCAATTACAACCAACATATTCTTACAATTCTCATAGTCAAATATACACTTTGTGAAGTAGAAAGAAATAAAATACAATAATTAAGGTGAAAAATTCAATTTATTAGTCAAATTCTTAGGAATTTTATTTTTAAAGGTGTTTCATCCCCAACGCGTCCTAGTACGAATTACAATACATAGTCGGTAATACATACTAAGCTGTGACCATCAACGTAGAGCTATTTCAATTCTTTCTTCGAATTGAATATGAAATTGGAATTCTATTTCAATTATTTCTATTTTATATTGAATCAGTGAACATACATCTTCAATATTGATACTATTCAAGATAATTTAAAGGAAAACACTGCAATTCAAGAATTCCAAGAACCCCTTGTTTTATTTTGTATTTAGGGCTTTATTTAGGCAAATACCCCCTGGTTTGCGCATGAGGTAAGGTCGCCTATTCTGTCATCTAAAATGCCAGGCCTTGGATCCTTTCTTAGAATCATCTTTTCTGGAATGTGAACCTATCAACCGGTTCTCTTAAAAATTTTGAACCATATAAACCATAGAACCCCAGACTCCTCTCCAACATATCGACAAATGAAGACTACAATTACTATATTTGAACAAGACAATTCCATTTAATGGCCATCATTGTATGTGGTAAGCTCGTACGCATTGCTATACAAGACTTGCCTCAACTGTCACGTTACGCTTAGCTGATATACTCAAGCCTGGACCTCCTGCCCAAACAAGCATCATAACTTCAATGCCAAGTAGCAAGAGAAAAGACCTGAGTCTCTTTAATTTATCAAAAACAAATCCGAAATAAAAATACTTAATTCAAACTGGCATTCCCGACAGAACCTAGTCCCTAAGCTTCTCAAAACCCGGCTATCCCATATACTTCAGCAATTAAACCTCCAAAGATATAGTCCCCATTAGCAGCTCATTCTACAGATATAATAAATAATAAAAATATAATACCACAATATTATCAAATATCCAGAAATAAAATAATCTTTTATTTCTGAAAAAATAAATAAAATATAAATTGCTTCAGCATTTTCTGAAGTTGATTAAGAACCTTAGTTCATTTAAAAGCAAAAGCTTGTACAGAATAACCATATAATTAACACATAAAATATCATTTAGTTTGCTTCAGAACTCCTTGGACTTAAAGTAAGACCCTTGGATCTCAAACACAAAAGCATGCAGTTAAGCATTGTTTTTCTGAAGTTGTTTAGAACCTTAGTTCACTTAAAAGCAAAAGCTTGTATAAATAACCATATAATTAACATTGTAATAAGTTCTCATATAATATAATTTAGTTTGCTTCAGCATTCATTGGAATTAATGGAAGACCCTTGGATCTCATACACAGAAAATATGCAGATAAGCATTGTAATAAAATTATAATATAATATGCTCCAGAATTTCAGAGAATTATTCAAAGTGTATAATAAAAACCCTTAATAAATCAGTTATGTTTCAAAGTACCACAAAATAGTCATATAACAAAGCACAATAGAACATCATAATGAAATCACAAAGAAAAACAGTGATAAATATTAAAGAACTCACATGACTCCTTCTTATCTTTGGAGAGATCTCCCCGTGGCTGCTTCGACCCGCGACTCGTTCCTCAATGATCCCCCTCTGCCCCGTGTACTGGCTTATATAGCCCGCTCGGGTGCCGGCCCCGCCCGAACCTGCCACGCTAGCGTCCCCCCGGAGCCCCGACGGCCCTGCTCGCTTGTATTACCATATATGGGCATCCGAAGCGCACCCTCCAGCGCCGACGCGCTCATCTCGATCGTGATTGGCTGCGCACCATCGCCTGACGCCAAGTCGAGTTTCGACCTGTTTCCTAGAACTTTTGCTACCGATGTTTTGAATGATGTTTCTATTTGGAATGAAAATAATATTATATTTATGCATGCATAGATTTGTACGAAACGAGATTATCGGATCGTCACAATTGCCCCCAACATTTGTCACAGAGGAAAGGGTTGGTAATCCTTGACTCGGAGCACAAATGTTCCCACTCTAAATCAGATATTGTTATTTAACCCCTTGATGTAAATGTGGTGTGTAAAGTGACCATTACTAGAAAGGAAACAAATTATCCGGCATGAAATTATAAACCCACAGAATTATGACCCATGAGTCCAATTGCTTTCAGACAGAATTTCCACCCTCCATGCGACACTTGGTTGTGAGGCAAGTGAGCCCTATGTAGCAAAGTCCTCGCGTTTCATCCGGAATCTACGACCGTAGCCATTGAGATTCCACCACCTACATTGCCCAGATGTCCAGAAACAACGAAAACCTCCCCATAAAGAATGGAAAAACCTTTGCGGTAACCTCCAACACTTTTTCCCAGTGGCAATAACTCCAGTCAATAACCCACACAAGACAACCGATTCCTTTCTTTCTTGGCTTGATGTAGTACTCTATTTCCAAGCAAGAAAGCTAGAAGTATTTTGAATTCATATATACTACGTTATGGCTCAAATGATTTCCACTCGATTTTTTTTTTTTTATTCGTGTGGAACCCAAACGAACTCTAAAGTCCTTATCTGAGGTTAGCGTCAGGATAGATGGACACGAAGTAATTCAAACATGTGTTTTAATTCACATGCTTGACCACCCCACATCACGTAAGCTCAGGAGTCAGCCAAATGGTCAGTTAAGAATGTAGAAGACATCCTTAAAAGTATTTGAAAGTCTCGACCGAGTTACTGGTAATACAAATGGACAGGAAGGAACTCCTGGACAGCCTCAGCCTTGCTATTACATTAATAATAACTTTATTTTATTTTGTGGAAGTTATTATTATCATAATCCTACTTATGATGAAAAATTACTATAAAAATTATACATATCTGGATGTATATCGGCTGCAAAATGCCATACTAATCTACAATGCAATTGATTTCAAAAAATCATTTCTATAGAAAGCTTTTCAGTTAAATAGCAATAACCAAAACTGT
The DNA here is from genome assembly GCF_023078275.1 of Leguminivora glycinivorella. Taxonomy (NCBI): domain Eukaryota; kingdom Metazoa; phylum Arthropoda; class Insecta; order Lepidoptera; family Tortricidae; genus Leguminivora; species Leguminivora glycinivorella. Next base: position 1,441,888 of record NW_025952831.1, read on the forward strand.
CTATCAGAGGCACACATTTCTCTCCAAAGGTAGGACCGCCACGTCACTGCAGTTCAAACACATGGTTCTTTTTTTTTCCACGTGCTTGCTGTGCAGCCCGGTACCCCGGATCCCCTAAGATAGGTTAAGCAAACTAAATCAAAACACTCCTTCTGCAAACCCACTCGTTCATAGAGAGTGTGACGGACGAATAGTGATAGCTTCTTGTAGAGTATTGTGTTATCAAAAAGAATTTACCTATAAAAGGTATGACCTTAACCTAACACCAATATTCTCTTGATAACACATCTTTGTTCCCCTTTTCCCCGTTTGCAAATAACAATAACTGTTGTCAATAATTGATGATAAACAACTCTTAATAAACTCTCTCATACAAAATCATACATCAATTCTTTCATCCATCCTCTCTTACATCTACACATAACATACATCATTTGAGTCGTACACACATATCATACATGTTCCATTCAATCATCTTTTATTCTTCCTCACTCGCTCTTTCATACAGTTTAATACAAAGTTGCAAACAATCAAAATATTGACAGTAAAAAAAATTAATCCCATAAAATATATATTGCATTGTGCTTTATATTGAAATAGGTAATTTACAATTTAAACTATACTACAACCTTATAATTAAAGTTTACGCTTACGCTTAATGTTAACGTAATTGGTTGAGACAAATTACGCTAAAAATAAACATAGTCAGAGCAACGTTAGAATTAATTCCTGATAGTCATGAATAAACCCTTACACATACGAAACCATGACTTGCTGTTCAACAAAAAGCCATAGCCCCGCACATGCCCTGGCCATCCACAACCACCAAAAACCAATCCCACATTACTCCAACCATAAAAGTTACGCCTTATATGCTCTAAAAATTACGCTTGGTTACGCCTTATATGCTCTAAAAATTACGCTTAATCATTTACGCCAAATTGCAATTAAATTTACGCAAAATGTATTTTACTTTACGCCAAATTAGTTACGCCAATTGCTTTAATCAAAATTACTACGCGCTATGCCACTTAACTTAGGTATTCTAACTACAAAATGGTAACATGTTCATCTTACATTTGACCAGCCACAAATATCCTGAACCAAACGATTACCACGTCTCATTCTTCACTATCCAGATCCTCTTCAGATGTTTTTGAACTTGTTTATTCTGCCGAAGTAGTAGATCCTACTGACTGCACAAATATGTTCTTGGAGGGGCTTCAGGCGAAGACAGCCACTCCAATTCGTAGATTTTCTACTGCAACTGCTGCTCGTACAACTGCTGCTGTCCCGTACAACTGCTGCTAGCTCTGTAACTCAAAAGCTCGAAGCACGAAACGCGTCGAGTTAGCGTAATTACAAACAAAATATGAACTTTGAATTAACCTTTATTTTTAGTTTCCCCCACACAAAATTGCAAAATTAATACTGTTACAGTTACACGATATTTTTAGCTAGGTGGAGGATAAAATGACGGCTTATAGACGGATGACCCTTATTTACAATCAGTTTTACTTGGGAATAGAAAAACATGACAAAACCTATGCCTGATAATCAAAATAATCAATTTTAGTGTAAGTAGCTAATTGGTTCATCAAGCTAAGGTCTAATTAATAGGTTCTCGTACAACTTTCCAAATAACGAGACTCGCACATAGTCATACATTGTAGTTCAATGTTGCTAGGTCCTTGAATAAAATATTTTCATTCAACTCCCAACCACATGATAAGAAACATAATTTAAAGAACAATATTGTCATGTAGCGATGCGTAAATAGATACTACTACGCCACCATAACTAGATATCCTAACACTAAATTTGCCCCCATGTCATTGCAAGTTTTATGCTATTGACTAACTCTGTAAATGTAAAACTATTAGTTTCTGGCTTCTAACCTTTGCCGAATTATGATGACGAGCTCCCTCAGTTATTAATTAAGTTAATCGGAAACAAAAGTAACATACACATACACTTACAATTTAATTCATCTGGTGCTTACACAAACTAATTACAATTTTACATGCTGGCACACGTGCCCCCCTGCGAACTAAACTTTTACATACTCAGTTGTGATAACCAAACACGGAATAACTCACAACAAAAGTCCTCTTTAACACACGTCGTAATAATTACAACTCTCTTTACTCGCTGGCATACATGCCCCCGTGACAACTAAAATTTAGCGTATTCTAAAGGGTTCAAATTGTGAGAAGGTAAATAAAGGAAACAATTGACCAAAGTTTAATCACAAATGGATAACCTTGAACAATAAGATTAAAAACAAAACTAAAATAAATATAGAGGAAGAACCTTAAAACTAAACTAAAACAAATTAAAAGGAAAAACTCAAACAATAAAATACACAAAAATATTTCATTGCCGGGGTTCGAACCGGTAATCTACCGCTTCGTAGCCCAATGCACTATCCACTAAACTAAGTGTGCTACTGCGACTATGGCGAAATAGGCAATGTATATTAGTGGCGACAGATTGCCTTGATGTTTAATTTTCTTTCATTTATCTTTTCTGATTATTTTACCACCGTAGGAACAATTGCGTTTCGGACAAAATATCGCACGAAAAATATGAATGAACACTAAGCACATTTAGAACTAGTCCTGTAAATACACGAACAGTCGTATAACACTTACCCCGCGACAATAACACACTCGCACGTACCGCTTGTACATATGATTACGGTATACAATTGAACTTCCCAGTTTACATTTCTAAAATGACGGAATTTCTCATCGACCTCTCACCTTTCTTGACGGTCCACTTTCCTTCTTTTCCGCATCCTATATTTTAAAATAAAAAATTGCATGTTGTCACCAATCTACCCATTACCCTCTAAAGACAACAAATTGAAACTAGATGGCGTTATTAGGATCATGTAATGTGATGTTATGCTAAAACATCATGTTTCAACCACAAGCAATACCGTATCACTTGAAACAAGCGAATACTAAAATAACATACATACACATACCTACCATTACATTTAAAATACCTAAGTGTTCCTTTACATACTTGTTGGCCTACTTCAGGTCCTCTTTGCGAAACTAACTCTTCTTCATCTATCACAAATTACAGACAAAAATTCTATGATTTAGGTTTTGGTGATGAAAATAGTTTATTTCTCTTACTTTAAGCTTTATTTAATTACGTCAACGATTTCAAAAGAAATGAATAGATGAATAGCCCTTAATAGAAAATAAATGACTTCTAAATAGTCTCGTAACATACATACATTACATACCTACATTCAAAAACAAAACTATACATACCTACATTCAAACACACAACTACAGGTACATACATTCAAACACAACTATGAAAATTGAAATTTGTCTTTAAGTGTGTTCTCACACTATCCGATCCGACCGAAATCGAATGCGAAAACTCCCTGAGTAGAGTGCACCTTTAACCTCTTAATGTAAGTTTATCTATGTATAATGATGGTAATGACAAACTACGTCTTATTTCGTTAATCTGCGTATAATTAGAATACCTATTGATAATAGTTAGCTTATACATCACGCAAAATACGCGCAAGAAATCGGTTGCGGAAAATCGCCCGTACTACAATACAATATCATACAATAGTTAGTACATATTCTTACCCTCTGCTGACAGTTACATTGAGTTGAAATTTGACAAACAAAAATTTTTTCTATTTCTAAGTAAGTCACATGTATGTATATTTTCAAAATCAAAATCAAATAGCTAGAAAATATAAATACCTACGTTTATGAAAAACATAATGAACTATCCCTTATTTACTGAATCGATGCTATAGAATTGGAATGTAAAATTGGATTTAAACAATTGAATATAGTAGACGCAGATTTTACTGAGTAGGTATGAAAAATAATTTTCCTTTGACATGCAATATTATGAATACCTACTTCCACAGAATATATAATAGAACAAATACTTACTACTTACTTGGCTGGCATGATAACCCAAAATGAGTTTCATCCTTCAACACAAGAACACGACGCTTTGGTTTTGAGCGGTATCGTTACCTCACATTCAACTTGAGAGAATAAGAGAACGCCACGATACGATAGAGTGAAGGTAGACTTCCGTGAGCTCGACGTTGACGAAAGCAATATTATGATAACTCGACGATAATGGTAATCTAATAATATATCTAGTAAAACAAGTACTTACCTTGGTTAAAGAAACCAGTTAAAGTTAAAAGTGAAATGTTTTATAATACTACTTGACTCTATTTGACCTTACTTGACTCTAATGTTAATCTAAAATGTTACTGATAAGAGTGCTTATCAAAATTTAAAAGACTAGTTAATTTTAAGACTAAAACTATTACTAAAATTGCTAATACAACTAGTTTTGTTCAAAGAAGTATAAAAGAATAACATGAAAATCCTTCTAATGTTGAATAAACGTAGCAATGTTAAAACTAACAACTATGCAGCAATATAAACTAAAAGAAGACTCAATAAACTACGGTTGCACTCACGTTGTAATGTCGCTAATATTGCAACATGTCTCGAGCTAATAAAAGTAATCACAAGACGATTCCAATTTAATTGAAAGTATTAAAGGTTTATCTCGCCGAATCTATAAAGTTACATAAGTAAAACACGAAGATTCAGACATGCTCACTTACCTCGACATAATATTAAACTGCTAACTGACTCTAACTAGTCTAACTTACCAATTTTTTATACCACGTTGGTGACAAACAGGTATACGACTCGCCTGATGGAAAGCGGTCCCCGCAACAATTTTTGAAACCTTTTAATATCTTCTGGCTGATATTTACTCCACTGTGCCTTGAGTCAATTCACATAAACTTCTAAGTTTACTAAGCTATAAATGGGGAAACAAAGCAATGGAAAAACATAACAGTACATAACAAAAGTATATAGGGTTAGTGAAAATCAATAAAACAGTAAATAAACATCTCAAATATATCCCGTTAACTTGTTAATCTTCATTCCTTCAATCTTGCTAACTTCTTAAGTTTCCTAAGCTACAAATGGAAAAACAAACAATAGAAATACATAACAGTACGCAACAAAAGTAAATAGGGTTGGTAAAAACAACAAAAGAGTAATTAAACATCTCAAATATATCCCGTTAACTTGTGAATCTTGGTCTCTTCCAACTTCGAACATCCTGCATCTTCACGTGCCCCCCCTTATATTAAAGTCTTGACCCACCATTATACAAGAACAAGATAAGTAATGTAGACCTAAAAATATAAAAACACAATGTTATAAGAGGAATAAAAATTATGCAACTCCCATCTACTTTTATTCTGATTTCGAACTTTACTGAAAAGCCCGCCTTCAACGGAAGTTTCACCCTAAACGTACTTACATAATATCTACACATTATGTGACTATGTGTAAAACATATAACTTTTTATGGGGTAGGAGGCAAACAAGCAGACAGGTCGCCTACTGGTAAGCGATCACTGGCACCTATGGACACCGGAAACACCAAAAGTGTTGGAAGTGCGTTGCCCGCCTTTAAGATAGGTGTACACTTTTTTTTGAAGATTTTAAAGTAGTATCGGTCCGGTCCGAAAATAACGCCGATGACGATTCATTCTACAGTTTAGCTGTATGGGGCAGACATAACAATCGAAGACATTTAAAACCAGGTTCGGCTTTGCGAGCCATACTTATACATATTCATAAAAGAAAGTTGTAAAAGTCGCTGACATGATATTTTATTCGCGTTTTAGTGATAAAACTGCCTATTACTACCTATTTATATACTCTCACTGAACATTATGTATACATAAATGTAATGTGTAATTTGGTGCAATAAAGTATGTTTACATACTTACTTACTTAATATTAAGTGATGATGTTTAATGATATGTACTTAAAGTGTTAGTTCCTTATAACAATCCCTACAAAAACATTCCTTCAATGTTGTTCTTGAAACCCTTTCATATTTCTACTCATACATACATATAATCACGGCTATATCCCATAAAGAGGTAGGCAGAGCACATGAACTACCAAGTTTCAGTGCCACTATTCATACGAAGAAAGCTGAAGTAATCTTTGCTTTAGTTGCTGTCACTAAAACCCTGACGACATATAAACGTCTTATAAACTATATGGCAGCTCATTACAAAAACTGAAGGATTAAAACGAGTTTTGAGACTAAATAAGAACTAATATTTGTTAAATATTAAAATAAAAACTACATGAAACTTTACACTAGCCGTGTATAGACAAAAATATCCTAAATGTTAAAGACGACAATCGTACGCTACGTAGAATTGCTATTACAAAATGACAGGCGTTATTTTTGTGCAATACTACTAACAAAATCCACCTACTAGACTATATTGTTTGCCTTTGGCAAATGCAAATCTATTCTATATTGACCATCAATCAAATTATAAAACTTCATACTCTAAAATGCTGATAACCATACAATAGACCTATACATATCAACACTAAGATTAAGTAAAGATAAAAGTAAACTAAGTAAAGGTAAGTTAAGAACATGTTAAGTTTTAAGTGAGAACCCTTATTCTATAGGATAAGTTCCTGCTCCTAGGTTTTCCAGAGCTCTCTATCTGAAGTAGTCGTCAACCAGTTGGGACTAGTCGGCGACGGCGGGCGGCGGCGGCGAGGCGGCGGCGCGAGGCGGCGGCAAGGCGGCGGCGTGAGGCGGACGCGAGGCGGCGGCAAGGCGGCGGCGACGGTAGGCAAGGCGATGTCGGCAGGCAAGGCGGCGACTGTAAGCGGTCTGACTAGCCCGTGAAGCATGACTAGGCGAGGCGGTGCATGAGGCGGCGGCGGCGAAGGCTGACAAACGCGTAGCGCGTGACGACACGGTGAGGTGAGGCGGCGGCGGTAGGCTACGAGGCGGCGGCGCGGGTGCGGCCGTCCCTCTTCTCGTTTGAATCTCAAGATTTGGCGTAGGCACCAGCTTCACGAAAGCGACTATCGACTGATCTTACTACACGTAAAATACTAAATAAATGCTAAACAAGTAGGTATGTTGAAGACATTGAAACTAAACTAAGGCAGCTATGTACTTACAAAGTAAAACTTACAGAAATAAACTAAAACTACCTAAAAATAATACTTAAAACTAAAAATGAAACTTAAAATAAGAAACTAAAGCTACCTAGAAATATGTGTATATAAAGTATGATGTATTTTTTTTGGAATCCCCCTTTTTATTCTACTTAAGTAGAGTATTTTTCTTTCTCGCTGATCCAAGAACAAAAACTATAATGGTCGTTAGAACTTTAAACTGAATCATTCATTACGTATCGAAACGTAGGTGTAACAATAAATCGGCGACAACTTTATAAACAATAGCATAACAGTATATTCATAAATTCTATAGATAATCAAAATCAAAAATATAACTGTATATAAATATAAATTACCCAAATATCCTAGAAAAACAGGAAAAGTAAAAAAAACAGAAAAATTTGATTATCCCATCGGAGGTTCGAACTCTGGACCCTCGAATCACATGTCCGACGTATTACCGCTGGGCCACTTACGCTGTTACCATAAGTACAAATTTGTTGACCACTATCCTCCCGTGTGACATAGTTTGAAATCCCCACAATCCCTAAATCTTTGATCAATTTTACCTATAAAAGATTTTAGCCTAAATTTTAGCTCGCTAACTTTACTAAACACTAAAACTAACTTTCCTACACTTTCTTATGAAACATGACTAAGAACACTCCCGACTAATTCAGTTTTCAAACAAAAAAGAAATATAAGTTGGTTCCTGCGTTCGGGAGCTACGATAGCACAGACAAACACACACTCAAACAGACAGTCAGTCGAACAGACAGAAAGACATACTTACATACAGACAGACAGACAGACAGACATACATACATACATACAGACAGACAGACAGACACACGGACAGTCGAACAGACAGACAGACGTACAGACAGACAGTCAGACATACATACAGACATACTTACATACAAACAGATAGACAAACAGATAAACATACAGTCAGACAGACTGACGTATATACATACCGACAGATATACAGACGGACAGACATACATACAGACAAACAGACATACATAAATACATACAGACAGACGCGTCAAACTTACCTATAGCAATTTTACTCGCTATGCTCGTGGTTCAATACCCTACTATCAACTTTGGCATGACCGGTCAAACAACAAACCACTCGCTACGCTCGCGGTTCAATACAAGAATCCCTCGCTTAAGTACTCAAATATCAACATTGGCACGGCCGATCAAACAACAAACCACTCGCTACGCTCGCGGTTCAGTACTAGAATCTCTCGCTTACGCGAATATCAACATTAACAAATACGATTAAACAACAACTTTGCCCCCTTGTAAAATAAATAACTAGGTATCTATTATTATTTATCTAATCCTAGTGACAATACAATACTAACTTAACCTACCAAACCCCTGTTTACAGTATATTGAACAATTTTGTCGAAAAAAAGACATAAAACCCTCTCAAAATCAAAATCCGTTTTGTGATGAAATTTTGATTCCCTCGTACATTTTCAACCTGAGCGCACCGTCTAGTAACCACGTAACCCACCAGACTATACTCGCTCTGTCAGTGTTGCCCGCTAAAGTTCACTGACAGATGGCACTTTTCCTCACTAGTAACAATAGTCCCATCCCATAGTTTGTCAAAAAAAGCAAACAACTTTTTCTGTGTTTTCACTTGTTTATCAAGTTTTTAAAGTAATATTTATTCTATTATCAAGTGGAAATATATTCGCATACATAACAATCAATGAGGTAAAACCCCCGTACAAAAATAAGTGATAATTTAACCGCAATTCCACGACTATTGGAGCCGGCAAAACAACTTAACCTATCAGTGAAATTCATCATTTACTGTGAAACGAAATATAACAAATCTAGTTAAAATGTGTAATGTGTTAGATATTCAGTAACTACCACATGTTGTGTAAGTGAATTGTGAACTAGTGTTAAGTGATATGTGGAAAGAAAATGGTCAATCACCATTTATTGTCTTCAAACCCGTTGAATGCTGTAAGGTTAGTAATCAATTTATAGTTACACTGTATATAAATAAGATGCGTATAATCAAAACTACTCAAATTTAAAACAATGAGTTGAAACTACAACTTGAGTCCTTTTTCACTGCAACAAATTGTGACATTAAAACATGTCACTTGCAAAACAAAACAAATACACTCTTAAGTAAAACAAAGACATGAACAAATGTAAACAAATGAAGCTAACAACATTCTAATGTGGCAAACAACCACAACATGGCATACGAATGCCCGTCCTGATCACAAATAGCCCATCCTGGTCACGGCACCAAAATTGTAACAGTCAAAAGGTGACCTACCTACCCTACCCTATACTCTACCATAAGCACCCCATATATTTAACAACCCAAGACCCATTAAGCTCAATAACTACCCCTAAAATCAATCCCTATTTATTTTGTTTGTTTTGTTTTGCATTTAAAACGACTGGCCATAGAAAAATAATAAAATGTGATCGTTTAGTAGAGGAAGGACGCCTAAGTTGTACGAAGTAACCACAAATCCTTTTCTCAAGTGTAGGAAGTTTCAACACACTAGATATTCCCCTAACATTTACAAATTCTACCTCCAACGTAATAATAGTTTCTGTTATTCTGATATTCCCTATAGATGAGTACCGATACATAATTTATTTTATAGAGCAATTACAACCAACATATTCTTACAATTCTCATAGTCAAATATACACTTTGTGAAGTAGAAAGAAATAAAATACAATAATTAAGGTGAAAAATTCAATTTATTAGTCAAATTCTTAGGAATTTTATTTTTAAAGGTGTTTCATCCCCAACGCGTCCTAGTACGAATTACAATACATAGTCGGTAATACATACTAAGCTGTGACCATCAACGTAGAGCTATTTCAATTCTTTCTTCGAATTGAATATGAAATTGGAATTCTATTTCAATTATTTCTATTTTATATTGAATCAGTGAACATACATCTTCAATATTGATACTATTCAAGATAATTTAAAGGAAAACACTGCAATTCAAGAATTCCAAGAACCCCTTGTTTTATTTTGTATTTAGGGCTTTATTTAGGCAAATACCCCCTGGTTTGCGCATGAGGTAAGGTCGCCTATTCTGTCATCTAAAATGCCAGGCCTTGGATCCTTTCTTAGAATCATCTTTTCTGGAATGTGAACCTATCAACCGGTTCTCTTAAAAATTTTGAACCATATAAACCATAGAACCCCAGACTCCTCTCCAACATATCGACAAATGAAGACTACAATTACTATATTTGAACAAGACAATTCCATTTAATGGCCATCATTGTATGTGGTAAGCTCGTACGCATTGCTATACAAGACTTGCCTCAACTGTCACGTTACGCTTAGCTGATATACTCAAGCCTGGACCTCCTGCCCAAACAAGCATCATAACTTCAATGCCAAGTAGCAAGAGAAAAGACCTGAGTCTCTTTAATTTATCAAAAACAAATCCGAAATAAAAATACTTAATTCAAACTGGCATTCCCGACAGAACCTAGTCCCTAAGCTTCTCAAAACCCGGCTATCCCATATACTTCAGCAATTAAACCTCCAAAGATATAGTCCCCATTAGCAGCTCATTCTACAGATATAATAAATAATAAAAATATAATACCACAATATTATCAAATATCCAGAAATAAAATAATCTTTTATTTCTGAAAAAATAAATAAAATATAAATTGCTTCAGCATTTTCTGAAGTTGATTAAGAACCTTAGTTCATTTAAAAGCAAAAGCTTGTACAGAATAACCATATAATTAACACATAAAATATCATTTAGTTTGCTTCAGAACTCCTTGGACTTAAAGTAAGACCCTTGGATCTCAAACACAAAAGCATGCAGTTAAGCATTGTTTTTCTGAAGTTGTTTAGAACCTTAGTTCACTTAAAAGCAAAAGCTTGTATAAATAACCATATAATTAACATTGTAATAAGTTCTCATATAAAATAATTTAGTTTGCTTCAGCATTCATTGGAATTAATGGAAGACCCTTGGATCTCATACACAGAAAATATGCAGATAAGCATTGTAATAAAATTATAATATAATATGCTCCAGAATTTCAGAGAATTATTCAAAGTGTATAATAAAAACCCTTAATAAATCAGTTATGTTTCAAAGTACCACAAAATAGTCATATAACAAAGCACAATAGAACATCATAATGAAATCACAAAGAAAAACAGTGATAAATATTAAAGAACTCACATGACTCCTTCTTATCTTTGGAGAGATCTCCCCGTGGCTGCTTCGACCCGCGACTCGTTCCTCAATGATCCCCCTCTGCCCCGTGTACTGGCTTATATAGCCCGCTCGGGTGCCGGCCCCGCCCGAACCTGCCACGCTAGCGTCCCCCGGAGCCCCGACGGCCCTGCTCGCTTGTATTACCATATATGGGCATCCGAAGCGCACCCTCCAGCGCCGACGCGCTCATCTCGATCGTGATTGGCTGCGCACCATCGCCTGACGCCAAGTCGAGTTTCGACCTGTTTCCTAGAACTTTTGCTACCGATGTTTTGAATGATGTTTCTATTTGGAATGAAAATAATATTATATTTATGCATGCATAGATTTGTACGAAACGAGATTATCGGATCGTCACACCATCAAACAACATAGATTACGAAAACGATGAAGTTTGAACTCAATCACTGTTTTGTTATTCTTGTCATGATTTTGATAAACACGGAAGAGATTGTAGGTACTCATATAAAAATACATATTTATATTGATACCTGCGTTTGCCCGCGGCTCCATCATCCTCCTTGCGTTATCCCGGCATTTGCCACGGCTCATGGGAGCCTGGGGTCCGCTTTGACAACTGATTCCAAGATTTGGCGTACCTAGTTTTTACGAAAGCGACTGCCACCAGGCCCCGTAGCCGAATGGCATTTCTCCGACGCCAAACGAAAGCGATACGCCGCTGGCTCTGTCGCGCCAATACGCAAGCGCGATAGAGATAGATATCTACTAGCGCTTCGTTTCGTGAGCGTTTCGTGAGCGATTGTGCCATTCGGCTAGCCACCCTGACCTTCCAACCCGAAGGGTAAACTAGACCGTATTGAAATTAGTCCGGTTTCTTCACGATGTTGCGGCTTTTCTCGCCTTAAATTCGAAAATTGGGGAATGCTCCATACCAACTTCCACCCCTCATTTTAGGGAGTGGGTGGTTAGAATGAGACAAAAAGTAGCCTATGTCACTATCCATCCCGTCAACTATCTCCACTTAAAAAATACGTCAATTTGTCGCTCTGTCACAGTATAATAAAGAGTAATATTGTACAGTATGGCCACTCCCGCTCCCCGCTGAAAGTGCCGCCCACCCCCTCTCAGTTATCTCACAGTTTACCGCCTGTCAAAAACGCGAACAGTCGACCTGTCATATCTCACTCATACAATCTTGGTACGCGTTCACCTACACGAGCTTAGAATGTGTGTTAGGAACGCGCCTCTTTCATATATTTGATCGCCAGTGTCCGAGATGTGGTTCCGTTTTGCCGTGAAAGACGGACAAACAAACATACACACTTTCCCATTTATAATATTAGTATGGATATAAATTCACGCTTGTTTTCCCCAATGGGGCATAGCACATGAAGCTGCTCAAATTTTAGTTCCACTCTTGGCAATTCAGGAGTTGAAATGAAACGGAAAGTGTGAGAATCATTTACATGAAAGATGTACATAATTGTACATCAAACCTGTCAAAGCGGACCCCAGGCTCCCATGAGCCGTGGCAAAGGCCGGGATAACGCAAGGAGGATGATGATGATGTAGAAGTTAACTTAATGCCTAGCTTAAATTTAAAATAGGTCATTAAGGCATTTTACCAAGGATGCTGGCGACATTTTCTCACTGTATCATAATGATACGTTATGCAAGGAAGTCGCCAGACCTATATAGCATTTATAGATATACCCCTTGGGTATTCTAAGATCTATGCAGATGTTTGTGTCAGTGAATCTAAACATAACACCCATTTTCTTTATTTGCATACTCCCCTAAACTGAGATTACAGCAAAAAGAAGCAACAGTAGGGAAACTTACTCGAAATACTGCACGTTTTGCGCTTTGAATATTTTCTTAGTTATTTATATCTAGTATTATCTAAATAATTAAACTGTTTATTTCTATAAATAATTACAAATTAAGTGTTTTTTCTAGGGATTGATAATGATAGTACATAAGTACCTAAAACATAATAAATAATAAACTAAAACTAACTTAAATTATAAAATATTGTCTTCGGTTACCGCGATAGTTACTCATGAAATAAAACTATGGAAACGGATTAAAGTCACCCGACCACGAACGCTGTAAAGTGTTCGAAACGTCGGGATGAATTGTAAATTCATTATACGCGATTTAATCTGTTTTAGTTTTATTTTAAATTATAAATATTTCAAAAGTACTTACACACTAAAAAATATTATCAGTATTATCTTAATGTTTCCACTAAAGTACATTGGGGCAATTCCCGACTGGGGGGCAATTGTAACGGTTTTATTAGTAATTGTGCGAGCAGTGGGACGGGGCGTGCAGCGTGCATGTTAAGAGGGCATTCAACGAAAACGGCGTAATAATGTAAAATTGATAGTTTTAGTCGGCAAAATGCTACACTTTCCGTCATCTAAAAGACTTATTAAGTTCAGGATTCGATTAGGACATCTTCTTAACTTACATGTTGTGAGACTGGATTTTTAAAAACTAACTCACTCAATAAATTATGATTTTTTTTCTGGTGCATGTTTAGGAAAACCCGCGAAAAGTGCTGACTTAGTCCGTCTAATTTGTAAAATTTGGATAGTTTTGAATGCTTCAAGTGGTAAATTTGTATTATGTATATCCTGTACTACAATTATCTGAGACTACTTCTTTGTTATAAGGCTTTAGAATAGAGTAAATGAGGATATGATGAATCCAATTTGTTTCAGAAATCACCTCAGAATAAGTGTCAATTTCTTCGAAAACTTACGTGTTTTTGAAGTAGTTTTAATATAAAAATAATCTGCAACGCTAACTCAAACAGATTTTATGCAAAAGTTTTCTATTAATTGCAATTTAATATTTTTGACGATTTTTTAAAAATGCCTCCTTATTACCGGTTACGCGCGCTTGCGATGTCAGTACCGCGGCAGAGCTTGTAGAGGCAGGACGTATGTTAGTCCGCTCCGCACGCGGCTCGACGATCGCGAAGTTATTTTGTCATTGTGTGCGGCACCCGCCGTGTCCAAAACCGCACTTGTGTGCGTGTTTGGCTGTACTGTTGCATGTATACTGCGACCGAAAACTTTGATCCTTGGGTTGACGACTTTGGTAACTAACTAATTAACTTGACTAATATTTTTAGTAAGTATTATTTATTATTGAATATCATTTGAGGTTACTGACTCGTCTCAACAAAATCTTTGACAATAGATGGTACTCAGGATCTGATGATGAAGTCAGATGGTAGTCATGAGTTCTCATCAACCAGGTCTTGAAACCATTTCGTGTTTGGGCTCGTTTGATTCGCCTCAACAAGATCTTTGACAAGAGGTGATGGTACCCAGGATCTGATGATGAAGCCGGAAGGTAGTCATGAGTTCTCATCAACCAGGTCTTGAAACCATTTCGTGTTTGGGCTCGTTTGATTTGCCTCAACAAGATCTTTAACAAGAGGTGATGGTACCCAGGATCTGATGATGAAGCCGGAAGGTAGTCATGAGTTCTCATCAACCAGGTCTTGAAACCATTTCGTGTTTGGGCTCGTTTGGTTCGTCTCAACAAGATCTTTGACAAGAGATGGTACCCAGGGTCTGATGATGAAGCTGGAAGGTAGTCAAGAGAATTCATCAACCAGGTCTTGAAACCACTCCGTGTTTAGGCTCGTTTGGTTCGTCTCAACAAGATCTTTGACAAGAGATGGTACCCAGGATCTGATGGTGAAGCCGGAAGGTAGTCAAGAGTATTCAACAACCAGGTCTTGAAACTCTTCTGTGTTTGGGCTCGTTTGATTCGTCTCAACAAGATCTTTGACAAGAGATGGTACCCAGGATCTGATGATGAAGCTGGAAGGTAGTCAAGAGTATTCAACGACCAGGTCTTGAAACCACTTCGTGTTTGGGTTCGTTTGATTCGTCTCAACAAGATCTTTGACAAGAGATGGTAATCACTCTTTTATACTCTGGCGCATCCACTGTCTCAGTGTGTCAACAGTCAACTAAAGCAGGTAGGCGTAGCGTAGAGTTGTATTTCCTTACAAAAAACCAATACATAGATGTGGACCTTCCTGTGCTCCATGCAATTAAAACAACATAATATTTAAAAACCGGCCGAGAGCGTGTCGGGTCACGCTCAGTGCCTACATTGAGCGTGGCCCGACACGCTCTCGGCCGGTTTTTAAAGCCGCGTTGGTAAATAGCCGCTCGGCTCTTCCGTAGTTTTCCATATTTTTCAAAAACTATAGAACCTATCAAGTTCAAAACAGTTTTCCTAGAAAGTTTATAAAGTTCTACTTTTGTGATTTTTAAATATTTTTTTAATATATGGTTAAAAAGTTAGAGGGGGGGGGGGGGGACACTTTTTTTTTCTTTAGGAGCGATTATTCGCGAAAATATTAATATTATCAAAAAACGATTTCAGTAATTCATTTTTAAATACCTATCCAACAATAAATCATACGTTAGGGTTGAAATGAAAAAAAAAATCAGTCCCTACTTTACGTGTAGGGGGGTACCCTAATAAAACATTTTTTCCGCTTTTTATTTTTGCACTTTGTCGGCGTGACTGATATACATATTGGTACCAAATTTCAGCTCTCTAGTTCTAACGGTCACTGAGATTATCCGCGGACGGACGGACGGACGGAGGGACAGACAGACAGACATGGCGAAACTATAAGGGTTCCTAGTTGACTACGAAACCCTAAAAACACATTTTAAATATTAAACTTATATTGACCGGGATATAGACCGTGAATATAAGTCTAATGAAAATAACCGTGAATCATTCAAAACTCTTACATTTTAAATATAAAAAAAAACTACTTAAAATTAAAGAAAACCGATCTTAGTTCCATTATATACAGAGTGGGGCCTGTAACAAAGGCGAAGAATTGAACTGTAGGCTATTCTCCTTATACTGATCAACATTTATTCAGTGACTTTTAAAAATTATGAAGTCTTTACATTTTTAATTTTTCATACAAAATAAATATTAGCTTCAATGTACGCCATTATTGTTGTCATTGACGTTGTCTGTCACACTTTAGACTTAACAGAATTCGCAATACATTACCTCTTAGAAAAAACTTTCAAGGGTGATAAAAATCAAAATACAAGTTATTTTTAAAAGTCGCCGAACAAATGTTGATCAGTATAAGTGCGTTTTCACATTATCCGATCCGATATCGGATGTCGGACCGATATCCCATACATTACAGGCGCCATCTTGGATTTTTTCTATTGAAATGCTTCCGACATCCGATATCGGATCGGATAGTGTGAAAACGGCTTAAGGAGAATAGCCTAGAGTTCAATTCTTCGCCTTTGTTACAGGCCCCACTCTGTATATGTACCTAGAAAACATCATCATCTTCCTTGCGTTATCCCGGAATTTGCCACGGCTCATGGGAGCCTGCGGTCCACTTTGACAACTAATCCCAAGATTTGGCGTAGGCACTAGTTTTTACGAAAGCGACTGCCATCTGACCTTTCAACCCAAAGGGTAAACTAGACCTTATTAGAATAAGTCCGGTTTCCTCACGATGTTTTCCTTCACCGAAAAGAACCTGGAAAACATATCATATACAAAATAAAATAAAACTAAGAAAACGGATTATATTCATTATACGCGATATAATCTGATTCCATAAATTTATTTCATGAGTAACTATCGCGGTGACAGAAGACAATATTATATACACAATTTATTATATTATAAAAGTTTTTTAATTTATTTCTTCCAAGGCTACACACGTTTTAATAAAAAAAACTGTGATAAGTTTAATAATTAAACTAAAAGGTCAAGTATTTATGCACGAAATCATGTATGCAAATATGTAATATATATGGTGGTGTTTTTACGCAAGTATCAATAATGGTTAGTTCGCAACGCCACTGACGGCGTGGCGGTACCGACCATGAATGCTATCCCTTTCGCTCTAGCCGCACGTAAGGTTGGTTCGAAGAGGATCGCACGCTATGTCTGTACCGCAGGCTACAATCGTTATGCTTCTGGTTATAGTGTGCGTCTGCACACAGGCGCACGCCAGCGCCGCCGGCGTCGAAATGCGAGCAAGCAGATTTTTTGAAAGCGCTCTTAAACAATTGTGGCTCTTAGAAGTGCCCTGAGTAGATCTACGCTGCATAGGGTGGATGTAAACTCGCCCGCCCCGCCAAACGCTACGCCCCAAGCGTACACTCAGGCCTTGCACTTACGGCTCAGCCACGACATTGGTCTAAGCGCGACAGCAGTGAGCGGCGGCCATACATTGGAGCGAGACACAGCGATGGGACTTTTCATTCGCACGTATAGCTGCCGCTCACCGCTGTCGCGCTTAGACCAATGTCGTGGCTGGGCCGTTATGCGATCGTCGTCAGAATGTTTCCCTACTGTTCTCATTCGACTTTTCAATTGACAGAGCGCACACGAATTATCCTCGAAACAGTGCAGATTTATCTTTATTGTTCTATCGCAGACGGCACTTGGGGGTAACGAACTGTGTTTAAAAATTCAGACAAGGATGTTCTTGTTACACGTGTGAAGGGTTCCTTACCTAGCCAAGTTTTAAAACTTACGTTAATATCAGCATTTAAAGCTGAAACGTCTTTAGCCACCATTAAAATCAAAATCAATCAAGTATCAAGTTTTGTAGGAAGTAGGGAATAGTGAATGATCTGCTTTGTGTGGTAGGCTGGTAGGGCTCAGCACAGCGGATATCATCTCACTCGAATATAGAGCAGAGCCAAATAGCACTAGACCCTACTCTTAGTGTTGTATTCCTGCCGGTGAGTAAGGCTACCAGAGCTCAACGAGGGTGCCGTGTGCTGGAGGAAAAACCTATACGGTACTAACTTGTTCCGTCTAAAATTGTTCTTTGAGTCGTCGGCAACACAAAACCCTCCTTAGAACTTGTACACACTTTTAATGTAGGTACTTAATACAGCAAAACTGAGTGTACAAGTTTCTAATGGGTTAGCAACGCGCGCGTGACACTCTGAGTTGCAGGCGTTTATAGCTGACGGTGACTGCTTTCCATCAGGCAGACCGTATGCTTGTTTACCACTGACGTAGTATAAAAAAAGGAAGTAGTAAATGGTCCATGAGCGAACGAGTTTTTGAGAGAAATCGGCAAGTGAGTTGTGAGTGTGACCGAAGAGATGGCAACGTCATCGCACAACGTATCAGAATTGTGCTAAGAACTAGGAAATGCTGCCAATGACCCTGTGGTAAAATGCCTCAAAGGCCTAGTTTGTGTGAACTACCTATATGTATTAAGGTTGTACGGTTAGGATTGTCCCGTTTTTCCTCATTTTGTGACGGTAGAAGTTTCCAAATTTGACTTATGTATATTTGGCTTATACAAGCATAGTATAATAAAAAGTACTATCGTAAGATATAAGTCAAATTTGGGATTTGAGTTCAACCGATTGTAGGCGATGGCGGCGATGGCAACTTGTCTCCAATAAATCACCAGTTAATTGCTACGTGGCACTGAAACTTCAGCAGTTTCATGTGCTCTGCCTAACCCATTTGGAAATTAATGTATGTGATGCGCTAAGGACTGAATTTAAATATGTAAATCATGTGAATAGACGATACTAAGTAACAGGAACTTACAAACATCTACAACTACATTAACGACAAACTTACAAAACAATGCCTCTTAGACCTTTAAGTTTGGACGTCGAAATTCTCTTTTATACCCTTGAGGCACAGAATCCTAAAAAGGAAAATTGAATGTACAACTAAAGTCGCGAAAGTAAATGCTGACTCTTTAATATGTTAAGTGTAAAGTTGCACCTTAAAGAGTTTGGGTGAATCCACGTGAAAGTAACGTGAGTCACGATTTCATTGATTGTTTATTTGAACTACAGCTGCAAATGAGGTGCGTAACGATCAATATAACTTTTTTTGATATATTTTTAGTCGAATAACGATCATTTGACATAATTAAAGAATCATATACCTAACAACGAATAATATACTAACAAATTGTATAATTCCTATTTAATATAAGTAATGATAATTTTTTACATAATAAATAAATTGTAGTGGTATAACATTAATCCATACTAATATTATAAATGGGAAAGTAGACTCATCATTTACCAAAAAAGTAGATTAGGTTAGAACTGTGACCCCCTTCAAAAAATAATAAAATTAATGCATGAAATATTTTATACTGCTTGCTAGCTCTGCTATATTATACTAGTCGTATATCAATAGATAATTATACCGTATAACGGTTATTATAAATAAGTATTATACGAAGTAATGATTGTACAAAATAAAAGTAGATATTTTGTTATTATACAAAATGTTAATTATGTCTAATGAGTGATTTTATCCTTTAAATATATAACCACCAACCAAATGATGTTATATCAAATGTTACTATACCAAAAAAAGTTATACCAATTACACACCCCTGAAAATGAAAGGATCTATGCATATATCGGAAAAGTAACACTTATTTAGAGATTGATTGTCACTTGAACTTGCATCGTGAATAAAGTGAACATGCCATAAAATCGTGACTCATGTTACTCTTGCCGCGGATTGGCCCGTTTGAAGTGGAAACAGAAAATTCTTGTTGCGTTAATGCTTATGTTTTTGCTCTTTTATGTTAGCATATTTAGGTGGTTAACCCTTACACAGGCGGGGCTGTTAAATCGCTGCCAGCTAATGTTGATAAAATACTATACAATACAATAAAATACTATACAATACAATAATATAATACAATACATTACAATACAAAAAAATTTTGTTGCACACCAGAATACAGGAAACAACATAGTAAGTAAAAACAACAATTTAAAAGAGGTAAATAAGAGGCGATCTTATCGCTAAAAAGCGATCTCTTCTAGACAACCTTTAGCGGAGATTAATAGATGTATGCGTGGTCTTACTCTAGTAATGAAATTTTCTCAAATTAAATGCCGATTGAGGAGTGTCTTTTCAAAAGGACTTATTCCTATAAGTCAACAAGGGTTATTTCTCTAGGAAGACATAGATAAAAATAGGGTTACTCTCATCTGGCAGAATAATTTTGGCCAGAAACACACTTCGCATAACATGTTTCGCAGAAAAACATTCGGTCAAATGGTAATTTTGCAGAAAACTTAGTTAGCATTATTACTAAAACACATACGACACATTTGGCAAAATATTGTTTCACAGAACATTACTTTGATCGACTTTGGTTCAGCTAATTTTATGTACCATAATAATCGTATAGCATACTAATACAAGAGCAGAATTATGACACGCTATCGAAAAGGAATTACTTTCTCAGAGCCCCCGTTAGGTACGACGACGAGCAAAGCGAGGAGTGTTAGGTATCTTGCATCCCCAACACATCTGACTCGCTATCAAAAAGCAAATTGCAACTTTATGCCGCCTAAATATTATGCACTTATTATCTCCGAAAGTACTATTCGACTAGAAGACTATTGCTTATCAACATTATGCCAACGTACAATTCGGTATTATAAAAATCTGCGAAATGATAAATATCAAACCATATTCTGCGTAAGGTATTTTTGCCAAGCGTGACTTCTGCCATGAACTATTATGAAAATCAAATATATGCGAAAAAAGTTTCTGCGAGATAATAGTGAACCTAAAAATAACTTCTGTTGACTTATATAAATATTATAAGTCCTTTTGAAAAGACACTCTCCAATTGAAAACGTAAGTATGTAAAATTATTAAAATTTCTTAATATAGAAGACAATCCGTTTGAATTTGGCCCGATTTTCAAAGGTGGCTAATATTTCTTTCTTCATAAAAATGATATTAAAGATTAAAATAAATCTCATTAAGGTAATCCAATTGAGATTTGATCTACAATTAAAGTAGACGTGATCACGAACAAAGTGCCCCATAGCCTGTACCACAAGTTTTAGACTTTTTAGAACACGTTTATCGATTATGTAAAATTCCAAAAAAAAAGTTACACCACGTCGGTGGCAAACAGGTATACGGTGCGCCTGATGGAAAGCGGTCACCGTAACCTATGGACGCCTGCAACTCAAGGGGTGTCTCATGCGCATTGCCGAACCATTAGAAACTTGTACACTCCTTTTTTTAAGAGCCCCATATTCACACAGTTCACACAGTACCTCAGCAGGGAGCTCATTCCACAGCCGGAGCATTAGTGGGAGGAAATTTAGTTGAAAGAAATCCAAATTGTGACATTGCATTGATAGGTTGCCAGTCTCTCGCCTACGACACAATTGAACCCATATCCCACAGTCGACTTCTACGACACCCACGGGAAGAAAGGGGGTGGTGAAATTCTTAACACGGGGTAATTTATTAATTCAATTTCTTAAGGGTGTTGGCCCAATGACCTTCGATTTGAATCCATTGATATTATGATAGTTTCTGAAGCCTATCATATTAACAGCATCGTCTTTAAACAAAATATTATCTCATAATTAATTCGCAACTCATTATTTCTGTGCTATTTTCAAAGTTCATCTTATCTCATATCAAAGTTGAACAATTTTAGGGTCGAAAACTGTTTTTAGGTAATAACTTTTTTTTAATTAGTTTAAAATTAAAATCTCTCTTGAAGTTTTAGAAAAGTCAAAGGTGAATCCAAACATGTCGATTTCATATCCCTTCACTAAAATAAAATTTCTATAAGAGTGTGTTAAATTAGACCATGTTTAAAAAAAATCATAAAAAATAAGTACAATTTTTTTTCAAAATATGGCCCTTACAAATAGAAATCAAAGATTGAAGAACCCATGGCCGTTGGTCCTATAATTCTATCTGTGGTGCAAATTTAGGAGTTTCAACTCAAAACTTGTCAAAAATCGATGAAAACCGTGTGGAGCCCCTTAATACACTAATATGTCATTTTCATTGACGTTCACGCTATCGAGTAACTTATTCTAGAACATAAAAACATAGTAGGGGTTCTGAATATGAGCAAGCCACTTACCTATTAAAACGTTCCCGAGATAACCTATTTTATTTAAAATTGGATCTTGCTCGGGAATTCCGTTAAGGGTTGGTCTCGACAATTTACAGAAATTATAATTTATAAGTGTTTCAAAAGCCCAAAGGGTCAAATTCTCTATAAATTCTAACTAGTACCAAAGAAGATCGACTATTATAGAGAGTTACTGTCGAAGTAAAATGTGTAATCACAGTGCATAGACTGCCATCTCTTGACACAGGTTTAAAACTTTTGAACCTCAGTTTTGACAATTTGGCCCATATTCTTAGCTTGATATGTTTTAAAATGTAAAATATTAATATTAGCGCCATCTAGCTGAGCGTACCCCAAAGGTGTAATGCCATCTAGGCAACCGTTCCTTTTTCTGTATGGTACTGAGGTACGTTTTTTTCATAGACTTTATCTGTCTATACGGAGTTATATATGTCTTTGCTATTACCTAAATTTGAACCCGTGACAAATTAAATACTTTATTTTGTGAACTTTCTTTGTACTAACAGGCGCCTTGTGTTAAATACAAGGAGTTTTGTTTTGTTTAAGTAAAAAGTGTTAAACAGCAGTTCTCAAAAAGTTTGTACAGAAAATTTTCATTGATTCTATTTTTATACCAACATTTAGTGATGTAAGTCGACTTTCGTAAGATATATACCTAACTAACCTAACCTTAATGACCAAATAAAACTTACTAAAATCTCAATTCATGAAATAAAACTTGGTAACAAAAAACGAATAAAAAAAACAAATTTAACTTTTTCCTTAATTTTTGTACCAACATTTCGAGAACTGCTGTAAAATATTAAAATTTTACTTTTTAATCGCTGCATTATGTGGATAAATTAGAACATAATTAATATGCTAACAACGAAAACCTAAAATACGTACAGTACACATCATCCATGATCCATCCACTTATGAAAAAAAATTGATATTTGTTTTGAGATGATTCTGTAATGGGTAGTTTTTCCAAAATAACCATAGATAATGAATTTACTACTTTGAGACTACAAACGGACTTCGCTTAGTCCAAGACTCAGTTAGTTCTTATACATCCCTTTAAACATTAATAACATTACTGTAACCAAGTGCCAAGTACCTAATCGACACCGATTCAGTTCGCAATGCATTGTACATACCTAGCCAACGTCACAATCGCTTACACTTTGTAAGCATATCGAAGCTAGCTTTCCCTATCGCTCTTCTGTAGTGGTGCGACAGAGCTAGACTGCGTTTCGATCATTACTTAGCGTCAACGATTGTTAAATAATTTATCCCAAGAAGGAACCTACTTGATTATTGTAATATTAAAAGTCTACTTTGAGGCTAATAATAGGACCCTTGACGATCCGTTTGCCGGACAGTAACGGTCACGAGCGCCAAAGACTTCCTTCATACCTATCGCTTCATACATCACATAAGAGACAAGGGACGGGACATATCGCTTGGCAGAGTGATGGCAGTTGGAGTAAAATGTTAACAGAATGGTAGCCGCTCACTGATGTAAGAAGCGCTTGGCATTCGTTAACTCGTTGGGTGGACGATATCCGGAAAATTGCGGGTCACAACTGGATGAGACTAGCTCAGGACCGGGACAATTGGCGTAATAGAAGAGAGGCCTATGCTCAGCAGTAAGCGATAAAGGGCTGATATGATGATGATGATGATGATAATGATAATAGACAAGTAGGTAGGCATTGAAGCATTCTAATTGTATTGAACTACGAAAAATGGCAGTCTGAATAGAATATAAATAATATAATAGAATAGAATAAACATTTATTCGTGAACACAAACAAGACAAAATACACATAACAACAAGACAGAAATCATGTCTGGCATGTTGGGTGTGGCTATCCTAACCCTGGAAGTTACCTACTTACAGACGAATTTCTCAAAACCACCACCCAAATATATAACCGCGACGAAATTAGTTTCGACAAAAATAGGACTGAAGTTAGTTGCATAAACGCATTGTTACAAAATGAAACGTCAATATTTACAATTGCGATGTTTACAAAATCACCTAGCACTATTTGCCGCCATTTTACTATTCGGGTTTTAAACTGGAAACATTCATTGTAATGCCGCAAAATTGGATTAAAAGTCGCCAGACCGTTATACAAGTTATTTGAATAGATTCTACTTTCCATTATTGTGATTTCACTTTAAGCTTTGAGATTTAAATCAAAATATGTTATTTATTGTGATTTTAGTTTTAAAATCATTGTTTTGTATTACTGAGAGTTCTTTGAAGACGTTTCAAAATGCGACTACATACGAGTTAGGGGATCATACAGTAGTGTCCAGCAGTAATGTGTTTCCTTACGTGGCGGCCATTTTGAATAAATCCAAATACTTGTGCGCAGGAGCACTTATAGACGAGTCTTGGGTACTGACGGTTGCGGATTCAGTGTTCTTGTAAGTCTGTTTATATTTTAGTAGTAAGTACTTAGAAAGGGTCGAAATCAGATCGGGAAAAACGCACTATTGTAAAGATCTAGCTAGTGCAATGTTTTGCAGTAGTCACATTAAACACTAGATATTCGATAGGTTGAAGAGTGCAATTATTGACGCTCCCTGGTTACGCAACTGGGTTGCCGCACCAATTGGTAGGTACAGAAAAACCCCTCGTATGCGGCCTGTCAATTTTGATCATTGAAAAAATGTCCTTGACATTTAAGACAATAGATAAAAATTCCCACGCACGGATCCGTGTCTAAGCATAAGAGGGATTAAGATACGCTACGCAGCGCAGCGTCAGCGTAAGTGACATTTATGGTTGTTGAAAATCTCTAGCTACAGTAACGTGCCCTCGTAGTAGGGGAGACCGAGATTAGTTGTGACAAAGGAGAGTTGTGACAACGTGGGTTTTTGGGAACTTATTAACTATATTAGGAAGCTCGCAACAGCGCTGGTTTTTAACTTTAAGTTTTAAGCTACCAAACGAGCGCTATTGCGAACTTACTAATAGGTTAATAAGTTTCCAAAAATCGACTTTGTCACAACTCACCTCGGTCTCCCCTAAACGTATCATGAGTTTGTGACATAATCTACTATAATATTTTTTTATTTTGTTTTATTTTCTCATGAAAAGTGTAGAACGGTGTTCTAATTTCTGTGTTTAGCGATATTATAGCAATACTCATTTGCAGAAATTCGGGGATGGAATGTAGGTACTGCGGGCCGATTTTTGAGTCTCACGCGTTCGAATTCAGAAAATTGTCACTGAAAATAATAAGCAAGTCACCGTTTTCAACCGGTATTTTAGTGACAAAATCCCGTATGCGAGATTCAAAAATCGCCCTCCTGCACATAATTTGAAAATAAATGCTATCATAATACGAAATGGTTTTTGGTTTACCTATGCCGTGACTCGGAAAATGGCTCGATTTGCTCCTGGTTCTAATTTAGCGACAAACTGTTGTAAAAAAATAAAATAAAATAATAAAATTGCAATTATAGTATTTTATGCAACTGGTGGTTAAAAGAGGTCAAAAAAGGGGATGTATATCTAGATTCCTAAAGTTTTTTCTTCGATTTTTAGATCGCCTAATATTTTTTGGCATAATGATCATTTGGCCTAATTTAACCTCCTAAGACCCAGCTTTTTTTAAACATTGAAGTTATAGACGCCGCTTGTACATTTTTTTGTACATAATAAAGATTTGCTGTCAGTCCTGGACATACTTTGCCTCGTAGCATCAAAATTAGAACCGGTATAGACATGGGACCTTTTATATATGTTTGTACGTTGTATAAAGACCACGATGGCACAAATTGAATAGACCTATCTTTTGTACAAAAAATTGCACTTTCGGTCTGAATCTGATCTGATTTTGTTCAAAAAAATGTACATGAGGCTTGAGTTGTAGCTCAAATCGTAAACATAGTAAGGAAAAATAATAAGCAGATATTCAGAAACATACATGTTTTAATGGAAATACTATAACTAAAATAAAGTTTAGAAACCTTTTCATACAATTTCATCATAAACTTCAATATAAACAAACAAAATATTACACAATCATCAGTCGTGTCTTATTAATCACCAATCACATGATATGGATATTTTACTTATAAAACTATATAAAAAATTAAGTTGTTTATAGAATTTTAGGTATTACAAACTTCCTCTGCTTCACGGCTGCTTCCTCCTCGACCGCTTCGTCCTCGGCTGCTTCTCGCTCGACCACGGCCACGATTCCGATCTCCATTCTGACTGACCTGAGATGTCGAATTGTCTTCGGATGATGATTCCGATGCAGAACTACTCGAAGTTTCAGAATCCATTCGATTAACTGGCAAAAACTCGTCATCATCTGTACCATCATCGACGTCGTCTTCATACTCGGAATTATCAAGACATTCGAGTATATCTTGCTCTTTCAGGACTGTAAAAGAAGTTAAAAAATATCAAAATAGTCAAAAAAGTAACACATGTCATAGAGACCGAAAGTGCAAAAAATTGAACAAAAACATTTTACTGCCACGTAAAACTGCTAACTAGTATGAATGTTTAAAATTTACAATTTATTTTAAGTTTCCATCTTTAGTTAACACATTAGCAACAAAATTACAATGAAAACAACAATGATTCACAAGATTTAACAAGATTAAACTTACCTTTACGTCGTGCAGCCGCCATTGTCAATCTTTCTCTCACGTGGTTTTGACAACTAATGTCCAATTTGACAACTGACAGCTGCCAAATTATTAAAAAGTGTAATCATAAACTCTATGGACTGTCACAATAAACCCGCGAACATTCAAATTTGAGCACGGGGCCCCGGAACATTTTGTACCAAAATATGTACTGTCGGCGTTTATTACTATAATAACTTACTTATAGCTGGGACTGAAGGGCCACTTTTATTATGTACAAAATTTGGTACGGGAGGACTTAGGAGGTTAAATGTCCTAATATTGTTTCGCCTAACGCCGTTAAAACCCACGTTTTTAGAAGCGATTCGGATTTGTGTGAGGTCACGGTTCTAACCTAACCTAAACCTACCTTTCTAACAGCGAATCGGTTCTGGGTAATGTCATTTTTGGGGCAAAATTTAAATTATGCCAAATGATCGTTAGGCCAAAAGAGCGTTAGGCATTTCATAATTCGGCCAAATGAGTTAGGCCAAGTGATTTTCGAACAAACGTCATTAGGAATGTAAAGGTAGTCCCCAAAAAAGGCGAGTGGCGTGGGTAACAATTTGAGGCGGAGCCGAAAATTGTTAATATAGACGCCACGAGCATTTTTTGACTCAGTTAAACACCGTTGCATACAATACTTTTTCTACGACCAAGCACTTACTTTGAAAGAAAATTATAAATTCAATAAATACCTACTTTCAGTCATCTTAGTTAACTAGTGGACCACCTACCATTTCGAATATGCAGTTTGAGTGCAAACATGAAAATAAAACTGTCTATGGTACATGGTTCTCTGAAGCCTGGCCACTAAGACGAATCGAGTCGAGTTGACTCGAGTTCTCATACATTTGAATGCGATTCGACGCGTCGCCAATGATCGCAGCAGAAAACGAACGAGTCTCGACTCTGCGAATGCCAGGCTTTATCTGACATTCTAAGGTTGGCAACAATGTACCTATTTCATACAATATTTTAATTTTCTACGATGAAATGATTGGTTTGTTAAGTTGGTAGCAATGTATTTACTGAACTGTAACAGCTATATCGTGCTACTGCTACTAAATGTTTTCAGGGTATAGACTAGATAGACTTGTCCTGACATCTTTTATGTAGGGGTTTAAAGTACTATGCACGACCTTGTAAGTCACGAATAACCGTACGGGAGTAGAAAAATATAGTTTGTACACTGACACTACAGACTACTGTTTGACAGTGTTATTATAGAGATACTTTTTTTCTAGCTGGCCAGTGCTATCTTTTTGGATTGTACAGAAGTAAACACACACAGAAGTAAACGAACACTAAACAGTTTTATGTAACAAGGATTACAGTGGGTGTTGAGGGCTCAAGTCCGAGGTGGGACTTGTGCCCTTTTTCACAGTCATTTTGAGTTATGCCCTTATTCACAGGACCCATTGTTAAATTATATGTATAGGATTTACATACTTCATACTAATAATCGTACCTTGATTTTTTAGCGCCACCTATTAAATACTATCATAACTACACTGATGATGTCTACAAATTATTATATTTTTCAAAATGTGTATTGACATGATATCATGATATTAAAATAAAGAAAAATGTCATTTATTCTTTAAAAAAATAAAAACACGCAAAAATATTTAGGAACAATATGATTTTGGCCACTTCCATGCTGCGAAACAGCGCCATCTAGTTTTAAGCCTAAAAGGCCCATACATTTCAAGGTTACGCTTTTTTGTCGTTGTTTTTAAAATGTTTTGAGATAAATATTTTTTCTATATCCAAATCAGTTGTAATACATATTCAATATTCATTCAAGTAAAAAATTGCGTTGTACGAAAAATACCCAACACTTATTTCTTGAAGGTACTTTACACAAGAACGCTTCTTTAGAAGAATATATTACGATGTACGATATTCCAATGATGTCCATTTCAAATATACAGGTTGGAACTTAAATCGTAAATCGAAAATTGAATTGAACGACTGAATTGAATCCCGGCTGTCGCTTAAATCAGAAAAGTTTCTTTTGTTACCGTGTTTTGTTGTAAATTTTAGATTTCGGTGTAGTTTTCGGACATTAAAACAACTTTTTCAGTACAGATGGTGTTTTTTTTACGCACTAGTGCGAGAAGTGATTCATTATATGCCAGGTCGAAACTTCCGAGGGCCATCTGTACTGAAAAACGTCGTACGATACACGTGCGAAAAGGAAATTCGTAATTCGTGTCGATTTAAAACACTCCTTTCAGTCCTTTCGGTCATATTTTAATTTATCGCCACTCGTCTCGAACTTCCTTTTTTCACACTTGTATCGTAATGTACTATTATAGTATTTTATGCAACCGGCTTTTAAAGGAGGTCAAAAAAGATGAATGGCGTGGGTAACTATAACTATTTGAGGCGACGAATCCAAAATTTGTTAATAAAGACACCACAAGTATTTTTTGACGCAGTTAAACACCGTTGCATACAATGCTTTTTCTACGACCATGCAGTTAGTTTTTAATAGTTTTTTCGTGAATTTCACGGTGTTTCCTGTATTTTGACGCAAAGGTTTGCACTGAGAGCGCTGCGCGTGCGCAGGAAGCCGGCGGGGGCTGGCTTTGGGGAAAAGACTTTTATATAGGGTTTTAAAGATCTATACACGACCTTGTAAATGACGAATAACAACAGGTCGGGAGTAGAAAAAAGATATTTAAAATAATAAATGTGATAAATTTCAGTTTTAACAACGAGAAATGACGTAATAGGTGTTATTAACAATTAGATTGGAAAAAAATCTACTAATTCATTGTTCTAATTATTTTAAAAAGTTGTTTTGATATCCTAAAACCACAACAAAATCAAAAATGAACTACAAAAATGGTAAAAAAAAAGAATAAACTTATCTGTTTTAAGCGTCACCCGGAATATTCAATAGTCAATACTGCCCTGCTAAGTCGAGTGGAACTATATCAAAACCAAATGATTTTGAAAATGGAACTGTCAGTTATAGATACTTAAATATAAGTTAGCTATGGATTTTCGTTTGAGATATCGCTTTTCGGTTTAGGATGGCAGAATAGTTGACAGAGAAAGAACATGTTTCCATTCAAGATTCGAGTTTCACCCTGTATCTTCGCCGACTTGCTATCTCTTTAGTTCGGTCACAAATCATCCTCGCACGAGAGAACTGAATATTCCGCTTTATAAATGTAAATATTTTTATCGCTTTGAAAATGCGAGGCGTTAAATATGGCCACTCAAACCTGCCTTTCCATGCGTTCAGGCTTTGATGTGGTTAGCTTTAGAGTTTGGTATTTGCGGTACTTTGCATGAGTAAAGATTTAGGCACAAAATAAAATGAAAATGTATAAAATGTCGTTACAAAATCTCTAGCTTCTGCATGCAGCCGTGGCTACTTAGTAAATGATTGACATACAATTATTTAATCTTCTTTTCCCCTCACTAGCTCGGAAACACGTGTTTTGTCCTTTAATACCAGCGGGTAAAAACGCATTTTATCCACTAGTGGGTAAAGTAATTTGACCTTGAATAAAGTCAAATTAACTGTTTTAATATTGATAAAAGTAGGTGAATCTAGTAATAAAGATGATTTACCACCTGTGGAACTACTGGAAGTTTCCTCACTATAGTGAGGGGAAAAGTTTTGTGTTACACTCGGGTGCAAATGTATTTTACTTCTCGTGTGTGAAAAAACTCGCAAGTTCAGGATTCTATTCTCGAACCACTCGCTTCGCTCGTGGTTCAACTATAGAATCCTTTCACATGCTCGTTTTTCAATACCACACTCGGCGTTAAAATACAACTTTGACCCCTTGTATAACAAATAACTATTCTTTGGACCAAAACGTATTCAAAAGGGACCAAATTGTTTCTAATATTATAATTTGGCAAACACTTTAAGCTCAAAGAGAGAGGTTAGGTACATACTGATAAATATTACTTGATACAGAGTGCATAGATAGGGGGTCAATCGTTCAGGCTTCGTAATTTAGCGTATCTCCTCTATCTGTGGTAGTAGTGAGTCAAAAAGGGACAGAACTACATTACGATAAGAAGCGCAAAATAATAGGCTATTTTGTATGCAGTCAATGAGGTAACAGTATTAGTAGTGAGGTTTTGTATACAGTATTCGATAGAATAAACAAGTGAGCAGCTCTCCAGAGTTACTTTTACAGCCTGGTAAATAACCTAACCACAAAATTAAAATTTTGAAAAAACCCCCGACCACGACATAGTGGACCGATTTTCATGAAACATGGCTAAGGCCCTGGTTTCTCTGGACCGTCACACGCGACCGGCAGCGTCTGGATGTGCGCCACACGCCGTCGGTCGCGGGTGCGTGGGTTTTCTGAGCCTTGGTCACCCGTCGCCGGCGACGGAACTCAGACGCTCTGGTAGACTGCTTTTTGAACTGTTGTGTTGTGCTCTGAGCAAAATGAATACAAAAATACTTACATTCTTAAAAGAAGATGTTCATGAAATAGGTAGGTACGTAAGTACCTATTGATATTATCCAAAAAAAGAGACAGTCAAACGATATTTGTATAAAACTGGCAAAAAGAAAGTGCAATTTTTTAACTTGGTGCTTAAACACTTGCAGTGCAGTAAAAAAAATTTTACATCGTATATTCGATTATGTCGAAAACACTTCACAAAAGTACAATTCATCATTATCTTTAGTGAAATCATTTCATTTTCCATATCAAGACGCCACCCGCCGTCCGTTGCTATTCTACAAATCGAATACAGACCGTCGCGTGCGGCGTGTGACCTTCGCCCGTCGACCTACCCGCCGCCGGCGACGATTCAGAGAAACCACCCTCAAACATTTCCGAACAATACATTCGAACGTCGTCGGTCGCCTACCCGCGTCGGTTGCCGGCCGCCGGCGGCGGGTGGTCAGAGAAACCAGGGCCTAAGAACACTCCCGACTAACTCAGCTTTCAAACAAAAAAAATATAAATTGAAATTGGTTCATCCGTTCGGGAGCTACGATGCCACAGACAGACACACACACAGACAGATATACAAACAGACAGACAGACAGACAGACGGACAGACAGACAGACAGACACGTCAAACATATAACACCCCGTCGTTTTTGCGTCGGGGGTTAAAAAGAGTAGAAGAAAATAGTAGGAGCATCATCGTCTATGTAAACCGCTTTGCATGTGGCAACTATTTTGACACTTCTGCATGAGAAAAGTAAGTGTTGCTATGATGAAAAATAGTTCCATTACTACTTTTAATTGCCAAGCTGTATGTAGGTACATGACGTTTCCTATCGAGTAACTTTTCTAAAACGTCAAAACCTTATGGCAGATTGTTGTTGACACAAAATCATCATTATAAAACTGATTAGTAAAAAAGTGTTCTGTCCCTTTCTGTCATGTTGACTTATGCATTTGCGAGAAAGGGACAAAACACTTTTACAACTAATCAGTACAGTAACTTTTTTATAAATAAGGGGGTAAATCTTTTAGATTCCGCGATTCTCTCCGTCTCATCCACGTTCGCCTCGGAAGCATCAACAATAAGCAAGGTGGTAAACTAATGCCGATAAAGCTGATAGAATTCCACCCTTTTTTCGATGACCAGAAGCCTGAGTTTGACATAGCACTCATCCAGCTGGGTCAGCGAGTGAGATTGACGGCCAATCTGAACCCTATCAGGTTGCAGAGGAAAAGGAAAAATGTTATGGCTACGCATTTTATAGTTACTGCTTGGTCTATGCAGGTATGTGAATTGTGCTTTAACTTCTCGGTTAATTTATCTAGCTTCTAACTCTACAAACCTTTACTTTCATCATCATCATTTCAGCCATTAATCGCCCACTGCTGAGCATAGGCCTCCCTTCGTGTACGCCATTTATCCCGGCCCTGAACTAATCTCATCCAGAAGTGCCCCGCAGTTTTTCGAATGTCGTCCACCCAACGAGCCAACGGATGCCAGGCGCTTCTTACATCCGATAGCGGCCACCATTCAGTCAACAATTTGGTCCACCTGCCATCACTCTGCCTGGCAACATGCCCCGCCCAATTCCATTTGAGTTTGGAAATGACGTCACCCACGTCCCGCACCTTTACTTCTTAAACTTTAAATACGTGGCTTGGCCGAGTCACAGTTTTATAAGCGGTTTCAAACTATTTATAACAATAGTGGTCTTTCTACAATAAAATAGTTTAATATCTGTGTCTCTATTGCTATAAAATTACATTATTTACGAAACACCAAATTAGGTACTAAAATCGCATTAAAATACTTATTAAGTACATTGAACTAACAGCACAACAGCAGCTCTCGCGAAAAATTAAACGATATCTACTAATTCAACCTTTTTTGAAACTATCGACAGTATCGATATAAACAGTACTGGCCGACATGTGTATAATGACGTTGGGTGCATTGGGGTCATTTCGAAAGACGTCTAATTTCGTGAGTCACATAAAAATCACCATGATTCCCATCATAACAAGATTCCCCTTTCGAAATGACCCCACTGCACCCGAACAAGTTAGTTCGCCCAATTTTAAAGCCAACTTTTAGGTGTACGCTTTTCTCTCCCATATCATTATGTTTACTCGTACATTCCACAGCACACCAGTTCAGCAGAGCTGTACAAAATGGCGTCGATGCAAGATATACAGCGACGGCGCATGCTACGGGTAGCTCATCTGCATCCGTCGAAGAAACAACAGTGTGACGAGGTGCTGGACGAGCTCGGGTTTTTGAAGAGTAATATCATGTGTCTGGATCCGACGATGACGGGCGGGACAGATCCGTGCTCGGTAAGACTTTTTAAAAAAGGGTCTCTATTGGTACAGTATAATCAACAGTACTATCGTACAGTATGGCCACTCTCGCTTCCAGCTGAAAGTGCCGCCTACCCTCTCGGTTACCTCACAGCCAGCCTGTCAAAAACGCGAACAGTCGACCTGTCATATTTCACTCATACAAGCATAGTACGCGTTCTCCTACACGATTTTAGATTGTGTGCTAGGAACACGCCTCTTTTATATATTTGATCGCCTGTGTCCGAGGTATGCTATTGGTTCCCAAGAGCAGTGGCAAATGCTGGGATAACGCAGGGAGGTATTGGTTCCCATAAAGTCTTAAGTATCGTTTGTCCACATTTTCGTTACTCATAATTTGGTTTTTCTCAAAATCGCGTAACCTTTCAAGATTGCCATAAAACAAACCTAACCTATCTATGGATGACCTTACCGAAAACCCTGGAAATTTGACCGTTTCAGAATGATGATAATGATAATCTGACAATCATTACATCATGACTTTAAATCATTATTTGAAACAAAGCGATCGCATCGATTCAAAATACATAACATAATATAAAACTTATATGTAGACAGACTGCCCCAGGGATGTTTCATTGGACGCGCCTTTGACATTTACTAGAAAACTGAAAAGCTGGTATTTACACGTGACGAGGGTAAACTTTTTGTAATTTATCTGAGAATATTTAGATAAAATCTGTTTTATTTATGTGGGAAAACAGGCATCCAATGTAAGTAAAAGGCGAAGATAAAGAAGAATTTACTGTTAATTACCAAGTTCTTAAGATTTTTAGCGCGATAATAAATTTTAAGCCTTTATGTCTTCCCCGAGGCACAGTAACACAAGTTCATATTTGTTGTACAATGTAAAATGTACTCCTGATTCTTTTCGCTCAATGACCAAATTAAGATTTGGCTTCCAACTTAACACAGCGTTACTTTTCTCGCCCAACTTCTTACCAATTGATTTGGAGTTTGCAAAGTTCAACCAAATATACCAAAAATTCATCGGAAACTGAGTTTTCTGACATTTTTGCCATCAGTCGTAAGAGTCTGGTTTTTTTAACAGTTAATTTCAGTAATTTGGCATCAAATGTACTTAGTTTTTACAAAATCAACTGTCATCAAAATTTAGCAACCGATACTACCAGCCAGCTCTTTGGTGAACAGTTACTTTATCCAGATTTCTGTAAAAAAAAACCATGGAACTAATCATATTTAATACACCAAAAAGTGTAACCGTGGTACGAGTAACATGTCTCTGACTTCTGAAGTAGGTAATGACATACCTACTTTCGGCACTTATAACAGAATGTACTATTTTCAGAGAGACGTCGGTGCCCCAGTGGTCCTAAACGGGATCCTATGGGGCGTTTTATCTTCGTGGGTACCAGAAGACTGTGACCTTCTGCCGGGGCCTACCTTCGTTGTGTTGACGTCAGCACCCAACATCACTTCTTGGATACACGCCACGCTGCGTGGCATCAAGTGGCATAAGTGGACGATTTTTGACACAGATTATGAGGAGTATGAGGATGATGATTGAGCAGTGATAAATTGATTGATGAGGGTGGAATCAAACCTATAAGCTTTCTGAAGCCTGAGCAGAAATATATGGCAACGCGCCATCTTGTGAAATTTGATTAAAACTATTTTCTTCATACTATACTGAACTGTCACCGCATACGTCAGAATAACAGCGCCCTCTTGACAATAGTCATACCTATATATTTCTGGTCAGGTTTTGACAAGTTCAGACCAATGTTTTATTACGAAATGCAGTTTGATTCTGGTAGATGATATTCCCTTAGTATAATAGTTATGTTTGTTCTGTTTGTTATTTTAATTAAATGAATGATCTCACTTGACTTGTTATTTATTGCAATATTAAATTATGAGACCAAATTTAAGTGACCGGTAGCAACGTATTTAATTCATGGTAACGTGATATAGTTACAGTAAAACAGTAAACACCACGTCTTTGCCTTTGGCTAGTCTGTGGTCAAGAGTAAGCCCATTTATAATAAAAAAAAAAAAATGAGTTTTTCGGAGCTTATGTGCGAAATGTCATTTGACATTTGCCAGTTGCTTTTCGGTGAAGGAAAACATCGTGAGGAAACCGGACTAATTCCAATAAGGCCCTTACCCTTTGGGAAGGAAGGTCAGATTACAGTCGCTTTCGTAAAACTAGTGCCTACGCAAAATCTTGGGAATAGTTGTCACAGCGGACCCCAGGCTCCCATGAGCCGAGGAAAATGCCGGGATAAGGCAAGGAGGATGATGATGAATCTCTATTTCCAAGTTTAATCAATAATTCAGCAGAATCTTATTAAAAATAGTACATTACAATACAAGTGAGGAAGTTCGGAACGAGTGGCGAATTTGAAATCGACAAGATTAATGGAAATCCTTTTCGCACGTGTAGCACGACAAAGGCACATAATGACCCACTTATTGCACTAGTGCGATAAACTAGCACACTAATATGTGTACTGAAAAGATTTCCTCTTTTCCGCGCTCATATCGTAATGTAAGTACTATTAAACCTGCAAAGGTGCCATAAAATTAAAAAGTTGATACTTAGTCTAAACTACTACCTACTAATAAATTATCCATACTAATATTATAAATGGGAAAGTGTGTGTGTCTGTTTGTTTGTCCATCTTTAACGGCAAAACGGAGCGACGAATTGACGTGATTTTTTAAGTGGAGATATTTGAGGGGATGGAGAGTGCCATAGGCTACTTTTTGTCTCTTTCTAACGCGAGCGAAGCCGCGGGCATAGGCTAGTATATTATAATTCAAAGTACTACTACTGCGTAAGATATTATGCGACTTGAAGTTACTAGGGCATCAGAAAGACTAAAGAGATCAAAAGTTTTCGGCGCACAACATAGTTCGAGACAAAGGCGAGCAGGGCTTAGAACATCATTACACTGGAACGCATAATCACTATAAGCGTCCTGAAATCTTCAGAAGATTTAAGTGTGACTGTAAGTAAGTTCGTAGTTCTTTTAACAGACTATGATGAAGAACAGATTTTTCACTTTTCATTTACGGCTGCTTTCGAGAAAAACGTCAAAATAATGTAAAATTGATAGTGTTAGTCGGTAAAATACTACACTTTCCGTTATCCAATAGATATATTTAATTCAAGTTTCAATTAGAACATCTTATTGTTTTGAGGCTTATCAGGCTGGATTTTAGAAAACTAACTCAGTAAATTAATTATGAATTTTTCTCCGATGCACGTTTAGGAAAACCCGCGTATATCGCTGGATTAGTCGATCTTATTTGTAAAATTTGGACAATTTGGATTACTGAAACTGGTAAATTTATAATACGTATATCCTGTACTACAAACTTCTCAGACTACATTTTTATTATAAGGTTTTAAAAAAGAGCAAACAAGGCTATGACGAATTTAATTTTTTTCAGAAATTACCTAAAATTAAGTGACAATTCTTTTGAAAATTTACATCACATCAGAGTTATTTCTATACAAAATTAATCTGCAACGTTTACTAAAATTGCTCTTATGCCTTCTTCTTCTAACTTAAGAGCTGTGCTCTTGTCGGTGGAGCAATCTCCAACTCGTCCGGTCTTCTGCCAACTCCTTCACCTTCTGGTACGACACGACCTGAACCTTTTCTTTGGGTGAAAAAGTTTCTCCTAGGTCTTCCTCTTCCCCTCTTTCCTTCTACTTTTCCTTCTACGATGTTTTTGAAAAACAGGTCGTGTCGTAGCAGATGTCCAACGAGTACGCCTCTTCTGTTTTCTATTGCCTTAGTGATTATAAATTTCTATTATATAATTATATTTGTCAATTTTTCGAAAACGAGCCTTCCCCGTTACAATTATTGCCACTTCTGGACATTTTCTCATATTTTGTTAGACTAAGTAGAAAAAATCCTATAATATGTTATATATTTGTAAACTACTCGAAAAGATCTTTAATTTGATACCACACACGGTATGATTAAGCGCTCGGTTGCGATTTCACTATTTTTTACATGGAAGCCCTCTTACCGTTAACCTAGTCATTTGAGATCGGCGCAGCTAAGCATGTCTTCTTCTATCCATACCTCTATCGCCTTTCATCTCATCGTTCACTTGCTTTTTAATCCCCGACGCAAAAACGAAGGGGTGTTATGTTATAAGTTTGTCGTGTCTGTCTGTCTGTCTGTCTCTCTGTGTGTGCCTGTCTGTGGCATCGTAGCTCCCGAACGAATGAACTGATTTAGATTTAGTTTTTTTTTGTTTGAAAGCTGAGTAAAGTTATTATATATATAATCACTCATATAATCTATCCACCTTTTCCGCTGTTTTCTTTTTTTGTTATTTTTTTTTCATATTTATTCGTAATGCTTGTGGCATGAGTCATGGCACGAATTTCATCATTTTTAAATCACATTTTAATTTTTAGCGGAGTACCTATAAATAAATATCGTCGAAACCGTAGGATTTTTATTGCTTTTTATACATCGGCGTATTCTGATAATTTTACGAAGGTCATTCTGTAAAGAGATATATTTTTAAAGCAATGTAATTGCAGGAGTGTACACAACAATAATAACATAGATTTAAAAAAATAAATAAAATTAGAAAAATTTCAAAATAATCTTACATTAATATAGTGGAAGCGTTATATAAAACAAATAAATAAATAAAATAAATATTATAGGACATGTCTTACACAGATTGACTGAGGCCCACGGTAAGCTCAAGAAGGCTTGTGTTGTGGGTACTCAGACAACGATATATATATAATATATAAATACTTATATACATAGAAAACATCCATGACTCAGGAACAAATATCTGTGCTCCTCACACAAATAAATGCCCTTACCGGGATTCGAACCCGGGACCGCGGCACAGCAGGCAGGGTCACTACCGACTGCGCCAGACCGGTCGTCAAACACAGAAACACACAAATGTTAAACGAAATGTTAGCAATCGTTGCATTTATATCGCTATGTATTATGTCATAAAGCACATCTGTTTTAAATACATTTCTGTGGTTTACAATCGAGTTCATAAATATTGTAAACTTTTTCACCTTATTGCAAAGAGTTAAGGTGAAGAAACGTACACATATTTGTGAACTCGAGTGTACAGCGCAAAGTTATAAGCAATTTTACAAGCTCCCTCACCAACATGTTTCGCGGAAGTTTTGTATGACTTCGCAGATTAAACTTCTATTTGCTTTTAAGCTGTTCCGTATGTTTGGAAGACGAATGTCTTTGTGCAAGTAGCTTGAATATGCTTGGTTAGTTGGCTGTGAGGTAACGATTAACCCCCTTATTCATAAACGTACTCTAAAGTTATCAAGCCGATAAAGTTCGTTTGTCCCTTTCTATCACACCAATACGTCAGAAAGGGATAAACGAACTTTATCGGCTTGATAACTTTAGAGGACGTTTATGAATAAGGGGGTAAAAGTATGTGTGCAAGGCCAGTGAAACCTGTGTCAAAATGTCGGTACTTAGAGTATAAAATGATTTTACGATATCCTCGCTTGAATTTTTTTTTTAATATAACAGATAACGATTAATTATAACGGTCAGTAAGTACTTATATAAGTACCTATATATATATTTTTTTTATTATAATATACTAGCTTTTGCCCGCGGCTTCGCTCGCGTTAGAGAGACAAAAAGTGGCCTATGTCACTCTCCATCCCTTCAACTATCTCAATTTGATGATTTTACGATATCCTCGCTTGAATTTTTGCCGTGAAAGACGGACAAACAAACTGCTGCTGGCAGTGTTGCCCCTTTGCACCGCTAGACTTAATTTTTGGGCAAAGAAAGACCCTGCCCTGTAGTACCCCGAGACACCTATTAGTCTGGCCGACACTTCTTTTATAAAATGTTTAGTGTCGGTCGACCACGGGCCCAGCGTCTCGATGGCAAGCGCTGCAAATTCATAGCGATTTGTTAAAAACGCATATTTGCGCCGTTTCAACAACTGGGCCTGTTCTGCGGCAGTCCCGGGCTTCCGGGTCGATGCTTCAACGTGGGACGGTGCTAGCGTATCGACGCAGGTAGCGTCCCACGCTAAAGGCCGGCCAAGGCTCAAAGGCACGAGAGTGCAACCGTCAGGTCTCTTGCCATCAGTGGCAGACAGGCCTGACGGCTCCAAAGTCGCAGGAAGGGAGGCGGTGCAAAGTGCGCGTCGGATGAGATCATTTATTGTGACGTATTTATAAAGACGGCCTGTGCTCTTTTGGCAGTGTAAGACATGCCGTCCTTTTTTTTTATCGAAGTGGAATGCGTTTACGCATTCCCCCAGCCTTCAAAGGGGCCAAGGTCTTACGGGGGATATGTGGGACTCGCTCCATCAACCTGCTGCTCCTCCAAGTGAGGAGCGCGGGAGGAGAATACCCACTAAACCACTCCGGGCATACAACTTGACTGTTCATGGGGGGGACACCGTGGGCCCAATTGTGGTCATTCTCCACAGTAAGACATGCCGTCCTAAGGCATCCACCGGCTGGTTGCATCGACTGCAAGCGTGGGGCTTACAAATGTTAAGGCCCAGATGGAGGCAGACAGCGATGCGTAAGGTGGGTGGGTCCAAAACGGAACCAAGGTTCCGTGAAGGAAGCGCGTGCAGCCAATACCCTGATTCCTTTTCAGAAGCTAATAGCCGCGCACGTTCCTTGTCATTACGGCAGTTTTGTGAAATGCGGCCGTAAGTTGATGAGTAAAGTAATTAAAATAATGAGTAGCATGAAGTGTCACACGGGATCCTCTGTGAAATTCAAAACAGTGTTATTTTTAATGGGGTGCGTGGTTGGTTGTTATAATATTTTCCGGCATTGCGTATTAAAAATCCTACCCATTTTTAAGCATTAAAAAAAACTTGGCGCTTTCTTTCACTACGCTGGTGGCCTAGTAGTAAGAGCAAGCGACGTTTAATAAAATCTGGAGATCGCGGCTTCGAAGCCCGGCTTATGACAATGAGTTTTTTCTACTTGTCGACTATAATCTGTCAATTAGGGTACCACAGACTAAACTATAAGTGCTAACTTTTCAGTGTTGGATACTCTATGGCAGTTCCGACTCAATTATAATAAGCTCATTATAGTTGACTTTCGTTAACTGTAATAATTTCAAAAATAGAACTTCATACAATTTCTATACTAATTTGCGATACCTGGCAAATTTTCCTGTATCTGAAACATATTTTTTTTTATCTGTCGCGTTATCGGCCAATCAGAGACGGTTATTACAAACAATTGGTTGCTAGGTAATTCGATGTTGATACAACGGTGAACGACTCTATTAACATTAATTGTGTCGCTTAACTTCAAAACTGGGTAAATCCATTCAGCTATAAGGTTGATTATCTTTCAGATAATATTATATTTTTTATATATTCAACCTTAAAGCAAAATGGATTTACCCAGGTTTGAAGTTAAGCGACACAATTTTAACTTGCATGAATGATGATATTTCCGTCCATTGATGATGAAGATGATGACTCGTAGAAAAAGTATTGTATACAATAGTTATATAATTAAGCTTTTCACTCTCGTACTGTACTATTAGGCTACTCAGCAAGCTTCGTGGCCTAAACATGGTACTCGACTGAAAAGCTTTGTATTATATCACGATTATATAAAATACTATTTTAGAACTTACATATTATGTATGTGCGAAATGTCATGCACGAAAATAAAGCGACGAGGAAAATAATAAATAAATAAATAATTTTTTTTTGGTCTTCTCTGTTTGGCCTGAAGGTTGACTGGTAGAGAATGCCATGTAGCATTAAGTCCGCCTTTTGTAACTGTATATTTTTACTGTGCAATAAAGTTTCAATAAAAATAAATAAATAAATTATAGGACATTATTACACAGTTTGACTGAGTCCCACGGTAAGCTCAAGAAGGCATGTGTTGTGGGTACTCAGAAAACGATATATTTAATATACAAATACTTACTTATATACGTAAAAAACATCCATGTCTCAGGAATAAATATCTGTGATCGTCACACAAATAAATGCCCTTACGGGGCCGGGGATTTGAACCCGGGACCGCGGCTTAGCAGGCAGGGTAGGTTAGGGCAGTCGTCATAATGTTTTTTTTTTTCATCCTACTGAGTTTGGCGATATCAATTATGTTGCAAGCAATAAATCCAAGACATAAATATAGTTTTTGGTAAGTATTTGCTGCTGCGGTTTGAGTTTTTTTTTTGTATTTGGCTAGTCTGTGGCCAAGAGTAAGCCCATTTATTAAAAAAAAAATTAAGCCTTGCAGAAGAAAATGAGTATTGGTTGTAAAAGGCTCATTGGCGGAGTCGTTTTTTCATCCTACCGATTCAGATTTGAGCAGCCAATGTGTTCTTTTATCCTGATTTCACGAGCGCTGATTGAAATCTTGCTGAGCAAATGAAACTGAAATGGTAGCATAGACAATGTTAATAATATAGACTGAGGGCACATCTCGGACACTGGCGATCAAATATATGAAAGAGGCGCGTTCCTAGCACACATTCTAAGCTCGTGTAGGTGAACGCGTACCATTCTTGTATGAGTAAGATATGACAGGTCGACTGTTCGCGTTTTT
This sequence comes from Leguminivora glycinivorella, assembly GCF_023078275.1. Taxonomy (NCBI): domain Eukaryota; kingdom Metazoa; phylum Arthropoda; class Insecta; order Lepidoptera; family Tortricidae; genus Leguminivora; species Leguminivora glycinivorella. Next base: position 1,484,151 of record NW_025952831.1, read on the forward strand.
GACAGGCGGTAACTGTGAGGTAACCGAGCGTGGGTGAGTGGCACTTTCAGCGGGGAGCGGGAGTGGCCATACTGTACGATATTACTCTTTATTATACTGTGCTGAGGGTACCTATACCTATTGAGTAGGATGTAGGATCTAATTAACATAATGCCATCATGTATACTCCATTAAGAATATCATTAGTGAAAGAAACAAATATAGGTACTTTACGCTAGCTACGATTAAAAATTTGGTACGGCGTTTTCTCTCCATATTTATGGAAATTATATGAAGTTTAGTGAGTAACTGGCTAACACTCGTAATACTAATATCAAAGACGTATAAATTTAACTCCCTGTAGATGGATAAATAATAAAAAACATACCTTCAAGATAAATGTACGTACTGAAATCTTCTCGAGGCTGAGTCGTAGGGTTAGAGCCGGCGTAGCTTTATTTGACGTTCATATGCGCATTGTAATATGCCTACTTGAAAAATAAACCTTTCGTTTTATTTTTTTTATTTCCATTTTCACACTCCTAGATGGCGCTACACATTGGGTTGTCTTTCGGCTAGGATGGCAATAATATTTGACATTTTAAAAATAATTTAAATAATACGGGCCAAATTGTCAAAACTAAGCTTCAAAAGTTTTTTAAGCCTGATTTTAAATTTGCATTATGAGTACTGTGATTATACATTTTACTTTGACAGTGACTCTCTATTTATACTCAATCCCCTTTGCTTATACTTATATTCGAAATGGAAAAGTGGTGCCATGGCGGCATCACATTCCCGTCGTCTAGCGGTTTCTACAATCTATGAAAGAGAGAGCGATAATGAACATACGTTTTGCGTCGGTCAGGTTTGCTTGATTCATGTTTATGGCTCATATGGAGAATTAAAACCCCTTTATCTAATTTGGGTATATTGAATACTCAAATAGTGATTCAAAGAGATTTTATTTTATTAAATATAACGCTGAGTTGGCAATTTGGATTGAACCAAATTGGATTACAAATTCATTGCTTGAAGTGCCCTATAACAAATTTGTCCAAAGCAATTCAACTTTTGAAAAATCGAACTTTACGTATATCCTTTCGATATACAGTGTGTAAGCCTTATAAGGGCGAAAAATTAAAAAAGAAGTTGATAATGTGTCATCATTAAATAAGAGGTATTTTTAAGCTACACTTGCACAGAGTGATAAGAGGTGTTTTTAAGCAACACATAATATTTTTTTGGAAATTCTCTCAGCAGCAATGGCTGAGAAAATTTCTATACTGTATGAATATTTGCGAATAACTGATAATAAATAAATAGAAATAAATATTGGGGGCACCTTAGCAGGCAGGGTCACTACCGACTAAGCCAGACCGGTCGTAAATTTGTTAATGACATTAAATACGCGATATGAGCTATAAGTAACTGTCAACGAGCGTTTAGCGAAGTAGGTAATGCAAACTCAATTACAAGCCAAACTATTTTGGGTGGGTAACATCTCAATTTCAATCCTAAAAATAAAAGTTATCAAATTAGGTAATTTTTTTATATCCTATACTAACCACCGTTATGATATTTGCCCATATTAAAGTAACACACTGTATGTGCTTTGCAGCATCAAGGGGTGTCTTCCAATATCCGGTCGCCGCTCTGTCTACTGTCCTCTTAAGAGGAATGAAAGCAGACACTGCATAAACACCCTATACAAACAGTAGGGGAGACCGGGGCTAGTTGACTATAGGGGTAAGTTGACTAACTATTAAAAAGAGCCAAAAATCAAACGAGCCAACCAGTGAGGTACGAAAATCCGTCACCTCCCCCCGCTCAGTCACCGGTGAGCCTCTCGTACCTCATAAATCGTATCACTGGTCGGCTCAAGTTCGATTTTTGGCTCAATGTTTTAATAGTTAGTCAACCTGCCCCTATATTCAACTAGCCCCAGTCTCCCCTATCTGTTTAAGTTTTCCATCATCTATGGTAACATAATTATGTCTTTTAATGCATTATTTTCGAGCAAATGCGACGAGGCTATACACTGCTGGAACGCTGCCCGCGTGATGCGCATCTTGCTTTTTTTAAATTCTATGCTTTGTAGTGGCTACGTTAAATTTGAAAATTGCGAAATGTTTCATACAAAAATCCACCTCCCATAGAGAAATAGGGGGTTACAAAGCCTACGTCACTCGACATCCCTTCAACTATCTCCACTTCAAAAATCACGTCAGTTCGTCGCTCCGTTTTGCTGTGAAAGACGGACAAACAAACAGACACACACTTTCCCATTAAGTATGGATTTTGTTTGCATTAGATTTTTTATTTTCTTTTGTATACTTTATTGTTATGTAATCA